>NC_044391.1:113467517-114067517 GCF_006542625.1 Nomascus leucogenys | reverse complement strand
ATCCATTGTGCAGTCCACACATGAGAAATTGCACCCCTTCTTTCCATGAGAAGCTGGGCTCAAATTGATTGCATTAATTTTATCGATCTACAGTCTGTGCAAGATAAAAGTCCTATGATTGCATGGCTAACCCTGGTAATACTCTATGCTCCTTGACAGGTTTCCTGATAGGTCTAAGAGTTTTTTTTCCCCCCAGGCCACATCTTAAAGAACCAACTTCAGCATTTTCATGGAGCCAGGGATGCAAGAGATCTAAGGAGTTTCCTGTGTTAACTCTCTTTGTCCAGTTCAACGATTCACATATTCTTAAAACGTCTCTAAGTATCATCCAGCTTAGAGGAACGTATCTAACTGGAAAGAAACTCATGATTCTTCAGTCCATTTTCGGCCAGCTTCAATGGTTAGAAAATTCCAAAGAATTATGAGTCCAAAATGCCTTCCTACCTAGGTTACCTTGATTTATAAACTCTTGGCCCAGCTCCTCACACATAGTACTTGATAAACATTATTATAACACAGGTATTATACTGAAACAATTCCCTATAGTATATGAAGACCATGGATGTTGAAGGCAGGTATGCCTAAAGTGAAGTGTAACTTTGGGTAAAGTATCCTTAGGCCTTAATTTCCTTATTCATAAAATGTATAGTAATAGCTCCAACCTTACATGTATTACCTATTAAATGAGATAACGCAAGTCACATACTTAGTACAGTGACTCACAGTAAGCATTCAAAATATTTAGCTATTATTGTCATCAATAATTATTTCTGGCAATGCTCTCTTCAATTGAAAAATTATCAGGCACACACACTGAAAGGAGAAGGATGAAATAACTTGTTGAAAGAGTTAGCAATAGAAAACCTCTGCCTGATGGCAGAAACTCTTTCTTAGTCCATCTCTCAATCTCTTGTGCATAACACAGTACTTGGTGTAGCTACATAAATATTTATTGAGTTGAACTGAACTCAACTTTCTATTAATGAGGACGTACCAAGCGTAACATCAAACTATGTTTTCATAGACATTCACATTCTCCCATTAGGCTTAGTTTAGAAAATATCTATGGCAAATGAATCTATTGACTGTTAAATCCTCTTTGCATAAATCCATTTTTACCCTTCTGTGTTAATCAGGGTTCTCTAGAGGGACAGGACTAATAGGATAGATGTATATATAAAAGGAAGTTTATTAAGGAGTACTGACTCACACCATCACAAAGTGAAGTCCCACAACAGGCCATCTGCAAGCTGAGGAGCAAGGAAGCCAGTCCAAATCCCAAAACCTCAAAAGTAGGGAAGCCAACATTGCAGCCTTCAGTCTGTGGCCGAAGGCCTGGGAGCCCCTGGCAAACCACTGATGTAAGTTCACCAGTCCAAAAGCTGAAGAACTTGGAGTTCAATGTTCGAGGGCAGGAAGGACCCAGCATGGGAGAAAAATGAAGACTGGAAGACTCAGCAAGTCTAGTCCTTCCACGTTCCTCTGCCTGCTTTTATCCTAGCCATGCTGGCAGCTGATTAGATGGTTCCCACCCAGATTGAGGGTGGGTCTGCTTCTCCCAGTCCACTGACTCAAATGTTGATCTCCTTTGTCAACACCCTCCCAGACACATCCAGGAATAGTATTTCGCATCCTTCAATTCAATCAAGTTGACACTCAATTTTAAGCATCACACCTTCCTTTATCTTTTCTACATCATTTGGGTTATTGGATCTACTTTTGCTATTGCTTATGTAGATGGATGTCACAATCTATTATTTATATCAGCCAATAATCATAGACTTGCAAGAGGCCTCAGAGATTAAGTTCATCCTGTATTTTTTACATATATTGAAACTAAGACCTAGTAAGAAGGAACAACATGTCCAAAGTCACCCAGGTTTTTAATGGTAGAACTAGCACCAGAAGGCCGGGCATGGTGGCTCACACCTGTAATCCCAGCACTTTGGGAGGCCAAGGCGGGCAAATCAAGAGATCAAGAGATCGAAACCATCCTGGCCAACATGGTGAAACTCTGTCTCTATTAAAAATACAAAAATTAAATTAGCCGGGCATGGTGGTGGGCACCTGTAGTCCCAGCTACTCGGGAGGCTGAGGCAGGAGAATGGCGCGAACCTGGGAGGCAGAGCTTGCTGTGAGCAGAGGTCGCGCCACTGCACTCCAGCCTGGACAGCAGAGTGAGACTCCATCTCAAAAAACAAAAACAAAAACAAAAATTAGCTGGGCATGGTGGGGCACGCCTATAGTCCCAGCTACTCGGGAGGCTGAGGCAGGAGAATCGCTTGAACCCAGGAGGCAGAGGTTGCAATAAGCTGAGATCATGTCACTACACTCTAGCCTGGTGACAGAGTGAGACTCCATCTCAAAAAAAACCAAAACAACAACAAAAAAGCAACTAGCACCAGAAAGTTACTTCTGACTCCCAAGTTAGAATTCCCTTTGCTCTACCATACCAAGAGATTCATCAGTACATGACATCTTTGGCATTCTGAGCTCTGTTCTGTGAGGGTAATTAGATGTATAGCCTCCCATTACATTTGTTAGAGGCATTTGGAGATATTGGCTATTCTTTCTCCTTCACCTCCCTCTCTCTGGCTATTTCCACAGATTTTCAACTGATCACTTTTTAAATCATATCTTTTCTATGAATCAGGCTTATTTGGATGTAGGTGACAGGAGGCCAACTCAAACTAATTTATGCAAAGAACAATTATTGGGAAAGACTGTGACATGTCTTCTAGTGGTAAAGGAAGTGAAATCGTGAAGGACTTTCTAAAGAAAGAACTGTTTGGGATTCATGAATCTTCTCTGTACTGCCATTATCAATGACACCCAGTCTCTGTCTCTTTTGTTTTTAGTTTTAAACGAGAAAGAGAATAGATCAGCTCAGCTAATGTCCAGTGTCCAATTTGCTATTGTGAGAGTTGGAAGGTTACTCCACTAGAGACCTCCCTTATCTGAGCATCAGAGGCTGTCCCTAAAGAAAAAGGAATCATTGTGAACAGAGCAGCAGCCCCAAAAGGTATGGATAACATTTCACTACATATCTCCCCAAGTAGATCGGGAGTTTCCAGAAGGCAAGGACCACGTCAACTTCATCTTTATACAGTATTTTCAAACATTTTTCTTGCCTTCTGTGTAATAAACACCTGATGCACATTTGTGGATTTGAATCGTATTAGATCTACTGTTTCTTTTTATCGAGGCCTACTGAACTAGGCTAAGAGAGCTACAGTATACAACTAATAAGAAAGAGGACTTTGCATTGCTTTTGGTTATTTGGAAAACCTCAAACCCAAGCCAATACATCCTCACTCCAGTGAAAAATACCTAACCACACTTCCCTCCCCAGTTTCCTGTAGAGACAGTTCCTCTTTCTCGGGCAGTCTCTCTACTGGAAGTGTCTCTTCCTGACATCCTGGAGCTTCCCCACAGCTAAGTCTTCAGTGTTTCAAATAGAGCCCTGCTGTGCTCAGGTCATTAGGATTCTTGTCTTTCCTCTTCATATGACAGACATCGAGAGAACATATTCTCTTCTCCTGAGAAAAAGCTCCAATTAAATATGCCCATTAAAGCCCTGTGATTCTCCTGCTTCCTTCAAATGCACAACAAAAATGAATCACTTTATGCTGACCTGAAACCTGGCCAGGGAGTGCCTGCCCAGGCCAGGTGTGGGCTGACTGCCAGGCCCTTTTGAGATGTTCTAGGCAGTTTCACTGTCAAATACCAGATTCTGCTGCTGCCTTCCAGCTGGTTATCGGAGCTGGCAGGCAACTGCATAAAGAACCCTGAACAAAATATCACAGTTTACCCAGAATCAAAAGGATAATAACAAATTAAGGTGAAAACAAAGTCAAATCTGTCCCCATTCTGCCCCTAATTGGTCTCACTTACCCATTCCTGGCTTTTCAAGTATAGGCTATGCGTTCACTTCGGCAGCACATATACTAAAATTAAGTATAGGCTATGATGCTGTGTGGTGGGAAGAGCACGAGATGGGAAGTCAGAACACCTGAGTCTACTCACAGGCCCTGCCACTAGCTAGTTGTATAATCTTTCAGCCTCAGGTACCTCATGTGAAAAGAGGATACTATTAAGATCTTGCAGGTCACATACTTTATTTTAAGGTATGTCCCAATACTTTACTACCACTGATACAACCACCACTATTAGCTAATATTTATCAAATATTTATTCTGTGTCAGACACTGTTTTGTGCTTAATTACTATGTATTCGTTTATTTAATCCTTAAAACAACTTTTCGAAGGAACCTAGTAATATTATTTTTCCCATTTTGCAGATGAAGAAACTGAGATTTAGAGAGTGAAATAACTTGCTCAAGGTGATAACAGCCAATAAATTACAGAGCTTCACAACCCATGTTTTTCATCTCTGCAGTAGTAGTCCAATAACATCTCAGTTATTGGACTCAGTTTGAGGCAGAGGGAGGCTAAGCTTCCTCCTTGGCCTCCCTCTGCCTCAAACACTTGGTTTCTGGTCTTAAGTACATGATATTATCTCCTTCAAATTGGTTCACTATTTCTGTACTAACCGATGAGGTCGTTAAAAGATTCCTTTTAAAAACCAGCACATTTCTGCCTTCTAAAACCCACCATCTACGATCCTCATTTGCCAATGCACGTGTTGCCTCATTAAGTCACCCTTTTATTATGATCAGTTTTCTCTTGACCATTATGTCCCATCTTTCCAGCCAGATTTGAATACATGAAAGACCAGGACATGGATCACACTTCTTTGAACTACACTTAGTCCCTGGCACAATGTCTTTGTGCCAATCAGTAAATGTTAATTGGGTTTAGTGTAGCGTCTTCCTAAGCTCTAGCCTAAACTATACTCCTTATTAGTGTCTATGTGGTTATATGTGCTCTTTTTTTGGAAACTATGGGATTAGAATTGTCCACCAGAAGCCTGGCAGTCCCCTCTGGGAGACATCCAGCTTTCATTGTGCAGGCAGCAGTGGGAAAGGGCACCCTGACCTATTCCTGTGTTCCTCTGCTAACTTGGTGAGTTACTTATGCCAGAGCTTCACCATGTCTGCATGCCACCATGTGTCTGATGGGATCAGGACGAGCTTTCCTGGTGATGCCAGCCAAGAAAAAACAGCTGGCTAATGTGAAAAGGATGTTACCAGGCACCTGGCCCGCTTAGATCAGCTTTCTGTGCCAGCCTTACGTTTTGCATCAAGGCCTATGGTGAGAGTAGAGATGACTACACCTTCTCTCCTCTCCAAAAGCTGGTCTGTAGGTGCCAAGTTCATAATGGTCATCTGTTGGGCTGTCTGTCCATAGCACCTGCAGCTCAAACAACTAAGTCTGGAAGTCGCCAAGACCTTGGCACTCCCAGGGTATAATGGCAATGCCAAGAACTGAGGGGGTGACAAGTGTCCAAATTGTCTCATTACCTCCTCTTGGAAGTTCCAACACCCAAATGCTGAAGGATGTATGAAAGTTATTCCAGGTGCATTGTATTTTAGAAACATCATCTATTTCAGCAAATAGAGGAGATGCAAAATGTTCAGAAAATTGTGAGGAGCTTGGTGATTTTCAGGAAGGATGATGTCCTTTTATTGCTCCCACAAGACTGAGTAATAAACAACCCTCAATGTGCTTTTAATAACCAGCTGATCCCCGGTTTCACTGACAGGAAAGCAAGATAAACCAACTCTGGCTACAGCAAGAAGAGAAATTTGTAACCCTTGTTTTTCAATTGTACTCCTGCTGGGTGTGGTGGCTCATGCCTGTAATCCTAGCACTTTGGGAGGCTGTGGTGGGTGGATCACCTGAGGTCAGGAGTTTGAGACCAGCCTGGCCAACATGGTGAAACCTCATTTCTACTAAAAATGCAAAAAATCAGCCGGGTGTGGTGGCGCACCCCTGTAATCCCAGCTACTCTGGAGGCTAAGGCATGAGAATTACTTGAACTGGGGAGGCGAAGATTCAGTGAGCCGAGATCATGCCACTGCACTCCAGCCTGGGTGACAGAGCAAGGCTCTGTCTCAAAAAACAGCAAATAAATAAATGAATAAATAGTACTCCTAAGACTGCTTTGAAGGAGGTAGTGAGCAGGAAGGGTCCTGAATGGGGAAAATGGCAACAAAAAGAGAAAATAAAAAAACATTTTTATCGTTGTTTAAGTCTCTGTAAAGATAATTGACTTTTTAAAACAAAAACACTAACAATGTACTGTGGGATTTATAACATATGTAGAAGTTAAATGTGCAATAACAGCACAAAGGCCAAGAGGGGAGAAATGTAGGCATACTCTTGCAAGGTTTAAATACTTGATGTGACACGGGATATCATGTAAAGAAAAACTGGAATAAAGTTAAGGTGAATACAACAACTCTAAAGCAGCCATTAAAATAAAACAAAAAAGAGTAACAGCTAATTTGCCATCAAAAAGAATAATAAAAAAATTCTTTTAAAAAAATGTAATCCAAAAAAGGCAGGAAAAAAATGGGGATGGAATGAAGGACAGATGGGACAAATAGAAATGAAATAGCAAAATAGTACGTTTAAACCCAATCATACCAATAATCACATTTAATGAAAATAATCTAAATATTCCAATTAAAAGACAGACATGTTCGGATTGTATTAAAAAGCAAGTCTCAACCTTATGCTACTTAAAAGAAATCAGTTTAAATATAAAAATATAAACCACTTAAAAGTCAAACTGTGAAAAAGATATATTATGCCAACATTAAATTTAAAAAATAAAGGCTAAAGTATCTTGATTAATAGCAGTCCAGGAAAATTTTAGAGCAAAGAATAGAATATTACCAAAGATAAAGAAGATCATTTAACAGTGATAAATGGGCCAATTCATCAAGCAGAGATAACAATCCTAAATGCTTATGAACGTAAGAGTAGAGATGAAAGCCTGATAGAACCACAAGAGAAAACAGATAAAGCCACACTTATAATTTTTAACATAATTTTTCATTTTTTATTTTTGTAGGTGCATAGTAGGTGTGTATATTCATGGGGTGCATGAGATGTTCTGATACATGCATGCAATGCATAATAATCACATCATGAAACATGGGGTATCATTTACCTCATGCATTTACCCTTTGTCCACACTTATAGATTAAGATTTCAACAACCCTCTCTCAATAATTACTGGAACAAGTAAACAGAAAATCAGTAAGGATATGGAAGACTTTAAAAAAACATTGACTACCTAGACTTAATTTACATTTTTAGGATACTACACCCAAAACAGCAGAATACACATTCTTCTCAAGTACAAAAGGAACATTCACCAAAACAGACCATAGTCTTGGTCATGAAGAAAGTGTCAATAAATTTTAAAGGACTCAAGTCATAGAAAGTATGTTTTCTGCCTGCTTAGCAATTAAGTTAGAAAGTAATAACAGAAAACTGGAAAATCTCCAAATATTTGAAAATAAATAAGACATTTCCAAATAGCCCATGAGTCAAGAAAAAATTGTACTAGAAGTCAGAAAATGATTTGAACTAAGAAAAGGAAAACTCAACTATCAAAATGGGTGAGATGCAGGTAAAGCAATAATAAGAGGAAAATTTATAGCAGTGAACATAAATAACAGAAAAACAAGAAGAGTCTCAAATCAGTGACCTCAGCTTCCATCTTAGCAAACTAGAAAAATAAGAAGAGTCTCAAATCAGTGACCTCAGCTTCCATCTTAGGAAACTAGAAAAACAAAAGCAAATAAAACCCAAAGAAAGCAGAATAAAGAAAACAAAGATTAGAGCAGAAATCAATAGAATAGAAAACAGAAACACAATAAAGAAATTCAAGGAAGTCAAAAGCTGGTTCTTTTAAAAGGTTAATGGCTACATCTCTAGCTTGAAGGGGCTAGAAGGATCACAAAGAGCTCCTGGATTAAGGGTAGATCCTCACTAGCTGCAGGGAACCATACCTTGCCTGCCTGAATATGCCTAGGTCTCACATTGATGTCTCTCCCCTCAGCTTCACAGGCAATCATTCACTTGCTGTCTTTTGTTAAGGATGTTCTTTCCCAGGAGTCAGTGAGTAGTCAGGGTTGGCATTTCTGAGGGAGATGCCAACAAGCATAACTTCAGGCATATTTAAAGAATTCTGATGATTTTGCATTTTCTGATAGCTTTGTGTTTTTCCACAGTTTGCAGATCTCTGCCATCTAAAAACTTATAATACTGAGGCTGGGCGTGGTGGTTCACGCCTGTAATCCCAGCACTGGGGGAGGCCAAGGCAGGTGGATCACAAGGTCAGGAGTTTGAGACCAACCTGGCCAACATGGCGAAAACCCATCTCTACTAAAAATACAAAAATTAACTGGGCGTGGTGATGGGCATCTGTAGCCCAGCTACTCTGGAGGCTGAAGCAGGAGAATCACTTGAACCCAGGAGGCAGAGGTTGCAGTGAGCTGAGATCATGTGCCACTGCACTCCAGCCTGGGTGACAGAGTGAGATTCCATCTCAAAAAAAAAAAAATATATATATATATATATACACACACACACACACACTATATATATATATACACTATATATATAGTATATGTAGTATATATAGTGTATACATATAGTATATGTAGTATATATAGTGTATACTATATATTCTATATACTATATATAGTGTATACTATATGTACACTACATATATGTAGTATATATACACTAGATATATGTAGTGTATATACACTACATATATGTAGTATATGTACTATATACTACATATGTACTCTATATGTACTATACTACATATGTACTATATACTACATATACTATATATGTAGTATATGTACTATATATGTATATGTAGTACGTATATACTATATACTACATATACTATATATATACTTATATATACGTATATACTATATACTACATATATTATATATATAGTATATGTAGCACATATAGTATACTCTATATATAGTACTGAGACAAAGCTAGCAGAACCCTGGGGAAGGAAAAATCCTCGGTGTTGCTGTGAATATGGGACTTTACTAACCCTCCTTGAATCTTTGACTCTTGCCAGAGGAATCTGGCTTTCTCTTAAAACCTGAAGGTGAAATGCCTCACCTGGGCCAATGCCACTTACAGGGATAAGAATATTGAAGTTGGGGTAAGAAGTAAGTAAGAAGCCTGGATTCATTAAATACAAAAAAGGAGATGCAGACCGAAAAATAAAATGTAAACGAAAAAATGTGCAAACCAATAGCAGCAGTTTGGACAAACAAATCCTGAAAATGGCATCACGGGGACATGAATGCTAGCTCTATCTCTGAACCTGACTGTGTGTTGCTTTACAGGTTATTTCTCCTTTCTAACTGAATGTGCCTCTTTGGGAAAAAAAAATGAGAAATGGACTAAATGATCTCTCAGGAGCTCTCTGGTTCTGTTATTCCTGTGAAACTCCTACATTCTTCCTGTGAAAGTGACAAAGTCAGTGTTAGGGAGCCTTTGACCACATTGCTTAATCTCCAGGTTGACTTCTGTGAGGAACCGGTTTTAGGACTCTCCTGCCCTCCTTAATCTAGTTTTTCAAACAAGGAGCTTATTTGCAGAAGGGGAATGGGGGAAATCTGCAACAGATTTAAGTTAAAAAAGGGAGCTTACTGAAGGGATTGTGGGCAGCTCATAGAATCACAAGAAGACTGGAGAGGAAGGAGAGAAAGTGGGGCCTAGGGCCAGCCAGGATCACAGCCATCATGTTCTCAATTTGGTGCCTGGAAGACCCCACATTCCCTCCAGGAACACAGGATGCCATGCTGGTACCCTGTCCCCTTCAGCCTTGACAGACATGGGAGATCACAACTGGCAGCACTGTGTGCTGTAGCAGCTGCTGCCAACACCTGCCTCTGGAATGGGCTCTTGGCTGCCCCTGCTTTTTGAGTCACAAGCTTCTAATTCAGTCTTGGCAGCTGGGTCTGACGGGCCTAGATCCTGTCAACCTAGTTCCAGGCACAAGATAAATAGGAGAGTGAATATTTCAGGTTTTCAGCATCCATAGTGAAGACAAGTTCTATCTCCCACTAAAACTTATGTAGTGAAAAATTCTTCCACAGATGAACGGGTTCAGTTATGCCACAGCCACAAGAAAAGACCAATGTTTTAAACATCTGACTAACATCAGAAGGAAAAGAACATGCTTTCATTTGTTGCCCTATATCATAAAGGACTCTAGGTTCTAAAAGCTGGACATGGAAAATAGACTGCAGTCCACCTAATCTAGCCCTTTCATTGTACAGATGGGAAATTGAACTTAAAAAGGGATGATAACCAGCTTGTCGGCTGGACTGGAACTTAAGTTTCCTGCCTTTGGGCCAATTATCCCACTACATTGTGCTGCCTTCTAAGACAAAGAACAGAATCCCTTCTTTATCAAATGAAGTGAGATGCCAAATGTTCATAAAACATATTTGTTTTTGCAGTTTAGCTTGTTTTGATTTATTCTGAAGTTTTTGGTATTAAACACATTAGATCTGCTCCCCTCCAGATTCTGATTCAATTAGTATGTATTAACCACCTGCTATAATGGCAGACAGTGCACTGGTGTTCTCCTTAATGCAGCAGGAGGTGCAGGGATCTGTTTGCATCTGAGGAACAATGGGTAATGGGGACTAGAGCACTGTGGAGCTTCTCTCACCATCTATCATTTCTGCTTTTCTCTGATCATTGTTTTATTCTCCCTTTTTGATAGATACCTCTGCATCTGGTCCTCCTGACTGAAAGGAAGACACCTGTGGAACAGTTGCAGCAGCTATGGGAAGATGTATTAGAGTGTCAACAGATGGCTCGGCTCTTTTAGTCCCAGCACCAAAATCTCAAGGAAGAAGCTGCTCCAGTAACCGTAGCTAGAGGGTCAGAATTACACAGTGCATGGCTGCTTCCAGAGTTCCTCCCAGAGTAACTACAGGAGGCAGAGTGTAGTTCAAGAAAAGCTTGGAAATGCTCAGAGGAAACATCCGTTCCATTACACAGATATGAATTAATTTAATACATTGGCCCCATTTATTCATCAAATACTTATTTAATGCTACTGTATTTTAGGCCCTGTTTTAGATAATAGAAATATAGCAGTGAACACAATAAACACAGAAGATAGAAAAAAGATAAACAAGCAAATATGTTTTGTGTCTGATAGTGGTAAGTGCTATGGAAAAAAAATAAAGCAGGGTTAAGAGTGAGGGTGAGGGGTGGGTATATGTGCACACATGCACCACTCTATGTAGAGAAGACAAAGAGGGCCTCATTGAGAAGAGGATGTTTTAGTTGAAATCTAAAAGAATTGAGGGAATTAGCCATGAGGCTATGAGGTAAAAGCATTCCAAGAAGAAAAACAGAAAGTGCAAAGACCCTGAGGCTGGAAAGTGCTTTGTGTGTTCAAGAAATAGCAAAGAAGTTGAAAGGCACCTAACAGAATGAAAGGAAGAATGTCAGGAGATGATGTCTGACAGGTGAGAGGAGCCAGGTCATATAGGGTTTTGGGCTGTATAAACCACTGTAAGCACTTTGTTTTTTACTCCAAGTGAAATAGGAAGCCATTCAAAGATTTTAAGAAAAATAACATTTCACACCTGCGTATTGTCTTGAGAGCAGGCTGCAAGTGTGTAAGGGTGCAAGCAGGGAGATCAGCTGAGAGACTATTATGACTATTTAACCAAGAGATGATGGTGGTTTAAAACAAAGTGATAGTGAAAAGATGGTCAAATTTTGGATTTATTTGAAGGTGAAACTGACTGGAGTAGTTCAACTGATTGGATGTGAGAAACAAGAGAAAGAGGAGAACCAGTGATGAGTTTTGACCTGAGCAACTGGAAAGATAGAGGTCATTGATATCTTTCAAAGTCACTGGGGTTTGTTTTGTTTTGTTTTGTCTTCAGTGAGATGGTGGGAACAAAAGTCAAGCACAGTGAGTACAAAAGAGAAAGTGAGGAGAGAGAAATCAGAAATAGCTAGTATAGAAAGCTCTTCGGAAATTTTTGCTATAAAAGTGAACAGAGAAATGGGATGGTAGGTGGAGGTGAGGAAATGTTTATTCATTTTTAAGATGAGAGTGTTGAAGCATCTCGGTATGCTTATGTGAATGATCCAGTAAAGAGGGAAAAATTGATGGCATGGGGGAGGGGAGAGAAACACTAAAGAGATGTCCCTGGGTAGGTGAGAAATGATAGAATGTAGGACACCAGGCTGACAATTTGCCTTAGATAAGAAAAGACAAAATTCAACCCTTGTAACTGGAGAAAAGTAGAGCACATGAGTACAAAAGCAGATGAGATGTGAGGCTTAGTAGGAGAAAAGTAGGGAAGTGCTTTCTTTTCCCAAGTTTATTTCTCTTATGAAAGTGAAGTAAAAAGTAAAGTCATCAACTGAGAGTGAGAATGGAGAAAGAGATCTTTAAAATTTGAGGAGATAGGAAAGAGTGTGAAACATAAGCCAATGGGAGATTGGATAGAGGATGGGGAATGTAATCGTATTTCCAGGCAGCACTAAAGGCCATGTTGAGATTAGTAATCATGAATGTAACGTGAGATCAAGTAGTCCTAGCTAGTGCAATTAGGCAAGAGGAAGAAATAAAAGGAATTCATGGAAAAGAAGAAGTAAAACTATCTATCTGCTGATGGTATGATTCTATACCTAGAAAACCCTAAAAGTTCTGCCAAAGGGCTCCTGGAACTGATAAACAATTTCAGTAAAGTATCAGGATACAAAATCAATGTGCAAGGATCAGTAGCATTTCTATACACCAATAATGTTCAAGCTGAGAACCAAATCAAGAACAAAATCTTATAGGAACAAATCCTCCAAGAAGTCTGGGATTATGTTAAATGACCAAACCTAAGAATAATTGGTATTCCTAAGGAAGAAGAGAATTCTAAAAGCTTGGAAAACATATTTGGGGGAACAATCAAGGAAAACTTTCCCGGCCTTGCTAGTACATATGAATAGTACAATGAATGCAATGGTACCTCACATCTCAATACTAGACATCCAAATACAAGAAGCAGGAAGAACACCTGGGAAATTTATTGCAAAAATATCTTTGCCTAGGCACATTGTCATCAGATTATCCAAAGTTAAGATGAAGGAAAGAATCTTAAGAGCTGTGAGACAGAAGCACCAGGTAACCTATAAAGGGAAACCTATCAGATTAACAGCAGATTTCTCAGCAGAAACCCTACAAGCTAGAAGGGATTGGGGCCCTATCTTCAGCCTCCTTAAACAAAACAATTATCAGCCAAGAATTTCGTATCCAGTGAAACTAAGCATCATATATGAAGGAAAGATACAGTCTTTTTCAGACAAACAAATGCTGAGAGAATTTGTCACTACCAAAGCCACCACTACAAGAACTGCTAAAAGGAACTCTAAATCTTGAAGCAAATCCTAGAAACACATCAAAACATACCTCTTTAAAGCATAAATCACACAGGACCTATAAAACAAAAATACAAGTTAAAAAGAAAAAAAAATACACTGGCAACAAATAGTACAATGAATGCAATAGTACCTCACATCTCAATACTAACATTGAATGTAAATGGTCTAAATGCTCCACTTAAAAGTTACAGAACTGCGGAATTGGTAAGAACTCACCAACCAACTATCTGCTCCTTTCAAGATACTCATCTAACACATAAGGCTCATATAAACTTAAAGGAGAGGAAAAAAGCATTTCATGCAAATGGACACCAAAAGCAAGCAGGAATAGCTATTCTTATATCAGACAAAACAAACTTTAAAGCAACAGTGGTTAAAAGTGACAAACAGGGCCATTATATAATGGTAAAAGGCCTTGTCCAACAGGAAAATATCACAACCCTAAACATATATACACCTAACACTGGAGCTCCCAAATTTATAAAACAATCACTAATAGACCTAAGAAATGAGATAGACAGCAACACAATAATAGTGGGGAAACTTCCTTACTCCACTGACAGCACCAGACAAGTCATCAAGACAGAAAGTCAACAAAGAAATAATGGATTTAAACTATCCCTTGGAACAAATGGACTTAACAGATACATACAAAACATTTCATCCAACAACTGCAGAATACACATTCTATTCAACAGCACATGGAATTTTCTCTGAGATAGACCATATGATAGGCCAGAAAACAAGCCTCAATAAACTTAAGAAAACTGAAATTATATTAAGCACTCTCTCAGATCACAGTGGAATAAAACTGGATATCAACTCCAAAAGGAACCTTCAAAACCATGCAAATACATGTAAATTAAATAACCTGCTCCTGAATGAGCATTGGGTCAAAAATGAAATCAAGATAGGAACTAAAAAATTCTTCCAACTGAATGACAGAATAACACAACCTATCAAAACCTCTGGGATACAGCAGAGGCAGTGCTAAGAGGAAAGTTCATAGCCCTAAATGACTACATCAGAAAGACTGAAAGTACAAAAACTAACATTCTAAAGTCATACCTCAAGGAATTAGAGAAACAAGAACAAACCAAACTCAAATGCAGCAGAAGAAAGGAAATAACCAAGATCAGAGCAGAACTAAATGAAATTGAAACAAAAAAAAATACAAAAGATAAATGAAAGAAAAATCTGGTTCTTTGAAAAGATAAATTAAATTGACAGACCATTAGCAAGATTAACCAAGAAAAGAAGAGAGAAAATCCAAATAACCTCATTAAGAAACAAAACAGGAGATATTACAACTGACACCACACAAATACAAAGATCATTCAAGGCCACTGTGAACACTTTTAAGCATATAAATTAGAAAATCTAGAAGAGATGGATAAATTCTTGGAAAAATACAACCCTCCTAGCTTAAATCAGGAAGAATTAGATACCCTGAACAGATCAATAACAAGCAGTGAGATTGAAATGGTAATTTAAAAATTATCAACAAAAAAAGTAAAGTCCAGGACCAGATGGATTCACAGCAGAATTCTACTAGACATTCAAAGAAGAATTGGTGCCAATCCTTTTGACACTATTCCACAAGATAGAGAAAGAAGGAACCCTCCCTAATTCATTCTATGAAGCCAGCATCACCCTGATACCAAAACCAGGAAAGGACATAACCAAAAAAGAAAAGTACAGACCAATATCCTTGATGAACATAGATGCTAAAATCTTTAGCAAAATGCTAGCTAACCAAACCCAACAACAAATCAAAAAGTAATTCACCATGATCAAGTGCGTTTCATACCAGGAATGCAGGGATGGTTTAACATACGCAAGGTAATAAATGTGATACACCACATAAACAGAATTAAAAACAAAAATCACTTGAACATTTCCATAGATGCAGAAAAAGTATCTGACAAAATCCAGCAGCGCTTTATGATTAAAACGCTCAACAAAATCAGCATGCAAGGGACAAAACTTAATGTAATAAAAGCCATCTATTACAGACCCACAGCCAACATAATACTGAATGGGGAAAAGTTGAAAGCATTCCCTCTGAGAACTGGAACAAGACAAGGATGCCCACTGTCACCACTCCTCTTCAATAGAGTACTGTAAGTCCTAGCCAGAGCAATCAGACAAGAGAAAGAAATAAAGGGCATCCAAACTGATAAAGAGGAAGTCAAACTGTCACTGTTTGCTGATTATATGATCATTTACCTTGAAAACCCTAAAGACTCCTCCAGAAAGTTCCTAGAACTGCTAAAAGAATTCAGCAAAGTTTCCAGATACAAGATGTATCTGGAAACAATGTACACAAATCAGTAGCTCTTCTATACACCAACCAACAGCAACCAAGTGGAGAATCAAATCAAGAACTCAACCCCTTTTACAATAGCTGAAAAAAAAAATATTTAGGAATATAGCTAACCAAGGAGTTAAAAGACCTCTACAAAGAAAACTACAAAGCACTGCTGAAAGAAATCATAGACAACACAAACAAATGGAAACACATCCCATGCTCATGGATGGGTAAAATCAATATTGTGAAAATGACCATACTGCCAAAAGCAATTTACAAATTCAATACAATCCCCATTAAAATACCAACATCATTCTTCACAGGATTAGAAAAACAATTATAAAATCCATATGGAACCAAAAAGGAGCCCACATAGCCAAAGCAAGACCAAGCAGAAAGAACAAATCTGGAGGCATCACACTACCTGATTTCAAACTATACTATAAGGCCATAGTCACCAAAACAGCATGGTCCTGGTATAAAAATAGGCATATAGACAAATGAAACAGAATAGAGAACCCAGAAATAAACTCAAATGCTAACAGCCAACTGATATTCAACAAAGCAAACAAAAACATAAAGTGGGAAAAGGACATCCTTTTCAACAAATGGTGCTGGAAAAATTGGGAAGTCATGTGTAGGAGAACGAAACTGGATCCTCATCTCTCACCTCATACAAAGTCAACTCAAGATGGATTAAGGACTGAAATCTAACACCTGAAACTATAAAAATTCTAGAAGATAACATTGGAAAAATCTTTCAAGACTTTGGCTTAGGCAAGGATTTCATGACCAAGAATCCAAAAGCAAATGCAATAAAAACAAAGATAAGTAGTTGGGACTTAATTAAACTAAAGAGCTTTTGCATGGCAAAAGGAACAGTCAGCAGAGTAAACAGAAAACCTACAGAGTGGGAGAAAATCTTCACAATCTATACATCTGACAAAGGACTAATATTCAGAATCTACAATAAACTCAAACAAATCAGTAAGAAAAAAAATCCCATAAAAAAGTGGGCTAAGGACATGAATAGACAATTCTCAAAAGAAGATATACAAATAGCCAACAAGCATGTGAAAAAATGCTCGACATCACTAATGATCAGGGAAATGCAAATTAAAACCACAGTGTGACAGCACTTACTTTTGCAAGAATGACAATTATCAAAAAATCAAAAAACAGATGTTGGTATGGATGCAGTAATCAGGGAACACTTCTGCACTGCTGGTGGGAATGTAAACTAGTACAGCCACTATGTAAAACAGTGTGGAGGTTCCTTAAAGAACTGAAGGTAGAACTACCATTTGATCCAGCAATCCCACTACTGGGTATCTACCCAGAGGAAAAGGAGTCATTATACGAAAAAGACACTTGCACACTCATGTTTATAGCAGCAAAATTCACAATTGCAAAATCGTGGAACCCGCCCAAATGCCCACCAATCAATAAGTGGATAAAGAAACTGTGGTATATTTATATGATGAAATACTACCCACCATAAAAAGGAATGAATTAACAGCATTTGCAGAGACCTGGATGAGACTGGAGACTATTTTTCTAAGTGAAGTAACTCATGAATGGAAAACCAAACATCGTATCTTCTCACTGATATGTGGGAGCTAAGCTATGAGGATGCAAAGGCATAAGAATAATACATTGGACTTTGGGGACTTGTGGGGAAGACCAGGATGGGGGTAAGGGACAAAAGACTACAAATATGGTGTGGTGTATACTGCTTGGGTGATGGGTGCACCAAAATTTCACAAATCACCACTAAAGAACTTGCTCACGTGGCCAGGCACAGTGGCTCACACCTGTAATCCCAACACTTTGGGAGGCTAAGGTAGACGGATCACGAAGTCAAGAGATTGAGACCATCCTGGCCAACATGGTGAAACCCTATCTCTACTAAAAATATAAAAATCAACTGGGCGTGGTGGTACGTGCCTGTAGTCACAGCTACTTGGGAGGCTGAGGCAGGATAATTGCTTGAACCCAGGTGGCAGAGGTTGCAGTGAGCTGAGATTGTGCCACTGCACTCCAGCCTGGGAACAGAATGAAACTCCACCTCAAAAAAAAGAAAAAAGAACTTACTCATATAACCAAATACCACCTGTACCCCAATAACTTATGGAAAAATTTTTAAAAAATAAATAAAAGAAATAAATATTCTGGTACTACTCCAGAAACCTTAAAACACACACACAGACACAATTTTATTTACAATAGCCACAGACACAAAAATAAAATACCTAGGAATACTTCTAACCAAGGAGATGAAAGATCTCTATAAGGAAACTATGGAACACTGCTGAAAGAAATAATGGATAACACAAATAAATAGAAAAAATATTCCATGCTCATGGTTAGGAAGAATCAATACCATTAAAAATAAATCTATAGATTCAGTGCTATTCCCATTAAGCTACCAACATCGTTTTTCACAGAACTAGAAAAAACTATCCTAAAATTCATATGAAACTTAAAAAGAGCCCAAATAGCCAAGTCAATCCTAAGCAAAAAGATCAAAGTGGGAGGCATCACACTACCCAACTTCAAACTATATTATAAGGCTACAGTAACCAAAACAGCATGGTACTAATACCAATACAGACACATAAACCAATGCAACAGACTAGAGAACTGAGAAATAAAGGCATATACCTACAACCACCTGATCATCAACAAGCCTGACAAAAACAAGCAATGGGGAAAGGATTCCCTGTTCAATAAATGGTGGTGGGGTAGCTGGCTACCCATATACAGAAAAACAAAATTGGACCCCTACCTTTCGCCACAAACAAAAATTAACTCAAGAAGGATTAATTTAAATATAAGATCTCAAACTATAAGAATCCTAGAAGAAAGCCTAGGAAACACCATTCTGGACATCGGCCTTGGGAAAGAATTTGTGACTAAGTCCTCAAAAGCAATGGCAATAAAAACAAAAATGGATAAATGGGACTTAATGAAACTAACAAACTTTTGCACAGTTAAAGAAATTATCAAAAGAGTGAACAGACAACCTACATAATGGGAGAAAATGTTTGCAAACTATGCATCTGACAAAGGTCTAAAATCCAAAATCCATAAGGAATTTAAACAATTGAACAGACAAAAAAGCAAGAAACCCCATTAAAAAATGGGAAAAAGACATTAACAGGCATTTATCAAAAGAAGATATGTAAGAGGCCAACAAATGTGTGAAACAATGCTCAACATCATTAATTATCAGAGAAATGCAAATCAAAACTTTCATGCGCATCCATGTGAAGAGACCACCAAACAGGCTTTGTGTGAGCAATAAAGCTTTTATCACCTGGGTGCAGCGGGCTGAGTCCAAAAAGAGTCAGTGAAGGGAGATAAGGGTGGGGCCATTTTTATAGGATTTGGGTAGATAAAGGAAAATTACAGTCAAAGGGGGGTTGTCCTCTGGCGGGCAAAGTGGGGGTGACAAGATGCTCAGTAGGGGAGCTTTTGAGCCAGGATGAGCCAGGAGAAGGAACAAGACAATGTCATCAGTTAAGGCAGGAACCAGCCATCTGGATGTGTACCTGCAGGTCACAGGGGATATGATGACTTAGCTTGGGCTCAGAGGCCTGACATTCCTGTCTTCTTATATTAATAAGAAAAATAAAATGAAATAGTGGTAAAGTGTTGGGACGGTGAAAATTTTGGGGGATGGTATGGAGAGATAATGGGCAATGTTTCTCAGGGCTGCTTCGAGCGGGATTAGGGGTGGCGTGGGAACTTAGAGTGGGAGAGATTAAGCTGAAGGAAGATTTTGTGGTAAGGGGTGATATTGTGGGACTGTTAGAAGAAACATTTGTCATATAGAATTATTGTTGATGGCCTGGATACAGTTTTGTATGAATTGAAAAACTAAATGGAATAAGAGAAGGAGAAAAACAGGTATTAAAGGTCTAAGAATTGGGAGGACCCAGGACATCTAATTAGAGAGTGCCTAAGGAGGTTCAGCATAGTCCTGCCAGCAAAGATTATTTATTTACTTCAAGAGTTAAGAGTGGCAGTTTGGGGATAGCACCAGGAGATATCAGCTGCAATGGCTTGGAGAAACAGTGTAAACCAGCAGTGTAAACAAGAGCAGGGCATGTATGAGTAGTTGAGAACAGTGAATAGGAGTATGACGAGACAGAAGATAGTAGGGATGACAAGTTTTTTGGGGCACAGTCCAAGTTGGTCTGGTGTCTGGAATGAGACTGGGGCCTAATAAAAAGGAGCATCTATACAGGAGCTCAAATGGGCTGTGCCTTGTAGCATCCTGAGGACAGGTCTGACTTCTGAGAAGGGAAAGTGGTAAAAGTATTGTCCAGTCCTTTTTAAGTTGGTGGCTGAGCTTGGTGAGGTGTGTTTTTAAAAGACCTTTAGTCCATTCTACTTTTCTTGAAGACAGAGGACTGTAAGGGATATAAAGGTTTCACTGAATACTAAGAGCCTGAAAAACTGCTTGGCTGATTTGACTAATAAAGGCTGGTCTGTTATCAGACTGTATAGAGGTGGGAAGGCTAAACTGAGGAATTATGTCTGACAGAAGGGAAGAAATGACTGCGGTGGCCTTCTCAGACCCTGTAGGAAAGGCCTCTACCTATCCAGTGAAAGTGTCTACCTAGACTAAGAGGTATTTTAGTTTTCTGACTCAGGGCATGTTGAGTAAAGCTAATTTGCCAGTCCTGGGTGGGGGCAAATCTTTGAGCTTGATGTGTAGGGAAGGGAGGGGGCCAGAATAATCCCTGAGGAGTAGTAGAATAGCAGATGGAACACTGAGAAGTTTTTCCTTGAGGATAGATTTCCACAATGGAAAGAAAATGAGAGGTTCTAAGAGGCGGGCTAGTGGCTTGTACTATAGCATAGCCTGCCTTTGCTGGTGTGTGGCGATTAGGCCTGGTGGAACTGCCATCAATAAACCAAGCGTGATCAGGGTGAGGAACAGGAAAGAAGGAACTATGGGGAAATGGGGTGAATGTCAGGTGGATCAGAGATATACAGTCATGAGGGTCAGGTGTGGTATCAGGAATAATGTGGGAGGCCAGATTGAAGTCTGGGCCAGGAACAATGGTAATTATGTGACTTAACAAAGTGAGTACAGCTGAAGGAGCCGGGGAGCAGAAAGTATATGCATCAGGTATGAGGAAGAAAATAGATTTTGGAAATTATGAGAAATGTAGAGAGTGAGTTGAGCATAGTTTGTGATTTTGAGGGCCTCTAAAAATATTAAATCAGTGGCAGCTGCTGCACGCAGACATGAGGGCTAGGCTAAAACAGTAAGGTCAAGTTGTTTGGACAGAAAGGCTATAGGGTGCAGTCCTGGCTCTTGTGTAAGAATTCTGACCGCACTAACCATGCCTAGGAAGGAAAGGAGTTGTTGTTTTGTAAGGGATTGAGGTTTGGGAGATTAAGCGGACACGATCAGCAGGGAGAGCACGTGTGTTTTTATGAGAATTATGCTGAGATAGGTAACAGATGAGGATGAAATTTGGGCTTGACTGAAGTAATGGGGGCTATCTGTGAAGCCTTGCGGCAGCACAGCCCAGGTAATTTGCTGAACCTAATGGGTGTCAGAGTGAGTCTAAGTGAAAACAAAGAGAGGCTGGGATTAAGGGTGCAAAGGAATAGTAAAGAAATCATGTTTGAGATCCAGAACAGAATAATGGGTTGTAGAGGGAGGTATTGACGATAGGAGAGTATATGGGTTTGGCACCGCGGGGTGGATAGGCAAAACAATTTGGTTGATAAGGTGCAGATTCTGAACTAACCTGTAAGCCTTGTCTGGTTTTAGGACAGGTAAAATGGGGGAATGATAAGAAGAGTTTATAGGCTTTAAAAGGCCATGCTGTAACAGGTGAGTGATAACAGGCTTTAATCTTTTCAAAGCATGTGGGATGGGATATCGGCATTGAGCAGAGTAAGAGTGATTAGGTTTTAATGGGATGGTAAGGGGTGCGTGATCGGTCCCTAAGGAGGGAGTAGAGGTGTCTCATACTTGTGGGTTAAGGTGGGGAGATGTGAAGGAGGCTTTCAAGTGGGGGAAAAGGTGGCAATGAGGTGTGGCTATAGCCCAGGAATAATCAGGGAATCAGATAACTTAGTTAAAGTGTATCAGCCTAATAAGGGAACTGGGCAGGTGGGGATAACTAAAAAGGAGTGCTTACGAGAGTATTGTCTAAGTTGGCACCAGAGTTGGGGAGTTTTAAGAGGTTTAGAAGCCTGGCCGTCAATATCCACAACAGTTACGGAAGCAAGGGAAACAGGCCTTTGAAAAGAAGGTAATGTGGACTGGGCAGCCTCTGTATTGATTAAGAAGGGGACGGACTTACTTTCCACTGTGAGAGTTACTCGAAGCTCGGCATCCGTGATGGTCTAGGAGGCTTCCGAGGCGATCAGGCAGTGTCAGTCTTCATTCAGCTGCTAAGCCGAGAAGATCTGGGAAGGAGTCAGTCAGAGAGCCTTGGGCCAGAGTTCCAGGGGCTCTGGGAGTGGCTGCCAGGTGAGTTGAAGTCTGATTTTCAATGGGGTCCCACACAGATGGGATATGGCTTAGGAGGAATCCTGGGCTGTGGGCATTCCTTGGCCCGGTGGCCAGATTTCCAGCTCTTGTAGCAAGCTCCTGGGGGAGGAGGTTCTGGAGGAACCCCTGGCAGCTGTAGTTCAGGTGTTTGGAGTTCTTGTGTGCTGGAGATGTGGCTGGGGTTTGTCTCACAGTGGAGGCAAGTAATTGCAACTCAGAAATACATTGCTACTTGGCTGCCTCTATTATTGTATACCTTGAAGGCGAGGTTGATTAAGTCCTGTTGTGGGGTTTGGGGGCCGGAATTTAATTTTTGGAGTTTTATTTAATGTCAGGAGCAGATTGGGTAATAAAATGTATATTGAGAATAAGACGGCCTTTTGAACTTTTAGGGTCTAGGGCTGTAAAGTGTCTCAGGGTTGCTGCTGAACGAGCCATGAACTGGGCTGGGTTTTTCATATTTGATGAAAGAGCCTAAATGCTCACTGATTTGGGAGAGGTCTGATAAAGAAAAAGGAGCATTAACCTTGACTATGCCTTTAGCTTCAGCCACCTTTTTAAGAGGAAATTGCTGGGTGGGTGGGGGAGGGCTACTCACAGAATAAAACTATAAACCAGACCGGGTGTGAGGAGGGGAGGTGATAAAAAGATTATAGGGTGGAGGAGCAGAGGCTGAGGAAGAATTGGGACCTAGCTCGGCCTGGCGAGGACCAGCCTGGGGAGGAGGGGAGAGGTCAGATGGGTCTGTAGAAAAGGAAGATTAGAAAGACTCAGTGACGCTTAGGGTTGGGACTGAGGGGACAGGCAGGAGGGAAAGAAGGAAGATTCGGGACGAGTTGCACTAGACACAGAGACTAGGGAGGGACTGAAGTGTAAAAGTATGCCTGGACATCAGGCACCTCAGACCATTTGCCCATTTTACAACAAGAATTATTTAGATCTTGCAGGATGGAAAAATTGAAAGTACTGTTTTCTGGCTATTTGGAACCACTGTCGAGTTTGTACTGGGGTCAAGCGGTACTGCAGAAGAAAATAAGGCATTTAGGTTTTAGGTCTGGTGTGAGTTGAAGAGGTTTTAAGTTCTTGAGAGCATAGGCTAAGGGAGACGGAGGAATGGAGGGTGGAAGGTTGCCTATAGTGAAGGAGGCAAGCCCAGAGAAGAGAGAGTAGAGACACGGAGGGAAGGGCTTTGGGGGTTCTTATCCTCCAGAAAAGCGGGAAAGGGGTCAGGGTGTGGAAATAAGGGGTTGAGGCACAGAGATAAGAGGTCAGGGTGCGGAAATAAGGGATCGGGGCGCAGAGATAAGAGGTCAAGATGCAGAAATAAGGGATTGGGGTGCAGAGATAAGAGGTCGGGGCACGGAAATAAGGGGTTGGGGATTCTTGCCCCCTAGAAAAGCAGGATTGCTGCTAAAGGTGAAGGAGAAGGGGTTGAGGGGTCCTTGCCCCTCCCCCAGAAAAGCAGGACTTGCCACTAAGGGTGAAGGACCAAGGCAGGTGTCCCTGCATGGTCTGACGCCTCTGAAACGTGGGTGAATAATCAGAGAGGCATCCCTGCAATGATTAAACACCAAGGGAAGGCTGCCTTCCCAGTCCATGACTGGAGCTGGAGTTTTGGGTCCATGGATAAAACATGTCTCCTTTGTCTCTACCAGAAAATGAAAGGAATTGAAATTCAGAGAAGGGAGAGATTGAAGTGTGGCACCAAGATTGAAAGGAGAAAGAGGTTGAGGGATAGTGAGGGAGGTTGGAGAAGAGAGTAAAAAGAGGCCGCTTACTGTATTTGAAATTGGTGAGATGTTTCTTGGGCTGCTCAGTCTGAGGACTTGAGGTTGTAGGTGGATCTTTCTCACAGAACAAAGAATAGGAGGACAGGGGATTGATCTCCCAAGGGAGTTCACCCGATCTGAGTCACAGCACCAAATTTCATGCGCGTCCGTGTGAAGAGACCACCAAACAGGCTTTGTGTGAGCAATAAAGCTTTTAATCACCTGGGTGCAGTCGGGCTGAGTCTGAAAAGAGAGTCAGTGAAGGGAGATAAGGGTGGGGCCATTTTATAGGCTTTGGGTAGATAAAGGAAAATTACAGTCAAAGTTGGGGGGGTTGTTCCCTGGCGGGCAGAGTGGGGGTCACAAGGTGCTCAGTAGGAGAACTTTTGAGCCAGGATAAGGAATTTCACAGGACAATGTCATCAGTTAAGGCAGGAACAGGCCATTTTCATTTCTTTTGTGGTGGAATGTCATCAGTTAAGGCAGGAACCAACCATCTAGATGTGTACATGCAGGTCACAGGGGATATGATGACTTAGCTTGGGCTCAGAAGCCTGACAAAAACCACAGTGAAATATCATCTCACACCAGTCAGAATGGCTATTATCAAAAAGTAAAAAAACTACATATGTCAGGTAAGGCCACAGAGCAAAGGGAATGCTTCTACATTGTTGGTAAGAATGTAAATTAGTTCAGCCACTATGAAAAGCAGATTGGAAATTTTCAGAGAACTTAAAACAGTGCTACCATCTGACCTAGCAATCCCATTACTAGGAAAAAGAAAAAGAAATCATTCTGCCAAAAAGACACATGCACTCACATGTTCATCACAGCACTACTCACAATAGCAAAGACATGGAATCAACTTAGGTGCCCGTTGACAGTGGATTGAATAAATAAAATGTGGTACATATACACCATGGAATACTATGCAGCCTTAAAAAGAACAAAATCATGTCCCTTCCAACAGCACAGATGCGCTGGAGGCAGGCCATTATCCTAAGTAAATTAACCCAGAAACAGAAAACCAAATACTGCATGTCCCTGTTTATAAGTGGGAGCTAAACATTGGATACTTATGGACATAAAAATGGCAACAATAGACACTGGAGACTACTAGAACGGAGAGGAACAGAGGGATGGGAGCAAGGATTGAAAAATTGACTACTGGATATTATGCTCAGTATCTGGGTGGCGGGATCAGTCATACCCCAAAGCTCAGCATCATGCATTATACCCCTGTAACAAACCTGCATGTGTACTCCCTGAATCTAAAAGTTGAAATTATTAAAAATAATAATAAAGTGATACCAGGCAGCATGCTTAGTTGCTATTTTCCAGCTACATTTAGCTGCATGTGTGCAGTCACAAAGTACATGGAGTATTGGATTTAACCAGATTTAAGGTATTGCCAGGCAAGTTTGATCAAAAGAGAGAGGGGAACAGAATTGAAGGTACTGGCAAGGTGATGATTGTAATAATGGACTACTCTGGAAGCTAAGCTGAGTAAGGCGGGAGGAGAGAACATAAGGGGGCATGAAAAGAGCAGAAAGGTGGAGGCTCAATGATTGTTGATCTTATTGTGGCTGAAAAATTGTTAGAGAGGAGGTATAAGAAAGAGTGGCCGGGCCAGGCGCAGAGGCTCACGCCTATAATCCCAGCACTTTGGGAGGCTGAGGTGGGTGTGGATCTTCAGGTCAGGAGTTCGAGACCAGCCTGGCCATCAAGGCGAAACCCTGTTTCTACTAAAAAAAGAAAAATTAGCCAGGGTGCAGTGGTGGGCGTCTATTCAGGAGGCTGAGGCAGGAGAACTGCTTGGACCCAGAAGGTGGAGGTTGCAGTGAGCTGAGATTGTGCCATTGCACTCCAGCCTGGGCAACAGAGTGAAACTCCGTCTATTAAAAAAAAAAAAAAAAAAAAAAGTGGCCCGTAAATCTGTAAAATTGAATTAGAGAGTGAAATGCTTGAAATCGAGAAGACAGAGAGATTGCAGTTATTGGTAATGACCAAAATATGATGAAAGAGTGATTCAGATATGGTGGTGAGGGGAGCAAAAATATAACAAGAATGGAGGAGGAATTACCTATGAGATGTTGAAATTAAGAGTTATGATTGGGAATATTTATAAGTTAAGTTGTTTGCCTGAGAGGTGGTAAGTGGAAGAGCGAGTTTCCAGTTAAGGTCTACATGGCTGCAATGCCTTGGCCGTCATCAATATTCTACTGTATATTCTCCAATATAGCCACCAGTGCTGATAACTTCTCTGCCTTCTGGCCTTCCTTGTTCCTTCAATTCTCCCCTTTTCTCCTAATTTCCTCACCATCGAACACTTCCTGAATGCACAACAGACAACCAAGGCTCAGAGAGGGTAAAAAAAAATGCCTAAAATTAAACAGCTAGAAAATGGATTCATTTGCTACCCAGGAGGGAGGATAAGATGTGTGGCAAACAGTTGAATGACTGAAACAAGCAAAAAGTGCTTCCTGTGAAGGAAATAACAGGGACAAAGGATTCAGACCAAGAAAGAGCGAGTTTTCGTGGCAGCCCTGAAGCGTCAGAGTCATTTTCAGTTTTGACTCATTTGCTTCCTAAATGTTACGTGATAAGGGATTGGCGAAGGGGGAGCTTTTAAAGATTTAATAACGATGTTATAAAGGTCATTACAAAGTTCTTATGATTGGTCATCTTTATCTTTTAATTCCTATTTTGAGAAACAGGAAGAAAAATAAACAGGAAAATCCCCAACAGGATCTAATTGAATAAAAATAGCACTGACAGGAAACAAACATCTTAAAACTTTAAAGAAGGAACAGAGGACCTTATGAATTGAGAAAATCCTGCAGGACTGATGACTTTTAATGGATATTGAAAATAATCAATTACTGTTAAATAGAACAGAGACCAACATTTGGGCAACAGCTTACTGCCTACTGACAATCCCTTTCTGCCATGTCAGACATTTCCCAAAACTGCTACCTGCCAACGCCCTGTAAAGAATGGGAATCAGACCTGGCAGTACCTCTGTGCTGGTGGCCAAGTTATATACCATCATATATTGGCGTAAGGGGCAACTACCTAAAAATAATAGCTAGCATTTACTGTCATTATGTATTAGACACTGGGCTGTGGATTTTACATGCAAGATTTTAAAAGAAGCTAGAAAACATCGCTATACCTAAAAAGTTTATCCTTTACTCCAAACATTTCTACTTCATCAATTCTAGGCCTCAATTAGCTTTTAGTGCTTTGAATGTGAATTAATTTATCAAATTACCCAGAGTTTGTTAAGTGAACGTTTATAGAACACCATTGTATATGAGTGTCGCAGGGCAAATTCCAGAACTGGGGTTCAGCCCAGGAGGCCACTTGGGTTCTTGGCTTTTTGGCTTTGCACATCAAGCCAACAGAGTAAAGTGAAAGCAAGTTTATTAAGAAAGTAAAGGATAAAATGGTGGCTACTTCACAGGCAGAGCAGCACCAAGGACTGCTGGTTGGCTATTTTTATGATTATTTCTTGATTATATGCTAAACAAGGGATGGATTATTCATGAATTTTCCAGGAAAAGGGCAGAGAATTCTCAAAACCAGAGTCCCTTCCTTTTTAGACTATATAGGGTAACTTCTAGCAATTGCCATGGTATCTGTAACCCGTCATGGCGC
Organism: Nomascus leucogenys; assembly: GCF_006542625.1. Classification (NCBI taxonomy): domain Eukaryota; kingdom Metazoa; phylum Chordata; class Mammalia; order Primates; family Hylobatidae; genus Nomascus; species Nomascus leucogenys. The sequence continues at coordinate 114,039,874 of NC_044391.1, read as the reverse complement.
TGTAGGAGTGTCTTTTAGCATGCTAATGAATTATAATTAGCATATAACGGAGCGGTGAGGACGATCAGAGGTCACTTTCATTGTCATCTGGGGTTTGGTGGGTTTTGCCTTGCTTCTTTACCACATCCTATTTTACCAGCTGGGTCTCTGTGACCTGTACCTTTTGAAACCAGTCCTGCCAAACTTGTCTCATGGACATTCAGATGATCACTGTGAATAAAGAGAGAGATAAGACGCAGCCTTTCGTGAGCTAATAATCTAGTTGAATATTAAAGTCAGGATTTGTCAAATCTGTATTATGTTTCTGCCTGTCGTGTTTCTTAGTTAAAAAGGACACTTGATTAGAAATCGGGAGAGTTTTCCTACTCCCTCTGCCACCAACTTAATCAATTGTGAAGACTGCAGGTAAATAATTGTCCTTCTTTGGAACCCTTCGCATCTCTTAAAAGAAATGCTTTGGATCACGGTCCCTACATTCTCTTCCAGGGCTGCCAATCTATGAATCTACTGCTATTTTATTTTTATTGATTTCATCTATATAGCACTGTGTGTCAAACACTATTCTAGGCACTTTACAAATATTAACCTACTTACTACTCGTTACAATCCTACTATGGAAGCACTATCATTATCCCTAATAATACATTTATATCAAAACTATTATTATTCCCTTTACAGATGATGAAACTGAGGCACAAAATCATTTGAAACACTTAAGATATATTTTACTCTTGAGATACTTATTTTGCTTTGCTGAGTGATATATAAGCAGCCTTTGAAATTTCATGATAGGTAGAGTTAGGTCATTAGTCTGTAGAATCTGGTTTTTACTAGGGTAGGTAGAACAAAAATCTCAGAAAAAGCTGCAGTCATCCATCTGAGATGGTGAAATAACAAGAAGTCTGTGTCACAGTCACAAACATATACACAACAGCCATAACACCCACCCTTGAGCGACCAGTGGGAATTCTTGGGGAACCCTTTTTTTTTTCTGTTCCTCTATTCCTATATTGTCTCCTTCCCCCTCATTAATGAGAGAAGGTATGTGAAAGTGCCCAGCACAGAAACTGGATCATTTTATTGATTCATTGGTTGATTGGTTGGCTGGTTGAGACAGGGTCTCACTCTGTCACCCAGTCTGGAGTGCAGTGGTGTGATCAAGGCTCACTGCAGCCTCGAACTCTCAGGCTCAAGTGATCCTCCCACCTCAGCCTCCTGAGGAGCTGGAACTATCACCATGGCCAGCTAATTTTTAAAATTTTTATAGGGACAGGTTCTTGCCATGTTGCTCAGGCTATTCTCGAACTCCTGGGCTCAAGCAATCCTCCTGCCTCACCTTCCCAAAGTGCTGGGATTATAGGCGTGAGCCAACTCACCCAGCCCCAACTAGCTCATCTTACACTCTAAAAAAATTGCCTTCCCCCCTTCTCTTGCTCTTTTTCCCTCCAGCCATCTTTCCTTCCTCCTTCACACTCAGCCTTTCAATCTTACTACTTTCATAGTGATGTTGTTTTCTGCCTTTCTAGCGATTTCCTAACCAAATGTGATTACTAATTTCCATCCCAAAAGTGTCTATGTATCTCTGCAACATGATGCTGAATTCCCTTTGGCTTCCCCTTCCACCTACTTCAGAGTTCATTTGTCTACTGCTACTGTGACCATCCTGCAGCTGGATCCTCCCCCACAGCCCTGCAGTGTCATCCCCTGCACTCCCCTTTGCTGCCATGTCTTACATGTCCCTACAATTCCAACTTTCTGTGTTGCTCTGTGCCTTAAAAATTCTCTGAAAGCACCAGGCTTGGCCTGACCTTAGCCACCTTGACAATCCACCTATTTGACAACACAAAGTGAACTTTTAACAATGTGTACTCATTGATTATATTACCAAATGGTGGTCAAAGGACACCAGTTTTAGATATAGCAGCATATACAGAACAACAGATTTTTATAATTCGCTTGGCACTAATAATATATTTTTAACTTTTATTTTTAATTGACAAATAAAAAGTTATATATATTTATCATGTACAGCACAATGTTTTGAAATATGTATACAGTGTGGATTGGTGAAATCAAGCTAATTAACATGTGCATTATCTCACATACTTACCAATTTTTTGTGGTGAGAACACTTAAAATGTACTCTCTTAGCAATTTTCAAGACCACCATAATGGTTATTAACTATATTCACCGTGTTGTACAATAGATCTCTTGAATTTATTCCTCCTATCAACTGAAATTTTTCACCCTTTGACCACATCTTCCCAGACTTGTCCCATCTTCCCCCACCAACCCCTGGTAACCACAATTCTACTCTCAATTTCTGTGAGTTTAACTACTTTAAATTCCACATATGAGATTATGCAAGATTTGTCTTTCCGTATTTGGCTTATTTCACTTAACAAAATGTTCTTTAGGTTCATCCATTTTGTTGCAAATGACAGGATTCCCTTCTTTTCTTATGGCTGAAAAATATGCCATTGTGTGTATATACCCTCACACCACACTGCTGCTCATCTGACTGTCTCTCTTGCTAGACTAGACCGTGAGCTCCAGAGAGAGGGCTGTGTTATTTTATCCCTGTATCTCCACTTCTGTTCTGCCGGTGTCTATCACATGCAAATGCTTAAGAACGTTGCCTGGGCCAGGCACGGTGTCTCATGCCTGTAATCCCAGCACTTTGGGAGGCCGAGGCAGGAGGATCACTTGAGCCCAGGAGTTTAAGACCAGCCTGGGCAAAATGGTGAAATGCCATCTCTACAAAAAATACAATTAGCCCTATGTCATCATGGTGCATGCCTGTAGTCCCAGCTGAGGGGCTGAGGCAGGGACAGAGGCTGAGGCAGGAGAATCGTTTGAACCCAGGAGGCAGAGGTTGCAGTGAGCAGAGATAGCACCACTGCACTCCATCCTGAGGCCCAGAGCAAGACTCCCTCTCAAAAAGAAAAAAATAAAGAATGTTGCTTGAACAAAAAAAGGGGGAAAGAATGAAGGTACCCTACACTGATTTTCTTTATCCATCCATCCATTGACAGACAGACATTCAGGTTGATTCCATATCTTGGCTATTGTGAATAATGGTGCAATGAACATGGGAGGGTAGATATCCCTTCAACATACTGATTTCATTTCCTTTGGACATATACACAGTAGTGGGATTGCTGGATCATATTGATATTAGTAATATTTAAGGTATTGACATTTGCAACTTTTAAAAAATTAAAGAAGTAAGGTGATACTTATATTAGTGTGACCTTCATACATCATGATGTCATCCTGAGTGGTAGATATAGAGAAGACACCGCACTGTTCTCTCCAGCAATGGGCAAGCCCCACCTACACCCATGGGGGAGCCTCATTCAGGGGAACATCATCTATCAAATGTGTCATAATGAGGGAAAAGTTCCAAACTACTGGATTTCGAGTCAAAAGACATGAGATTAGATCCAAGCTTTTCATTTACTTACGGTTTAACTTTGGCCAATTTACTGCTTCCATTTAGCTCTTGGCTGTTTTTGTCTATAAAAGGGAGAATTTAGTATATTAATCCCTGAGGTCCCTAATGCTTTACAGTTCTAATATTGCGAGATTCTAAGCTTACTGTCCAAGTTGTTCAAATGTCCAATTTTGTCAAATTGCATATAACAGCACCAATTTCTAAACTCACTATTAGGTGGCCTTCAGTAATGGGTAGCACTGTGCTAGGTAAGGTTTGAGGATGCAAAGAAAAATATAAAGCATGGTTCTTACCCTCACTAAGTCTTAATCTATTTGTGGAGAGAAAATTTGATAAGGCTAATTAGCAGGAAGAAGGAGGAAATAAAATTATTCTAATTCTAGTTACACCTGAAACTCAGAAGAAAATTCAAAATAGAGAACTAGTGTGATCATGATATCAACTCTAAGCTAGGCTTTGCAGAATGGGCAAATTTTGGACAAAGGAAAAGACTTTTACGTAGAAAGGAAGCAAATAATGAGTGTTTGAAAGGATGTGTGGGAACTATAATTGGATAGTAGGAGTAGAACTACATTATCAAAAGTTTAGAGAGAGGTAAGCAGAACATTTCAGATTTGTTTCCATGAATAATTAGAAGCACTAAAGGATTTTTGAGCCAATAAATAATACAATAAGTGTACAAACCAAATGAGAAGTTAAGGGAAAGAAAAGTCTTAAATATGGCAGGTTTCAGATCCAAGGGCATGTTATAATTTATAAAAATAAAATAGTTTTAAAATAAGAAAAAAAGAATGAAAACCTCCTGCCTCTCATTTCCTGGTACTACAGTCTGGGGACTATTAGCTGGAGCAGTGGACAGTTTTAATTGCCTCTTAATTGACACTACATGGGGGAGGGAACCAATTGCTAAGGTAACCGGGTCCCAAGCCATATGGGGCTTTGCAGAGTCATTCCAACACCTTGAGCTACCCTTGGAAATGAACAGGCAGTCCTGTTAAGCTGCTCACTCCATGGCCAAGCACCTGCTTCTAACATCCGCCCGAAAGAAGGCAAGGCAGTGATCTGGGCCAGCTGACATTTCTAGGTGATTTTGAAAGAGAAGTTTGATGCTGAAATTTTGTCAGAAAATCTGAAAAGATAAATTTCTCCCATTGGGCTCCAATCTCTGCAAAAACAATTTTAATGGGGGCATCCTAAAATTTTTTCAGCAGAACTTCGTAGCCACAAGGTGTTAAACTTGGACTTGTCCTTTTGCCAATTGGGGAAATAAGCCCAGAGTAGATATTTTCAAGGTCAGATTTTAATTAACGACAAACCTGGCATTAGACCCCAGGTTTTCTGAACCCCTAGGCAAGTGCTTTTTCCAATTCATCAAATGGCCTGTCACAATGTTGCTTGTTGAATTAACGGAGGAATTCCAGGCAATCTTCAAGATCAGTGTGGCCGAGAGCAATGCTGAAAGTGGGGTGGGGGTGGGCTCTTTAGTTCCTTAAAATTCCCAAGCATGTAGGGTACCGTCTACGGAAAAGACTCTCCAATTCCATCAGTTTACTGGATGCAACTAAAAACTAAGAAAGACCTTAAATCTGGTGATAAGCAAAGTCTAGATTTTATCTTGACAAATCGACTTCTAGACCTCTGGATATTGTGATAAAGTCACCCTATTTTAAATGCAATTTCAGGCAGGGTGCAGTGGCTCACACCTGTAATCCTAACACTTTGGGAGGCCGAGACAGGTGGATCACCTGAGGTCAGGAGTTTGTGACCAGCCTGGCCAACATGGTGAAACCCCATCTCTACTAAAAATACAAAATTAGCCAGACATGGTGCTGCACTCCTGTAATCTCAGCTACTTGGGAGGCTGAGGCAGGAGAATTGCTCGAACCTGGGAGGCAGAGGTTGCAGTGAGCCAAGATCATGCCATTGCACTCCAGCTCGGGCAACAAGTGAAACTCTATCCCAAAAAATAAAAATTAAATTTAAATTAAAAATTAAAATAAATAAAATGCAATTTCAAGCTATCCCTTCTTGCTCCCACTCCCTCTCCTCCTTTTATCCTATTCTAATTTCTTTTTCTTAGTAACACTTACGACTTTCTAACTTACCATGTAATTTTTTTTTTTTTTAAACAGTCTTGCTCCATTGTACAGGCTGGAGTACAGTAGCACCATCTCGCCTCACCGTAACCTCCACCTCCTTCCCAGGTTCAAGCAATTCTCCTGCCTCAGCCTCCCGAGTAGCTGAGACTACAGTGCATGCCTCCAGGCCCGGCTAATTTTCTCCATGTGCCCAGGCTGATCTCAAACTCCTGAGCTCAAGCAATCATCCTGCCTCGCCCTCCCACGGTGCTGGGATTACACGTGTGAGCCACTACATCCAGCCCCGTATGAGTTCTAATTAAGTTTTTTGCACACGACCCTACTCTCCACACTGTAATGCAAGCTCTGTGGCGTATCTTTGTCTGCTTGGTTCACATACATATCCCAAGATCCCAGAGTGCTCAGTCAATATGTTGAATGAGTAACAGAATACCAACTGGATCTGTCACTTACTGTGAACAATTAAAACATACTTTTAAGCTAGGGTTTCTCATCTGCGACATGGGCAGAATAATTTCTCTAATAATATAGAAATATTTTTTGCATGGTACTGGGCCCCAGGTTGGCACTCAATAACTACTGACTCTCTTCTTCTAAATGTTTAGAATCCCTCAGCCATCTCACTTCTGACCAACTCAGTCCACACCAGAGACACTACATGTTCCTGCCTTATAAAGGCCTTGACATTCTTCCTGTGGCTTTAGAGAGTAAAGATGGGACTTAGTGGCATATTGAGTAGAGGAAGTAGTGGTAGTTTGGGACCCGATAAGAAGCACTGGTTTCAGGCCGGGCACAGTGACTCACACTTGTAATGACAGTACTTTGGGAGGCTGAGGTAGGCAGATCCCTTTAGCTCAGGAGTTAAAGACCAGCCTGGGCAACAGAGCAAAATCTGCTCTCTAGAAAAGAAGCACTGGATTTAGAAACAGGTAGATCCTGTGATGAATCCTGGCTCTGACACTTTCTAGCCATATGACCTGGAAAAGGGATCTCTGATTCCTAAGCCCTAGTTTCCTCCTATGAAAAATGGGGATAATAGTTCCTACTTAACAGTCAGTGAAGGTTACTGAGGCCATATGTTTGCAAATTACCTCCACATTAGTAGATGTTTAAAAAACATAATAAAAGCAGCTATTATTCCTGGAAATTGGTTGATTTATTAAAAATTATCTTTTAAGACCGGGGGTGGTGGCTCATGCTTGTAATCCCAGCATTTTGGGAGGCTGAGGCAGGCGGATCGCCTGAGGTCAGGAGTTCGAGACCAGCCTGGCCAAAATGGTTAAACCCCCGTCTCTACCAAAAATACAAAAATTAGCCTGGAGTGGTGGCAGGTGCCTATAATCCCAGCTACTTGGGAGGCTGAGGCAGGAGAATTGCTTGAACCTGGGAGGCAGAGGTTGCAGTGAGCCAAGATTGTGCCACTGCACTCCAGCCTGGGCAATAGAGGGAGACTCCATCTCAAAAAAAAAATTTTTATATATATATATATAAAACTTCATGATTTTGTATATTATATCAAGGCTTATATACGTAGAAATTACAGAATTTTATGGCCAGATTTTCTACTTACATTCTTAATTTTGCATATGATGAATGGTTACAGAGAATGCTAATGTAAAAAACTCAATTTACTAATAAACACTTTTATTAAAAAAAATTTATGGATATGAAAATGTTATAGTTTTCAAAACACTTTGTAATTTACAAAACACTTTCACATTCACTATTTCATCCAATCATGTTGTAACCCTCTACAGTGAGTTAGAACTCTGATTCTATGTCTTTTCAGTCATTCTCCCCATTTTTCTCACTTTGTGTTCTCACACTCTAATCCTATTAGACTTCTCCCAACTCTCAGATCATTAAGTTGTACTCACACTGTTCCTTTTTCCATGTCTCTGCTGAAGTTGTTCTCTCTGATTGGAATGGCTTCTTTCTCCTAGTCCCCTATATCTACTTTTTAAAAAGTACTATTCATTGATCAAGGCCTAACTTTATCTTTTCTTTTCCAAATCCTCCCCAGGTCCCTTTGGCAGATGTCTGAAGAGGACATCTATAGTTTTTGCCTCGCTAGTATCCTTTCTTTCTTATTGTGTTATCAACAAAGCCTCTTTTCAAAATGTCTTATTGGGACTATCAAATATAGTGCACAGTTTTCCCCCTAATGTGTCCTAAATTCACGATCACCACTATACACAAGCACAAAATTGGACATGTGACCTAAACCAAGCAAAAAGCCTCGCTATTAAGAATATGGAGTTGATTCACAGACAGAGGGCCATCCTGTTGTGAGCTCTGGAGTCTTGGGTGATTTCAGCAGCAGGATCCATGACGTCAGGCCACGGAGCTCATAAGGGTTACCCTTCTGGACCTGGCTTCAAAATCTTCTTATCAACCCTTCCTTCAATTCTGAGAACTGTTGGGTTTCCCTCAATAAATTATTCATTTTATTGATGAAAGTTTCTGATGTAAGCAATTAAGAAAACTGAATGGTTACATTCTCTCTAATATTTCCAGAGTTCTTTCTTGGTCACTCTATCCCATTCCTCACATTTCTACTTTAGATTAAAAAAAAAAAATGTTCAGACGTGCTTCTGCCTCTCCCATTGAACCGTAAGTTCCTAACCAAGGTCTGTATCCTCTTCAGTTCCACTATTGTCACTTTTCTTTTCTTTCCTTTTCTTTACTTTTCTTTTCTTTTCTTTCTTTTCTTTTTTGAGACAGAGTTTCACTCTTGTTGCCCAGCCTAGAGTGCAATGGTGTGATCTCAGCTCACCATAACCTCTGCCTCCTGGGTTCAAGCGATTCTCCTGCCTCAGCTTCCGGAGTAGCTGGAATTACAGGCATGCACCACCACACCTGGCTAATTTTGTATTTTTAGTAGAGAGTAGAGACAGGGTTTCTCCATGTTGGTCAGGCTGGTCTCAAACTCCCGACCTCAAGTGATCCGCCCACCTCCACCTCCCAAAGTGCTGGGATTACAGGCATGAGCCACTGCGCCCGGCCTACTGTCACTTTCATACCATGGGTCCTCAGAAAAATGTTACTGGAATTGAAATTGAGAAAACACATCTTTCCATTTCACACTAATTAAAATCCTCATGTAATACTTCTAGAAGAGAACATTTCTCAAACGCTTGGAGTAATTCAATCTTAGGACTGGAAGAGACCTTTAAGTTCCAGAGCTACAATCTGATTCTTGTGTCCTTACTATATCATTCCCCTGAGGAATGGAATACAAATAGATATCATTGGGGGCCGGGTGCAGTGGCTCACGCCTGTAATCCCAGTACTTTGAGAGGCCGTGGCGGGTGTATCACGAGGTCAGGAGTTCAAGGCCAGCCTGGCCAAGATGGTGAAATCCCATCTCTACTAAAAATAAAAAAAATTAGCTGGGCGTTGTAGCGGGTGCCTGTAATCCCAGCTACTCGGGAGGCTGAGGCAGGAGAATTGCTTGAACCCGGGAGGCGGAGGTTGCAGTGAGCCAAGATCGTGCCACTGCACTCCAGCCTGGGCAACAAGAGTGAAACTCTGTCTCAGAAAAAAAAAAAAAAAATAGGTATCATTGGAATGTCCATAATGGGCAACATGATCATCACCCAACTCTAGGACAGTTACCGGCTGTCTTATTTCCTTTTCCAATATTCAAGGGCTGAACCAGAGACAGGTTTGGTGTACGAAAAAAAAAAAACACAGAGAGAAACAACAGGGATAGGAACTTGCAGTTCTTAAAAGAAGCAAGATAATCAACAGAAAAACCCTGGGGAATGGGCACAAGCAGTATCAATATTTTACTATGCTTGTAAGGCTTTTGCTCCCACATACACTTGGAGGTCTTTAAAAGTGCATCTCAGCAGTGTGTGAGGGAAAATATAGAGCAGAGCTAACCGCTTCAAAAGGACTACAGAGCGTGGATAGCCTGGCTCCTTGGAGAGGTCTCTAGTCCTGCAAAACCTGTCCTGCTTTGTGCCAGGGTGGAAAGTGGGACTAATGTAATGCCATAATGGGATTTCCCCATCTTTTCTGTTTATTTATTCTTTTCAATCTTATTTCACTTCAAGCTTTGATTATCATCATGTGATACTTGTTTTATTTTTATTGGATTTTCTGTTGTCTTGATTTATAAAATCCCAGATATAGTCAATGTATACTTTTCACACACTCCATTGAAACTGAGGTGTGGACCAGGCATGGTGGCCACGCCTGTAATCCCAGCACTTTGGGAGGCCGAGGCGGGTGGATCATGAGGTCAAGAGATCGAGACCATCCTGGCTAACACGGTGAAACCCCATCTCTACTAAAAATACAAAAACTTAGCCGGGCGAGGTGGCGGGTGCCTGTAGTCCCAGCTACTCAGGAGGCTGAGGCAGGACAATGGCATGAACCCCGGAGGCAGAGCTTGCAGTGAGCCAAGATCGCGCCACTGCACTCCAGCCTGGGCTACAGAGCGAGACTCCGTCTCAAAAAAAAAAAAACAAAAAAAGAAACTGAGGTGTGCAGGACAACAAGATGGGAGCTGCCCTTGGCTCGGGGGAGTGGACTCTACTCCTCAATTAGGAAAAAATGAGATAGGAATGAGAAACTTTCTTCTTTTAACTCCTTGTCACTGCACTTTGGGTATCCAAAATAATGGATAGAATATATGACTTCATTACTAAATTAAAATATCATCTGAAATCATTAACAAAAGAAGGATATAAATGGGGTTTCTTCTGTGTATAATCAACACAAGTCAATCCCCTGAACCAAATCATTGTTGCACAAATGTATTGAAAAAGAAATTATCCGTGGGTGTAGCTGAGGATCAGATGCAGGCCAGTGGGAGGCTGATGAGGGCACATTAAAGCTGCCTTGAGCACTGCCTTCACTCCAACAGTCAATTTACCAAATTCTAATCCTTCAATTTATGTACCTACCAGAAACTCCTGTCCACCCCAACTAAGACAGGGCATTTTCAAAATTTCTGATCTTTGTTTCATAGTTTAAAATTTGTATTTTATTATATTTTCAAATTGCCTGTTCTTTATAAAAGTACTAGGAAAAACCAAGGTGAACTTCATATAAAAGATAATTTTGACAGCCTGGCCAACATGGTGAAACCCCATCTCTACTAAAAATACAAAAATCAGCCAGGCATGGTGGCAGACACCTGTAGTCTCAGCTACTTGGGAGGCTGAGGCACAAGAATCACTTGAACCCGGGAGGCAGAGGTGAGCCGAGATCATGCCACTGCAGTCCGGCCTGGGCAACAGGGCAAGATTCTGTCTCAAAAAAAAAAAACAACTTTGAGATAGGCAAGACCTTTTTAAGAGTGACACAAAACTCAGAATTGTAAAAAAGTGAGAAATTTAAGTATATAAAAATTGAAATTTCCAGGTGTTAAAAAATAATACAAACAAACTCAAAATAAATGACTAGGAAAAAATATTAGCAAAACACATAAAATACAAAAGGCTATTTTTATTAACTCATAAAACCTTTATAATTATAAATTTAATCAATTTATAATAAAATTAAAATATTAGTTTTTATGGGTACATAGTAGGTATATCCATTTATGATGTACATGAAATATTTTGTTACAGGCATACCATGAGGAATAATCACATCAGCATAAACAGGGTATTCATCACCTCAAGCATTTATTATTTCTTCATGTTATAAATATTCCAATTAAATTCTTTTAGTTGTTTTTAAATATACAAAGTTTTTATAATTTTATAATTGTAAAGGTTTTATAAATTAAAATAAATGTAGCTTTTTTTTTTTTTTGAGACAAAGTCTCGCTCTTTTTGCCCAGGCTGTAGTGCAATGGCACAATCTCGGCTCACCGCAACATCTGCCTCCCAGGTTCAAGCGATTTTCCTGCCTCAGCCTCCCGAGTAGCTGAGATTACAGGCATGTGCCACCACACCCGGCTAATTTTGTATTTTTAGTAGAGACGGGGTTTCTCCATGTTGGTCAAGCTGGTCTCAAACTCCCAACCTCAGGTGATCTGCCACTTCAGCTTCCCAAAGTGCTGGGATTGCAGGTGTGAGCCACCGTGCCCAGCCAAATTTAGCTTTTATAAATTTATAATTATAAATTATATTAATTTATTTTAAAAGGTTTTATACATTAATAAGAAAGACTAAATTTTAAAATGGGTGGAAAATGAAGTAAAGTGTTTCTAAGTACAAACTCTGTTTTCCCTCCTTTACACTATAATTTCACACTGTTCTTGGAATCGTAATCCAAATCCTTATGTGGCTTATCATCCTATGCATTATCTGGCTCTCCTCCACCTCTCTAATTTCATTGCTTGCCATTATTCCCCTCACTTCCCTATTCCAGATAAACTGACCTTCTTCCAGTTTCTTGATTTCTTCATGCATTCTCTCCCCTTGAAACACGCCTCCCTAAAAAGTAAAAATAAAACCCTTATCTTTTACAGACATTCAAATCTTACCTCAAATGACGCTTTCGCAGAGAAGTCTTTCTTCAGCATTGCAACCCCCTACCCTATAGTAAATGAAGTTCCCTGTTATTCGGTCTCATCTTCCCCTACTTTTTCCCTTCATTATACTTTACAGTTTACTATAGACATATATGTGTTGATCCACTTATTTCTTCTACACTAGATGGTAAATTCACCAAGAAGCAGATCACTGTATCTCCAGGACTTAGTATATTGCCTGGCACAAAAGACAGTTAAAGAAGTGTTTTTAAATTCAAGCTTGTTTTAAATTTTCTTACTCCTCAGATCACACTGGTAAGCATTGTTCACTTAACTTCTTTCTATACTATTGCGTTATCTAACACTGGATGTCAAAGTACGGTCCTTGGATCAGCAGCATCAGCATCATCTCGTAACTTGTTAGAAAAGCAGATTCCTGAGCCCCAACCCAAACCTCCTGAATCAGAAACTCTGGATATAGAGCCCAACAATCTGTTTCTGTTTTTTTGTTGTTGTTGTTTGTTTGTTTTTGAGACGGAGTCTTGCTTTGTCACCAGGCTGGAGTGCAGTGGCATGATCTCGGCTCACTGCAACCTCCCCCTCCAGGGTTCAAGTGATTCTCCTGCCTCAGCCTCCCGAGTAGCTGGGAAAACAGGTGCACACCACCACGCCCAGCTAATTTTTGTATTTTTAGTAGAGGAGGGGTTTCACCATGTTGGCCAGGATGGTCTTGATCTCTTGACCTTGTGATCCGCCCACCTCAGCCTCCCAAAGTGTTGGGATTACAGGTGTGAGCCACCATGCCTGGCCAATAAGCTGTGTTTTAACAAGTTCTCAGGTGATTTTGATGTACACCAAAGTGTGAGAACCACTGCTATAGGATATTACTAGCATTAGTAACCTACAAACTCAAATGTCACATGGCTTAATCACTGTAGTTTATTTCTCACTCATGTAACAGTCCAACATGGGTGCTCCAAGAGGTTATTTAGGGACCTCAGCCAGGGACCTCAGCTGACAGAGGCTATGCCAACTGTAACATGTGGCTCCCAAGGTTGCCCTGGACTTTGATATCTAGTGGAGGAATAGAGTAGAGAGAATGGGGATAGTATACCAGCTTATTAAGCACCACGATTCAGAAGTGACATGTAACCCCTCCACTCACATCCCACTGGGCGCAACCAGTCATATGACCCCATTTTTTTTTAATTTTTAATTTTAATGGCTACATAGTAGATATATACATTTAGGGGTTACATGAGATATTTTGATACAGGCATATGATGAGTAATATGAGTAAGTGGTGTATCCATCATCTCAAGCATTTATTTCTTTGTGTTACAAACATTCCAATCATACTCTGAGATGTTTTTAAATATACAAAAATTATTGTTGAGAATAATCACCCCATTATGCTATCAAATACTAGATCTTATTGATTCTATCTAAGTATATACTTTTATCTTTTAACAATATCCATTTACCTACCTCCTACCCTTCCCAGAGTCTGGTAAGCATTATTCTACTCTCTATCTCCATGAGTTCAATTGTTTTAATTTTGAGCTCCCACAGGTAAGTGAGAACATGCAAAGTTTGTCTTTCTGCACCAGGCTTATTCCTTTAACATAATGTTCCGTAGTTCCAACCATGTTGTCGTAAATGACAGGATTTCATCTTTTCATAGCTAATACTCCGTTGTGTATATGTACCACATTTTCTTTATCCATTTGTCTGCTGACGGACACTTAGGTTGCTTCCAAATCTTGGTTATTGTCAATAGTGCTGTAATAAACATGGGAATGCAAATATCTCTTTGATATATTGTTTTCCTTTCTTTTGGGTATATACCTAGTAGTGGAATTGTTGGATCATACAGTACTTCTGTTTTTAGGTTTTGAGGCACCTTCATACTGTCCTCCATAGTAGTTATACAAATTTACATTCCCATCAACAGTGTATGAGGGTTCCTTTTTTCTCCACACCCTTGCCAGCATTTGTTATTAATAATAGCTTGACTTTTGGGTAAAAGCCATTTTAACTGGGAAGACATGATAACTCATCGCAATATAGATTTGCATTTCTGTGATAGTCAATGATGTTGAGCACCTTTTCATATACCTGTTTGCCATCTGTATGTCTTGTTTTGAGAAGTATCTATTCATCTATTCATATCTTTGGCCCATATTTTAATTGAGTATTCATTTTTTTCTCATGGAGTTGTTTAAGCTCCTTATATTTTCTGGTTATTAATCCCAAGTCAGGTGGATAGCTTGCAAATATTCTCTCCCATTCTATGGGTTTGCCCTTTCATTTGTTGATTGCTTCCTTTGCTGTGCAGAAGTTTTTTAACTTGATGTGATCCTATTTGTCCATTTTTGCTTTGATTGCTGGTGCTTGTGGGGTACTACCCAAAAAATTTTTGCCCAAACCAAAGTCCTGGAGGGTTTTCCCTATGTTTTCTGTCAACAGTTTAATAGTTTCAGATCTTAGATTTAAGTCTTTAATCCATTTTGATTTGATTTTTCTGTATGGCAAGACATAGGGATCTAGTTTCATTCTTCTGCATATGGATATCCAGTTTTCCCAGCACAATTTACTGAAGAAGCTCTTCTTTCCCCAATGTATGTTCTTGGCAACTTTCTCAAAAATGAATTTATTGTAGATTTATGGATATTTCTGGGTTCTCTATTCTGATCCATTGATCTATGTGTCTGTTTTTATGCCAGTTCTATGCTGTTTGGTTATTATAACTCTGTAGTGTAATTTGAATTCAGATAATATGATTCCTCCATTTTTTTTTTTTTTGCTCATGATAGCTTTGCCTATTCTAGACCTTTTGTGGTTTCATATAAATTTTAGGATTGTTTTTTCTATTTCTGTGAAGAATGTTATAGGTGTTTTGATAGGGATGGCATTGAATCTATAAATTACTTTGAGTAGTATGGACAGTTTAACAATATTAATTCTTCCAATCCATGAACATGAATATTGGTCATTTCTTTTTGGTGTCCTCTTTAATTTATTTCAGCAATGATATATAGTTTTATTTTACAGATTTTTCACTACTTTGGTTAAGTTAATTCATAGATATTTCATTTTATTTGTAGCTATTGTAAATCGGATTATTTTCTTGATTTCTTTTTTCAGATTGTTTGCTGTTGGCATATAGAAATGCTACAAATATTTGCATGTTGATTTTGTATCTTACAACTTCACTGAATTTGTTTATCAATTCTAATATTTTTTGGTGGAGTTTTTAGGTTTTTCCAAATTTAAGATCATATTATTTGCAAACAAAGATAATTTGACTTTGCCCTTTCCAATTCGGATGCCCTTTATTTCTTTCTCTTGTCTGATTGCTCATAGCTAGAACTTCACTACTATGTTGAATAACAGTGGTGACAGTGGGTATTCTTGTCTTTTTCCAGACCTTAGATGAAAGACTTTCAGTTTTTCTCCATTCAGTAGAATACTGGCTGTGGGTGTGCTGCCCACAGCTTTTATTGTGATGAGGTATGTTCCTCCTATGTCCAGTTGTTTTAGGGTGTTTATCATAAAAGGATGTTGAATTTTATCAAATACATTTTCAGCAATCAATTGAAATGATCACATGGTTTTTGTCCTTCATTCTGTTAATATAATATATCACATTGATTGATTTGTGTATGTTGTACAATCCTTGCATCCTTGAGATAAATCCCTCTTGGTCTTGATGACTGATCTTATTAATGTGTTGTCAAATTTGGTTTACTAGCATTTGGTTGAGGATTTTTGCATCAACGTTTATTAGGGATATTGGCCTCTAGTTGTTTGTTTTTGTTGTTGTTGCTGTTGTTTGAACGATTTTGGAAGTATTCCCTCCTCCTTCAATTTTCAGCACAGGTTGAGTAAGATATTCTGTAAATGTTTGGGTGAATTCAGCAGTGAAGCCATCAGGTTCTGGGCTTTTCTTTGCTGGGAGAATTTATTATGGCTTCAATCTCACTACTTCTTATTGGTCTATTCAGGTTTTGGATTTATTCATATTTCAATCTTGGTAGACTGTATGTGTGTAGAAATGTATCCATTTCTTCTAGGTTTTCCAATTTATTGGCATATAGTTGCTCATAGTATCCTGTAATAATCCTTTGGATTTCTGTGGTAGCAGTTGTAATGTCTCTTTTTTCATCTCTGATTTTATTTACTTGGGTTTTTTCTTTCTTTTTTTTCTTAGTCTGGCTAAGGATTTGTCCATTTTATCTTTTTGAAAACTTGACTTTTCATTTTATCTTTTGTATTTTTTTAATTTCAATTTATTTATATCTGGGCTGATCTTTATTATTTCTTTTCTTCCACTAATTTTGAGTTGGGTTTGCTCTTGCTTTCTTAGTTCCTTAAGATGCATCATGGGGTTATTGTTTGAAATTTTTCTTTTCTTTTCTCTCTTTCTTTTTTTTTTTTTTTTTGAGACAGAGTCTTGCTGTGTCTCCTAGGCTGGAGTGCAGTGATGCAATCTCAGCTCACTGCAACCTCTGCCTCCCAGATCCAAGTGATTCTCCTACCTCAGCCTTCTGAGTAACTGGGACTACAGGAACCCACCACCACACCTAATTTTTTATATTTTTAGTAGAGATGGGGTTTCACCATGTTAGCCAGGATGATCTCGATCTCCTGACTTCATGATCCGCCCACCTCAGCCTTTCAAAGTGCTGGGATTACAGGCGTGAGCCACTGCAACTGGCCCTATTTGAAATTTTTCTACTTTTTTGTTGTAGGTACTTATTGCTATAAACTTTCCTCTTATTGCTGCTTTTGCTGTACCCCCATAGGTTTTGGGATGTTCTGAGTCCATTTTCCTTTGTTCCAAGAAAATTTTAAATTTCCTTAATTTCTTCATTGACACACTGGGCATTCAGAAGCATATTGTTTAATTTCCATGTGTTTATATAGTTTCAAAAATTCTTCTTTTTATTGATTTTTAGTTTTATTCCATTGTGGTCAGAGAAGATATTTTATATAATTTCAACTTTTGAATATTTTACAACTTGTTTTGTGGCCTAACAGATGGTCTACCCTTGAGAATGATCCATGTACTGAGGAGAAGTTTGTGTATTCTGTAGCCATTGAATAAAAAGTTCCATAAATATCTATTACGTTCATTTGGTCTATAGTGCAGATTCAGTCCAATGTTTCTCTGTTGATTTTCTGTCTGGATGCTCTGTCCAATGCTGAAAGTAGGATATTGAAGTCTCCAGCTAGTATTGTATTGGAATCTCTCCCTAGGTCTGATAATATTTAGTTTATATATTTGGGTGCTTCAGTGTTGGGTGCATGTATATTTATAATTATTTTATCTCTTACTGAATTGACCCCTTTATCATTATATAATTACCTTGTCTATAAAAAGAGTTTTATAGCTTTCATCTTGAAACCTATTTTGTCTGATATTAATATAGCTACTTCTGTTCTTCTTTGGTTTCAATTTGCAGGGAATATCTTTTTCCATCCCTTTATGTTGAGTCCATATATGTGTCTTTATAGGTGAAGTATGTTTCTTGTAGGCAACAGGTTGTTGGGTTTTGTTTTTTATCCATTCAGCCACTCTGTGTTTTGATTGGAGAGTTTAATCTATTTACATTCAATGTCATTATTTATGAGTGAGGACTTAATCCTGCCATTTTGTTATTTGATTTCTTGTTGTTTTGTGGCCTTCCTTCCTTCATTCTTTCCTTCCTTTTTGTGAAGGTAATATTTTCTGATAATACAGTACATTTTAATTTCTTTTATTTTTTGTGTATCTGTTGTAGGTTTTGTTATTCGAGGTTCTCATGAGGCTTGCAAATAACATCTTATAACTCATTGTTTTAAACTGATTTCAACTTGGCCAGGTGTGGTGGCTGATGCCTTTAATCCCAGTGCTTTGGTTGGCTGAGGTGGGAGGATCAGTTGAGGTCAAGAC
The DNA here is from genome assembly GCF_006542625.1 of Nomascus leucogenys. NCBI lineage: Eukaryota > Metazoa > Chordata > Mammalia > Primates > Hylobatidae > Nomascus > Nomascus leucogenys. The sequence continues at coordinate 114,021,943 of NC_044391.1, read as the reverse complement.
CAGGCTGGCCAACATGGTGAAACTTTGTCTCTACTAAAAATACAAAAATTAGCTGGGTGTGGTGGTGTACACCTGTAATCCCAGCTACTTGGGAGGCTGAGGAAGGAGAATTGCTTGAACCCAAGAAGCAAAGGCTGAGGTGAGCCGAGATTGCATCACTGCACTCCAGCCTGGGCAACAGAGCATGACTCCATCTCAATAAATAAATAAATAAATAAATAAAATAAGTAAACTGATGACAACTTAGCACTGATTGAAAAAAAGAAAAACAAGCAAGCAAAGAGAAAACTAATAAAAACTCTACACTTTAACTTCATCCTCCTACTTTTTAACTTTTTGTGTTTTCTATTTATATCTTACTATGCTATCTACGTCTTGAAAAGTTGTTGTAGTTATTATTTTTGATAGGTTTATCTTTCAATGTTTCTACTCAAGGTATGAGTAGTTTATATACCACAATCACAGTGTTACAATATTTACATATTTCCATACTTACACAATTACATATTATAATATGTAACTGTGTTTGTCTGTATACTTACTATTACCAGAGAGTTTTGTACCTTCAAAGGATTTCTTACTGCTCATTAATGTCGTTTTCTTTCACATTAAAGAATTACCTTTAGCATTTATTGGAGGATGAGTCTGGTGTTAATGAAATCCCTCAGCTTTTGTTTGTCTGGGAAAGTCTTTATTTCTCCTTCATGTTTGAAGGATATTTTCAATTGTTACACTAATCTAAGATATAAGTTTTTTCCTTCAACACTTCAAATATGTCATGCCACTCTCTCCTGGCCCATAAGGTTTCCATTGAGAAGTCTGCTGCCAGACATATCGGAGCTCCTTTGTATGTCATTTGTTTCTTCCCTCTCACTGCTCTCAGCATTCTTTCTTTGTCCTTGACCTTTGGGAGTTTGATGATTATTATTATTACTTTTTTTGAGATGGAGTCTCTCTCTGTCACCCAGGCTGGAATGCAGTGGCGTGATTACTGCTCACCACAACCTCTGCCTCCTGGGCTCAAGCAATTCTGCTGCCTCAGCCTCCAGAGTAGCTGGAACTACAGGCATTTGCCACCACACCAAGCTAATTTTTGTATTTTTAGTAGAGACGGAGTTATACCATGTTGCCTAGGCTGATCTCAAACTCCTGAGCTCAAGCAATCTGCCCACCTTGCCCTCCCAATGTGCTGAGATTACAGGCATGAGTCACTGCGCCTGGCTGGGAGTTTGATTGTTAAATGTCTTGAGATAGTCTTGTTTGGGTTAAATCTGCTTGATGTTCTACAACCTTCTTGTAGTTGAATATTGATATCTTTTTCTAGGTTTGGAGAGTTCTCTCTTATTATCCCTCTGAATAAACTTTCTACCCTAATCTCTCTCTCTCTACCTTTGCTGTTTCTGCAGGAGGATGATTGTTGCAGTGGTCTACTCAGCCATCTTGCTCTGTCTCCTGCCTCACCCCCATATGACCCCATTTAGATGGAAGAAGGCTGAGAAATGTAGTCCTCATTGGACAGCCACTTCTCAGCAACAATTGTATACCATGGAGGAGAATACAAATTTCTGATATGCAGCTGGCTGTCTCTGCCATAGTTACATCATGGAAAATGCCACTTTTGATACTTACCTTTATATAACTAGAATTTTTTAAGGGCACATCAGTAACTCCCTGTCTCAGCAAAAATCTCTGGGAGGCAGGCTCTAAATCTCTCATTCTGGTTCCCATGGTGTGACTCACATGGGCAAAAAAGAGTCCATGTCATATGCTTTACCCATTTGATAGAATTTGTTCCAGTTTACATTTTGTCCTGACAACAGCTTCAGTTTCTAATATACCTCATGCCATCAGGCAACCTGAGTTTGTCACAGCCATTCTGCCATTGCATTCTCATAGACTTCATCCTGGCTGACAGAGTGGGGCCCTCCAAGACTCTGCTGGTTCCTTTGCCCCTGGGGAGGAAGAAAATGGCCCATGCTGGTCAGGATGGGGCAGCAAACAGGACACATATCTCCTGCCCCTTCACCCTCCTCATCTATTGATAACATTCCAACATGCAGAAGTGTCTTTGGTGGTTAGGTTTATCATCGTGAATTTTTATTTGTTTATGGTTTCGTTTAGTAATTACTTAAGTTCTGACATATATGCCCTAGGCACTAGGTTGAAAGATAATCTCAATGACCTGTCTTTTATACTTTTAACCATTTTTCTCACATCAAGCTAGTGTACCTTTCTTCCCTCCTTTCCAGGCAGGCTTGTTCCTCAACAACTAGTGTTCTGTCAACAGCTAGTGGGAGAGGACAAGGAATGCAGGCAGAGGCCTGTTAATCTTTGGTGAGGGTTTGACTTTGGCTCTGGCCTGCTTAGTCCTTCTTTACCTAAAAAAACTCCTTAATCCCTCTTTGTTCACCCTGAAAGTCTTCTTAATCTCTCATTTAAAGTTACCCATAGCACATGTGTGTACATGCAACTAAAGCCCTGTGCTGGGACAACTGTAGATCCACATGCAAAAGAATAAATTTGGACCCTACCTCATACCATATACAAAAATTAATTCAAAATGGATTAACAGTCTAAATATAAGGGGTAAAACCATAATATTCTTAGAAGAAAACATAGGATAAACCTTCATGACCTTGAATTTGGGAAGCTACAACACCAAAAGCATTAGCAACAAAAGAACAAAATTAAAAACTTTTTTACATCGAAGAACATTATCAAGAAAGTGAACAGACACTTACGGAATGGGAGAAAATATTTGCAAATCATATATCTGTAAGGGTCTAGTAAGGGTCTAGTATCCAGAATATGTAAATAACTCATAATTCAACAACAAAAGCAAAAACCCAACAAAAAATGGGCAAAACACTTGAATTGACAGTTCTCAAAAGAAGGTGCACAAATAGTCCACATGTCCTTGAAAAGATGTTCAACATCATTAGTCATGGAAATTTCAAATCAAAGTCTACAATGAGATACCACTTCACACTCATGATGATGGTTATAAATAAAAATAATAATAATAAGTGTTGGTGAGGATACAAAGAAACTGGAACCCTCATACACTGCTGGTGAGAATGTAAAATGGTGCAGTTCCTATGGAAAACACTTTGGCGGTTCCTGAAAACGTTAAACTTTGAAGATACGTATCCAAAAGAACTAAAAACATGTGTTGAAACAAATACGTGTATAGGCATGTTCATAACAGCATTATTTGCAATAGCCAAAAGGTGGAAATGACCCAAATATTCATCCACAGATAAATGTATAAACAAATTATAACATATACATACAATGGAATATTATTTAGCATAAAAAAGAATGGGGCACACTGATACATTCTACGACATGAATGAACCTAAAAACATTTAGCTAAGTGAAACAAACAAGACATAAAATGTTATATATCCTACTATCCGTTTATATAAAATATCCAGAGTAGGTAAATCCATGCAGACAGAAAGTACATTGGTGTTTACCAACAGCAAGGTAGATGAAAGAATGGAGAGTAACTGCTTAATGGGGACAGGGTTTCCTTTGGGGGTAATGAAAATGTTTTGGTGGTGGTTGCATAAAAATGTGAGGGCATCAAATGTCACTGAACTATTCATTTTAAAATGATTAATTTTACATTATGTAAATTCCATCTCAAATTTTAAAGAAAATTAACAACTTAAGCCCTCACTTTAAAATCCCAACTACATTTTTAAGAGTCCCTAATTAAACTGGGCATGGTGGCCTGTAATCCCAGCACTTTGGGAGACTGAGGCTGGGGTATCACCTGAGGTCAGGGGTTTAAGACCAGCCTGGCCAATATGGTGAAACCCAATCTCTATTAAAAATGCAAAAAATTAGCCAGGTGTGGTGGTGGGTGCCTGCAATCCCAGCTACTTGGTAGGCTGAGGCAGGAGAATTGCTTGAACCCAGGAGGTGGAGGTTGCAGTGAGCCAAGACCATGCCACTGCACTCCAGCCTGGGTAACAAGAGTGAAACTCCATCTAAAAAAAAAAAAAAACACTGATGGAGCTGAAAACCATGGCACGAGAACTACGTGATGTGTGCACAAGCTTGAGTTGCTGATTCGATCAAGTGGAAGAAAGGATATCAGTGATTGAAGATCAAATTAATGAAATGAAGTGAGAAGAGAAGTTTAGAGAAGAAAGAGTAAAAAGAAATGAACAAAGACTCCAAGAAATATGGGACTATGTGAAAAGACCAAATCTACGTTTGATTGGTGTAGCTGAAAGTGACAGGGAGAATGGAACCAAGCTGGAAAACACTCTTCAGGATATTACCCATGAGAACTTCCCCAACATAGTAAGGCAGGCCAACATTCAAATTCAGGAAATACAGAGAACACCACAAAGATACTCCTTGAGAAGAGCAACCCCAATACACATAATTGTCAGAGTCACCAAGGTTGAAATGTAGGAAAAAATGCTAAGGGCAGCCAGAGAGAAAGGTCAGGTTACCCATGAAGGGAAGCCCATCAGACTAACAGCAGATCTCTTGGCAGAGACCTTACAAGCCAGAAGAGAGTGGGGGCCAATATTCAACATTCTTAAAGAAAAGAATTTTCAATCCAAAATTTCATATCCAGCCAAAATGAGCTTCACAAGTGAAGGAGAAATAAAATACTTTACAGACAAGCAAATGCTGAGAGATTTTGTCACCACCAGGCCTGCCTTACAAGAGCTCCTGAGGGAAGCACTAAACATGGAAAGAACAACTGATACCAGCCACTGCAAAAACATGCCAAATTGTAAAGACCATTGATGATAGGAAGAAACTGCATCAACTAATGGTTAAAATAACCAGCTAACATCATAATGGCAGGATCATATTCACACATAACAACATTAACCTTAAACGTAAATGGGCTAAATGCCCCAATTAAAAGACACAGCCTGGCAAATTGGATAAAGAGTCAAGACCCATGGGTGTGCTGTATTCAGGAGACCCATCTCACATGCAGAGACACAATAGGCTCAAAATAAAGGGATGGAGGAAGATCTACCAAGCAAATGGAAAGCAAAAAAAAGCAGGGGTTGCAATCCTAGTCTCTGATAAAACAGACTTTAAACCAACAAAGATTCAAAGAGACAAAGAAGGCCATTACATAATGGTAAAGGGATCAATTCAACAAGAAGAGCTAACTATCCTAAATATATATGCAACCAATATAGGAGCACCCAGATTCATAAAGCAAGTCCTGAGAGACCTACAAAGAGACTTAGATTCTCACACAATAATAATGGGAGATTTTAACTCCCCACTGTCAACATTAGACAGTTCAATGAGACAGAAGATTAACACGTATATCAAGGACTTGAACTCAGCTCTGCACCAAGCAGACCTAATAGACATCTATAGAACTTTCTATCCCAAATCAACAGAATGTACATTCTTCTCAGCACCACATCACACTTATTCCAAAATTGACCACGTAGTTGGAAGTAAAGCACTCCTCAGCAAATGTAAAAGAACAGAAATCACAACAAACTGTCTCTCAGACCACATGCAATCAAATTAGAATTCAGGATTAAGAAACTCACTCAAAACCACACAACTACATGGAAACTGAAAAACCTGCTCCTGAATGACTACTAGGTATATAACAAAATGAAGGCAGAAATAAAGATTGTTCTTTTAAACCAATGAGAACAAAAACACAACGTACCAGAATCTCTGGGACACATTTAAAGTAGTGTGTAGAGGGAAATTTATAGCACTAAATGCCCACAAGAGAAAGCAGGAAAGATCTAAAATCGAAACTGTAACATCATAATTAAAAGAACTAGAAAAGCAAGAGCAAACAAATTCAAAAGCTAGCAGAAGGCAAGAAATAACTAAGATCAGAGCAGAACTGAAGGAGATAGAGACACAAAAAACCCTTCAAAAAAATCAGTGAATTCAGGAGCTGGATTTTTTGAAAAGATCAACAAAATTGATAGACCACTAGCAAGACTAATAAAGAAGAAAAGAGAGAAGAATCAAATAGATGCAATAAAAAATGATAAAGGGGATATCAACACCAATCACACAGAAATACAAACGACCATCAGAGCATACTATAAACACCTCTACACAAATAAACTAGAAAATCTAGAAGAAATGGATAAATTCCTGGACACATACAACCTCCCAAGACTAAACCAGGAAGAAGTTGAATTGCTAAATAAACCAATAACAGGCTCTGAAATTGAGGCAATAATTAATAGCCTACCAACCAAAAAAAGTCCAGGATGAGATGGATTCAGAGCCAAATTCTACCAGAGGTACAAAGAGGAGCTGGTACCATTCCTTCTGAAACTAGTCCAATCAATAGAAAAAGAGGGAATCCTCCCTAACTCATTTCATGAGGCCAGCATCATCCTGATACCAAAGACTGGCAGAGACACAACAGAAAAAAGAGAATTTTAGACCAATATACCCGATGAACATCAATGCAAAAATCCTCAGTAAAATACTAGCAAACCAAATCCAGCAGCACATCAAAAAGCTTATCCACCAAGATCAAGTGGGCTTCATCCCTGGAATGCAAGTCTGGTTCAGCATAGGCAAATCAATAAATGTAATCCATCACATAAACAGAACCAAAGAGAAATATTGATGGAATGTATCTCAAAATAATAAGAGCTATTTATGACAAATCCACAGCCAGTATCATACTGAATGGGCAAAAACTGGAAGCATTCCCTTTGAAAACTGGCACAAGACAGGGATGCCCTCTCTCACCACTCCTATTCAACATAGTGTTGGAAGTTCTGGCCAGGGCAATCAGGCAAGAGAAAGAAATAAAGGGTATTCAATTAGGAAATGAGGAACTCAAATTGTCCCTGTTTGCAGATGACATGATTATATTTAGAAAACCACATTGTCTCAGCCCAAAATCTCCTCAAGCTGATAAGCAACTTCAGCGAAGTCTCAGGATACAAAATCAATGTACAAAAATCACAAGCATTCTTATATACCAATAACAGACAAACAGAGAGCCAAATCATGAGTGAACTCCCATTCACAATTGCTACAAAGAGAATAAAATACCTAGGAATCCAACTTACAAGGGATGTGAAGGATCTCTTCAAGGAAAACTACAAACCACTGCTCAATGAAATAAAAGAGGACACAAACAAATGGAAGAACATTCCATGCTCATGGATAGGAAGAATCAATATCGTGAAAATGGCCATACTGCCCAAGGTAATTTATAGATTCGATGCCATCCCCATCAAGCTACCAATGACTTTCTTCACAGAATTGGAAAAAACTACTTTAAAGTTCATATGGAACAACAAAGAGCCCACATTGCCAAGACAATCCTAAGCAAACAGAACAAAGCTGAAGGTATCACACTACCTGACTTCAAACTATACTACAAGGCTACAGTAACCAAAACAGCATGGTACTGGAACCAAAACAGAGATATAGACCAATGGAACAGAACAGAGCCCTCAGAAATAATACCACACATCTACAACCATCTGATCTCTGATAAACCTGACAAAAACAAGAAATGGGGAAAGGATTCCCTATTTAATAAATGGTGCTGGGAAAACTGGCTAGCCATATGTAGAAAGCTGAAACTAGATCCCTTCCTTACACCTTATACAAAAATTAATTCAAGATGGATTAAAGACTTAAATGTTACACCTAAAACCATAAAAACCCTCGAAGAAAACCTAGGCAAAACCATTCAAGACATAGGCATGGGCAAGGACTTCATCACTAAAACACAAAAAGCAATGGCAGCAAAAGCCAAAATAGACAAACAGGATCTAATTAAACTAAAGAGCTTCTGCACATCAAAAGAAACTACCATCAGAGTCAACAGGCAACCTACAGAATAAGAGAAAATTTTTGCAGTCTACCCATCTAACAAAGGGCTAATATCCAGAATCTACAAAGAACTTAAACAAATTTACAAGAAAAAAATCAAACACCACCATCGAAAAGTGGGCAAAGGATACGAACAGACACTTCTCAAAAGAAGACATTTATGCAGCCAACAGACACATGAAAAAATGCTCATCGTCACTGGCCATCAGAGAAATGCAAATCAAAACCACAGTGAGATACCATCTCACACCAGTTAGAATGGCCATCATTAAAAAATCAGGAAACAACAGATGCTGGAGAGGATGTGGAGAAATAGGAATGCTTTTACACTGTTGGTGGGAGTGTAAACTAGTTCAACCATTGTGGGAGACAGTATGGCGATTCCTCAAGGATCTAGAACTAGAAATACCATTTGACCCAGTGATCCCATTACTGGGTATATACCCAAAGGATTATAAATCATGCTACTATTAAGACACATGCACACGTATGTTTATTGTGGCAGTATTCACAATAGCAAAGACTTGGAACCCACCCAAATGTCCATCAATGATAGACTGGATTAAGAAAATGTGGCACATATACACCGTGGAATACTATGCAGCCATAAAAAGAATGAGTTCATGTCCTTTATAGGGACATGGATGAAGCTAGAAGCCATCATTCTGAGCAAACTATTGCAAGGCCAGAAAACCAAACACTGCATGTTCTCACTCATAGGTGGGAATTGAACAATGAGAGCACTTGGACACAGAGCAGGGAATATCACACACCAGGGCCTGTTGTGGGGTGGGTGGATGGGGAAGGGATAACATTAGGAGAAATACCTAATGTAAATGACGAGTTAATGGGTGCAGCAAACCAACACGGCACATGTATACATATGTAACAAACCTGCATGTTGTGCACATGCACCCTAGGACTTAAAGTATAATAATAATAAAAAAGATTCCCTAATTAATCCTTGATTTTTAAAAGAAACAAGATAAAATTGAAAACCCACCTCATTTTAGCTGGTTTTGTGATCTTCGGTGTTCTAAATATAGATTTTGGCACTAAAGAGATAATAACAAATATTTTCAAACCAAAATAAACTACATTACTAAATTTGGATTTTAAATCACAGGTTAAAAATCTCCTTTCATCTTAGTAAATTCTATATGAAGTATTTAGGAATAAACTTGCATCCTCATGAGATACTTAGATATACTGAGATCCTATCTTATCATTTTGACATTAATTACTAGAAAACTATGAATAAGAAAAATCTATAACAACAGATGGTTATATGGTTAGACTCTGTGTCCCCACTCAAATCTCACCTTGAATTGTAATAATCCCCACATATCAAGGGTGGGGCCAGGTGGAGATAATTGATTCATGGGGGCAGTTTCCCCCATACTGTTCTTGTGATTGTGGGTAAGTCTCGTGAGATCTGATGGTTTATAAATGGGATTTCCCCTGCACAAACTCTCTTGTCTACCACCATGTAAGACATGTTTTGCTTCTCCTTTGCCTTCCAACCGTGACTGTGAGGCCTCCCCAGCCATGTGGAACTGTGAGTCCGTTAAACCTCTTTCCTTTATAAATTACCCAGTCTCAGGTATGTTTTTATTAGTAGCATAGGAATAGACTAATACAGATGGGGTAGGGCCAGGTTAGGGCAGCAGAAGTCTACTATAAACACAATGAGAGATTTGAAGTATCGGATGAATTTTAGGTGTCCTGGAAGTGTGTTTGAAAGATATGAAAGTCAAAGACTGTACTTTCAGGAGCACTTCTGCAATCATTGGGCACCTGAGCAGGGTAACTGACAAATCAGCTATTACTGTAGGTAACAGCTAGTTCTCAGCTATTACTGTAGGTAACAGCTAGTTCTCAGCTACAACTGGCCTGGTGCTTGATCAGACAAAATGATGCCCACTGATTTGAGCTCAAAAGGATGACACTTACTGAAGATTGATATTCTACCTCAAATCCTTACTTAATGTCAGTGGGGACACAATTCATTTAACCTCGTAAGCGTTGGTAATTTATTATAACATTATTCAAAGCATTTTGCAGGACATTCTTGCCTCCTCCATTTATTTTTGATCCTAGACTGACAGAATCTTTTTCTCTATCTTTCTTCCCATGCTCATTCTCCCCTTTCTCTTTCTCTTCCCTCTCGTTCTGAACAGATGCTTTTGATGCCAAGAGCTGGAGAAAGATGTGTACTGGTTGTTACCCACTACTCAAAAATCAGACCTGAACAGGTAGTCAGGGCATATCTTAAGCAATATGGAACGAAATTTTTTTCCCACTAAGTTTAAGGTAATTCTTTCCTATGACTGACAAAGAGGGACACTGATAAAGAAAACCCAAAAGTTACCACCAGAATCCATCTTGAGATCGCATTTTGATGCATTCTTTCCCAAATGTTGAAATGGGTGAATTTTAGAGTTTGACTCCTAGTAACATCTGTGAGAAATATAAACGAGATGTGAAATGAAAACAGTGAAAGGTGAGCGAGAAAAAATTAGGCCTTGCACTAGACAAAAACAGATTAATTAACTTCTAAAAGATGCAGAATGAACACGTTTGAGCTACTACCTTGAGCCAGGCAGTGAGATAGGCACCTAATATAGATGAGACAGAGGATACCAAAAAGAATAAAGACTAATAAGTTGCGGCCACTCCCTTCCAAGATAGAACTTGAGCTGGGACTTGAAATATATGGTTTTGACAGTTAGCAAAGTACAGTGTGGTCAGTCACACCAAAGCAGTACTATGCATATTACACCTGATGTAATAGATTCAAAAATGTAACTTTGACTCTTGCTCATTTAGAGGCTGATTACCCAGACAGATTTATAGCTTTTAGTCATCTTTGAATATAAGCTTTTCTTTCACTGTGACAGATTTTCATCATTCCAGGTTTGCACATATTTTGGAAATTTTGTGTAATCTTGAGTACTTTTCTATTACAGCTAAAACTGGTTCTCCCAGCCAAAGTAATTTCCTCCCTCCTTTGTGCTTCCACAGAACTCTGTTCACACCTTTACAGAGCACAGATTACACTGTACATTAATTATCTGTTCTTTTCTGGCTCCTTCACTAGAATAAGAACTCCTTGCAGAAAGTGATTATATTTTCTTGAGATAGGAAAACATAGTGGTCAGGCATTGGACTCTCCATTCATTCTTCCCAAGTTCAAATCCCTGCTCCACTATTTCCTATCTTGCTGTAGAACCTTGGCAAGTTATTTGTTAACCTCTCTCTGTTTCAGTTTCTTCCTTTGAATGATAATAAACCTATTTCATGAGGATGTATTGTGAATATTAGATAAATGCGGTACTTTCTACAGTGCTTAGCACACGTGAGGGATCAATAAATGCAGGCTGTTATCCTATAGCCCACAGTTCCTAGCATATGGTAAGTATTCAATACAAGTTCATAGAAATATTAAGTTAACAAATCATTTTACAAGAGCTGCCTACGTTGGGGAATAGTTTTAGTCTACTTTTCCTGCCAAAATTTCCTTTAGATAAAGAGAGAAATCCCCTTTCAGACATTCCGTGATGCTGGAGTGAGTCACTTATTTCCCTTTGGTTTGTGCGGGAAATGATGGTGACTGTTTCTTCCTCATCTTGCCCAGAAACTGCTGGACTCAGCTGAGAACCGAAGACAGGGAGTGACAGTCGAGGTGAAGCTGAAAGGGTCCCTGCCCTTGCAGTTCTCTGCAGGCTGTGAGCACATTGTACATGCTGGTGCTTTACTAAACACTTCACATGTATTAACTCATTTAATCCATACAACAAATCCTTGAGGTTGGTGTTATGAGTTTCATTTCACAATTGAGGAGATTGCAACACAGAGAGTTGACGTAACTGGCTCCAGGTCACACAGCTACTAAATGGCAGGGCTGGGAGAAGAGCAGAGCTGTTACCAGAGTCTGTGCTTGTGAACAGCACCCAAGACTGCCTCCCTGATTACCTTCCTGTCACTGTTTCCCTGTTGTGTGGAAATCCTGTCATGGCAGGTTTTCTTATCTTCCTCTCCAACCAAACTGTGGGACTCTTGATGGTATGGCCCATATCCCCCCTGATTCCCCAGCTCCCGTCATGGTGCCTGGCACACAGCATTTACTTAACACACATTGAGGAAATGGATGAATGATTGCACACATTGAAAGCAGAGCTCTAGGCAGAAGATATTTTGTTGGATTTATGTGAAGAGACGGAAAGCAGAGAAATCACGTCTGCATCGGTTTCCTCTAATTGGTTGAGCTCCCAGTAGAAGATGCCTCACCTCTTTTAGATCCAATGGCTCTGGGATGATGAAACTGGAGTCTTCCTCTCCATAACCTGCATCAAAACATTTCAAACAAATCACCAAATAGGAATCATTTAGCTTGCTTTTTCCCACATTAGTTTCAGACTTCCATAAGGGCGTTCACTTCAGGCTCTAAACAGCCCCTTCGCCCATTTGTTCCCTCCTGGCATGGTTTAATTTCCCCAAACTTTACCTGCCATGGTAACTGAGGCCCCATACATCTGCAGAACTCTCCCCAAAGAAACAGTCCTCCACGGATGGAGATATATCATGTCTAAGCATTGAGTTTGTGAACGTCTACCAAAAGAAGCTTTCCACGCACAAGTCTTCACAGCACATTTACCCCAGGGATTGAGGTGCTTTTCCTGCCTTGGGTGGCTTCTCTCCACACATCTGAGGGCAGAATTGGACTCTTTACTGAGCTACACTGTTGCCTAAAGATATCATTAAGAGTTGAATAATGGACCAGGCACAGCAGCACATGCCTGTAATCCCAGCAATTTGGGAGGCCGATGCAGGTGGATCACTTGAGCCCAGGAGTTTGAGACCAGCCTGGACAACATGGCAAAATGCTGTTATCTACAAAAAATACAAAAAAATTAGCCAGGTGTGGTGGTGCATCCCTGTTGTCCAAGCTATTCTGGAGGCTGAGATGGGAGAATCACTTAAGCCCAGGAGGCAGAGGTTGTAGTGAGCCAAGATTGCATCACTGCACACCAGCCTGGGTGACAGAGTGAGACCCTATCTCAAAAAAAAAAAAAAAGAAAAGAAAAGAAAAAAAGAAAAAAGAAAAAAATTTGAAAAAAGATTAAAGATTGATTCCAGGATATTTTCCTGAAGAATGAAGTGCAGTTTGTAGCCAGGAATGGAGTGCTTACAATGGGTTTTCTGTGGGCTCAAATTACATTTTCTCAACAATCTCTGTCACTTCATCTGAGAAATCATTGGAGCCATCCCTGCTCAGGTTAAGGTTTTCTTTCTTTCCAAATTCCTATGACCACACAACTGTGACACAGAATTCCCTCCAAACAACATACACATACACACTTACACAAACAGATACACACACACGCACAGACACATACATAGACGTGCACACTCACACACAGACACGCACACACAGACTGTCATCTGTTCCAAAAGCAGCTAGATCTTAGGGCTTACTCAAGTAATTTCCATATACTTGAACATAAAGCAAAGAAATCTGCACAATTTAGTAGTGTGTGCATTCTTTGGGTCACCATATAAGCCGTTTCTATCATCTGCTCATCACTCTTCACTAGAGTGAGAACCCCTTCATAAAGTTGAGTTGTTTTAATGCAACATTAAGAAAGTATGTAAGTGTTACTTAATTTATGAAAAAAAGAAAATAGCAATTCACTTCTCTGTTTAAAAACATTGCCCTACTCCTCTATGGCTTACTGAGAGTAAAAAAATGAAAACGACCTGACCCATTCCTTTCTCCTGGTATCATCAACCTTCTTTTGCTCATCAAATATTTATAGACCCTCAACGTGCAGAGCACAGATACTGTAATACTTCTTACCTATTATTCTGAATAGCCAACTTGGAGATAGAAGTAAAAGTGAATTCATATTAATAATGAATTAAAACTAATATTCAAGGGACAGGTTGTACCTTAACAGGAAAATTTAGAAAAACTCATGGGATTATCTATACCAGGAGTTTTCTAAAAATTTCTTTAGCTTCAAAAACTCTTCACATGAAATTTTAATTGGGAGCTCACTACATCAAATGAAGGTCATATTCTAATTGAGGTGGCTGAACTTGAGAGAGGAGTCAAGATTGGCCAGCATCTTCAGACCACTTCATGGAGTGCAGTCGGTCTAATCCTCTATCCATACCCATGAGAAGTTGTGCTCACCTGCTGAATTGCAGGTTCCCTTATTGTAATAAGCTGTCTTTAATGCCATGAATAGTCTATCGACTTTAAACCCTGGAATCCTGACTCCTTGTCCTTGGCCCCAGTTGCCAACAAAATGTCTAATTAGGACAACCACTATTCTTCTCAGAATTTAAAGTTTGTGGGTCCAAGCATGGTGGCTCACGCCTATAATCCCAACACTTTGAGGGGGACAAGGTCAGCAGATCACTTGAGCTCAAGAGTTTGAGACCAGCCTAGGCAACATGGTGAAACCCCATCTCTACAAAAGATACAAGAATTATCTGGGAGCGGTGGCATGTGCCTATAGTCCCAGCTACTTGGGAGGCCCAGGCAGGAGGATCACTTGAGCCCAGGAGGCAGAGGTTGCAGTGAGCTGTGATTGCACCACTGCATTCCAGCCTGGGTGACAGAGTGAGAGCCTGCCTAAAAAAAAAAAAAAAAAAAAAATTAGAGCATGTGTCTGTGAATCAAGATATCTTCTTGAACCTAGTAGAAAATATCTAGACCGTGAAACATTTTAAATGGGACTGGATGACAAAAATAAGCAGTTCAATATATGCAACTGAGATAGCTGGCTAGCCATATGTAGAAAAATGAAACTGGACCCCTACCTTTCACTATATATGAAAAATAACTCAAGATGGATTAAAGACTTAAATGTAAGACCTCAAACTATAAGGATACTAGAAGAAAACCCAGGAAACACCATTTTGGACATTGATCTTGGGAAATAATTTGTGACTAAGTCCTCAAAAGCAATGGCAACAAAAGCAAAAATTGACAAATGGAACCATATGAAACTAAGGAGCTTCTGCACAGCAAAAGAAACTATCACTAGAGTAAATAGACAACTTACAGAGTGGGAGAAAATATTTGCAAACTATGCATCTGACAAAGGTCTGATGTCCAGAATCTATAAGAAAATTAAACAATTCAACAAGCAAAAACCAGCAACCCCATTAAAAAATGGGCAAAGACATGAAAAGACACTTATCAAAAGAAGACATACAAGTGGCCCACAAAACATATGGAAAAATGTTCAGTGTCACTAATCATCAGAAAAATGCAAATCAAAACCACAGTGAAATACCATCTCACACCAGTCAAAGTGGCTATTACTAAAAAATAAAAAAGCAACAGATGCTGGCAAGCCTGCAGAGAAAAGGGAATGCTTACACATTGTTGGCGGGAGTGTAAATTAGTTCAACCACTATGGAAAACAGATTGGAGATTCTCAAAAAACTTAAAAGCAGAACTACCATTTGACCCAGCAATCTTTTTACTGGTTATATATCCATCAGAAATCGTTCTACCCAAAAGACACATGGACTCATATGGGCATCACAGCACTCTTCACAATAGCAAAGACATGGAATCAACCTACATGCCGATCAACAGTGGACTGGATAAATAAAATGTGGTACATATACACCATGGAATACTATGCAATCATAAAAAAAGAATGAAATCATGTTCTTTGCATCAATGTGGATGCAGCTGGCCACCATTATCCTAAGAGAATTAGTGCAGGAACTGAAAACCAAATACCTCATGTTCTTACCTATAAGTGGGAGCTAAACATTGAATACTCATGGACACAAAGAAGGCAATAACAGACACTGGAGACCACTACAGAAGGGAGGGAGAGGAGGGAGCAAGGCTTGAAAAGCTATTGAGTACTATGCTCATTACCCGGGTGATGGGATCAATCATACCCCAAACCTCAGCATCACACAATATATCCATGTAACAAACCTGCACATGTAGCCCCTGAATCTAAAATAAAGGTTTAAATTATAAAATAAAAATAAAGAAATGTGACTGGAGTGGAGTAGAGGTGCATGAATGAAGTGCCTACTCAGAAAGCATTGAGAAAACTGAAATATTAATATTACATGAAGAAATGTAAAAGTGTTGCCCTGCCTTGTACCATATCTAAACATAGACTTTAGGTGGATTAAGGACCTAAATCTTAAACTACAAAGTCATCAGAAGAAAATGTAGGATAGTTTTGTGAAAGAGAGGAAGAAAAGAAAGGAAGATAAGACTGATTATTGACAAGGGTATGAGACGATGGGAACAATTGGGTGCTGCTGGGTTTTGTTTTGTGTTTTGTTTTGTTTTGTTTTGTTTTGTTTGAGACGGAGTCTCGCTCTGTCGTCCAGGCTGGAGTGCAGTGGCACGATCTCGGCTCACTGCAAGCTCTGCCTCCCAGGTTCACGCCATTCTCCTGCCTCAGCCTCCCGAGTAGCTGGGACTACAGGCGCCCGCCACTACGCCCGGCTAATCTTTCGTATTTTTAGTAGAGACAAGGTTTCACGGTGTTAGCCAGGATGGTCTCGATCTCCCAACCTCGTGATCCGCCTGCCTCGGCCTTCCAAAGGGCTGGGGTTACACGAGTGAGCCACCGCGCCCAGCCTGCTGCTGGTTTTGAGTGTAAAACATACAGCCTTTGTAGAAAGAAATCTGGCAATATTTAGCAACATTAAGGACAGTTGGCTGGACCAGGCATGGTGGCTCACGCCTGTAATCCCAGCACTTTGGGAGGCCGAGGCAGGCGGATCATGAGGTCAGGAGTTTGACACCATCCTGGCTAATACAGTGAAACCCAGTCTCTACTAAAAATACGAAAAATTAGCCAGGAGTGGTGGCAGGTGCCTGTAATCCCAGCTATTCGGGAGGCTGAGGCAGGGGAATCGCTTGAACCAGGTACACAGAGGTTGCAGTGAGACGAGATCGCACCAATGCACTCCAGCCTGGGCGACAGAGCAAGACTCCATCTCAAAAAAAAAAAAAAAAAAAGAAAAGAAAAGGAATGGTTGTACCTTATGACCCAACAATCCCAACAATGGGTATACCCAGAACATTTCTCCCATGAGTTCACTAAGAGACAAATACAAGATAAAGCTAAGCACAGTGACACACACCTGCAGTCCCAGCTACTCAGGAGGCTGAGGAAGGAGGATCTCTTGTGCCCAGGAGTTTGAGTCCAACCTAGGCCACATAAGGAGACTCCATATTTAAACAAAAGAACTTAATTGTGGCAGCATTGTTTGTGGTATTAAATATAGAAGTTACCTAGTATCCACCAGAGAGGAAAAGATAAGTAAAATGTGATAAGTTAACAGTCTGGAATTCTAAGCCATGGTCAGAGTAAATTAACATGTAGCCACATGGATAGACATAAAAGCACAGTATTGAATAAAAATGTCTAGCACAATACATTTAAGTGAATAAAAAGCCATAGATACAGCAGCATTTTCATACTTAAGGACAAATCAAATACAGTAGAATAGGTGTCTAAGGGGGAGAAAGGGCTGGGAATGACAATTATGAGTGGAGAAAAAATGTACTATAATAAAACATGAAAGAGTCTCAGTATGCATTAATGGTGATAGTATTCGATGAACTAAAGTAATTAAATAAACTTTGCAAACCTGGAGTTAAAAAGGAGAGCAGAAAAAACAGAGAGATATTAGAGAGATGATGTGATATGGAGAAAATTAACCTGTCCTGCAGGCAGGAGAACTGGGTTTTCATCTTGACTCTGCCTCTTGCCTGTTGGATAACATGTGCCTGGTACTTTCTTCTCTAGATTTCCATTTTCGTCTTTGATATGATAACAATATTAGGCTAAATTTCTAAGATCTTTTCCACCTTTGTGCTTCAAGTATTCTGTTCTTCCATTCCCATCAATAACCTCTATAATGCCATTCATAAGCAGCAATAAAACCATATCAGCCATTTCAGAACATTTTTAATTCACAATGAAAGATAATCTAACTTATGAGAAATGTCTTTTGCTGAAGGTGTGTTTTTACACATCTGGCTGACAGAGTGGTGTCCTTTGTTAAAATGTGCATCCTTTATCATCTTAAAGCAACAGTTTCCATTTTCATGGATCTGTGAATGAAAAGAAACAGCAAAAAACAGCTTAAATAATGTTCAATATGATCGGAGTGCTATAGAACCAAAAAGCCTTTCTTGGATAATCAGAGCCCGTTGATGATAATGATGATGATGATGATGACAATGATGATAAGCAAACTGAAAAAAAACATAAACCCAAGAGAAATTCAGCTTGTCCCTACACATCTAGCCCATAGAGGCCACCAGGCCTTTCTAGCCGGCCCTGGGTTGCATTGGCTCTAACTTTAATTTCCTTAAAACACATCCTTGAGATGAGAGATGGAAAGCATTATGGAATGAAGAAGGCCATTTGTAGACCTGTGGACTCCATTTGCAAATTAAAATAACAAAATAGAAAAATACACACTGTCATGGAAAATCCATTCTGTATTGTACTAGAATTTTTTTGCCCTTTTAAGGGCGCATTAAAATGCAACAGTGCTCATTTCAACCAATTACCATTTTGGCTATGAATAGGAAAATATGTGTGAATGGCCAGCCCAGTACAAATGAAAACATTTGCATAACGTCAGCTCTTTCTTTTGTTGCCTAATTAATCATTTAGAATTACATATTTGTAAACATAATTTTTAAATGTCAGAAGAAATCATATTTTACTTATTGAACCACTCTAAATCATAATTACAGCTATCATTTATTGAACACTCACTGAGTACCAGACATTGTATGTATATTAATGGTTATGCTCATCACAATATAATAAAGTGAATATGACTATCACTGTTCTTGGATTAGGAAGCTAAAGTTCAGAGAGAGTGATTAACATGTCCAAGATGATAAGCAATTGAAAGCCAAGTATAACTTTATTAAAGCTTTTGTTCCTTATCACCATAACATTCAGCCTCCTCTAAAGATTTTTCTTCTGAAAATAATGACCCCATATTAACAGGTAAATTTATTGTGTATTAACTAATATGCCACTGTACATACAACTATATGCACATGGCCTCCTATAATTCACCAAACATCCCTATGAGATGTGGATACTCTTATTTATTTTTTATGTATTTATTTATTTATTTGAAATGGAGTCTTGCTCTGTCTCCAGGCTGGAGTGCAGTAGCGCGATCTCGGCTCACTGCAATCTCTGCCTCCTGGGTTGAAGCAATTCCCCTGCCTCAGCCTCCCGAGTAGCAGGGACTACAGGTTCATGCCACCACACCCGGCTAATTTTTTGTATTTTAGTAGAGACGGAGTTTCACCGTGTTGGCCAGGATGTTCTCGATCTCCTGACCTCATGATCCACCCTCCTCGGCCTCCCAAAGTGCTGGGCTTACAAGCGTGAGCCACTGCGCCTGGCCAAGATGTAGATACTCTTATACACATTTTAGGTGATGAGAAAACTGAGGCTTAAGGAAAATAGTACCGGGTTCAATATAGCATAGCTAGCAAGTAATGGAATCTGAATTCAAGGTCTTGATAATTATTAGTTCCTGGTGTCCTGTTTAAGAACTCTCTGACAGGAGGGTCCAGGTCAGAGAGAAGGAGAAAGTGATGGGAAGACACTACGGTACTGGCTTTGGTGATGGAGAAAGGAGCCACGAGCCAAGGAATGCAGGCCTCCCCAGAAGCTGGAAAAGACAGAGAAACAGTTTCTCCCCTAGAATTTCCAGAACGATCTCAGCCCTGCTGACATCTTGCTTTTAGCTTAATGAAACCCATTTAAGACTTACCTCCAGAAGTGTAAGATAATAAATTTGTAATAAGTAAATATTTTTAAGTCACTTAAAAAAATAAATAAAACAAAAAGCCTGTCTGCCTAACTTCAGGTCAAAAACATTTTGGTCCTATCAATTCTTCGAAAGGTTTTATAGGGCCGAGCCTGGTGGCTCATGCCTGTAATCCCAACACTTGGGAGGCAGAGAGACAGCAGATTACTTGAGCCCAGCAATTCGAGACCAACCTGGGCAACATGGTGAAACCCTGGCTCTACAAAAAATAAAAATAAAAAATTAGCTGGGCTTGATGAAACCCACCTGTAGTCCCAGCTACTCAGGAGGTTGAGGCAGAAGGATCCCTTGAGTCCAGTAGCCCCAGGCTGCAATGAGCCATGTACTTGCCACTGCACTCCAGCCTGGGTGACCCTGCCTCAAACACAAAAAGAAAAATAAAAACAACAAGAAAAAAAAACTAGCAAAATAGATTTGTAGTTTCATGTTTTACATTTAGCTCTATGATTCATTTTGAATTATTTTTGTATAAAGTTTGAAGTTTTGGTCAAAGTTCTTGGCTTTGCTTATGGACGACCAATTGTTTCATCATCCTTTGTTGAATAGACAAATCCTCTCTTCCATTAATTGCCTTTGGAAGCTTGCCAAACATCAACTGGCCATATTTCTACGGATGTCTCTGTGCTCTCCGTTCCGTTCCATTGGTCAATACGGTACTGGTGATTTCTACCACCAATACTGTCCTAATTACTGTAGCTTTATAGTAAGTCTTTAAATCTGACAGTGTGTGTGTGTGTGATTCTCCAAGTAGTTAATATTCTGAACCAACAAACTGTATGGCACAAATAGATCAGCTCAGTGTCCTCTTTTCTTTTACCACCTGGAGGGTGTTAATAATATGGTTTTTGATGTACAAAGGGGTGGAAAAGCAATGGGTCTGCCCTACTTTTCAGCTCAAGAGAGAAAAGTCCGGCTGTCATTTGCAGCTTTTGCTCTTCCTGAACCACCTGGAAGCCCCCGTTAACCTAACATTCACTGTGCATTCATATGTATTTATGCAATATACTTATTGAGTGTGTCTCTGTATTGAGCACTATTACAGAATTTAGGGAAGAACAGAAGAACAGGGCACATAAGATTCCCCCTTCTTCAAAGATTATGTCAAACAGCAAACAAATAATATCTAAACAAAGCACACAAAACCAGATGGCGATTCTTCAGAGAACCAGAATTGGGTAAAGTAAAAGAATGACTCGTGTATCTTAGATTGCATGGCCAGAGAATGCTTCTCTGAAGAGATGACATTTACACTGAGGTTTGAAAGACAAGAAGAAACCGAATGGGTGAACATGGAGAGGAAGAGTATTCTGGACTGTTAGTCTAAAAAGCCATAGATGAAAACAAGTTTGGCATGTTTAAGAAACAAACAAACAAAAATGACTGAGTTAGCTAGAAAGTGGTGAGCCAAGGAGAAAGGTGTGAGGCAAGTTCTGAGAGGTGAGCAGGGGCAGGCTGCAGGAGGGCTCTGCCACCGGGACAAGAAGTTGGGCTTAACTCTAAGTGCTAGGGGAGGTCATTAGAGAGTTTAAACCAAGATCGGTCACATGACCAAACACAGAACTGGGCTCCCAGATAAACAAATGAGAATAGGGCATATAATGAGTCTTCCCAATCCCCATCCCCATAGAAAAATGTTCTCTGCTCACATTAAGCTTTTCTCTGCACACACACACACACAAAATGATGTGCATGAAATTCTAATGAAGTCAAGTTCAGGACTCCATCTCTCATAGCTTGCATATCATTTCTTCCTAGTCTGGACTCCAAGAGCCTGAGGAGAGGAAAGGGAAGAGGAGAGAGAGGAAGAAAAGTCATTTTCAGACTTGCTGCATGTCGGGTGCTGCTGAGGGCCCACTACAGAGGAGGTTGAGCCCTGAGTGTGGGACAAAGCAGCCCCCAAAAGAGGAGCCCATCATCTCGCTGCCCCATGAGAAGTAGAAGCAGAGACCTATGTTTGCACAGTGAGTCGCTTCATCACAGCTGCTGCTCCACGGTTCCCAATCTTCATAAACAATGAATTAAAGGAAATTGGATTAAAATTACAGTATAAAGAAAAGTCTTTCATGGAAGGACTTTCCAGCTCTGAGGAGTTATAAGCACTGAACTGTATCTCTGAGCAGAGGGAAAAGAGAGTGTATTTATTCTGTTTATTTAAACTCCACTTTGGATAAATAATGACCTCTCTGGAAACGTAAACATAGCACCTCGTCCCCATTACAGAATCGTGGTTTCCAACCCTATGTCATCTCTTCTATCTTCACTGTGTATATATAATTTTTACGGGGATATTATCCCTGGATGCTTGCTTTCTAGAGTTCTGTTTTTGCTTAACATTTTACATATATTTTTCTACGTAGCAGCACAGTCTAAATATTTGCTATTTTACAGAGCTACACAGTGATACAGTATAATAAGAATAGCTCACACTTACATAGTAATTACTATTATTTGTCAGGCACTGTTCTAACCACTTTACCCATTTTTACTTATTAAATGTTTTCTCACTAAAGCCCTCTGAGGTGGGTCCCATCTCTCTAGTCTGGCTTCAAAATAAAGCAAAACCTGAAGCAAAGGATTCCCTACGCTACTTTATTTAAGGTGCAATTCCAGGGAGGCAAGAATGAAGGAAAAGTATTGTGAGGCAGGGAATGGGGAAGAATCCGTTTGAGGCTATGTGATTAATCTAGTTACCAGCAAGTGTGATAGATCCATCTATCTAAGACTTCTAAGACTGTCTTCCCAGGAGACAATTCAAAAGGCTACATAAGCTGCATTTTAGACAGTCCTATAGGGGAAGGGAGGAGGAAGTTTATCCACCTGTTTCCATCTGCCCCATGAAATATTTTATCCACCCACCACTACCCTGAGACATACACACAGCACACACACACACACACACACACACACACACACACACACACACTTCTGAGCTGGTGCATGTCACACCTCAGTTATCAACAGCGAAGCCTCAGGCTAGGCACCAAAGGCAGGCATGAGGGCTTGAAGCTAGGTATCTGTAGTTTGCCTGCACAACTTCACGAAGCCAATCAGAGCCTACATAAAACGTGCTTGTGGCAGCAATGGCTGGGACATACAAGATATTCTATATTGCACTGGTTTGGGGCTGAAACACAGACAGAGTAAGTGCCTCCCTTAAACCACTCAGTTAGTGACTGATTGAGTCACAATTTGAGTCCAGGAAGCCAGGCTCTTCACAATTTTGTTAAACTATCCTTTTCATCGGGGGAGATGTGAATTGTTTTCCATTTTTCACCAAAATTCTCCAGAGCATAATATCACTGGACAAGAATATGGGATTCTGACCTGGCTCAGACTCTTGGAAAATCATTTCTTCATGTGTCTCAATCTGTTTATCTGTTTTTGGAAGAGTTCAGATTACGCGATCTTAGAGTTCTCAAATATTGAATAAGGCTGTTCTAAAAATCTGAGCAAATAATTTTTCTTAATGTATGAAACTTTAGGATGTAAATCCAGAAACTAGATCACTCAGTCATAGGGTAGGACCCTTTGTATAAATCATGGTTTAAATGAGCAGATTGCCTTTGAAAACAATCATACCAATTTAATGCATTTACAATACCTTCCACAAATGTGAGTGCCTCTTTCTTTGCAGTCTGATCACCACTGGGATTAAATAAAATTTGATATAAAATATTAATATTTGATGATTTGATAGGCATCTCAGCATGGTCTTTTGTTCTATTTCCTTAGTAGCTGAGCAAGCCAAACATCTAAGTGTTTTTCATATGATTTCCTCTTGTGTAAATTTACTTTTAGCAAGTCACTTCTCCTCTCTCGGGGATCAGCTTTGTTATCCCTAAAATGAAAAGGTAGACTGAGATCTCTACAGCTGTTTTGAGGGTTAAGTGAGACAACCTAGAAGCAGGCCCAACAGCAGTACTACTTCAATTCAGTAACTAGTTAAGTAAGGGCTGTTCCATTTTTAGCATTTCTATGAGTTTAAGAACCGGCCAGCATGTCCCCTGACCAGAGACTTTCAAGAAATGTCTGGGCCAGGCAGGGTGGCTCACACCTGTAATCACAGCACTTTGGGAGGCCAAGGCAGGTAGATCACCTGAGGTCAGGAGTTCAAGACCAGCCTGGCCAACATGGTAAAACCCTGTCTCCACTAAAAATACAAAAAAATTAGCTGGGTGTGGTGGTGAATACCTGTGGTCCCAGCTACTTGGGAGGGTGAGGCAGGAGAATTGCTTGAACCTGGGAGGCAGAGGTTGCAGTGAGCCGAGATTGTGTAACTGTACTCCAGCCTGGGCAACAGCGCAAGACTCTGTCTCAAAAAAATAAAAAAAAATGTCTAGTCAACCAGATTCTGTCCTTCTTAGATGGTTCATATTTTAAGCATTCCTAAAAGACGGAGAGATGAACTTAAATGACCTGCATGTTTTTCCCCTGATCCTGCCAGTTTGTAATATTATTACATGATGAGAAACACATTATCAAATGCCTCTCCCAAGGTAGTGCTTATCTTGGTTGACTAACACTTCTAGTTTTGCTCTAAGACTGGAGCTTCTGAAACATTTGACGCATTTGTTCCAACTTATGGTGACCTACTTATTCTAAGTTTCAATCTTTTAGCAGATAAAATTAAAAATGGCCAAAGCAATGATGTCATTATTGTCAGTCTTTGGAGGTTTAAGAGAAATAGGACAGTGCTCTCAAACACTAGGGTGGAGTTAGGGGGCTGTTTCCGTTCTGGGACAGAGATTTTTTTAAAGCAGGGACTAATCCTTGGAGAGCGCCAGCCTCCTTTTTCTAAGCCTCTTTCTTTATTCCACGGTGTTCCTCTTTATTTTTACTCTCCTGTGAAAATCTGTGTTCAGAACTGGACTAGGAGGCGGGAGAGATAATTGCAAGCCCAGTTCTGCCACTTTGTAGCTCTGCGAATTTTCATAAGTAACTTCACGTCATTGAGTCTGCTTCCTCATCTGTTTCCATGATTACAGTCCCTTCCACTGATTGTTCGTAGTCCTCACTAATGAGTCTGTAAGGTTCTGGAATTAGTAGGAATGCCTTGTTTAACTTTGTGCCCTGCACGAAGGCCCACTATATAATTTGTCATATAAACATGCTCTTTCCTCTTTAGCAGAATAAATTTTAATAAATCTCTCCTTGTTCCTGAACGTGACCACTATCATTTGATCTTTCTAAGGTTGTTCAGGTGTATTAGTTTTCCAGAGGTGCTGTAGCGGATCACTACGAAGTTGGTGGCTTAAAACAACAGAAATGTGGCCGGGCGCAGTGGCTCAAGCCTGTGATCCCAGCACTTTGGGAGGCCGAGGCGAGCGGATCACGAGGTCAGGAGATCGAGACCATCCTGGGTAACACGGTGAAACCCCGTCTCTACTAAAAATACAAAAAATTAGCCGGGCGTGTTGGCGGGTGCCTGTAGTCCCAGCTACTCGGGAGGCTGAGGCAGGAGAATGGCGTGAACCTGGGAGGCGGAGCTTGCAGTGAGCCAAGATCGCGCCACTACACTCCAGCCTGGGGGACAGAGAAAGACTCCGTCTCAAAAAAGAAAAAACAAAACAAAACAACAAAAAAAACAGAAATGTATTCCCTCACAGTTCTGGAGGCTGTAAGTTCAAAACCAAGGTTTCCAAGAAGCCATACTCTCTCTGAAAGTTCTAGGAAATAATCATCCTTGCCTCTTTCCAGCTACTTAGGGTTTCTGGCAATCTTTTGTGTTCCTTGGTTTGTAACTGCATCGCTGCACTCCCTTCCTTTATCCTAACATGGCAATTCCTCCCTTTGTGCGTATATCTTTCTGTGGCTCCAAACCTCTCTCTCCTTATAAGAGCACCAATTATTAAATTGGGTCCCAACCTAATCCAGCATGACCTCATTTTAATTAAATTTGCAAAGACCCTATTTCCAAAAAAGGTCACATTCCCAGGTTCCAAGAGGGCAGGAATTTAGGGGGACATCATTCAACCCAGTACACCAGGATATCTCTATATCCTTACTCCTCGTATCACATCACCTTGGAGCTGTCTCTTGCCTTCATCGTGAATAATCCTTCCCCTTGGATGGCTTCCCTTCACTGAAGTCAAAATTATTATCCTCATTGTTCTCCTTGACAATAGGCTCTCTCCTGTAATCCATGTTTCACAAGAGCCTGCTGTCAGGCCGATCTCATGAGAAAAGGACAGCTTGGATATCTTTACTGCTCTATTGAAAAACTTTTTGATGGCCCCCATTACCTGTTGGACCAAGGGCTACACTTCCTCAGACAGACCTTCACAGACTTTTTCATGTGATCCCAACACACCTTTCCAGTCTTACTCTCAAGCCTCCCCTCCACGCACACCTCACCTTGTCCTTAACTCCATGGCCTGTCCTTTTCCCTCTCGGCATGGTTTTTCCCTCCATCTGAAAAGCCATTGTTTCTAACACAGCATGGATTATTCCCACCTCTCTAGAAAAGCCGCCTCCTTTCCAAAGTTTACCAAGATCCCTACCCCGCACCCAGCCAGAATAGTCCCTCCAACTCCAGACTCCCATATTCTGTGCTTCACCTGATATTTTTCTTCTGGAAATTGTGATCATGCTATGTCTCTTTTGATTAGAACATGAGCTCTTAAGGGCAGGGACCCTTTGTCACTCCCCAGTTTCTGGTTCTTAGGAGATGTTTGGTACATATTTCAAAGGGAGCGAGGGACTGACGGAGGGAGAAAAGAGGGAAGAGAGGGAGGGAGGGGAAGAAGAAAGAAATAATTCTAAAGTAAAGATTTTCAGAAGGCACTTCAAGGGATATGCAAATATTTTGTATTTTATTAATAGTCAAGCTGATTTAAAAAATTAAAATGTTATCTTTACCTCTAATTTTAAATTTTGATATTTACAAAAATAGCTGATTTTTTATAATAAGCAACTATCATAATTAGATTTTCCAAGTAAATGTACATTAATAAAGTATATTTCTATCTTGTAAGTAGAAAGATAAGATTTTGGCCGGGCACAGTGGCTCACACCTGTAACCCTAGGACTTTGGAAGGCTGAGACGGGTGGATCACTTGAGCCCAGGAGTTCGAGACCATCCTGGGTAACATGGTGAAACTCTGTCTCTACAAAAAATATAAAAATTAGCTGGGCGTGGTGCCCACAACTGTAGTCCCAGCTACTCAGGAGGCTGAGGTGGGAGGATTAACTGAGCCCAGCAGGTTGAGGCTGTAGTGAGCCATGATTGTGCCACTGCACTCCAGCCTAGGTGACAGAGTAAGACCCTGTCTCAAGAAAAATAAATGAATAAATTATAAAAAAAGGAAGAAGAAAAGAAAGATAAGATTTCTACTATGGTAAGATCTCTACCTAGAGAAATCTAGGTAAGATTTGATTGCATTTTAAAAAGTATTAAGCCACCAAAGCAGTGAGGTCACATATTGCCCCTGGCAGATGAAGCATTTGCATTTCCTTTTAGACTCTCCTAATCCCAGGAGACATATGATGCTTGGGATTTTTTTAACCTATGGGTGAGATTAAAGGAGAGAGATGCTGTAAAGCCAAGAAGCAGAGCAGAAAGATAATGGACTTCAGAGTTACAAAGACTGTGACAACCCTGCCATTTATTAAGTGTGTGATTTGGGAGAAATCACTGAACTTCTCAAAACCAGTTTCTTTCTTGAGATTAGCTTTAATTTATAAGGTTGTTGAGAGGATTACATAATATCCTTTAAATGACTAACATATGAGACACTTATTAAATGAATCTACCTCAATTACAAGGGTTAGCTCTGGTGAGAGGTGCCGTTTCTTTGACTCCCCTTGGTGAATTACAGCAGTAATTCTAACAGAAGCTGAGAAAGTGGATGAGTAGGGCCTTAACCTCTCAACTGCCCCGAGGGAAAGTTAGCTAATGAAAAGCCACAAGAGTGAATTATCTGCTGAATGCACTCTTTTGCGCAGGTACAAAATTACTTTCGTATAGATATCCAGTTTGCTAATTATCTTTTAGAAATCCAAGGAGAGTTCTTTCAAAAGTCTTGATAGGGACCAAGACTGAAGGAAAAGTAACTGATTTTACCCAAGAATCAAGGGAAACACATGTGGAACTAAAATAAGTGCCTGAACACATATTGCTTGATATGAGTCTGGAATAAATAAAATATTTTCCTGTCTGTGGTCCTTTTTCTCCAAGATTTGGCTTAAAAATTTTTTTTCTGAGAGATGACTAAGAAATAGAAAAATCTGCTTCCTGAACTAAATTGGATTTTTAATTTATTATTATTATTATTTATATTATATATATTTTTATTTTATTATTATTATTATTATTATTATTATTATTATTATTATTTTGAGATGGAGTCTCGCTCTGTCGCCCAGGCTGGAGTGCAGCAGCACGATCTCGGCTCACTGCAAGCTCTGCCTCCCAGGTTCATGCCATTTTCCTGCCTTAGCCTCCCAAGTGGCTAGGACTACAGGCGCCCGCCACCATGCCCATCCAATTTTTTGTATTTTTCAGTAGAGACAGGGTTTCACCGTGTTAGCCAGGATGTTCTCAATCTCCTGGCCTCATGATCCACCCGCCTCAACCTCCGAAAGTGCTGGGATTACAGGCGTGAGCCACCATACCGGGCCCCAAATTGGATTTTTAAGAGAAAGCCAGTGACAGAATTTTTCTCCTACCAGTTGGGTTTCAAGTCATCTTTTTCTTCTTTCATGAGACTGTTCTTTCCTGGGCACTGGTGAGCACTGGTTTTAAGAGTCAAGAGTGCTGTAAGGAGGACACGCCACACTTACCTGCAAGGGGCTCATTCTAGGTTTAACTCATTCCATCTAAAGGATTTTACCCACACAGCTGGCAATATCCACATGCCTATGGATGTACTTTCACTTTTGTGACCCAGAGTTTCAAGGACAGGTATTCATGGTCATATAGGGCTCATCAGGAGCTCCCCTCGCCTATATGTATCTTTCTAAAACTACCTTACAGGGCCATTTCTCAGACCTAGGGAGAGGTGCAGCCAGCAGGACTTCCTGGGTCGAGTAGGGACTTGGAGAACTTTTCTGTCTAGCAAGTGGATTGCAAATGCACCAAGCAGCACTCTGTAAAAACACACCAATCAGCACTCTGTGTGTAGCTAAAGGATTGTAAATGCACCAATCAACACTCTGTAAAAATGCACCAATCAGCGCTCTGTGTGTAGCTAAAGGATTGTAAGCGCACCAATCAGCACTCTGTAAAAACGCACCAATCAGCTGTGTCTAGCTAAAAGATTGTAAATGCTTTTACAGTACTCTGTAAAATGGACCAATCAGCACTCTGTAAAATGGACCAATCAGCAAGACATGGGCGAGGCCAAAAAAGGCAATAAAAGCTGGCCACCCAAGCCAGCAGTGGCAACCCGCTTGGGTCCCTTTCCATGCTGTGTTAGCTTTGTTCCTTCGCTCTTCACAATAAAACTTGCTGCTGCCCACTGTTTGGGTCCGCACTACCTTTATGAGCTGTAACACTCAACGTGAGGGTGTGCAGCTTCATTCCTGAAGTCAGCGAGGCCATAAACCCCCCGGGAGGAACAAACAACTCCGGACATGCTACCTTTAGGAGCTTAACACACACTGCGAAGGTCTGCAGCTTCACTCCTGAAGTCAGCGATTCCATGAACCCGCTGGAAGGAAGAAACTCGAGACACATCTAAACATCTGAAGGAACAAACTCTGGACACACCAACCTTAAGAGCTGTAACACTCACCACGAGGGTCCACGGCTTCATTCTTGAAGTCAGTGAGACCAAGAACCCACTGGAAGAAACAAATTCCGGACACACTAGAATCTTTGAATCTTCATTACTTAGATCTCAAAGAACTTAACTGACTGTCTTTTCCCTTCTAAATATTAGCTCTACTTCTTACTCCATCCCTTGAACAAGTATTAGGGGTCAAATTTTAAGAGTTTTACCACCAATCAGAATAAAGAAGAGACATTATTACCAAAGGTAAATTTTATGGAAAAGATGGAAAATCTCTAGCATCTTACAAAGTAACTACAGCCAGTGCCCAGAGCTAATGTTTCCATTGACATTAGGAATGCCTCAAATAAAAGTTTGAAAAGCAGCACTTTCCACAATATAATTTATTCAGTGATACTTGGAATATTCAGTGATATTGGGAATAATTGGCTGTAACTCAGAAATGGGTATGTTTCAAACTGATTCGTATTGGATTCTGAGAGCAAGGGGAAGAGTGATTGGTTTCACTTTTTTAATTCTCTCAAAAGTATCAGTTCCTTCAGAGTCCTTCAACTTTTCACGCCGTATCAAACTTTGTGTTTTCTCTTTCACAGCTCTTGATCGTATAGATCTATTCAGCTTCTTTGCTTGTTTTCCAATTGCCCAGACCCTAAGAGTTGAAAAAACATACAAGAATCTACACCATTTCCTGTATGTCTGCAGGTGAATCTTTCTACTCTTTTTGCCATGAATAAGGCAAAGACGGTATTTTCTTAGAAGACTGAGGGGAGAAGCTGAGCTGGTGAAAATAAAATGTCTGTTAAAACTTGACAGGGCAGATTAAAAGTAATGTGAAAAACTCTCACATATTATTAAATTCTGTTTCATTTACATTTGGATTAAATTTTTAGCCATGTGATCAGGAACTTGTTATGTGCCTCTCTCAATCTCATTTCTCTCATGTGTAAACTATAGATATTTGGAGGCCGAGGCGAGTGGATCATGAGGTCAGGAGATCGAGACCATCCTGGCTAACATGGTGAAACCCCGTCTCTACTAAAAATACAAAAAATCAGCCGGGCATGGTGGCACGCGCCTGTAGTCCCAGCTACTCAAGAGTCTGAGGCAAGAGAATTGCTAGAATCTGGGAGGTGGAGGTTGCAGTGAGCCGAGATTGAGCCACTGCACTCCAGCCTAGGTGACAAAGCAAGACTCCGTCTCAAAAAAAAAAAAAAATGTAACTGGATGAGACGACCTTCTAGCTCTGGCTCTCTAAGGTTCTACAACTTAAAAACATTCATACGTGTTAACAAAACTAAGAACAATGTAAAAATACACAAACTGAGCTCACCACCAACAGGGGCCCTCAGCTGTTATTTTTGGTTGTGAGGATAACATTATTTTTAAATATTCTTCTGGATATTTTCTTTATTTATGCTAGGTTTTAAGTTCTTTTGCAATGATGATTAATCCATAATAGCCAATAAATGCAAAAGCAAGGAGAGTATTGAAAGTGCTAGTCAGAAGAGGCCTGTGATAATTATGTAAACAAGGTAGGGCATATTTAAAATTTTAAAGTGGCATAATTCACTAGCCTTCAAGGAAATTTCTGAAGACAAAGAGCTATTCATGAAGCAGGTGCAAGGATCTGTCTACACCTTTGCAATCAGCAATAATCATCAAGAGCAAAAAAAAAAAAAGTGATTGATAAGCCAGAATACAATTAGCGTGTGTGATTCTAGCATTAGCATCAATATATTTATTCAGGAGAAGGCTATGAGTTTGGTCAAAAATTAAAAGTGAAGGCATGGAGCTTTGTTGGTGAAACCTGTCATAAGCCGTGGATAGTTTGTGGTTTAAGACTCTCAGTGAAGAGGGAGTGAGTGCAGGTACAGTAACTACTAAAGTGTCCCCCAAGGCTGGGCACAGTGGCTCACGCCTGTAATCCCAGCACTTTGGGAGGCCAAGGTGGGAGGATCACTTGAGGCCAGGAGTTCAAGACCAGTCTGGCCAACATGGTGAAACCCTGTCTCTACTAAAAATACAAAAGTTAGCAAGGCATGGTGGTGCATGCCTGTAATCCCAGCTACTCAGAGCCTGAGGCAGGAGAATTGCTTGAACCCAGGAGGCGGAGGTTGCAGTGAGCTGAGATGGCACCACTGCACTCCAGCCTGGGCGACAGAGTCAGACTCTGTCTCCAGAAAAATAAAAAATAAAAATAAAGTGTTCCCATACTACTTAGGAGAATTATCAAAGAGGGAGGTGACTTGCCTCAGTGGAATTTCCACCATATAAAATACATTGGTTATTTTTGGAAAAGATGTTGGAGGAAAGGCATAGCTGTAAGAATGTGTGAATCCTTGGTTTTACAGCTTTGATGGTCATTGATAACAATTCTATGTGACGGAAATGAGTGTGTGGATGATAAGATTAAATCCTTCTCTATTTGCTAAGGTAACACTCTCGTTCCTCTCCGGGCATGGTGGCTCACGCCTGTAATCCCAGCACTTTGGGAGGCCAAGGCAGGCAGACCACCTGAGGTCAGGTATTCAAGACAAGCCTGGCCGACATGGGAAAACCATGTCTCTACTAAAAAATACAAAAATTAGCCAAGTGTGGTGGTAGGTGGCTGTAATCCCAGCTACTCAGGAGGTTGAGGCAGGGAGAATTGCTTTAACCCAGGAGGTGGAGGTTGCAGTGAGCTGAGATCGTACTACTGCACTTCAGCCTGGGCAATAGAGCAAGACTCTATCTCAAAAAAAAAAAAAAAAAAAGACTCTAATTCCCATAGGCTTAACACAAGAAAATTTACATCTGACTCATCTGGGAATACAGTTAGGATGATACTTGTTGGGTGATATTTCATGTAGTTATTCAGGGCACCAAGAACTCTACCTTGTGGCCCACCCCTCCTGCAAGATCCAAGGAGTCCTCCCTATTCACTTAAAGACATATAGAGGGGCTATGGTGAAGACACACCCACTCCACTATTCCACCCAAAGTGACTGACTCACGTCATTTCCTCTCTCTTTCCATTGGCAAGAATTAGCCATGTGACTTCCACCCCAGATGCAGGAGAGCAGGAGCATTAAATATGCCCTAGTTGGGCATCACTTTCTAGCAACAACCTACACTACGCAGGAGTCTTTGGTGGTCAGCTATCCATCTCTGCTACTGTTTTAAGCTTTTCTTCCACTGCGTTGCGTTGCTATAAAGGAATACCTGAGACAGGGTAATTTATAAAGGAAAGAGGTTTAATTGGCTCATCATTTTGCAGGATGTATGAGAAGCATGGTGCCTGGCATGTGCTCAGCTTCTGATGAGGCCTCAGGAAGCCTCAGGTGCATCACAGGCCAAAGCAAGAGCAAGAGAAAGAGTGGAGGAGAGGTGCTACACTTTACAACAACCAGATCTCACGAGAACTCTCACTATTGTGAGGACAGCACCAAGCCACGAAGGATCCACCCCCATGGCCCAAACACCTCTCACCAGAGCTCGCCTCCAACAATGGAATTAGAATTCAACATCAGATTTGGGCAGGGACAGATATCCAAACTATATCAGCTACATCTTCTTTTTTAGAAAATGTTTTATTTTTAATTATTATGAGTACACAATAGCTATATACATTTATGGGGTACATGTGATATTTTGATACAGGTAAAATCAGAGTAACTGGTGTATCCATCACCTCAAGCATTTATCATTTCTCTGTGTTAGAAACATTCCAATTCCACTCTTTCAGTTATTTAAAAATATACAGCGCATTATAATCCCAGCTGCTGTGAGGCTGAGGCAGGACAATTGCTTGAGGCCAGGGGTTCAAAACCAGCCTGGGCAACATAGAGATACTTTGTCTCTACATAAAATAAAAAAATTAGCCAGGAATGGTGACATGCGCCTGTACCCCTAGCTAGTCGGGAAGCTGAGGTGGCAGGATTGCTTGAGCCCGGGAGTTCAAGACCAGCCTGGGCGATGTAGCTAGACCCTGTCTCAAATATATATGTGTACACACACACGCACACATACACACACAGAATTATTGTTAATTTAAAATTAAAGGGTCCTAACTGTAGTCACCCAATTGTGCTACTGAATACTAGGTCTTTTTATTTATTTATTCATTTTTTTCTAAATGCATTTTCGTACTCATTAACCATTCTCACTTTATCATCCCCCCCAACTTTCTCATTTTAGTTATGAACAGAAGGATTTATAACTAACTTCTCAGAACCTATTCTGTTTGCTTGTAGAGAAATAGAGAAACTTCTGTGGTAGATACTCAAAAATAGGAGCCATGACTCACGGCATTGCGTGTCTACACAATGAGTGCCTAAATGCAATTTTTAAAGAAATATACTGATATTTTTTTAAGAGATTTTCTATCCTAGCTTGTAAATGTGTTAATGTCAAATTTAGGTAATGCACTTATGTGTGTGTGCGTGTGTGTGTTTGTTGGCCCAGTATCTCTTCTTTTGAGAAACTACTCCATACTCCTTCTGTAAATATCTTGGTTTACGTGGTGAAAGAAGGTGGAGGAAGGACTGACAAGGGTCACCTCATTACCTCAGCAGTTGCATATGACCTGGTCCTGGCCAATCAAATGGCTTCACCTTACTGGCCACAGTGGGTTTTCAGGGATGGAAACCTAAGCTGGGCCAATCAGAACTCCTTATGGTGCCTTTTCCAAAGACTCTTTCTCTGAGCCCATAACCTCCAAACACCACGTAAATGGAGCTGTCTGTAGGCGTCTTACTGCTGCATGGAGACAGCTAATAACGGAGCCAGAGAGCTGATGGACATTATTTGAATGCCTGACAGTCATGGGTGAAGCCCAGTACAGGAGCCTTCTAGTTACATGAGTCTGTTCATTTCTCCACTTACATGTTGGTTTTTTGCTTAATTTGATTTGAATTATTTCTGATAATAAAAGCTTCGAGTTAAAGGGCCCTAACTATGACACCGGGTTTGGATTTTCCATCTTTTCATCATGTTTACTGTTCTGCTCTAAAACCTTTAATGAGGCCGGCTGCGGTGGTTCACACCTGTAATTCCAGCATGTTGGGAGGCCAAGGCCGGCAGATGGCTTGCGCCCAAAAGTTCGAGAACAGCCTGAGCAACATGGCAAAACCCCATCTCTACAAAAAATAAAAAAGTGGGCTGGCGCAGTGACTCATGCCCATAATCCCAGGACTTTGGGAGCCCTCAGCAGGCAGATCACTTGAGGCCAGGAGTTCAAGATCACTCTGGCCAACATGGTAAAACCCTGTCTCTACTAAAAATACAAAAATTAGCCAGGCGTAGTGACTCGTGACTGTAGTCCCAGCTACAGGGGGGATGAAGCATGAGAAGCACTTGAACCTAGGACACTGAGGTGGAGGTTGCAGTGAGCCAAGATCATGGCACTGCGCTCTAGCCTGGGCCATAGAGTGAGACTCTGTTTCAAAAAAAAAAAAAAAAAAAAAGCCGGGCATCGTGGTGTGCACCAGTAGTCCTAGCTACTCATGCAGCTAAGGCAGGAGAATCACCTGAGCCCAGGGAGGTGGAGGCTGCAGTGAGCTGTGAGTGTGCCACTGCACTCCAGCCTGGGCAACAGAGTGAGACTGTTTCTTAAAAGTAAATAAATAAATAATAAATAAGACCTTTAATTAGCTTATTAATTGCCTACAAAGCCAAATTAAAGCTCCTTTCCTTCACTTTCAAAGCCTTCCACAATAAGGGTTCACTTTTCTGAATCCAAGAACATAAACCTTAGAATGTCCAAACCCTTATTTCTTACATTGACACCTGGTTTTAGTCCATTTATGTCTTAACCTGTTTCAACTTATAAAATTCCACATATGTTAGGACAGTTCCCATGGAAATTATTACTGCTTTGAGGGTAGGGACTATGTCTTTCAGACCATGTGCCTGTAGCCCTGGCCAATCAGGACAGGAGGCTGAGGTGGGAGGACTGCTTGAGCCCCAGGAGTTGGAGACCAGCCTGTGCAATATAGCTAGATCCTGTATCCCTGTATCCAAAAAAAAAAAAAAGTATTATTTATGTATATATATATATACATATATACACACACATATATAATATATATACACACAGAATAAATTATTTTTAATTTATTGTTAATCGTAATGGTGTTCAGCTACCATCCACTTCTCTACCCCTTGTAGCAGTTCAATCTTAGCATGGTATAGAAACCATAAAACACTCTGGAAACACTTGTTGAATTACATTCCCACCGTGATATTTCTTTGAGAAGTAGACTTTAATTTTGAACAGGATACTTTTTCTTTTTTCTGAGAGAGGAAAACGATCTAAGTAGACAATTTGGGGAGTAAATTTACAGCTTTTTTTGCAAAAGGTGCTGAGTTGACCATAGCCTTCTGGGAGGCCAGCATTACGATCACCTTTTCCTTTATTTCATTTTCAACCCCGTTATAGCTCAGGTGCCAACTCAGAGAGGGTTTCTCAATAATTGACCAACGTGGTAATCTCTTTGAGATGTGAAAAAGAAATCAAGTGCTTCACAGATCAGCTACCCAGAAGCTGTTGAATATCTGTTCTTCCTTATTCCTGGTGCACTATGGTGTATGGCATTTGTTGAAAGAATAAATGATTTCCCCCTTCCTTTGGTCCTTTTTCCTCCACCTCCAGGCCTCATCAATTCCAGCAATATTAGGAAGACATAAAATTGAGATGTAACAATTCCTCATACCTTTGCAGCATTTTTTTTTTTTTTTTGACAGAGTTTCCTTCTGTTGCCCAGGCTGGAGTGCATTGGCATGATCTCAGCTCACTGCAACCCCCGCCTCCCAGGTTCAAGGGATTCTCCTGCCTCAGCCTCCTGAGTAATTGGGATTATAGGCTCCCACCACTTCGCCTGGCTAATTTTTGTATTTTTAGCAGAGACAGGGTTTCACCATGTTGGCCAGGCTGGTCTTGAACTCCTGGCCTCAAGTGATTTGCCTCAGCCTCCCAAAGTGCTTGGATTACAGGTCAGAGCCACCATGCCCAGCCATCTTTACAGCATTTTTTTTTTTTTTCGAGACAGTGTCTTGCTCTGTCACCCAGGCTGGAGTGCAGTGGCACTATCTCCACTCACTGCAAGTTCCGCCTCCTGGATTCACGCCATTCTCCTGCCTCAGCCTTCCGAGTAGCTGGGACTACAGGTGCCCGCCACCATGCCCGGCTAATTTTTTGTATTTTTTAGTAGAGACGGGGTTTCACCATGTTAGCCAAGATGGTCTCCATCTCCTGACCTCGTGATCCGCCCGCCTCGGCCTCCCAAAGTGCTGGGATTACAGGCGTGAGCCACCATGCCTGGCCCTTTACAGCATTTTTACAGTTTTTATTCACATCCCATCTTTTCATTTGCCCTCCACAACAACTTTGTAGCTAGAAGGAAAAAAATAATGTGCATTTTGCAGAGAAGGAAAACTGACATTCAGAGAAGCCAGGGTACCTAAAGATCATACAGCTGGCAAAGGACAAACCCAAGGTGTTAGGCCTCCTAACACAGCTATGTGCCTTTCCCGTGTTACCCTACCCACGTGCTCTGGGAAGTGACCAGAAAGCAGGACACGCAGTGCAGTGGTCAAGACCATAAACTTGGATTTCAAGCAGACATTGGTGAAAGTCCTGGTTTGCTGCTTACTATGTAGCCTTGGACAGATTACATAATCCATTAAAGTCTCAGTTTCCTACTCTGAAAATGGGAATGATGCTACAACTTCTGAGGAAATTGTGAAGATTGATTGACACTGAGACTGAGATGTTTGGCGTGCTCAACAAACACTAGCTATTAAAGATGAAGCTGTTGAGGGAATGGGGATCCACCCAGGTACAAGGGGAAGTTACCACAGGTCTAAAAACTGGACTTGACATCTCCATTTAGATTACATAAGTCTTGTCTATGTGATATATTATGAAAGACCCACTGTGGGAAATACTTACTCTTTGAACATACCAAGAAGAAAGAGCTGGAGGCCGGGAGTGGTGGCTCACACCTGTAATCCCAGCATTTTGGGAGGCCAAGGCAGGTGGATCACCTGAGGTCAGGAGTTCAAGACCAGGCTGGCCAACATGGAGAAGCACCATCTCTACTAAGAATAGACAAATTAGCCAGGTGTGATGGCACACGCCTGTAATCCTAGCTACTAGGGAGGCAGAGGCAGGAGAATTGCTTGAACCAGAAAGGTGGAGGTTGCAGTGAGCTGAGATTGCGCCATGGCACTCCAGCCTGAGCAACAGAGAGAGACTCCATCTCAAAAAACAAAACAAAACAAAATAAAAAATAAATAAAGAAAAGCGAACTGGCATTCAGCCCTCACCTCCATAGGAACCCCCCAGTTTATCATTGAAATGAACTGAGTCATTGTCTTTGGATGAACACATGAGGTAACCCATCTAAGTAAACTCAGACTAAGCTCTCCCAAGGAGGGCAATTGCAGCATTAGGATTCTGGAGTGGAGGGGCTGGATCTCCACCAATCACATGCCACTTGAAATGCCCTATTCTTGAAGAAACTTCTCGCTAAAGTACTTGTCGCACTCTTCCCACATGACACCATGCTCTCCTTTAACAGTCAGGAGACACCTGGAGGTTTTTCTGCGACAGTTTGTGGTAGGATCAAGCCCTGGACGACACAGATGCTCAACCTGCTGACCACACCCCACACATTCCACTGCTGGCCTCCCAGGAGCCTTGCCAATCTGGAAATGACTTTTGACTTTTCACATTCTTCAAAATCTAATCCTGAGCTAACAAGGCCTCTTCTTTTCTACTGCCTCAAATTTGCCTTAGGTACTTTTCTAAGGCCCCACCTCTGCCTTGATTGTTTTTGAGGATGCTACTTTTTTTTTTTTTTCCAGACAGAGTCTCACTTTTGTAGCTTAGGCTGGAGTGCAATGGTGTGATCTCAGCTCACTGCAACCTCCACCTCCTGGGTTCAAGTGATTGTCCTGCCTCAGCCTCCTAAGTAGCTGGGATTACAGGCGCCTACCACCACACCCAGCTAATTTTTTGTATTTTTAGTAGAGACGGGGTTTCAACATGTTGGCTAGGCTGGTCTGGAACTCCTGACCTCAGGTGATCTGCCCTGCCCGGCCTCCCAAACTGCTGAGATTAGAGGCATGAGCCACTGTGCCCGGCCGGATGCTACTTTTTTTAGGGGGAGATTCTGCTCTCTATCCAAAGGGATGTGACCTTGTCCT
The DNA here is from genome assembly GCF_006542625.1 of Nomascus leucogenys. Lineage (NCBI taxonomy): Eukaryota > Metazoa > Chordata > Mammalia > Primates > Hylobatidae > Nomascus > Nomascus leucogenys. The sequence continues at coordinate 113,983,304 of NC_044391.1, read as the reverse complement.
CAGACTAGAGTGAAACATGATACACTAAATCTTGTTATAACAGACTGACACCTACCCTGGGAGGGGAAGTTTTTCTTAATGAAGGCCATTAGCTAGTTGGCATGATTACCATTTATCCATGCTCCTTATCTATCTCTCCACACCTGCCCTTCTGAGGCACACAAAGACATCCTCCTAGACATACTCCTCCTACCCAGGTGTTACTGATGTGCTGTAGAGGGTAACCTCTGCCCTCCAGAATGTGATTCAACAGTCTGTGAATCTGCGGTTTGCCTGTCTCACAGGATTATTGTGGGGATGAACATTAAAATGAGATCATATACGATAAATCTAATGCATTATGTAAATGTAAGGTAATGTTATGATTCTAAGCCTCTAGACATTTTCTATCTTTGGGAAATAATAGAACAATGTCACCACAAGACAAATGTTCAGCTGTTCACAGAGGAAGTTGAACTCTGACCCCCCTTGAGCGTTCCACACATCTGTTAACATCCATTTCTCGATGATGTCCATTTATTTAATACCTCTGATCAATAACCTCATTTCTCCCCAGTCTCTCTTTTACTAGCCTCTTTGTTAGATTTAATTAAAGTAATGCACTTTATGGGGATATGAAACCAGGCACTTGATTATGTCACTTCCTGGTGCACGTCCTCAGCTTCCCTTTTATAAAGCAGAAATTAGGAGAGGGAGAGAGGAAGAAAGGCTACAACTTGCTTCTGCTCCATTCACAGCGGCATGAAGCTGAATAAAGACTGGTCCAGAAAGTGTCTAGAATCCTATAATTCCTATAAGTATCTTATTTTAAAAAAATGTTACATTAGCCTCAAAACCAGTCACACTCTTCTGAATGCCATAAAACCATTAATCTTCAGAACAAACCCATGGCTAGTTAGTTCATCAGTAGAAAACATGAATTGCTGTGTAGGCAAAAGGATGACTGAGTTTAATGCAGGGATGGGAGAAGCTGGCGGTGGAATAAGTAAGGCACACATCATGTTTTCTTAACAGTAATGTGCTAAACCAACAACAATTCTTCGAAATGTGGGAGGGGCTTGGAGCATGGAAAGAAGATGCCTGAGAGGAATTGTAATAAAAGGAATTTATAAGGCACAAAACTGAAATAATAAGTCGTAGATTAATTTTACTTTCTTGAGAACCTTGTGACTCCTATAAATATTTTCTCTGTGCACCCCTGACCACAGCAATTTAAGTGTTGTACCCCCCCACCCAAAAAAAATCAAACAACAAAAACAAAAATCAAGAAATATCTTTGACTGAGTGGTAAGAGCAGTAAGGTTTGAATTGCGTGATATATAAATCCCTGAACATATTATTCGGTGCATCTATACCTACACGTATGTTCATTAAAAGTTAGGGCCTAATACATTTCTTCCATTTATTGAAGAAATAGTGGCTTTTTCAAAGACAGTTAAACTGAAAAACAGAGATAAAGCATTCTTATTTCTCAAGGATGGCAAAACGTGTTTTGAAGAGTCAGCGGCATCTAGCTTCCAAAAGAAAGTGGCATCGACTTGTGTGTGTCATGCCCTCGAGGTTTTCTGTGTGATTCTGGAGGAAACTCTCGATCTCTCTGTTTCATCTGCAAATGTGCTAACAGCTTTGGAATGAGTACTTGAACAAGCATGGAGTAATCACTGGCTAAATAAAAGAGGTTTTGATGAATGCTCTATATTTCCAGCCAAACTGAACCACTCAATGTTTCTATAAATATCACACATTTTCCTGACTCCACACTTTTTCTTATGCCATTTCTCTCACTAGGAATGCCACGGTCCTGTCTTGTTCTTATTTTACCTGTTCTCCAAGGACAAGGTCAACTGTCTTTTGTGTTTTCAGCTTTTCCGCCTTCTTTACCTGGAAGTACAATTCCTTCTTCCAAACCTGCAAAGATAGCTCTTGTTCTCTATCTCTTATAGATTTGTCGAATAACATTTTTAATGTCTTTAATTAAATGACTTATGCCCTTCCTTTAGAGGGCAGGGATTGTGTGTGATTTATCTCAGAACTTGGCATATGATAAGCACTTAATAAATATTTATCGGGTAGATGGCGTGCCAGTTAGTTTTATGTGTCAACTTGGCTAGGCTCTAGTACACAGTCATTTAATCAAACACTAATCTAGGTGTTCCTGTGAATGTATTTTATAGATGTTGTTAATATCTACAACCAGTTGACTTTAAGTAAAGGAGATTACCCTAGATATTGTGGATGAGACTTATCCAATCAGTTGAAATTCCTTAAAAACAAAAACTGAAGTTTGTAGAAGGAATTCTGTGACATCAACTCCTGCAAGCCTGCCCTGTGGTTTTCAGACTTGCCTGCCCTACAGATTTTGAACTCATCAGTCCTCACAATTGCATAAATTAGTTTAAAAAATAAATCTTTCGGGCTCCAGTAGGACGAAAATGTTTGCTTTGTTCACCGCCGTATCCTCATCGTCAAGAACAGTGCCTGACACATAATAGAGATTCAATAAATATGTTTTCAGTGAATGAAGACATAAAAAGACAACTTTATGAAAAATGCCATATTAACTAGGTTATGAACATTTACTAGGCTATTTACTAGGTTTTTGCTAAATTTGGCTATTTATAGTTTTGCAGTATATAGCTATGGACTGCAAACGTATAGCTATGGACTGCAACATGTAGCCATTTATTGATAATTGATGCACAGGCCCTCACGTTCTTTGGCTTTTGTGCTGACATGTGGGAAAAGAATTCCAGTCCTGCCACTCTGTGTGTTCCCATAGGCAAGTCACTTCTGTTCTCTTCACCTGATCTTGTTCAACTGTATTATTAAGATTTTGATGTGATGATAGAATTGGAAACTCCTTTCCACCCTTCTTTAAGATCTGTGATTTTTATGCATGGCTGTATCCTTAATTTTGCATATAATTTTGTCATCAGACATACTTGAATGTTATTTATTGCCTGAAGATGGTTATGTCTTTTTATTACTGTCACTAATTACTATCTGAAATTTATAAAGTTGCTCTTCTCCAAAATACGTAAAGAAAACTGCAGCCCAGATTCCTAGGACCAGATTTCTTCCATATCTTGATTGTGAAGAAATACAGACTCCTTAATGCTTTTTTGCCAAAACCACAGTTTCTTGTGTCAACTGCTTTATAAGCCTGGTTATAAAGTTCTGTACCTATGTTCGTCTCACACCTGGGCTTCAGAACATCATCCTTGGCTTCTAATTTTAGGGCCAGAAAATCATTTTATAACCGTTTTGCAGCCTCTTGTAAATACTTCCTGGGGTACTTTCTTCGGGTGCCTTTTGTTTCTGCTCACCCTGTGAGGAGAGGGATTTCTGGAGTCTGACAAACCTGCTGGGCCCTGGCTGGACCCTAAGAACCCAGAGGCCATGTAGCCATGCCCTAGGGCCAAGCTGCTGAGTGAATTTCATCAGCAGGCTTTGCTTCATCCCCCACCAGCAGAGAATAAGAGGCCATTAGCCAAGATGTGTCAAGGAGGGGGTCTTAATGCACTTATAGATTCTCTTCTCTTTTGATTTTAGGCTAATTCTTTTAGAGGAAAGATCCTTAGAAAAAAATTAGAACATTCAACTATGGAATGTCAAGCTGTGCAAGGATAGACTGGGGGAAAATAAACACATTGTGTTAAGAATTTGTAGGGAGCACAAGACTGCTTTATTTGTCTTCTCATGTTAGAGCTGTAGCCTCAGAATGTCACGCCTGGATGACACCTTATTTATTCATTTACACAAGAGGAAGAGGAGATTTGGAGAAAAGGAGAGGATTTTTCTCTGATCATGAAACTAATGGCCACAGCTGAACCAGAACAGAAATCTCCTGACTTTCGGCTTTTGTCTGAATTTATTTATTTACAATGTATATCTGATATATTCCTATCTATCCCCCTTTAAAAAATTTAAGGCAGGCTGGGTGCAGTGCCTCACGCCTATAATTCCAGCACTTTGGGAGGCCAAGGTGGATGGATCACTTGAGGTCAGGAGTTCGAGACCAACCTGGCCAACATGGTGAAACCCCGTCTCTACTAAAAATACAAAAATTAGCTGGGCATGGTGGTATGTGTCTGTAGTCCCAGCTACTCGGGAGGCTGAGGCACAAGAATTGCTTGAACCTGGGAGGCAGAGGTTGCAGTGAACAGAGTTCACACCACTGCACTCTGGCCTGGGTGACAAAGCGAGACTGTCTCAAAAAAAAAAAAAAAAAATTAAGGCAAATCTCAATAAAATGCATGTACTCATATCCCCAAGATAGTTTAAATAGATAAGAATAATCACAAATTAGATAGAATAAGGGAGCTATGTTTTCTTTTAGTCTATCTTTCTTCCTTTTTTTTTTTTTCCTCTCATTTTTTTCTATTAGACTATAAAGAAACATTGGAGAACGTAAGGGGTGTGAGAGTATTTTTTTCTACTGCTTAGAAAGAACTAACAGAGTAAGCAGAATTAGAAGTCATGGTCCAGAAAGTATACTTATGGCTGTGTGTGTCATAATATTGTCAGGGCTGAAGGAACATCAGAATTTTCCTCATATCCTCTCTCTCTCTCCAGGTTATACACTTGGAATTTAAAATTAGCTTTGGACCACAACTCAACACACCAGGTCTCAGATCAGGGGAAACAACTCCTGCTATTCTTGTACTGCACTGAGTATGGTTGGAGGCGAAAAACAAAAGAAAGCCAAGTTTTTCAATACACTTCTTACAGTGTAGGGTTTACAGAGGTTTTGTTTTTGTTTTTGTTTTTCTGAGAAGGAGTCTCCCTCTGTCCCCAGGCTGGAGTGCAGTGGCGCGATCTCGGCTCACTGCAACCTCCACCTCCCAGGTTCACGCCATTCTCCTGCCTCAGCCTCCTGAGTAGCTGGGACTACAGGCGCCCGCCACCACACCCGGCTAATTTTTGTATTTTTAGTAGAGACAGGGTTTCACCGTGTTCGCCAGTCTCGATCTCTTGACTTTGTGATCCGCCCGCCTCAGCCTCCCAAAATGCTGGGATTACAGGCATGAGCCACCATGCCCAGCTTTTTTTTTTTTTTTGACAAGATCTAGAAAACAAAACAGGCATTATAACAATTCCTTTGCCAGTGGTATAGACGTGCTCAGAGAACTGGCTTCTATCATTAAACAATGAGCATGTACATCAATATGTTAAAGGAAGACCCTTTCTTTTTACTGAGAACTTCTCCAAATATAAATTTGGGTTACACAATATGTATATGATGTCTGTGGCATGTTTCTGTACCACAGAACTTTTATCAGGTGGAATGAAATAACCTGCTAGAATTGGACAGTAAGAAAGCCAGAAACGGCTGGGCGCGGTGCCTCACGCCTGTAATCCCAGCACTTTGGGAGGCCGAGGCGGGCGGATCACGAGGGCAGGAGATCAAGACCATCCTGGCTAACACGGTGAAACCTTGTCTCTACTAAAAATACAAAAAATTAGCCGGACGTGGTGGCAGGTGCCTCTAATCCCAGCTACTCGGGAGACTGAGGCAGGACAATGGTGTGAACCCAGGAGCGGAGGTTGCAGTGAGCCGAGATCGCGCCACCGCACTCCAGCCTGGGCGACAGAGGGAGACTGTTTCAAAAAAAGAAAAAGAAAAAAGAAAAAAAAAGCCAGAAACAAGGAAATATGTATTTTTTTTTTTTTTTTTTTGAGACGGAGTCTCGCTCTGTCACCCGGGCTGGAGTGCAGTGGCGCGATCTCGGCTCACTGCAAGCTCCGCCTCCGGGGTTCACGCCATTCTCCCGCCTCAGCCTCTCTGAGTAGCTGGGACTACAGGCACCCGCCACCACGCCCGGCTAATTTTTTGTATTTTTAGTAGCGACAGGGTTTCACCGTGGTCTCGATCTCCTGACCTCGTGATCCGCCCGCCTCGGCCTCCCAAAGTGCTGGGATTACAAGCGTGAGCCACTGCGCCCGGCCGGAAATATGTATTTTTAAGCCTAGAAAAAAGACACAATCCTTGATCTTTGTTGGGCTTTACGTGAACATAGATCTCAAACGCCCCGCGTTTAGTGCAGAACATAGCTCTGTCACGGAGTGAATCCTTGCGGGAAGCTAGTTTTCAGTTTTTCTGTTAACTGAAAATGGATCATAGAGTCAGAGCTTCTCAGAGTTGAAAGACATTTCAGAGGCCATAGTCTAAGCTCTTTACTAACTTAGGAACCTCCTCTAGCATAACCCTGATGGGTGGATAACACAGCCCTGAACACCCTCTGTGACGGGGAGTTTACTAATTCGTAAAGCAGCCTATCCGGTGCAGAGTGGCTCTCATTGTGAGAAAATGCTTCCACACCCTCAGTCAAATTTCTATGTCTGTAGCTGCCATCAATCCCTCCCGGTTCCACCCTCTGAAGCCACATAGGAAAAAAAAAAAAACCAAATTAATTTATTTTTAATTAACTAATTGACCACAGCAAAGCAAGCCAAACAGCGCCACTTTTCCCATGACAAAGGATTATGGTCTGTCCTTGGCATTGGATCCAGTACCCAGGGTATATGTAAAGTAGGATACGGATTGGTGTGGAGAGCCCAGCACAGGGCCTTTGGCAAGTTCAAGGGCCAGAACAAAATGTAACAGTATCAAGGGATTGATCGGTTATGAGGGCCCCACCGTTTCACCAGAACAGCTGATGGAGTTAAGGCAGTCATAATATGCAAAGAGGATTTTTAGAGTTATTTTAAATTACCTGCAATTATTACTATGCCCTTTCTTACCTGATGTATAGAGTTTAAGTCAAATGGGTTTTCCCAAAAGAGAGAAGAATTGAAAATATGAACTTAATTTTTAAAGTTATTTTGTCATAAATTTTATTGAGCAAAGGGCCTGAGCTTAGATTTTAAGGTAGAGAGAAGAGGAACAAAAGGCTTTGTTTACAATAAGGTAACTTGAATCAAAATTTGGAATCAGATTGTGTATGTGAAATGCTGATAAAGCGTACCTATTCTCTAAAATGTGAGAGATTATTGGTGTTTTTCTGTATACTCAATGGTTGCTAACAACAGACTCAGTGAGGTTTCATGGAAAGAACTTGGATTGTAAATCAAAAGACTCAAATTTGGGGTCTGAGTCTGCATTTACTTTTTAATCAAACATTTGTTGAATATCTACTATGTTCTACACATCCAGTAAGAGGTACTGGTGATACATCTGTGATCAAGACAGACAGTGTTGCATACATTTTTTGTGAGGGAAACAGATAAGTTATCAGGCAGATACAAGGAAGTGTGAGAACGAACAGTGACGTAAGTCCAAAGGGAAGGACAGTCTACAAAGGAATTTACCTGACCTAGACCTGGGTCTGTGGGGGTGGAGGAGATCCAGAGAAAGCTCTTTTCAAGGAAATGACATCTAAATAGAGAGCTGAAGAATGACAATTAGCCACAAACTTCACTATCTCTCTGAGCTTTAGTTTCTTATTTCCAAAATGCAAAAAATAATAATAGTCCTCACTAACCTGCTTCAGTAGGAGGCTGTGAAGAACTGATGAATGAATTTTGTGATGAGCGTTTTGTTAAACTGTAAAGTGCTCTATTCTCATGAGGAATCGTTAATAATTGCTATCAGATATTGTTATTTCCATCCGTAGAGTTCATTTCCTTCTTTTCACATGCACAGGTTTTGCTTCCCTGAGTATAGCAGGAGCAGAGAATAAAACAAGAGACTGGATGGCGAGATTGATATTGCTGCACTTTTCTCCATAGCTAGATCATTCACGCCCTCAAGGTTATTAGAGTACAGGGTTGGGGGAGAGAGAGAGCAGAGAATAAAATGAGAGACTGAGTGGGGAGATTTATATTGTTGCACTTTTCTCCATAGCTAGATCACTCACGCCCTCAAGGTTATGAGGATATAGGGTTGAGGGAGAAGCTGGGACTAGGCCCTCTGAACCATGTGAACACATCAGAGCAGATGGGCTTCACGTGGGCCTCACTTTATTAGGACGGAATAGTCTAAACAGAGAGGGTTATTTATATTGTTCTGGGGACCTCACTAATATTTCAATGGCCTAAGGCCGGGCGCAGTGGCTCACGTCCGTAATCGCAGCACTTTGGGAGGCTGAGGTGGGCAGATCACGAGGTCAGGAGTTCAAGGCCAGTCTGGCCAACATGGTGATTCCCTGTCTCTACTAAAAATACCAAAATTAGCCAGGTGTGGTGGTGTGTGCTTGTAATCCCAGCTACTCCAGAGGCTGAGGCAGGAGAATTGCTTGAATCAGGACCCAGAAGGCGGAGGTTGCAGTGAGCCGAGATGGTGTCACTGCACTCCAGCCTGGGCGACAAAGCAAAACTCCGTCTCAAAAAAAAAAAAAAAAAATTCAATGGCCTAATCTCATTAGAAGTAAAACTGCCTGATTTGCCCCAAAATCTCATCAGAAGTAAAACTGCCCGATTTGCCCCAAGCAGGGACATGCACACCTTTGTTTATGATTACCAAAGAGATTTAGCTCTAGTCTTGATTGTCTGCCTATTGCCAGGAAAAATCAGTAGGCAAGTAATTCCAAATGTTAGCAGTTTCTGGTTTACTGAGATTTAACTACCAAGTGAAATGAGTGCATTTTGCCCAAGGGCCACTCTCCTGTTTTTATTTTTATTTTTTAAATTATAATTTTGATCAAATTTCATGGCATTTTTCATGTTCCTTCTGGCAGTCTGGAAACACAATAACAAATATTTAGTAAATTTAAAATTAGTATGAAAAATAGAAACAGAATTGTCTACTATTTAGTCAAGTTTCCTTTCTCTTTCTGTGCCCTCATTCTCCCATCTGGTAAATAAGGGTGGTAGATGGAATTTATCATCTAAGTTCCTTCAACTGTCAACATTCCACATGTCTGTGATGTTTGCCTCTCTTTTTCCTGCCTGCATTTCAAATCATAAAAAACCCAGGCCACTTCCATTTGTTAGACTTTTATTGAAAATCCAGCTGCCCAAGAAGGCCAGATCTTGTAGCCTAGGCTGCTATTTAAATCTCCGTCAGACCAGAGAATCTTTGTTTAAAATTATATTTTGTTAATCCATCATGTGGATGTGGAGCTTGCTATTTTTAATGCAGGCTCTGCACAGCCCAGTTATTCATGGCTGAGAGTTTGCCACAGAACTTCAGAGCTGTATTTAACAACAAACAGCTCCAGAGAAGCAAGATGAAGACTTCTTTCACATGCTAATAAAATTCGGGAGTTGGGAGTAGAAGGGCAAGTTCTACCTCTAAGTGTGACAGCAGTTTGGAAATGCAGGCTGTTACTCTGTTCTGTTTGAGGCTGTAAGAGCCAGCAAAGGAAAAGCCTACCTTCGTGCTTGTTTAGATGGTAGACTCCACTGACCTTTGTCCATCTGTGAAAATTCTAGAGATGCGCATTTTTATTACAAGGCTCAGACACTCTTTAACATCTAATAATGATTTTTTCTCTCTCCACCTTCCTCTCTATCTCCCTTCCTTCTCTTAGGTCATATAACATACACAGGGAGAAAAAGGCATAAAAATTGGGGCATTTAATTAAATGCATGCAGAAATATTTACATTTATAACGACACTTAACTCAATACTGGGAAACCATAGATAGCTTACATTGAGATATTTAAATTGTAGCAAAAATCACCTAAATTCTGACTTCTTGGACTTTGAGGGATGGTATGAGTTCATTCATTCTTTTTTATTAGTATTTTTTCTGAGACGGAGTCTCCCTCTGTTGCCCAGGCTGGAGTGCAGTGGTACAACCTCGGCTCACCATAACTTTCGCCTCCCGGGTTCAAGCGATTCTCCTGCCTCAGCCTCCCAACTAGCTGAGACTACAGGTGCATGCCACCATGCCTAGCTAATTTTTGTATTTTTAGTAGAGATAGGGTTTCACTGTGTTGGCCAGGCTGGTCTTGAACTCCTGACCTCATGATCTGCCCGCCTTGGCCTCCTAAAGTGCTGGGATTACAGGTGTGAGTCATCGTGCCCGGCTTCATTCATTCTTTTATATATTCATTTGAACATATAAACTAAGGTCATAAGATGGGTCAAGACCTAAATTAAATGCAGCGTTTACACAGGTGAAGAAACACAGAACTTGCCCTTGAGAAGCTCAGAGCTTAAAAAGTCTCCCAATAGATCAATTCGGGAAATTATGGTTTTTGATCGTTTTTCTCTATTCTTCTAATTCAACAAGGGATATTGACACAATTTTATCAGCGTTCTATTAGAGCCTAGGAAGGTGTTAGTTTACCATCCGATTGCATTATCTGGATATGCAGGCTCATTGAGGGTCCATGATTCATAGAATTCTGATCCGGCTGATGGGAAGGAGAACAGACAATGAAGAACATCAGAGAGACCACTCACTCATTCAAACCCCCAGGGCCCAGCACTATGGCACAACAAGAATACTTTCTGCTAACAACCTGTTGTTTCTTTATGGATATAAATATCACGAGAAAAGGTAAAAATAAGGGAAGATTAGTGATGCCTCATTCATATGTTTGGAAATTAACAAATAAAAAGTGTTTTGATTTTGTTGTCTGAAGTATTTCTAACTGTACGTGGTTTGGAGGTAACTAGAACCCTCCTACTCTACGGAATGACTGCCTCAGCCAGCTGTCGCACAGGTGCCTGCCATTGATCACTAGTGAAGCACTGACAGATGGGAGTGGATCAATTTGTGCTGGAGTTCCAAACACTTATGTGGCTTCTAGTACTGCCCAGGTAATGTTAATATCCTCTCAGGATGAGAAGTCAGGGCAGCATAGCAGAGCTGCAAAAGCCAGGGCTTGCTTTTTTTTTTTTTTTCGGAGACGGAGTCTCACTCTGTCACCCAGGGTGGAGTACAGTGGTGCGATCTCGGTTCACTGCAGCTTCCTCCTCCTGGGTTCAAGCAATTCTCCTGCCTCAGCCTCCCAAGTAGCTGGGACTACAGGCACACGCTGCCACACCTGGCTAATTTTTTGTATTTTTACTAGAGATGGGATTTCATCGTGTTACCCAGGCTGGTCTCGAACTCCTGAGCTCAGGCAATCTGCCCGCCTCAGCCTCCAAAGTACTGGGATTAGAGGCGTGAACCACCATGCCCCACCTAAAAACCAGAGTTTTTAAGTCACTTCCTCATCAGTCCACTAGCATTTATCTAGGCATGGATCCTCTCTCTTTCATACTGAGTGGGTGAGGAAGTGTGTTTCAAAGAGAAGGAAACCAAAAGTAAGAGAAATTAACTGGTTATGCCACAATTCTTCACTCATTACTTGATTCAATAAACATAGAGGACCCTTCCGAAGGTAGGACCATATGCTGCAGGAAATACAAAGATGAATGAGATGTAGCCCTCATCCCCAAGAATCTTTTAGTCTAAAACTTGCATTAACAATGATGAAGTGGTCAGTTGTGGTGGCTCATGCCTGTAATCCCTTTGAGAAACCTAGATGCGAGGACTGCTTAAGCCAGGAGGTTGAGGTTTCTGTGAGCCACGATTGTGCCACTGCACTCTGGCCTGGGCTACAGAGGAAGACCCTGTCTCAGAAACAAACAAACACACACACACACACACCCCAAAACAAAAAACAATGATGAAGCAAGGTCAAAATTCATTAGCATCATATGAAAGCTTCTGAGAGTAGGTTCTGAGGAAGGAAAAGTTGCCACCAGCTTGAGGGGAGGGTCTCCGGAAAGCTATAAGAAAAAGGCAGACGCGAATTGGTTTTGGTGTAAACGGAGTAAAGAAGAGAGGAATTCCAGGGGGAGGTCAGTGGTCAGATCTGTGTTTTCTAAAGATCACTCTGGCAACAAGTTGTTACTAGATTGAGGAAAAGTGAAAGAATTAATAACAATAATAGTAGAAGCTGATAATAGCTAAGTACTTATTATATCAGTCCTTGTACTAAGTGCTTGAGCTGTTTTATCTTATGTAATCCTTAAAACAACCTGTGAGACAGGAATTATTATTCCCATTTTATAGGGGAAGGCATGGAAGAGCCTGTACTTCCTTCCATGTCTAACAAAACAACTTGTATTCTTGGCCATGAGAACTCGGGTAAGAAAGTGAAACAGACCTGATCTAAATCAGGGACTGTGGGATAGAGAAGAGAGATTTTGGAGAATTAAGGAGGAAGATAACCTATGATTCTCAGAGCCAATGGGCCTCCTAAGTGTTTGAATGATATACCCCATAAACACTAAAACCACCTCTGAGACTATTCTGCCTAAAGGACTATGACTTAGATTGAACCTGCCTTGTCATGTAAGCCTAACTCCATGGTAGGAGCCATGTCTTTTGGCTATCACTGTCACATTCTGTCACTCCATCTGGCAAATAGTGCGTACTCAAATTTTATCTGTTGAATGAGAAAATTTTCCTTTTGTCATTCAACATTTCTTGGAACCTGGGGCAATTCATTGTTTCCCCTCTCCCACACCCACACTTTAGTTTCCCTAGCTTTATATTAGAGTAGGTTGAATCTCATTAACTCATTATATATTAAGATAAATAAGCTGTTATTCAGGTCATTAATTACCTTGGACAAAGGTAGGGATATTCTAGGGGTTAGTGGGAGTGCCAATACTGGTTTAGATGTGGACCCTCTTTTTTGATACGCTCAATCCTATCATCTTGGCAATACAAGAGGAAAAGGGTAGAAGACAGGTTTCATATTCCTTAAGGCAGTTTCCTTTACTATTTAAAGGTATTGGAGTTCTTGGGATAGAGAGGTAAACGCGCACAGAGATGTCCTCCCCCAGGACACCGCCCTTAAAATCAAACGGAGGAAGACTTTCTTCTCCTTGAATGCGCTTGGCAAACCCTGCCCAGAAAGGGGATGGGGGGACGGCCGTGGAGGTAGAGAACGAGTGCATCCACACCTCGCGCGTCTTCCCAAGTACGGATTGGCAAGTGGCATATGCGCGCAGACCTCTGTCATTTATTTATTTTCCTTTCCACTGGGTGCGCTGTCCCTTTAAATGGAGACGCTGGTGCTGGCTCCGTAACACCGGAGCCGGCAGCTTGTTGATTTCAGAGCTGGTGAATTTCACATTGTTTCCACTTCACTTTCCTCGCCCGGGGGAGGCTCCGGTTGGCTCTCCGACCGCCGTTGCCGCTGCCAGCGAGGGCCAGGGCAGGGCAGGGACGCGCAGCATCGGGGCGGGCGTGGGGCCGGAGAAAAGGGTGTCGGGGCCACACACGCACCCTCGCTGCAGTCCAGCTCCTCCCGAAGCTCGCACGCCCAGAGCGCACGGAGCGGGGGACTGCCCGCCCAGACGCCCGCCCGCCAACCCGCCCACGGGCCGGGGCCAAAGCCTGGGAGCCTGCGAGGGGAGGAGGCCCAGGGGGGCGGGGTGGGGGGCGGGGGTGGGTGCTGCGCTGCCGCGGAGCTGCTACTCGGCGCGTTTTGCATGAAGATGGCGGCTCCCACCGCCAGCAAGGCAGCCTCCCTGGGCTGTAACAACAAGCCTGCGTTCCCGGAGCTGGATTTCAGGTCGGGAGCTCGGGTGGAGGAATTGAACAAACTCATCCAAGAATTTACGAAGCACGACCAGCGGGAATACGACGACCAGAGAGCGCTGGAGATTCACACAGCCAAGGATTTCATCTTTTCCATGCTGGGTAAGGAGGAAAAAGGGGGAGGTGTGTGTGCGCGTGTGTGTGATGGGAAGCGGAGTAGAAAACCCATTCCCCCTTCTCGACCTCTTCCCTTCTCGTTGCCTTCCCGAGCCGGTGCCTTGGGTATAAGCCATCTCTGTTCCGCCTCTCTCTTCTTTCTCCGCCGAAAGCCGAGCTGCCTGCCCTCCCCTCCTTACTATACTTTACGCCGGATCTCCCTTTCCCCCTGTTCGCTTGCTCTTTTGTTAATTTCTCCGCCACCGGGGGCTGGCAGGCAGGTGAGGCATTCGCGGTGAAGCGTTGCACTGTTGGGGGAAGTCCCTGGAAGCGAGTGCAGTCCAGGTGAGCCCCTGAGGTGCCTTCAGTTGAGGGATTTGGCTGCCGGAGGCAGGGACCTCCGCTTTCCCGACGCCGGCTCTTGGGTGCTCTCCCGAGCTTCGGAGCGGAGACGGCTCAGGGCTCTGGCTTGGCGCCCGAGCGACAAGTTGCTTCTCTCGTCTCGCGGCGCGGCGCTGTCATGCCGAGCCCCCGGTGGCCAAACTTGTTGGGTGTTCCCGAGTAACCCGCTGAAGTAGTCTGGGCGTCCGGAGTTCCTGCAACTTTGATTTGCAAATTGACTTCTCTTATGAAGCGCTCGGAAGCATTTCCGGTGCTTCTTCAGGGCTCTCGCAGAGCTCGGAATTCTTAATTCCCAGCTCTTCCGTGACTAGGCGCGGAGTTCTGGCCGCAGAGGAGCCCCGGTTCCCTGCTCTTTGTGTATTGTCTTAGCGCTGGCCGAGAGAGGTGCCCAGAGTTTCCAACCGCGGGGACGTCGGCGGCTAGAAAATGTGCCCCCCACTCCCACCTCCAGCCCCTCACCTACGGCTCCTAAAACATGATTGAATGCTGGGTAAAGGAACATAATTGAGCCAGGCCCGGGAGACCGAGCCCACCCTCCCCAGGTGTCCTGCCGTTGGGATTATTGCTACTGAGGTGTAGTGTGAGTTTGCCAGGCGCCTGGGTTACAACCAGAGCTTGTGGCTCTGCCAGTGGATCCGTGGCTGTCATGCGGTGCGTGGCCCGCGGTCAATATTCCGCAGAACTGGTACTCCAGGATAGCGCTGCTCTAACGCACGTCTCTGTGTGCTCTCTACAAATAGATCAGCCAGTTTTCCAGGTGTTGAAAAATTTGATTGGAAAAGGTCTCTTGGCCACAGAGTAAGACAGGACTTTTCTCTCTCTCCTGCAATCTAATTGGGTTTCAGCCGGCTGTTGCTGCTTCTATCCTGGGATACCTTCTTCCTTCTAGGTTTTCTTCTTCCTCACTTCCCAAAGAGGGGGTAATACAGACTGAACGTGTCTGTGTCCGCTGGTAGTTGTTCACGCGTTGGGAAGTCGGATGAAACATGGTAAAACTCTAGGCTGCTTTTTACCTTTTGCGCCGCACTCTCCAAGTGTATCTTACGTTGCGTATGGGGTTGAAAAACTCTTTATTGAGAGATTCGACCGTTCAACTATTTAGATGAATAGATGAATTAAATATATATATATATTTAAATTCATAACCTTTTGGGAGTGAGCTTCCAGAGGGAAGCCTAAAATGCTTACAAAGCCAAAAGCCAACACAGTGATTGTCAGGAAGGTGGGGACACACACAGAAGGCTGAGGGCAGTTACTTAAGTTGTTAATCATAGCCTTTCTCTGTGGCACAAATAATGGAAGTCTGCCATCGTGTTAATACAGCCCCCAGATCAGTTCTGATGTCACTTGCGTAGGTCATTTACTAGAAGAAGGTACTGGGTCACCACCAGTTAGGGTAGTCATAGGTCAGGAAATGGGATAATGTAGGGAGGGTAAATTTAAGTGCCTGGCTCATTAGGAACTTCTATGCTTAACTCCAAAGCTGATACACTGAATCAGCAAAGCTTTTATCCAAATATAAAAAAGTAACTTATTCTAGGGTGCTTAATTTTTGCATGTGTTTAATGTCATGGGTGGCATTGCGTTGACAGGTAAACTAGATTTGCCTCTGTTGTTTTTTACCCAGTTGACCTTGCAGGCAGTCTTTCTTGCCCCCTGGGAATTTAGCATTGCCACCTATAGGAGAGAAGATTCAGGAGAGTGTCATTTAAGCCTTTTGCCCCTCTGGACACTAGAAGGCAGATGGCGAAATGAGCTTGCCTGTGTGTGGTGCTGCATTCATTTGCGAGTTCCTTGCTTTCCTTTAATGAGATGCTGGCTGCTCTAGACAAGTGGAGGTTTGGCGACAGCAAGGGGTTCCTATGTAGATTTACTTTTTCTAAAGCAGATTTTGGCTTGGCTCAAAGAACAAAATCATTTTTTTGTACACTTTGTTTCACTTGCCACAGCTTTGGTTCTTTAATGACTATGCAAATGAGGTCTCTTAATGACCCCTAACTTGTTAAGGTGTCACTTGGGTGGCACCAGGCCCTCATTTCAGGGAGTTGTGGGGTGTGGGGGTGGGGCAAGTCCTCTTGGCTTTGTGCTGTATCCGAGCTGCACCTGAGGATTGTTAGCAGCTTACAGATATTATCCCCTCACACAGAGTGAAGTGGCCAATCACGAATTGGGTACAAGCCTCTTTAGTGGAGCTGAGAAAAATACTGCCTCAGGTTTCAGGCAGTTGGGCGGGGGTGGGGGGTGGTGAGGCATGTTACTCTCTTTTTGTGTAAGATTGTTAGCCAAGTCTGAAGCCCCTCCAGCTTCACAGATCCTTTTTATTTTGTCTAGTTCGGAGGCATTTTACACTGAAGAGCAAGGAGGTGGTAGACAGCTGTCATAATCGATGACCTGTCAACACCAAGACACTCCACTGTCTTAGCAAAGCAGGGTTCTGCACAGGCTGTGGGGTTGATCTGAGCCTGCTGGTGGTCACTGTGATCTCCGGGATCTGTCCTGATGCTCTCTGTTTGTACAGAGATTCTGATTTTTCTTGGAGGCAGGTGTTAGCTGCAATTGTCTAGATTCACTTCTTATTCCTCTATACCTTGGTCTTTTAGGAGAATGATTGGTGTTATTATCTAGTTAATATCTCAGAGCCCAGACTGTGCGAAAGGCTGGCAGTGCGTAATAAACACCATTTATCAAAATTCAGGGAACTTGCCGGAGTTCATTAATGTTTTAATAATATTTGGTATTTGCATAATGTCTCTGCCAGCTCTTTTGTTATCTTCATTCCCTGGTGAGGTTCGATAGAGACTGGTTTGTGTCCCCATTGAACAGATGCAGAACAGAGGGTATGCAGATGCTGGGGAAGGCAGGAAAGAGACAAGCCGTCACCTAACCTACAGACCAAGTGGTCGGTACCATGGCATGATTTTTAAGGTAGTTAATCATTTACTAATGTCTTCTCAGGGCCAGGAACTTCACATAGACTTTTGAGGAGGTATTGCTTTCCCATTACATAGATGAAGATACTGAAATTTAGTGGGGTTAAGAAAGTGGATATCCAGGGTCACGTAGCTAATAGATGGTAGAGATGCTACTAAAACTCAGGTCAGCTTTACTCTAAAACATGTTCCTCTTCTCCTACTTGAGACTATTAAGAATAGATGCATAAAATCCAGAGGAAAGGCTTTGTTTTAAAAAATCACTTCTTTCAGGATTTTGTTTCGATTTTAGCTGTAAGTTTTAGCATAATATAAGTAGATTTCTGGAACAGTCTGAGTTCAAGTATTCTATAATAAGATCTCCTATTTGAATTTTTGATTGAGAAAATCATAGTAATTATAATAAAATGTTAAAATCTATAGTTTCATTCCCAGTCTGCCTCTTGTTGGCTGTGTGGTCTTAGTATTCTTTCTCTTTTTTTTTGAGACAGGATCTTGCTCCGTTGTCCAGCCTGGAGTGCCAATAGTATGATCATGGCTCACTGCAGCCTCAAATTCCTAGGTGTAAGCTATCTTCCTGTCTCAGCCTCCCTAGTGGCTAGGACTAGAGATGTGTACCACCATGCCCAGCTAATTTTTTATTTTTTAAAATTTTTATGTAGATGGAGTCTCACTATGTTGCCCAGGCTGGTCTCAAAATCCTGGCCTCAAGTGATCCTTCTGGCTTGGCCTCCCAAAGTGCTGGGATCACAGGCATGAACCACCATGCCTGGCCAGTTTTTTCATTCATTAAACATGGATAACAGTAAGCATTGTTTTTCAGAACTGTTATGTCAGAATGTGAAATTACTTTGCTAACTAAAAAAGAATATATACATGAGTTTATTATTTAAAGAAATGTTTATTTACTTATTTATTTGATTATTTGAGACAGGGTCTCACTCTGTCACCTAGGCTAGAGTGCAGTGGTACAATCTCAGCTCACTGCAACCTCTACTTCCTAGGCTCAAGTGATCTCCCACCCCAGTCTCCCAAGTAGCTAGGAGTGCAGGCGTGTAACACCACGCCTGGCTAGTTTTTTGTAATTTTGGTAGAGACAGGGTTTCGCCATGTTGTCCAGGCTGGTCTCACACCCCTGAGTTCAAACAATCCTCCTGCTTCGACCTCCCAGAGTGCTGGGATAAAAATATACTTTCTTAGAAAATCCAGTGAACTTAAATTGGAATTATTTCTGCAGCTTGACATCTGAAAGAACTATGCAGTACAATTAGGGTAGCCCAGGAGGATTTTGGCTCATACCATGTGCTGACCATGGTGCTAGCTACTTTGCCTAAGTCCATTAGCTCATGTAATCTTTTTTCCACAACTGTGTAAGCATAAGTATCATGCCTATTTTGGAAGCGAAATAGGTGCTGTTACCCCCTTTTAAAGATGAAATGGTGAGGCTCAAAGAAAGAAGTCAAGAACTTAGGCTAAGATCATTCAGAGTTGGAGATTGAATCCAGTTATTCCTGACTCAGAAGCTCATGTTCCTTTTACTGTAGTAGCAATCAGTTTCCATCACTTTTGGGTGAGACATACTACACTCAGTAGCCTGCCTAGACTGGAGGAGCAAGGATAATTTCTTTTTTTCTTTTCTTTTTTTTTTTTGAGATAGAGTTTCGCCCTTGTTGCCCAGGCTGGAGTGCAGTGGCATGATCTTGGCTCACTGCAACCTCTGCCTCCTGGGTTCAAGCGATTCTCCTGCCTCAGCCTCCTGAGTAGCTGGGATTACAGGCGCCCACTACCATACCTGGCCAATTTTTGTATTTTTAGTAGAGATGGGATTTCACCATGTTGTTGGCCAAGGCTGGTGTAGAACTCCTGACCTCAGGTGATCCACCCACCTCAGCCTCCCAAAGTGCTGGGATTACAGGCGTGAGCCACCATGCCCCGCCTGAGATAATTTCTTTTTGTCTTCCTGTCTCTGTCCCTCTTTCTCTCCCTCTGTTTTTTTCACGCATTTGACAAATACTGAATGAATGTAATAGTGTTTGCCAATCAGCATGCAGGGTTCTGAGGGTAAGATGGTGATCAAAACCTTTGAGAATTCATAAGGGCCTTCAGGGACCCTCCCCTGCTTCCTTTGCCCACCAATTCTAGCAGGATGTTTTGCTGGCTGTTTCTCCTCTCAGGCCAGTAAGTGCCATGTGGCCATTTCGAAGATGTAAACGCGCAGTGTGGTGCTCCTGAACCTACCGTATTTTTAGGCACTTTCTACCTCTCCAGGGCGGGGAATTTTGAAGCCCTACCTTTCCAGCTTTTGGTTGCTGCTTTTCTCTTAATGAATTCCCCCAGCAGGATTCACCGTGGGAATTTATTGTGCGTTGGTGTTTCGTGGGCCTCCATGTGCTTGGGAAGTTCCCGAGAGTTGTATTCACTGTGTGCTGTGTCTGCAGAGTGGACAGGATCATCTCGGAAGTTTGTTCTATCTCGGAGAACATTATGTATCCAGGGCAGGGGATCCCTCTAAACATTCATTTTTGTGCTAGTTTGGATGGTTTCAATTCCTCCTCCGTGGTTCTGGGCAGTGGCTGCCCTTTGTCCTTGAGAGAAGAGGCCTAGAACTGTTGACAGTCCTGTCATTCCTTGTCATGCCACCCACTGGATAATGCATTGCTCACAGTTAGGCTGAGCCCCTTTTTAATTCACAGAAATATTAGATTCTAATAATGCAAAATCTCTGCTCCCATTCAGACCTATTGAATCCGAATCCCCAGAGATCCCCCCACCAGCTGCTCAGCACGTCAACATCCTGTCCTGTGTTAGGCCTGATGTTCTGCATTCTCTGTTCTAGGCACAATGAGCATGATCCCAGTTGACCTTTGAGACTAGAACCAAGCTGCTGAGCCTGGTGAGCAGATAATGTCTGTCTGCTCCTGGAAAGTAATAATGGAGTTCTTCCACCTGGGACAGAAACAGAGAGGCATAGTGAGTGAGACAAGGGTGTTTGCTATGTCACAGGTTGTAATAGGACTTTACTATATCATTTAATCATCACCATTACACTTTGAGGTTAAAAAAAAAACTCTGGTGAACCCTAGAATTAGAAAAATATAGAAATTCATCCAAGTTTACCAGCAAGTGAGTGGCATAGGTGGGACTTAACCTGGGTCAGGATGAATACAAAGCCCTGGCTTTTAACAAGGACAATATCCTGCACTCAGGAGGGCCAAGAGACCCAGATTTTACCTCTGAATCTCTGGTTATTAATATTTGCTGTGTGACGTTGGGCAAGTCACTCAGACTTTAAGCCTCAGTTTCTAAATATATAAGTTGGGTTTAATAATTATATATTCTTCATGTGTTCAGGTGCATTCAGTTCTGAATCTGAAAGCTTTTATATAGTAAGAGAAAAGGGAATTTCTGAGTTCTTGTACCAGCTTTGTTTTGTACTATGTGGTATGTGTTTTACCCTAAGTCTTCTAACCTATGTTGGGCCTAATTTTGCCCATTTTCCAATGATATGCAAAGGAAAAAGTAAAATCACTCCTAAACTTGGATCACCGTTAATATTTTGATGCACATTTTTCCTAAACATCTGTGTTATACATATGCTTACACCCAGACATATGCATACATTTACATAACAGGGATGGTGTGGGATCCATGTTCTTTTATTAGGAGTCAATTTATCAGTATGCTGTCCTCTACATTTTAAAAGAGGAGCTCTAAGTTGAAACTTGTAGAATGATGTTTTCCTAGCTTCTTTCATTCATCTCTTTTTATTCCAAAGAAGATGCATTTCTAGAACTTAGAGCACATTCTATTATTTATGTATATTTGTATGAATGACAGGTCTCACTCTGTTGCCCAGGCCGGAGTGCAATGGTGCCATCACGGCTCACTGTAGCCTTGACCTCTTGGGCTCAAGATCCTCCTACCTCAGCATCCCAAGTACCTGGGGCCACAGAGGGCACAGCCATGCCTGGTTAATTTTTTTAATTTTTTTTTTTGTAGAGATGGTGGTCTCGTTATGTTGCCCAGGCTGGTCTTGAACTCTTCGGCTCAAGTGATTCTCCCACCTTGGCCTCCCAAAGTGTTGGGATTACAGGCATGAGCTACCATGCCCCACCTCTATTCTATTATTTAATAATTGAGAGTAATGAATTCTCACATTGGTGACCTCCGAGGATTGTACCTACCTTATCCGCTATCTTCCGAGGATTTTATCTGCCTTTCCATACCGTCTCCTATCTCTGCATGTTCTACATTGTCATGTAACACACACCCCATATTTCTCACTTTCTTTCTTTGCTTAGGCTCTTAGGCTCTTTTCTCTCTCTGTCTTTTTTTGTTTGTTTGTTTGAGACAGAGTCTTGCTCTGTCACTCAGGCTGGAGAGCAGTGGCCAATCTCAATCTTGGCTCACTGCAACCTCTGCTTCCCGGGTTCCAGTGATTCTCCCGCGTTAGCCTCTGGAGTAGCTGGGATTACAGGTGCGTGTCACCATGCCTGGCTAATTTTTTGTATTTTTAGTAGAGGTGGGGTTTCGCCATGTTGGCCAGGCTGGTCTTGAACTCCTGGCCTCGAGTGATGCACCCACCTCAGCCTCCCAAAGTGCTGGGATTACAGGCGTGAGCCACCGCGCCTGGCCAAGGCTCTTTTCTCTATCAGAGTTCCTTCCCTAACCTGGGTCCATGGAAACAGCATGGAACCTGTGAACTTGAGTGGGGAAAAAAGGACATCTTTATTTGTACTAACCTCTAACTTAAATATAGCATTTTCTTTCATTATAAATATAGATGGGAAACCGTAGTGTTATTAGTGGTACATATGTTTTTGTTGCCAATAGAAATCCCAGGCATTTTTATTTCACATTACAGTTGTTGCAGATATCTCAAAAAATGCTCACTGCTGCTTTGAAATTATGGTGCATATTAGACTTGCTGCTAGATTTTATTATTTAAGGCACTAATAATCACATAGGGTACTCTATCACAAATTTACTTTAAAAACGCATTTTGTATTTTTATTTTATTTTATTTTATTTTTTGAGATGGAGTCTCGCTCTGTCACCCAGGCTGGAGTGCAGTGGTGCGATCTTGGCTCACTGCAAACTCCGCCTCCCGGGTTCACACCATTCTCTCGCCTCAGCCTCCTGAGTAGCTGGGACTACAGGTGCCCGCCACCATGCTTGGCTAATTTTTTTGTATTTTTAGTGGAGACGGGGGTTTCACTGTGTTAGCCAGGATGGTCTTGATCTCCTGACCTCGTGATCCTCCCGCCTCAGCCTCCCAGAGTGCTGGGATTACAGGCGTGAGCCACCGTGCCCGGCTGCATTTTGTATTTTAATAACTGATTTTCTTGGAAATCCTGTGTGATATTATCATATTCACTTAAATATGCTGTTCTCTGCAGGGATCTATAAGCTTCTACAGTCTGTCGAGAGAATCCATGTCACAGAAACAATTAAATGTCCCAGGTTCTACAGATGGACTTCTGACACCTTATGTCAGCTTTATTTTTCTCTCCCAGCTCAAATGCCACTTGACTCATGAAGCCTTCCTAATAGAGAAGAAGAAAATTTGGCCGGGCACGGTGGCTCATGCCTGTAATCCCAGCACTTTGGGAGGCCGAGGCGGGCAGATCACAAGGTCAGGAGATCGAGACCATCCTAGCCAACACGATGAAACCTTGTCTCTACTAAAAAAAAAAAATACAAAAAATTAGCTGGGCGTGGTCACGGGCGTCTGTCATCCCAGCTAGTCAGGAGGCTGAGGCAGGAAAATGGCATGAACCCGGGAGGCGGAGCTTGCAGTGAGCCTAGATCGCGCCACTGCACTGCAGCCTGGGCGACAGAGGGAGACTGTCTCAAAAAAAAAAAAAAAAAAAAAAAAAAAAAAAAAAAAAAAAAAATTTACTTTTCCAGTGTTTCCTCCTAATGCCTGGTCCCTTTTGTGGCCCTAAGCCTATTCTTTCCCATGCTTTAAAGAATCCCTGGCTTATTTATCTTTGCAGCACCCAGGCGGTCAGGCACATAGTAGGTGCTCACTTAGTGTGATGTGACTTGAGTCACTCTTTAAAAGAGCTCTTCCCAGTGACGCTTTTTATTGCAGTCTCTGAGAAATTAGCACTTTCTAACCTTGTCTCTTTATGATTTTTAAACGTCCATTGAGTTTTGCTATATCGTTTTCTGGAGTCCACAAAATCTTGATCTTATCTCCTTATGTGGCAGACGGATGTAGGGCAAGTTTTTCTACATTCCTTAAGACCTATCCTAGGGCAATATAAGAAATGTCCATAGTGATTGCTGTAGCTTGTTGACTGGGAACAGCAAACTGCAACTCATGACTCATAGGAATGTTCCCTTTCTTGTGTGGACCCCAGTGTTTCTTCACAGGCATGTGAGGGTACTTCTGGACCTCTGGCACACCCATACTCAGGGCTTTCCAGAATGCACAGTGGGCACATGTTATCTTTCTCATTATGGCGTTTAGTGTGCTTGTCAGTCATCCTCCAAGTGCCTCCAAGTGTTTGGATGGTTAATCCGGAATGCAAGTTGTAGGAATTCTTTATTATTAGAAACTACTGTTATTTGCCATCAATACTAATTTACCTTTGCACACTGCTTTATAGCTGACAATAAATATTCACATCTGGTATGGTAGTATCCTTAGGTCAGGCCTTTGAGAAAGATTGTGTAGGAAGTATTAATCCCCATTTCTAGATGGGAGTACTGAGTCTCTGGGAGGTGATGTGACTGAGTTCTAGGTCACAGAATCGGTTGTAGATCAAGACTCCCAGCTATTGGGTGTCTTCTGCCACAGTCAGTATATCACCTGCAAAGAGCTTATAGGCTTTTTTACCCTTAGCCATCTTTCCTGGGTTGCGGGGGTTGATTCTGTAGTCGTACACAAGGGAAGGATAGTAGGTTTCATTCCTCTTTGGACCTCTCTGCTCTCCACCTGAGCCAAGGGTATGTAGGGGGTGAATCTGATTGAGAGTGGAATGAGTAAATACAAGCCCTATAGACATTCATTCCCTAGGTCTGATTTTTAGGCCTTGCCCAACTCGTCCTTAGGGCTTGTGACAGTGTTTACAATAGACCTGAGTAAGTACTTGCCAGCTGAGTGATCTCTTTTAAGAACTGTTCATAATTATGCCCTTCTGTGAGGCCCTGTTTCCAGGAAACAGCTATTTGTTTTTCATCCACTTAAGTGCCTTTTCATGAATTCACTCTACACAAGATAAAGAGATAACTAGGGACACTGCTGCTATGAATAAAGCTGGCATGGGGAACTGTTCAATTTGTTTATATTTTATATTTTTTCCTTAACGCAAGAAGACTTGTGAGTTAAGTCAGTAGTGGGAGTTGGTATAAGTCTTGTTTAGGCTTTTGTCTCTTCCAACTAGTATTTGAATATCTACAATGTGTGTAGAATGGTGTTAAGCATTCATTCATTCATAACTTCATTCAACATATGTTGGCATGCCTGCCATGTGCTAGTGTAATTACCGGTGCAATTACTATGTAAGTGCACAGAGTAGTGAATAAGAACCAAGACCACTACCTCCATAGATCTGCTGTTCTCTGGAGGATTTAACAAAATTAAGCATGCAAGTAAACAGGGGTGTGTGCTGTAAAAGAACAAGAAGCAAAGAATACGATGATGGTGGGCAGCTAGGTAGGATAGAGTGAAGAATGATTGAGAAGCCTTCCCTGGGCCAGGCACGGTGGCTCATGCCTGTGATCCCAGCACTTTGGGAGGCCGAGGCGGGCGGATCACGAGGTCAGGAGATCGAGACCATCCTGGCTAACACAGTGAAACCCCGTCTCTACAAAAAATACAAAAAATTAACCGGGCAAGGTGGCGGGCCCCTGTAGTCCCAGCTACGCGGGAGGCTGAGGCAGGAGAATGGCGTGAACCCCCGGGGGCGGAGCCTGCAGTGAGCCGAGGTCACGCCACTGCACTCCAGCCTGGGCAGCAGTGAGACTCCATCTCAAAAAAAAAAAGTCTTCCCTGAGGCAGAGACGTTTGAAATGGAAGCAGCAGCAGCAGCAGCCATCTGAAGACTGGGTGGAAGTGTATTCCAGGTAGACAGACAGCAGGTGTAAAGGCCCTGAGGTGAGGGGTAAACTTGAAAGGAGCTTTCAAGGCAGCTGAAATTTCAGCAAGTTTAATTTGGTCTCCGTAAGGAGGAATGGTCTATGTTCAGATAAGGCTTATGATGGGGTGGGGCTGCCTGCCTTGGCATTTAGTGAGCTGCTTCCTGTGGGTAAAGGTTTTCCAGGTGGGACCACACTTTTGCTAGACTCCTGTTAATAGCATTCAGGGATGGCGGGGGTGGAGTAGGAGGAATGTAGAAAAGTTGGATTACAAGTCCTCGAAAGGCCCTCCGTGGCCATGTGATTCTCAGATTTTACCGCTGATAGTCCTAGGCCAGAAACAGTGACTTCTACATTTTATGATTTATGGTTCAAACTGCAGCTTTCATGCGATGATGCTGATAAGCCTCTATTTTTATCTAGTCCTCCACAATTTACAAAATACTTTCATATGTATAATCTGATTGGATTTATTCCTCAGCAACCCTAGGAAGTAAGTATTATTGTTTTATCTATTTTAACACAGGAAGAAACCATCATCAAGAGAAGTTAAGTAACTCACTCAGGATCACTAAATGGGTGAGGTGGGATCAAACTCAAATCCTTTGAAACTCACCTCATTCTTCATTTTACAGTAATTTTCTTTTCCTTTCCTTTCCTTTTCTTTTCTTTTTCTTCTTGTTGAGACAGGGCTTGCTCTGTCACCCAGGCTGGAGTGCAATGTCATGATCTCGGCTCACTTGAACCTCTGCCTCCTGGGTTCAAGCGATTCTCCTGCCTTAGCCTCCCGAGTAGCTGGGATTACAGGTGCCCACCACCACCCCTGGCTAATTATTGTATTTTTAGTATAGACGGCGTTACACCATGTTGGTCAGGCTAGTCTCGAACTCCTGACCTCGTGATCCGCCTGCCTCAGCCTCCCAAAGTGCTGGGATTACAGGCGTGAGCCACGGCGCCCGGCCACGCCTGGCTAATTTTTGAATATTTTGCAGAGACAGGGTCTTGCCATGTTGCCCAAGCTGGCAATAATTTAAAAACAAAACAAAACCTTTTCTACCCCATCCCACCCTGCCACAAGGAATGGAAAGGGGATGATTTCTGGTCTGGAGAAAGGCACTGAGTGAGGCTCGGGAGGAAGGGCTAAGCCAGCAGACTGCAAGTGTGCCTGTGCCTGATGGGCATTCAGCTGTAAGCACGGTTTTAGGCTGCTTCAAGATCACCGTTTTAGCACTGCAGCTGTTCTTAATAGCAGCTGCTCGTGCGGATTGTGTTGTGATTAATAAAGGCAACTCAACAGTTTGTTCTTTCAACTGTGCCCTTGGTGTGCACAGCCTGCTTTTCATACAGTTTTGATTGGGAACAACACAGTCCTATGGGCATATGGTGCCTGCGGGCTCATTACCCTGTTGTGAGAAAGATGGTCCACCTAGGCCAGAGCTGCCGAGCCCAAGACCTCCCAGGGACTGGACGGTAAGGAAGATGAGGGTGGTGGGTGGCTCAGTAAATGCCGACTCCTCAGTATGAGTCAGGGGTACCAGGGAGGCAGGGTACGTTGGGAAATGGAGATCACCTCTTGTCCCTGTTGTCTGATGGGGCCACTGCCCGTTGTTCCTCCACTGCAGTGGTTCTGGAACTTCAGTGTGTATCAGTGTCCTGCTTGTTGAAACACAGATGGTCAGGCCCCACTTCCACAGTTTCTGATTCTGTAACGCTGGAATGGAGCCTGAGAATTTGCATTTCTGATGAGTTTCCAGGTGATGCAGCTGCTGCTGGTTGAGGGACCCCACTTTATGAACGACAGCCAAGGGCCCAGGGCTGAGGGTCTGGGCCAGTAGAACTTCGGATGTTTTGGATTTTTATGAAAAATCTCCAGATTTTAAGTACTGAGAATAAATCAGATTTTAAAGAAACACCATGGGGATTAAAACTGTAGGTCAGACAGAACACCGCCTGTCAACTTATCACCTCTGATCTGAATACTTTCAGGAAATTTCTTTTGCAGCCGGCTCTGAGAACCCAGAGAAGGGTGGGGGTTCATCCACAGCATACAGCTAGTTTGGGGCACAATCGTGACTAGAACCCAGGTTCCCTGCTGTGTGTGTGTTTGTCCCTGCGTACTGTCTTCTGAATACATTTTCTCTTTGAATGGGAAAACGTTTGAAAATAATAATAACCACACTAAAATATTGCGAACTATGTTCCAGGTGTGGTTCTAAGTACTTTATATATATTAGCTAAATCAGTCCTAACACCAACACTATGAGGAAGGTACTTGTATTAGGCTGTTTTTACATTGCTGTAAAGACATACCCGAGACTGGTAATTTAAAACGAGGTTTAATTGGCTCACAGTTCTGCAGGTGGTACAGGAAGCATAGTGCTGGCATCTGCTCAGCTTCTGGTAAAGCCTTAGAGAGTTTCCAATCATGATGGAAGGAAAGTGGCAGCAGGCACTTCACATGGCGAATGCAGGAGCAAGTAAACGTGGGGGAAAAGGTGCCCCCATGCTTTTAAATGACCAGACCTCTCAACAGCTCAGAGTGAGAGCTTGCTTATCACCAGGGGGATGGCCCAAGCCATTCATGGGGGATCTGCCCCGATGATCCAGATGCCTCCTGCCAGGCCCGCCTCTAACGCTGGGGACTACATTTCAACATGAGATACCAGTTGTTGGGATAGCAAATATCCAAACTCTATTAGTACTATTATCCTTATTTTACTGATGAGAAATCTGAAACACAGGTTAAGTAATTTGCCCAAAGTTACAGAGCTACTAATAAAGTGACGATTTAACCCAAGAAGTCTAGCTTTAGGCAGAAATTGGCAAATAACTATGAACTTTTTTTCAAGACTTCATTTAAAAAGCAAAATAAAACCTCTTATCATGCAAAGTACAAATCATGGACAGATTCTTACAATTTTAGTGCTGCCAGGAAACTTGAAAATTAGGTGGCTTGACTTCTTCCTCCGTTTTATAGACACGGAAACTGAGGGCCAAAAAGAAAAGGGGACTTGATCATCCTGAACTCTGTCTTTACTTTTGGGCGGAATGGGGGTTAAGTAAATGTTGGGTAAGTAGTGCTTTCTAAGAAAGATACTTCTACCTGAGACAGTTGGCTTCATAGCATTTGTGCCCCAGGGAAGATTCTGCTGACTTTGAAGACAAGGGAAGTCACTTCGAGAGGGCCGCGCTTCAAGGTAGGGAAAATTTCCCCTGTTACAAAGCCACCTTGTAGTTTGAAGTTCTCTTAATTGCTATTAGAGGAAGGATGCTAAATAAATAGCCTCATAGGCAAGGTGTATTTTTGGTCTGTCGTGTTTGCTTTGGTCTTTTGATTTGTTCCTCATCTCTTTCTCTCTGGTTTCTTTCCTCTAAAAAGTGTGACCTTTTCTTATGCCTGTGCTGTTTCCACAGCTTTGAATAGCATGATGAATATTTTGATCTCTGAACAATTAATATCTATAATCAAGGCTGACAGGCTGGAGTCTGGACTATAGGACCAGCCTGTGGCTGGGAGGAGTTGCTGCTGCATGGGCTGAAACACCTCCTCGGGATCTGAAAGAACCAGCATAACCTTCACTCCCTGTGGCTGGTCTTAGAGCTTAGGAGGATTTAGGGTGTTGTAATAGGATTCAAAGAATTAGAGAGGAGTTAAGCTAGTGGGAATCTTTCTGAGATCAGCTCATCCACCCCATCATTGTACTGATGGAGAAACTTAACCCCTAGTGAACAGTGACTTGCTCAAGGTCAAACAGTGACGGTGGTGATGAGAATGATGAAATGGAGAAACTCTTCCCCACTGTTTGCTAGGCGATGTTCCAAGTACTTAGAATTATTAATCCATTTAATCCTCAGAACAACCCCGTAAGGAGAGTACTGTTACCCGTCCGTCCGCACTGTATAGATAAGAAACCTAAAGCCAGGAAATCACCTTGCTCAAGCTAGTGATAGAGGCTGGATTCAGACATCGGCAGTCCGACTCCTTCCTTCTTTGCACCTTCACAAAACTGACTATGCTGGGCTCTGTGTGGTTGCTGGTGTACGAACGTGGGGTGGTGCCACACACTGAGCGAAAGAACAGAAGTGAGGCGGTAGTGGGCAGAGTGGAAAAGATAATGGTTTTGATCTCCTGAAAGCCAGTTGCTAATATGGTTCTCGTTCCTGGTCCAGAGCCTTTTTACTCTTACCAGTTCACCTTCCTTGGCAGCTCCCAGGACAAACATTCTTTTGATGCTTGTGATTTTGTTTATTGAAAAGTCCTTGGTATGAAATCTCATCCTATTTACAGCCTCCTTTTGAAAGTGAGAAGGTTTGTCCCAGCTAATTGATTGATTTAAAGAGGTATAAAGGTCAATTGGGCCCTTGACACTAAGTAAATTAGGGCAGCCTTATGAAGATGCAGGCTTTCCCCCACACTCCCCCATTGGGTTTAATTTCAGATTTAGAACATTTAATTAGGACATAGTTAATGTAGTCTATCATTGTGGGGATAATGGGGGAGCAGATCTATTTTTCAGGGAAAGGCAGATGCCAAATGTATTTTTAGAAAGTTGACTTTGAGGTCACAATTTATAAATTGAGTTGGGTTTTATGTGAACTAAGGGATTGGCCTCTTTAGTGCTGTGAGTGACTCTTACAGTGACTAAAAAGTGACTAATTATTTGTTAATATGAATAACTCTTCCAGCTTTCCTGCTTTCTGAGGGCATATGTTTGTACATTGACTTATCTTAAAGCATTGAAGCATATTCATAGGATGGTACACAATTGGTTGTTGGGGTGAAATAACTTCTTGAGATCCTGGTGCTCATGATGCAGAGGACTGGAATTGAAATTCTCAGAGAAGCCCCATTCCCAACCTACTTACTCATGGTTTTCTGGCAATAAAGTCTTTTTTTTTTTTGTATTTTTAGTAGAGACGGGGTTTCACCTTGTTAGCCACGATGGTCTCGATCTCCTGACCTCGTAATCCGCCTGCCTCGGCCTCCCGGAGTGCTGGGATTACAGGCGTGAGCCACCGTGCCCGGCCGCAACAAAGTCTCAATAGGAATGGAAACATTCATTTCTCCATGGAATAGTGAACTGTCTGGACAATGTAGAACCTCATAGGAAACAATTTAAAAATCTCTGTTTCTTGGGGAGGAGGATTGATGGGAAATGATCCACCTGATGTCTCTGTGTCATCCAAGACCAACCAACCCTGGCTCCATCCTCTCTGCCATCTCGGGCCCTTCACCTGGGTATTATCGCTGCCTTTTCCATCTGTAGTTTTTTTTCAGTATTGTTTCCTTCCTGAAGCATTCATACATCCATCCTTCATCAATTTCTTCAACAGAGACCTTGGAGACCTTTGTGCAACAAGTCTTTTTTTTTTTTTTTTTTTTTGAGACGGAGTCTCACTCTGTCGCCCAGCTTGGAGTGCAGTGGCACGATCTCAGCTCACCATAACCTCTGCCTCCTGGGTTCAAGTGATTCTCCTGCCTCAGCCTCCCGAGTAGCTGGGACTACAGGCGGGCACAACCATACCTGGCTAATTTTTGTATTTTTAGTAGAGACAGAGTTTCACCATGTTGGCCAGGCTTGTCTCGAACTCCTGACCTCGTGATCTGCCCGCCTTGGCCTCCTAAAGTGCTGAGATTACAGGCGTGAGCCACCGTGCCCAGCCTGTGCAACAAGTCTTCTACTGGGCGATAGGAGTACAATAGGGAACAAATATTCATGTTACTTATATAGTCTTAGGAGGAGATGGGCAAAGAAAAAAAAAAAGAAGCTTTACAGGTTATGATCAATACCCTAAAGGAAAAAACCAACCAAACCAGAACATGATGCTGTGACTTGGCATTCTTCTCCAGCTTGACCCTGTTGACCATTCTTGTCCCTAAATGCTTTCCTCCCTTGGCTTTCATGAGAACGTATTCTTTCTGGCTTTCTCCTTTTTCTCCATCCCTGTGTAAAGGATGGATTTGTCCAACCCTTGGTGACTGCTTTTCTCTTTTCTTCCCTCAACACTTTCTGTGATCTTTTTTTTTTTTTTTTTGAGATGGAGTCTCGCTCTGTCGCCCAGGCTACAGTGCAGTGGCGCGATCTCGGCTCACTGCAAGCTCCACCTCCCAGGTTCACGCCATTCTCCTGCCTCAGCCTCCCAAGTAGCTGGGACTGCAGGTGCCCGCCACCACGCCCAGCTAATTTTTTGTATTTTTAGTAGAGACGGGGTTTCACCGTGTTAGTCAGGATGGTCTCGATCTCCTGACCTCATGATCCGCCCGCCTCGGCTTCCCAAAGTGCTGGGATTACAGGCGTGAGCCACCACACCTGGCCTCTGTGATCTATCTTAAAGTGCCAGTCTCTGTCTCCCAAGCCTGTGTTCCAACTCAGACCTCTTGACTGCCTCTTTGACAATTCTTGGATGACCCAAAGGTGACATAAGGTTAGTGTTTAAAGTGAATTTATCTGTGCCCCAAACCTGCTTCTTCACAGTCAGCCACACTACCACACATGAGGTGCCCAAGACACGAACTTGGCAGCCATCCTGGGTTTCTCCCTACCCTGGAGCTGAAGAGGAAATGAGGCCTGTCAATTCTGCTACCTTTTTTGGACTATATTTTCTTCTCTCCATTCCGTCACCATAGGCCAGGCCACTACCATCTGTCCATGGATTGTTGTAATAATCTCACTGGGATTTTGTTTCCAGTCTTGCATCCTTTCAAGCCCTTCTCCATGCTGAGTCATCCTTTAAGTATGCCTGAACCCATTATGGGCATCCCATTCCCTTTTATTTATTTATTTTTTTGAGAGTCTTGTTCTGTCACCCAGGCTGGAGTGCAATGGTGCGATCTCGGTTCCCTGCAACCTCCACTTCCTGGGTTCAAGTGATTCTCCTGCCTCAGCCTCCCAAGTAGCTGGGGTTACAGGCGCCCGCCACCATGCCTGGCTAATTATATTTTTTGTAGAGACGGGGTTTCACCATGTTGGTCAGGCTGGTCTCGAACTCCTGACCTCAAGTGATCCACCCACCTCAACTTCCCAAAGTGCTGGGATTATAGGCATGAGCCACCACGCCCGGCTGTTCAGATTCCTTAGCCTGTTCTACAAGGCTCTTGGAAACGCACAGCCCACATCTCTAGCTTCCTCTCCTATAACCACTTCAGTTTTACCACATATTTCTTGTATGCCTGCTATGAGATAGGCACCATGTGAGGTACTGGCCTTGTATTATATGTTAAAGTAAAGACACAAACATTCTGAACATGTTTAGAGGGCCTCAATGCCCTTTTTCCTGTTGCCTCTTCATCCACACACTGAAATCTCAGAAGCTCTTACTCTCATTTCAACCACATTGGCCTTTCAGTTCTTTGAAAATAGCACATCCTCCTGCCCACAGAAGCCTTTGATGGAATGCCCCATCTCTCTCATCCCGCTTAACTCTTACTGATCCGTGAGATCTCAGCTCCGTCAAATCTCCACTTCTTGGGGAGGCCTTTCAGGCCAGCCTAGAACAGGTCAAATTTTTCCCTGGCCTTCTAGCGTCACAGGTTTCTTAGTTGCACCAATCAGTCATGAATTTGCAATTATTTATGCTTAATGTCTGGTATTTTATGCTGCCATAGAAACTCAGTGATGGCCTTTTGTGTATCTGTGTCTTTTTTTTAATTGCCTGAAAAGCAGATCAACAAATATGGCTGGTATTGTTGGCTATTTTACCTTCGTTCTTGAGCTTGGGCAGTTGGGTGGTTCACCATTCATGATGAGGCACTAAGATGGCTATGTGTGTTCTGAGCTTTAAGTATATACCTTGATGTATTTTGGGAACTTATCTGTCCTTCCTAGTATCCCACCTCTTTGTAGCATATAATCATGAAATTATAAGACTGTCATCTTTTGAAATTTTCTAGTCCAGTTATTCCCAACCTTTTCTAAATATGAGAATTTCTTTTTTCTCAATTAAGAAAAGTATGAGCTAGTGATGCACACCTGTAGTCCCAGCTGTTTGGGAGGCTGAGGCAGGAGGATGCTTAAGTTTAGGAGTTTAAGACCAGCTTGGGCAATATAGTGAGACCCCACTTCCAAAAAAAAAAAAAATACATGAGGTTCATGTATTTTTGGTTGTATTTTTGCTATCAGGTTTTTTTTTGGAAAAATAGTTATAAAATGCTACTGTGAATTTAGTTATATAAATTACTTTAAATTTTATCTTAATAGCATCTGCATAATACTTAAAAAGTACTAGTATATTTTCATGAGAGATAATACTGTAGCACCAATAACTCCATGCCCGTGTGGTCTCTCAGTCAGGAACCAGCTATTAGTTATTGGTCCTTTATTTTTTTAATTTTTTTTTTTATTGAGACAGGGTCTTGCTCTGTCACTCAGGCTGGAGTGCGTGATCACAGCTCCCAGTCTCAAGCGCTCCTCCCACCTCCACCTCCCCAGTAGCTGGGGACTACATGCCCTCCCAGCTAATTTTTGTATTTTTAGTAGAGATGGGGTTTCACCATGTTAGCCAGGCTGGTCTTGAACTCCTGGGCTCAAGTGATCCTCCCGCCTCGGCCTCTCAAAGTGCTGGGTGTCCAGGTGTGAGCCGCCACGCCCGGCCTTTGGTTTTTTATTTTACATACATCAGATTTGGAACTGGTTGCCTGTGGGCTCATCCCACCCCTCCCCCCATATGTGTTTGATCTGACCAGCATGCTGTTTTTAAAATTTTGGAGCAAATATTTAAAAGCTGGGAGATTTTCTTGAAAAATTAGAAGAACTAGACGTGATTTCCTGTATGGCCATAATCACCCGGACTGAATAGCAGCTGCCTCCTCTAGACGCGCCACATTTTCTTCAGTTTGTCACAGTCCTCACTAATCTCTATCTTATGGCAAGTTACTGGTAAAATGGGAACTCAAAACCTAATGACCTAACCCTAGGTTAGTGGGGCCTCCTGTCAGTCTCCACAGAGGCTTCTGAGCAGGAGCCCTGGGGTCAGGAGTCAGGAAACCGGGGTCTTTGTCTTTCACTGTTGCTCACTAGTTCGATGACCTTGAACAAGCTATGCAGCCCTTCTGTTTGTTGCATAGTTTGTTGCATCAAACTAGTCTCTCTGACTAGTTTGACGACTTTGAACAAGCTATGCAACCTTTGTCACCTGTTACCACATTCTAATAAATACCTCCTGGATCCCATGAGGTTGTTTGATCTGAGGGAAAATTGTTTGCTACAAGTTGCAGAACTTTTTGTTATTAATTTCCCTGTTTTCTCTTTCCTTGTCTCTCTTCTCCTCCTTCCGTAGAGGAATTTACTTCTTGTTTCACCTTGATGGTTCACTTTAGAAATCCGAGAAGGGAACCATTGGTTTTCCCTCACTTTCTTGCCAGGCAGTTTCTTCCGCAGGTCGTGTCTGGAGGCAGCTCTGCTCCTTTCATCCCATGCTCTTTGCTCCTCCTAGGGGGTCCCACAGCCATAAGCCAGCTCCCGCAGTGACACCCAAGACACCCCAATGCTGGAACTTTTCTCCGAATATCAGAGTTCTAGCTGGATTATTGCCTGTTGAGATACTCAGTAACTAGCCAATGATGGTAATTATTTTGGTGTTGCTAATATCCATGAACTGCTAACAGGATGCTGGGCCAGTAGGGGAAGATTTAGTTTCCAGTGGCAATGTCTTTGTAGGCAAAATTTGTGGTTCTGTGTTAAGTTTTGATTGTTTGAGATGAACAATGCCAGTGCTTTTGTCCTTGTGGATCTGGAAGGGAGGATAGGCATCAGTGCCACGGAAGAAGAAATAAATATGAAGGAAACCTGGGTGTGTGGTGGCGTGCACCTGTTGTTCCAGCTTTTTTGAGGCTGAGGTGGGTGGATCACTTGTGGCTCAGAGGTTGAAGTTGCAGTGTACTATGATCACAGCTGTGAATAGCCACTGCACGACAGGGGGCAACATAGAAAGACCCCATCTCTAAAGCAAAAAAAAAAAGGTGAAGGATGCTGGGTGGTGTGGTGTATCTGTTACAGCTTGTGTGGGACAGCTTGTGTGACCTTGGGCAAACTATCCTTTCTGAGCATTAGTTTCCTTGTCAGTGTAACAGGGGTAAAGAATGTGTTTCATCTTTTAATTTTATAGCCATGTTTTTTTTAAAAAGATTTTGTAGAGGATGAATGCCAGCTTCATAGGGTTGTTTTAAGGATTAACTTAATGCATGTGTTGTATGTTAAATGAGCAGCAGAGTACATAAAACTGCTCTTCTCTTCCATGTTTTTGTGGAAAATCCTTTTTTTCTGTCTCCTTAAGTAGGACTAGTGTGTTGCCTATGAAAAGAGAAGTAGCATAAAGTTGTCTGAATAAAGGTCTAGTGTGATTCTTTGTGCAAAGAATTTGACTCAACAGTTTCTTAGGCCAGGCGTGGTGGCACACATCGGTAGTCCCAGCTACTTGAGAGGCTGAGGTGGGAGGATTGCTTGAGCCTGGGAGGCAGAGGTTGCAATGAGCCAGGATCGTGCCACTGCACTCCAGCCGGGACAACACAGTGAGAGCTGGTCTCAAAAAAACAAAACCAAACCTCAAAAACCCAACAACTTGAGTAGGTAGAATGAAGTTTCTAGTGATTTTTCTAAATGTCTTACAAATAAACAAAAGCTAGATTTTCCAGGAAACTGAACGAAATTTTCTTTTTCTTTAATAGTTTTCTGGATGTTTTAAAAGGTATATAATTGGCCAAACAGGGTGCTGATTCCAGCCACTCTGTAAACCAAGCCCAAGGGGGCCTTCAGAAGCAGAAGAGAGTCTCTGCCTCTCTGCAGTGAGTCGTTGGCTTCATTGATTGAGGACCTCTTGCCTGGCTGGATTAAAGTGATTGAAATAGATTGAAATAAAGCTGAGGTTTCAAACGGATGCTTATATTAGTAATTTTTACTTAGAACAGAAGAGAGATAATTGAGAGAGACCTGATGTGGAGATGATGGGGGACTGTGTCTGGGTGTGGAAGTATGAAACTCCCTCTTGAAAGTCTGCATGTGAAATTTAAGATTCCACTAATCTTCTTGAGGGTGAAGGTGGTGATGTGGGTTGGGCACCTGATGGTGAAATGAAGAAGGTGAGCACTGGACCAGAAGGAATGGTATTAAGAAAACACTCCTGTTCCTTCAGGTCCCCTTGAGAAGCGGGAGCCATCGAGTGATTCCCTAGCAGGCCCCCTTGGCCCCCTCCCCGCAGCCCAGGCCACCGGATTCCTGCTTCTGTGTAGAACTGGCTGGTTATGTGGAGAGGGTTGGTGAAAAAAGAGTTGGTGATGAGTTGGATGCCCAAAGAACCCTCTTAGACTGAGAAGAGCTCGGGAATGTGCTCTGAGATGTCAGACAAAGAGATGTCTTTATCAATGTTTGTCTTTCTTATCAGTCTGATCTTTTTGTGTTGTGATGAGATGAGGAAAAGCCTAAAGGGAGGTTTCCCTTGAGGGAGAGCTGCCTGGTGAAATTGGTGTACCCTAGTTAGAATGCGTGCACCTGTTACTCAGGTGCGAGATGGAAGAATGGGGTGGGAAGCAGCAAAAGGATTCTTAAAGAATGGAAGAAGGTGGAGGGGTGGAGATTCAGCTCTGGTTTGAGCAGTGAAGTGGAAACTCCAGTCGCTTTCTCAGAAAAAAGTGACACTGTGTTATGGAAATGGGCGAAATGTTTGTGAGACGGGCAGCTTTTACATGTTCTCAGGTTTGTTTCTCCAGTTGCCTGTTGCCTGTTGCCTCCCTATTAAAATGAGAGGTGAAGACCTCTCAGGTGAAAATAGTCCCTGTGCTCATCTTTAAGGGAAGCCAGGTACAGGATTGGGCCAAAAGCTGCAGAAACCACTTTCTACTCAAAAATCCGTTGGAGGCCAGGCGCGGTGGCTCATAATCCTAGCACTTTGGGAGGCCAAGGCGAGTGGATCACTTGAGGTTAGGAGTTTGAAACCAGCCTGTCCAACATGGTGAAACCTCGTCTCTATTAAAAATACAAAAAAATCAGCCGGGCATGGTGGTGGGCGCCTGTAATCCCAGCTACTCGTGAGGCTGAGGCAGGAGAATCGCTTGAACCTAGGAAGCAGAGGTCATTGAGTCCAGATTGCGCCACTGCACTACAGCCTGGGTGACAAAGCGAGACTCTGTCTCACAAACGAAACAACACAAAACAAAAACAACAAAAATTTGCTGGGGAGGGAAGAGCTTGAACAGGGAACTGAATGGGAAAATGAGGGTGGCTCTTTAAATTATTTCTTTTTTAGAGACAGGGTCTTGCTCTGTTCCCTAGGCTGGAGTGCAGTGGCACAATCATAGCTCACTGCAGCCTCTAACTCCTGGGCTCAAA
This sequence comes from Nomascus leucogenys, assembly GCF_006542625.1. Classification (NCBI taxonomy): domain Eukaryota; kingdom Metazoa; phylum Chordata; class Mammalia; order Primates; family Hylobatidae; genus Nomascus; species Nomascus leucogenys. The sequence goes on along the minus strand of NC_044391.1, from coordinate 113,945,972 downwards.
CAATCCTTTTGCCTCAGCCTCCACGGTAGCTGGGACTATAGGCACAGACCACTATACATACCCAGCTAATTTTTAAATATGTAGTAGAGACAGGGTCTCTCTGTGTTGCCCAGACTGTTTTCAAACTCCTGGCCTCAAGCGATCCTCCCACCGTGGGCCTCCCAAAGTGCTGAGATTACAGACATGAGCCACCTCCCAGCCAGGGGTGGCTCTTTAAAGATGTGGGGGTTGGGAATCATGCACTGGTTTCAAAAGGGAGAAAAGTGCTTGGACACGGGGGAATGCCTGGACTGGACCCTGAGAAATGGGCAGTGAAGCCCACCTGAGGCTAAGTGCTAAGTGCTGAGAACTGTTAAGGATGTTTCCCAGATGTTTGAGGAAATGCAATGTTTTCCCATACAGTCAAGGGGTGTTGGCAGCCTTCTTCTGTCACTTGCTGTGTCATCTTCAGCTAATCACTTCCTCTCTCTGGCCCTCACTTTCCCCAACTATAAAATGAGGAAATTAGGCTTCCCTTTCTAGTCTGTGATTTTAGGACTCCATAAGTAGAGTCGCCTCTTACTGATATCAAAACCTGTGTCAGGTAGCTATACTTTTGAAATGATGGGTTAGATGTAGAGATTTGCAGTGGTGGTCGGTTTGAGGGCAGTGATTTATATTTCAAGGAAATGTTTGGAGAGCAGTTTCGGTTCTCATTCGAAGAAGTAAAGACGTCATGTCACTTGACACATGGGGAAACCCACATCCCCGGCTGTGGCTCTCAGAAGGGTGACTCATTAAACTCCAGGGGTGCTTTGACCTGCGTTGGGAGGTTGGTAACTTGGCCCCTGCTGCTTTTGGTGGTGCAGAAGCTCTGGGCAGCTGGCAGGGCTGAATGTAACTGCGTCTTGGAAGGCATCAAGGCGGCCCTGAGCAATTTACATTGACTGTGGAAGCCAAATATTGTCGTGCAAATTAAGTAGGACACCAAAAGGGAAATTCATCTTAATCTTCTTTAAATACTTACTGCTCATTTGCCAAGGTTCTAAGTAATACAATTTCAAAAGGTTCAGAGGTGTCTAATACAATTTTCCCCCCTCTGTACATGATTCTGTGCCTTTTGTGTAATTCTGTTAGAAACATTAGGGTAATTATAGAGCTACGTTATGCTTTTCAGTTGCTGTAATATTAGCCTGGGTCTGCTCGTACCAGCTGTATTAATAAGCAATGACTATGGCTGGGCGCGGTGGCTCGTGTCTGTAATCCCAGCACTTTGGGAGGCCGAGGCGGGCAGATCACCTGAGGTCAGGAGTTTGAGACCAGCCTGGCCAACATGGTGAAACCCCGTCTCTACTAAAAAATACAAAAAGTAGCCAGGTGTGGTGGCAGGTGCCTGTAATCCCAGCTAAGCTACTCGGGAGGCTGAGGCAGGAGAATCTCTTGAACCTGGGAGGCAGAGGTTGCAGTGAGCTGAGATCACACCAGCCTAGGCATCAACAGCGAAACTCCATCCCCCCCCCCCCCAAAAAAAGCAATGACTGAAGTTTAGCAAACTCCTAAATTAAGACTTTTTTCTGGGCCTTTCTCTGTAGCATTTATTTGCTACTAGAGGCAGGCAAGGTCCTAACCTGGGGTGAGCTTTGGGTTATTAATTCAAGGACCCAGTATCTAAATCCTCATCTGTAAAATGGGGACAAAATTATCTGAACTCCCGGTCGCTGGATATGGGGACCAGTGAGCCTGCTGGGTGTGAAAGCACCTTGGGAGCTGAAGATGGACCGTGCGTCACGGGCAGTGGGGGTTGTTATGTAGCACAATTCCTGAAGTGTGGGCCAAAGGAGCTGCTGATGCCATATGAATTTGTGAGTGGTCGTCATGGGTGTGTGTCATGGAATAGGAGTGTTAATATTTAATATCTGGGCTAATAATTGTAATAATTGTTTGACACAAGAGAAAGTACAAGATGATTTTACTCTATGAAGTAAATGAGTTTTTCTCCATTCTACAAACCAAGCAGTAAAAGTGCAGGTGGGTTAAATAATAGGCCTAAAATCGAATCAACCATCGGAATGTAATTTATTAAAACTTTGCCTTTTGTTCACAGCTTTTAGAGTTTTTCTTTTCTCATGGATCACATTTTTGGGAAGGGCTTCCCATCACCACTATACTAGTAATAACAGCTGACATTTATTGAAGCTTGGTCTGTGCCAACACATTTTACAGATGAGAAAACTGAGCAAGAAATGTTGAGTAGTTTATCAGAGGTCATGCAGCTGGTGTGGAAGACCCATTTAAGCTTTTGCTATCTTAGTAACAGTAATAAAACCATTAACACGTATTGGCAGTTTGCTGGGTGCCAGGCATCATGTTAAACAGTGTCATCTAGAACCTCATTTGGCGTCACACTAAGCCTGCAAGGGAAGCCCTTGAAAATGTTATGCAGATGGAGGACTCCTGTCCTCTCTCTTCTCTTGCAATGGATTTGCACATACCTCTCTTTTGCCCTTCTTTTACCAGCTTGGAAACAGCAAATGTCAGTGCCTCTTGTGATATCAGCTTTTCCTGCTCTTGTTCGATTACTTTAATTATTTTGTTCTATTTATTAATTATTTTCCTGCTCTCGTTTTATTACGTTAATTATTCTAACCCAGATGTTATGAATCGGCTGCCTGCAGTCTGAATTTGGCTTGCATCCTTGTCTTGTTTTGGCCCTCAGTGTATTACAAATGCATGGTTGAATTAGGTGGCAATGTCTAAAAATTCAGGTGACCATATATAAATCTGTATTTATGGTTTCTCATGAAAAATTGCATAATACACCTACCTGTCTGAGATAAAATGACTCACCCAATTAATTTGACCAGAAAACTTCTATAAGAACTTTGTACAAGTCAGAAGATGATGTGTGTTTTGTAGTTTAAGTAAGTCTTGCCCTGAGTGGTATTCCTTTTCTTTGAGATAAGCTGCTAAGAAATAATGAAAATGACCTCTAAAAATACAGCTTTAGACTTGGATAGGAGATGTTGCCATCATTTTTCCCCCACTCAGGATAAACTGAGTTTTTATGAGTAATATTTAAAATCATCATTCTTTCTTCCTCTCCCCATTTCTCTGTGTGGACCTAGTATTTAGGGACTCCTGAGAAGCACGTACATCTTATATCAATAACCGCCTGCCATGGAGGATGTGAGGAGGATCATTATGACATAATGCCATATCCTCAGAGCATATATCATTTTTGCTGAAATTTGCTTGTTTCAAAGGTTTTTAACCAGATAGCATTATCGCTCGGCTTCATGGCTTTCAGAATTGATGAGTTTGTACCTGTGCAGTCAGGAGTGGCAGGGTACGCCAACTGTTAACTTTATAGGTAGGATTTTTTTTTTTTTTTTTTTCTGTAATCATTGCTTACAGAACAGATTGCATCAGACTTTTTTATACCTAGAAAATTATCATGTGGGAAGTTCAGGTTTCGCTTTTGTCATGATGCCCCATCAGACATTACAAGCTAAGCCTGCCTCCTTCTAAAACCCAGGCTTTCTTTAAAGGACAAGTACAAGCTCGTTGTTTATTTGGTGTCTTGAGTTACCAAGCAAGATTTGCTCAAATTATGATTTCCCTAAGTATATCGCCTTGAAAATACCAGGAAAAAAACCTTCTTAGTCTTTTTATTTATGTTGGGAATCTCTCCTGGCATCTGTGATCAGTGCAAATAGATCATCTACACAGTGACGAGAATTTCTGTTTGCATATTACCATTAACTAGTTTTATATACTAAAAATGATCCTACATACCTGTTCTGCGAGGGAAGCAGGGACACGCTCCACTATTTTTTGCAAGGAGATATTTTTCCAGAAACACCAGAAGGATGTCAGGAAAAGGTTGCTCTTGGTTCTTGTTTCTATTATTCTGGGAATAACTAAAAGTAAAACGAATTGCTTTTTCTGCCTAGCTGTAGTTTCAGAACTGGCATTAGACATTTGTTATTTCTGGAAATCTGTCCTTCACAGTGAAGTCATTTCTGGTGTCTACCCTTGGATTTTTTTTTTTCCTAACTGACTAAGCAACATTTTTATTATTTTATTTTGTTAAACTAAGTGTAGACTCTGGATGTGGGTGTTCAGGACCTTAATTCTTTTCTATTGGAGGTCATTGGACTGAGTTCAGTCCCAGCAGTGATAAGAGTTATAATGTTTTCTTGTTATGTTGCACGCTTTACAAATAGTTCACAAAACAGTTTTCACATCTTTATACTCTGCATACATGGATTTTTCATGTTTGTTAGGTATTTTGGCTTGGGCTTGAGAGTCACCCTGGAACAAGCCTCTGGAAACGGTATTTATACATTTAAAAACAAAAAAAATCTTCCTGTGATAAACTCTAGGGCCAGCAGAGGTAGGACCTGGCCTGGGCAAGTGTCTTGTAATTTCCCTACGGGCTTCAGCCTCAAGGAAATGCTGCTGGAACTAGGTACAATAAGACTTTTTAAAAAGAATAACACTATCAAGTAAAAATTAAGTATTAATTGCAAAGTTAGAGCCTCAGAGCAAATCAGCTTCCTGTAATAACCAGCCCATTGAATTCTTTTCTGCCAGGAGCTCCCGCTCTCTGGGTCTGTGCATTCCAAGCTACTCACTAGTCTGTTCTCACATGCTTCAGTGTCTTAGTTCATTTTTTCCCTTTGTTATGTGTTATAAGTACTCTTTGAAGGTCCAGCCCCAAAACCATCTTAACACAGAAACCATCTTAATAGAGAACTCCTTAACCCTTTTGTCAGAAGGGTTTCCTCTGCCTGCCTGAACTAACTGTATATGTGTGTGTGTATCTGTTTGTTGAATAAATCATAAATAGATTTTAATTCTTCTGCCTGGTGACATTTCCACTGGATTGCGTGCTTGCTGAAGGCAGGGACTTGGCTGGGTTCTTTCCATGTTCCTCCCAGTGGCTGGCTCCCTGCCATGCGTATGTGAACCATAAGGGGCATGATTTGAGCTGGTAGAGGTGGTAGAGTCCCTTAGACTCTACCAGAGTCCAGATTGCGCCACTGCACTCCAGCCTGGGTGACAGAGCTGGACTCTAGATAGCTCGGGTCTGGAGTTCACAGGTCAAAGAGGGCAGCACCTTCTCCTTTACATCATTCTGCTGAAAGAAGCTAAGAATTAACATTTTAGGAAAAATACTTGCAAAGAGGGGAGGGATTTAGTGAGTAAAGACTGAATAAATAAAATACCTTAGTGACAGAGTGTGTTAGGTGAAATAAGTCATATAAACTGCTTCGTGCTCACCTCGGAAGCACAATAAATGGGAGCTGTGTGATCACATGGTAAGAGCTTGAGAATCGCCAGTGATAATCCTTGTCCTCTGGGCATTCATAGTCTAGCAGATAATAGAGCATTTCTCTGAGGACAGAAGACTTCGGTTAAGTCAACCTGACAACCATAAAACATTAGAGGAAATAACTGTATTTTGTGGATAAGATTTTCTACGGGTAGAAATTCTTCTTTTGATTCTTTAGAGATGTTGATGGTTGCTTAGGAGCGCGCATGCTTAAATGAATGTTATTTCTTTAATGGAATTTACTAGAGCTTCCAAGATATACTGCGTTTAACCTTCTTGTAGTTTTGTTAATGATTCCCAGCTCTTGCCTTGGGCCTCTGCACTTTGGCCTCTGGATGTGTTTCTTTGGCTTAGTCATTACTTAATAGATTGAGGAGGAGAATCTTTCAGGGCCTTAGATTTTCATGGCTATTTAAGGAGTTTAGATCTAAGTGTAAGGCTGGAATAGAGCTGCTTGCTGGGATGTTTTTGTATGATGCTCTCCATATTAGAGGTTCTCACTAAGTGCCTGATTGCTGGGATGTTTTTGTATGATGCTCTCCATATTAGAGGTTCTCACTAAGTGCCTGCTTGCTGGGATGTTTTTGTATGATGCTCTCCATATTAGAGGTTCTCACTAAGTGAGTAGTGATGCCTGGTGCTAGGGTGCAAAGGATCTTGGAGACTTTTTCCCAGAATGGAGGAGCTGTTGGTGCCCTTCTAGTCCCCAGATATGCAATTTAAATAAAGCCTCGCTAGATTCTCCCCTTGCACATGGTTGCAGCCTTCGAGTCACCTGTTCCCTCGTTCCTCAATATGGGACCCGTGAACCAGCACCAGCACCTGGGAGCTTGTTTGAAGTGCAGCATTTCAGGCCCCACCCAAGCCTTACTGAAGAGAAACTGCATCTCCACAAGGTCCCAAGGTGACCCAAATGCACATTCAAGTTTGAGAAGCAGTGTCCCTTCTAGAACTGCAAAAGGTAAAGCAGATCTTAGGGCTGCTAGCATTCAAAAAATAGGATGCTTTTTATTTTTACATAAGAGCAAAGCAGCCTGTTAGTAAAGTGAAAAAATTTTTTTGGTTGGGCTAAGCCATTGTTTAAAACTTTATTTGGGAACCTCAAACGTATAAAAATAGAGACTGGTATAATGAACCCCCATATACCTATCACTGAGCTTTAATAGTTAGTTTTGTTTTTTCTGTAACCTCTACCCCACCATGGATTATTTTAGATCAAACCTAGACATATAATTTATCCCTAAATATATCTTTTTCCTTTTTTTGAATATTGTGGTAAAATAGACATAGCATAAAATTATGATCTTCACAGTTTCTAAGTGTACAGTTTAGTAGTGTTAAGTACGTTCACATTTTTGTGCAATCAATCTCAAGAACTCTTCTCATCTTGTAAAATTGAAACTATATAAATATTAAGCAACGTCTTTTTTCCTTTTGAACATACCATTATCACTCGTCAAGAAAAGTTAACAATAGTTGGGTGTGGTGGCGTGTTCCTGTAGTCCTGGAGGCTGAGGTAGGAGGGTTGCTTGAACCCAGCAGTTTGAGGCTGCAGTGAGCTGTGATCACATCACTGCACTTCACCCTGGGAAACAGAACGAAACCTTGTCTCTTAAAAAGTGCAGTTCATTGATATCGTCAAATGTCTGGTTAGTGTTCACATTTCCCAGAGTGGGTAAAGAAACCAAAGAATTTGGTTCAGCATCTTCTCGAAATGAATTGGTAGCCCTGTTTGTATAGTGAAGAATCTAGGGACAGTGGCGAAAGTGGGGATTTTTTTTTTCCTTTCCTTAACTTACAACTTGACAGGATTTTAAATGAAGACTTTGTAATTTCCAGTCTTCTAATTTCGAAAACAGAGTTTTACAGTAGAAGAACACGGACTTATGGTTGAGAATGAAATCTGAATTAGACATTGCTCCTTAGAATCAGGCAAGATATTTACTCTTTCGTTATTTTAGGTAAAAAGTTACTGTGAAAATTGAATTAAAATGGAATTAATGAACTAGAGTTATATTTCCAGCAAAGGTAAAATTCAAAAACGTAAGGTTTAGAAAAGCAAGTTGTAGAATGACTAGTAGATGACACCATTTATCGAATGTTAAACAATACTATAAATTGCTTATGAATCACACATATGGTAAAAGTATGAAATGTGCTTTAGAGTGACACACTCGTATTTCAGGATAGTAGTCATCTCTCTAAATGACAGGAGAGTGGAATGGAATAACTGTATCTGTAGCTTTTTTTTTTAAATTATTATTCAAAAGCCTGAAGGAAATGTAGCAAAGTGTCAAGATTTGCTAAAGGTGGCTGATGGATAAATGAGTACTCGTGGTATTAATTCTGTTGTGTGTTTGGAAATACTACAAAAGAAATACCTTAAGAAAACTAGTCAATGTATGTGAAAATATTTTGTAAACTCAAGTACTCAAGAATGTTAGCAAGTATGATTTTTATTTATACTCCTATCTCATCACAGAACAATGGAGACTTTGTCAAAAATTATAAAAACAGACCAGGCACAGTGACTCACGCCTGTAATCCCAGCACTTTGGGAGGCCAAGGTGAGTGGATCACGAGGTCAGGAGTTCAAGACCAGCCTGGCCAAGATGGTGAAACCCTGTCTCTACTAAAAATACAAAAATTAGCCGGGCATGGAGGTGGGTGCCTGTAATCCCAGCTACTTGGGAGGCTGAGGCAGAGAATTGCTTGAACCCGGGAGGCGGAGTTTGCAGTCAGCCGAGATTGCGCCACTGCACTCCAGCCTGGGCAACAGAGCGAGACTTCATCTCCAAAGAAAGAAAAATTATAAAAATAATTGAACTAGTGGAGTTTAAAGACGTAAGGAAAATAATTAAAAAGAGCCATTTGTGACGTGTGTGGGGTTGTCTAAAATTTGAACAAGCTTTCTGTTCATCACTTTAGACTCAGGTGAAGTTCCAAAGAGTTAATAATGGTGGGCCATGGTAATTTTTGTTTCTATTGGAATTTATAGTTCTGCTGCTTCCAAGGAAGATTTCAGGTGGTAGAGTCCCAGTTTGCTGTGGCCTTGTGGCCCTGAAAGTATCTTCTACTCAGAGAGCCTGGACATTGCCCTGTCATTTGCACCTGTCCCTCTCTAGGCAGCACTACTTCAGAGCCATCTGAGACGAATGGTGGTTTTAAAGATGATTGAGAAGGAGCTTCTTGGAGCTTCTTAGAGGACTGTTGTGTGTTTAATTACCTTTCCCTGTAGGCTGGCCTTCCCCATTTCGGGATTTTCCTGCTGTGCATTTGGAGGCAACTAATCAGTGTTCTCATTATAATAATCCTTGCCTAGAGGGTGTGATAAAGGTCACAAACTTGATATTTATTCATGAGTAGAGGACTGAAACCTATCACCGTAGATGTTCTTTCTGGCAATGGAGAAGATTTGGGATTTTAAATCAAAGTGCATGTCGTGGGAGTGGAGAGCAGAAATATTGTTAATTAAACCACGTTGACAAAAATGATAGAATTTATCTTGCCAAGAGTTTAAATAATGTGCAATTTATGCAGGTTGTCTACATCAAGATCTCTTAGTTGTGGATGTTTTATTGTTAGTAATTAAATTGGGCTTACAATGTAGTCACATCCGGTATCTGAAGACAGCTTGAAGTCTGTCTTTAGTCTAACCCTTGCTGTTATGATTTTGTTTCCCTCACAGAACCAATTTTTGTCCTCTTAGTCATATTTATTGCTCTTACCTCAACTCTCAAATATCTCTAATCTTCCAGAAACATATATAATTATCTTTTAAGGGTCTGAATCGTGCCAGATGTAGCAGAAGAATTGCTTCCTGGCTCTTGCATGACACTAAATCTTTTTGTATCAGATTTTACCTCTGTAGAATAGGAATGACACTCTGTCCTTTTCTATCTGAGTGATTCATGGATTTGTCCATGTATTCAGATATTTATTGGGCTCCTCTTATGTGTAGGGTGCTGTGGTGGGTGTCATGAGGAAGGCAGGCGTGGAAAGGGGACAGATGTACATGTGTGCATGTGAATAGAGAAAAAGAGGCTCCATTCAGCCTCAGATTTTCTGTTTGACTTTGATCAGGATGGAATAAGACATGCACCTCTGGCCGGGCGTGGTGGCTCACGCCTGTAATCCCAGCACTTTGGGAGGCCGAGGCGGGCGGATCACGAGGTCAGGAGATCAAGACCTTCCTGGCTAACACGGTGAAACCCCATCTCTACTAAAAAATACAAAAAATTAGACGGGCTTGATGGCAGGCGCCTGTAGTCCCAGCTACTTGGGAGGCTGAGGCAGGAGAATGGCATGACCCCGGGAGGCAGAGCTTGCAGTGAGCCGAGATCGCACTACTGCACTCCAGCCTGGGCGACAGAGCGAGACTCCGTCTCAACAACAACAACAACAACAAAAAAAGACATGCACCTCCACCTACCTGAGTCTCCAACACTATTGAAGTTCACCTCAATTTCAGTTGCCATATAGTTAAAAGGGAGAGAGGATTAGTACAGAATTAAAGAATGATTTACAGTGTTCGAATGGTGGAGAAGCTAAGGAATGATAGGTTTAGAATGTAAACAATAGTAATGAAGGAAATGCAGGAAAATGCAGTTTTACATCACCACATGAACACTGGACCCTAACTTTGAAAGGTAGGGGAATGTCTCATCTGATATATGCCCATGCCAAGGGCTTCGGACATGGCTTTTCATGTGTGTGAATCTAAGTGGTTTTGACTCGTGTTCACCTACTTTGCTGTGACAAGGAATCTCAGATGCCAAGAGTCAACCATAGAAACAGATCAAGCTTGAGAGGGTTGTGAGATTTGATCCAGATTTGATTGTTGCCTTCAGGCAGCAACACCACTATTAATAGAACTTATTTTTTTTATTTTAAATTGAATAAAAGACTCCCCTGTTTCTGGCAGTGAGATGTCTCTAAAGGGGAATCAAGGAAGCCAGAATGAAGGTGATTTAACCCTCAAATCAGGGAACTATTTAATAGTTATGTATCTTTGGAGCTAGAAACTCGCTTTCAGAGAGAGGTGACTCTCCTAGTATTACAAAGGCATTCCTGGGACTGGAATTCTGATCTTTTGGTCTACTGATCCCACTGAACTCTGTTGTAACAGATGCAACCAGAACTACTGGATGGTGTTTCCAGATACCTTCTAATGGATCGTTTCCTTTTCCCCATTCTTTCAGATGATTGTCAAGGATTTATATTCCTGACAATAAATACAAAACCTAGTTATAAACTAAGCTAAAAGCCATGTTTAAAATTCCCTACACTTCAGCAGCTGTCAATAGCTGTCTTCCACACGACCATTTTTAACCTAAAATATAAATGTTTATGTACATGTTTTACTCTCATGCCATGCTACAAACTAGATCTTCTTTTCTGATGTTTTTCTTGTCAATAGATAATTTTTAACAAGTTTTAAACATGACTCATACAAATATAAAATGAGTACATAGCAAAGATGTATTTAACTCATTAATGAGGGAACCAGTAGGAAGCTAAAGCTGGTTCACAGAGCATTTGAGGAGCTGTGTAGTTAATAGGCCCTGAAGAATACCAGAACAAGATTGCTAGGTTGGATATGAAACTGGTCGGGCCAGGCACGGTGGCTCACGCCTGTTGTCCCAGCACTTTGGGAGGTCGAGACGGGTGGATTACCTGAGATCAGGAGTTCGAGACCAGCCTGGCCTACATGGTGGAACCCCATCTCTACTAAAAATACAAAAATTAGCTGGGCATGGTGGCTCATGCCTGTAATCTCAGCACTTTGGGAGGCCGAGGCGGGTGGAATACGTGGGGTCAGGAGTTCGAGACCAGCCTGGCCAACATGGTGAAGCCCCATCTCTACTAAAAATACAAATTAGCTGGGTGTGGTGGCGGTCACCTGTAGTCCCAGCTACTCGGGAGGCTGAGGCAGGAGAATCACTTGAACCTAGGAGGCGAAGGTTGCAGTGAACCAGGATTGCGCCATTGCACTCCATCCTGGGTGACAAAAGTAAAACTCCGTCTCAAAAAAAAAAAGGAAACTGGTTGATGTCCTGTAGGGCAGTAAACCAATAACATCTGGGGATCTTATTTCTACCAGGCAGAGAAATCATATACATCTAAAATGGATAAAAATCTCCAAGTTAACATGTAACTTCATAAAGTCTGAACGGTAACCAATGGTAAACAGTCAGTGAAACACAGGTACATCATCTCCTAGAGAATCAGATAACCCTTGGGTACACCTATGAGACAGTACACCAGTATGGCATTGAAAGGACATGCTGCCTTCCTTTTGCCTTATTTCCAAGTGTTGCATAGTGTTTTGTCTTATTCTTAGTGTCACTGCATTTAGCAAAGGAGCATATACATTCATTCATTTGGCCATTTTGTTTAATAATTACCGAATGTGCGGGGCGCAGTGGCTCACGCCTGTAATCCCAGCACTTTGGGAGGCCAAGTCAGGCAGATCACCTGAGGTCGGGAGTTCGAGACCAGCCTAACCAACATGGAGAAACCCCATCTCTACTAAAAATACAAAATTAGCAGGAGAATCGCTTGAACCCAGGAGGTGGAGATTGCGGTGAGCCGAGATTGCGCCATTGCACTCTAGCCTGGGCATCAAGAGTGAAACTCCGTCTAAAAAAAAAAAATTACTGAATGTCAGTTTTGTGCCAAGTCTTAAGGTAGGCATTAGACACACATAACTGAAAGAGACAGACGATCCTTGCCTTCAAGGAGTTCAGAGGCTATTCCATCCTATAAAGGAAGTAGCCAGGCAAGAGTTCCCTTTAGGAAATGTTCTTTTGTGGGATAAGCAAGAGGAATCATCCTTTTTGGCTCACAGTTCCTTTGGATCCCAGTGTTTATAAGACTGGGATAAAATGCAAATATCACAGAGAATGACAACCAGAGCTCAATACTTTTGGGGACAAGAACAGATAAACATTGATGCCACTTCATTTTGTTCATGTGGCATTTATAGCTCCCTAGTGATAAAATTTCACAGGAATTTTGTGTTGGCCATCTGACATGATGGGCCCCCTTTGGCCAGTGCTGCCAGGTTTCTCCAGAAGCCTTCCTCTCTTGCCCTCCACAGGTACCAAATAGCTTATTTCTCTTGGTTTGGCCAGTTTGTGACATAAGCTTCTGCAGCTTCTGAGACAAAGACCTGCCAGCGAGGGTGCTGTTTCCCCAGAAGGGTTGTGGCAACTGGTAGACAGCTCAAACTTCGTAGCTGTCAGTACAGTTTTCTTACAGCAAAGCTATACGTTTAGGGTATTTTGTGTGTTTGTTAGTTAAATTTAGCTTCTCATTACCAAAAATAATGGGGAGGGAAGGTGGCTGACATTTGTTTTAGAACTGTAAAACATGAAGCTGGAAGGAGCCACAGAGATCTTCTAGTTTCCCCTGCCCCCGAAACAGAGCTACAGAGCAACCAGTCATTAGCCTTTGTTCTCCTGGTGATTCACTGTTGGATCCAAGACTTCTGTCTGGTTTTGGGGTCCGTCCTCCATAATGGTGGTTCTCAGCTGGATTCATGGGTGGGATATAGAAATCCTCCAGAGGGGATAAAGGATGCTTTTGTTTTAAGTTTATATCTTTGTTTCTGTTTATAAAGACAGATAACTTGCTACCAAAAATGCAATTAATACTGAAGGATATTAAGATGAAAGCAAAATCTTTCTGAAATCATAGCACCTAGAGATAATTACTGTGAACAATTTTCAAAACATCCAGACCATCTTCTATATAAATACGTACATCTATATCTATTTATATACAGATGTGTATATAAATATATATATATGTGTGTGTGCATTCTTTATAATTTTCAGTAAGTGGGAAGAGCAAAATTTTCTTGCAATTGGTTTTTCTATAATCTGAAAAAAGATTGTCATCTTAAGCACCAATGAAAATATTTCCTATTGGTTTATATTTTATTCATATTAGTAAATTCCCAGTAACATAACTTAAACTTTTAATCTTCTTAAACTTCACTGTAAATCTAAAGACAGGTTATGTTTTTGGAACAGGTGGATGTGCTAACTGCAGAGATGTGCCACCCTGGCTCCCTTTGGGGGAGGGCTTGCTGACAGTTACAGGTGGTGCACTCTGCAGACAGCCTCCTGCTAGCTGTCAGCTCCTTGAAAGTCCGTCACCTCCGAGACCTGCTCGCCCTAGGCCGTGCTTTTCCTGGGGGACTCACATCTGGAGACATCTGCTGACAGGCAAGGTTGGAGTATGAAGGCTCACTGGACGCCAGACACCCCGTGGAGGCGTTGGTGGGTTGCTTTCTCTACCTCATCCTGCTTCCTCCTCCTTCCTTTAAAAGGGTAGTTCTTCTAATAAATATCTTGAACCCCACACTTTGTCGTCTCAGCATCTGCTTCTGAAGAATCCAACCTGAAACAGTGGATTTTATTGTTTTGTTTTGTTTTTTTGAGATGGAGTCTCGGACTGTCGCCCAGGCTGGAGTGCAGTGGTGCGATCTTGGCTCACTGCAACCTCCGCCTCCTGGGTTCAAGCGATTCTCCTGCCTCAGCCTCCCGAGTAGCTGGGATTACAGGTGCACACCACCATGCCTGGCTCATTGTTTTGTTTTTTGTATTTTTAGTAGAGACAGGGTTTCACTATGTTGGTCAGGGTGGTCTCGAACTCCTGATCTTGTGATCCGCCTGCATCGGCCTCCGAAAGTGCTGGCATTACACACGTGAGCCACCGCGCCCGGCCTTATTGTTTGTTTCTGAAGTGGTTTAGTAGCCATTGGTGAGGCAAGAAATCCTGCCATTTCTCTTGCTGGAGTAGTCCTGGGAGCTGGTAGAATCCTGGGAAGCTGAGGATCTGCCGTCCATTCCTCTTCTCAGAGTGAGCTCATCCTCTCCTTGTCTACTCCTTGTCAGAGGTTTGGCATTTGAGGAATTTGGCCTTGGGCAAGGTGCTGAAGCTGACTGCTTTGTGGTTTTAAGGGAAAGCTTAAAAGATTTTCTCGCTATGGGTATTCTCTGCAATAAAAATCCATTTTAATTGTCTATGACATTAATCAATGAAAGATTTATCTGCTTTGGGAGAAATTTCTCTAGAAATGTTGAAAGCTTCTGCCTGAAAGTTGATTAAGAAAGATTTTTCTTTTTTGACCTCCAACAGATACCCCCTCTTCTGCCCCTCCCTGCTTCCAACCTGCCACTTAATGAATGGTGTCTTCTCTGAAGCCCTCTGTGTGTACAGCCTCTCCAATCACTTTTTAATTTCCAGGGGAAATTGCAATCTCACTAATCACCTAGAAAGGAACGTGGAGATGGGAGTATGAAGGACGCAGTTCAGGCCTTGAGGCCCAGCGGGGGTTTGTTTTAGTCACTGCATTTGCTCGAATGCTTTGTGCCCGTGGTTAATGCTGGGAGTATTGGTGGACCCTGCCTCTCTATCTTCTCAGAGTCCCCTTGGAGACCTTCACCCTTCACTTCAAGGCTGTGTGTGCTGCCCAGCTCTGGTGCTGGTGACATCGGTGTAAAGAGAGCCACAGGTGCTGTCTGGTCCCTTGGAATCTCTTGTCTTTATTATAAAGTACCACTGGAGGCAGAGAAAGAGATTTTTGAGCTTTGCTTCTAGCCCACAAAGCTCAGTTTAATTTGGAGCTTTTAACCCTGAGCCTTAACCAGCCCCTGTTGTGTGGATTTTAGAATCAGTGTGAATTTTAGGGAGATAAGGAAGGCCTGCAGAAGTTTGACCATTGCTTCTTGAGCACCTCTTTCTGTCTTTTTCTTTTTGAGGAGGGTGGGGGCTCCTTTAGAATTATGCTGACATGGTGATTCTTTTTTCTTCTTCTTCGAGACAGAGCGTCCCTCCATAGCCCAGGCTGGAGTGCAGTGGCACGATCCTGACTCACTGCAAACCGTGCATCCCGGGTTCAAGCGATTCTCCTGCCTCAGCCTCCCCAGTAGCTGGGATTACAGGCGTGCACCACCACATCCAGCTAATTTTTGTATTTTTAGTGGAGACCAGGTTTTGCCACGTTGGCCAGGCTGATCTCGAAATCCTGACCTCAAGCAATCTGCTCGCCTTGGCCTCCCAAAGTGCTGGGATTATAGCCATGAGCCACTGCAGCCTGCTCTTCAGCACAAAGTGCCCATCCCATGGCTAGCATGTTTCCAAGGACTGAAAAGTAGAATTGCGATCTTCACAGTCAGGTCGGCAAGACATAGCTTATAGAAATGCCGACACATTCAAAGTCCTCACTTGCTTAATGGATGTTTTTTAAGGCTATAAAAAAGTTAATTTTTCATGAAAGGGCAAACTAGACCAGAAGATGTTGCTGAATAAGTCTTTATTCTATTGAAAGTAATAGGCAAAAACCTAATACCATAGAAATTGCTAAGCTTTTTATTTCTTCTCCAATTTTCTCTCTAAGGGGAGAGAGGTCTGTAAAGGCATTCATGTGTGTCCACTTTTTAAATGACTTAGTCCTGCCACTGAATTTGCCTGGGGGAAGAGAACTCATAAGTAGATAATACACCACGGAGTCAAGCCTTTTGAAGTCATTTTGTCGCTCTCTCCTTTTTTTTGGGTGTTGAGGTGAGGATAAGAGGAGGAATTGCTTGAAGACGTTTCGTACGGGCAGTTCCTGCCTAGTATATGGCTTCTCCCACTGTCGTTGCCTCTCGGTGTTGCTTTTTTTTTTTCTTTTTCAATAGCAGGTTCATGTGAAAGGAGGGTAATGATTTATTTGGGAACCCCAAATCTTTAACCACTTGTATCTTTGGCCCTTTCAAGTTCTGACAACAGAAATGCCTGTCGGAATTTAGACGTGGCAACTTCTGGAGACAGAGACGCGCAGAACACATATATCAGTCTGCAGTACTTGCATGTGAGTTTGCTAGATCCTTAACCCCAGTCTGAGTAATTTGGTGTCACTAAGCTGTTACTTATTCATAAGGACACGTTGGATAGGAGTTTGAGCCAGATTCCTTGAGCTGAGTAACTACAGATACATGTTGTACAGTATGTATGGCAAATATATAATTATGAATATACAGTACACCGTGGGAAAACCTCTAGGTGAGGTCTTGTGGGAGGACAGTGAGATAACTGTAGTGTCACTGACACTGGTGGCCAAGGAGGCCATTGTGGATGGATGTTCATATACGCGATGGGCAGAGCTCAGGGTAGAGAAGTGGGACTGGCATGAACAAAAATTCAGATATTGTTAAAGGATATGCATGACCTGTGTGGTGAAGGGTAACTCATTTGAAATGGTTCTGAACACTCAAAACGATTGTCAGATTTTATTATTTTGAAAGTTTAACTTCATATTTTTCTCAAATTATGACCTAGATATGAACTTTTTTGTTTGCTTTAATGAGCTCAGAATCATCTTGAATGATTTGAGAGGGTAATACAGTTTAAATACAACATAGGAGATGGTAATCTCCAGGAATTTCTTCCATCTTTTAAGTTACATAAACTAAGAAAGTGTGTGTTCAGCCAAGGTTTCTGTGGAATCCTTCAGGCCCTGACTAACACAAATCCTATTGTGGTACGGGGTCTTGGGATTGCTTAGAAATCCATTGTTTTTCTTCCGTTCCTTTCTTCCTGTTTTTCTCCTTCTCTTTCATACATTCCACCCATAAGCATATATTAATTACTCACTGTGGGCAGACGCTGTTCTAGAATCTGGAAATCAATTCGAGGGCAGAGGGTGGCTCATCATTTCACTCAACCAGCAGACTATTAGAATTCTGGGTATTAAATAGCGGGTGCCATGGGAGCACATAGGAAGAGCATCCAACCCACTTTGGAGCCCTAAGGAGTTTTTAGAGAAAGCCGGAGCCTGAAGGACCAGTAGTAGGAGGTAGCCAGACCAAAAGGGAGGAAGGGAGTGGGAACAAAAGAGCATTGTAGCCAGAGAACATATTATGTTCAAAGGCCATGAGCCCAGGGAAAACATGGCTCCTGGGGGAGCCATAGGAAGCTTAGTATAACTAGGGGGGTGGCAAGAAGTGAGAGGGAGCAGGGGCTAGATCATAAAGCATCAGCCTCAGGATGTAGGGCGCTATCCTAAGGGCAATGTCTATTGCAGCGTTTTAAGTGGGGAAGTGAAATGCCCTTTCGGAAGACCAACCACTGCGGCTACAAGGTTGAGAAGGGGTGGAATGGACTCACAAAGAAGACCAGTTAGGAAAGTGTTGTAATAGTCCAGGAGAAAGGATTGTTACAGTAATCCAGGAAGCCTGAACTGGAGTAAGAGCAGCAATTATGGAGAAAACTAGACAGATTCTAGAGATAAGTAGAAGGCAAAGTGAGCAGAGTTGTTTTGATGTGGGTTGTAAGGACAAAGGCAGAAATAAATTCAAGATGACAGCCATGTTTCTGTCTTGGGTGCAAAACGCATGGTGGAGTCATTCTCAGAAAAGGACTACAGAGAGCCAAAGGAAGCAAGTTTCAGGATGAGATAGAGTTTTGGCATTGGGGCTGCTGAGTTGGCAGTGCCTGGGGGAATATCCAAGGACTTTTATTGACTTTCTACCATTGCCATTGGATGTCTTAACACTAGAGATAGTGAGCGTAAAAGTGTCAGTGGGGATTTGTGGTTTGGCAAGGGACCTTTAATTTACACATGAGGAAAGGACTCTAGAGAGGTGGAATAACTGGCTTAGGGGCACATAGGTACATCCTGGTTAATCTGGGACAAGTACCTACGTCTTCAGCATCTGTCTAGGGGTACTTCCACTTCTATTGTTGGTTTAGTAACCTCTGAAAAACATGTAGAAATGAGTGTATGTAGCCATGTTGTCCCTTGCTTGGGAAGAACTGCTGATAATAAAAATGTGGGGCCATAAATCTCATTTGATTCCACCTGCCCTGTCTTAACATGATTATGGCAACTTTGTTAGGCAAATGGTTGCTTCACACTGTGGAAAGTCTTAATTACTCTTTAATAGCTATGTACAGAGGGAAAGTGTTAATATTTAATCATTTGGTTGTCTCTAAAAATTTAGTATTCCATTTGTACATCCATTAAATACGTAAATGCATATTTGCTACATTTCCATTTCATTCCAGATTTCAGGGACACAAAATATTTTCTTTTTAAAGTATTATTGCTGTATAAACATAGCAAATTTAATGAAAAATTAAAATTAAAAAATCCACCTACAGTCTTTCTAAAACAACAACAACAAGAAAAATTCAAGCTTTATGTTCTTTTAATCCTTTCCTCTACGCATCCATATGGCAATCCTGATTTACATTCTCTTTTCTGTTTTCTTTCACCATATATTTTACCATGCTGTTTATTCATCCATTCATCCATTTGTGCAGCAAACAGCAGAATTATCTTCTAGATGCCAGGTAATCTGAAGGCTATTAAGGTTTACGGTAGTGTCAGTCCTCAGGAAGCCGACATTTGGAGTATCTTCTAGATGCCAGGTAATCTGAAGGATATTAAGGTTTACAGTAGTGTCAGTCCTCAGGAAGCTGACATTTGGAGAGTAGGGGAATGGCTGCATGCATAACACATTAAGTAATAAATGATGTCTAATAAAAATTGTAATGGAGGCAGTAAACATGGTGTAGCATGGTCTTTCCATGTTGTAGATGTAACATAACTGCTTTCTGTTTGTTAAACACTGTATCAGTCGGGGTCTCAGTAGAAGACAGGTGGCACACCCAAATTAGGACAAATAGAAGAGTTTTTTTGTTTGTTTGTTTGTTTGTTTGTTTTTTTAATAGGGACAATTTACAAAGGTGTGGTTAGGGTGAAAGGGAACCACCAGGATGGTGCGTCTTCAGTGCAGTGACTCTAAAGCACCCCTAGGCCTAACAGCCAGGGGAGGGGGAGATTTCTGAAACCCTGAAGATCATTTGGTAGAATGGATGCGTTGAGAGACTGGTTGAGGAAAGCAGCCATCCCAATTGACCTTGCAGAGGAGTTAGGAGAATAAATGCTCCAAGCTTATGTTCCTGTCTTCCTCGAATCTTTCTCTGTTTTTCTGCAGTGCTCCCCACTGGCCGGACCCTACTAGAAACCAGCAAGCAGTAGAGTCTCAATGCAGTCCACAGAGGTCAGCTTTCCAGGGCAAGGAGCTGGGGGGAAGTGAATATGAAGGGGCACACAGGATATCCAGCACAGACAGTCCATATAAAGTTATTTTTAAGAGTGTTTTGACAGGAAGCACTGGATAAGCAACTATACATACAGGATAATAAAGTAAGTGGTGGGGATAGGGCTGGAATTGGGAAACTGGGAGTTAGTGACATCGTTTAGGTAAATTTTGACGTTTGTGGATGCATTTGTTTTTAAACATAAGACAGTATGAGGTTTCATTAGTGTATCAGCTTAGGTTTTATAATGTATCCTAGTCATTGTTAGTGACAGAGCTTTGGGGAATGGACCTTGATTCTAGCTGTGGTTCTGACTCATTTATTCATTTGTTCAGCCATTCATTCAACAAATGTTTTTTCTTCTTTTTTACTGAGGTACAACTTTTGCATGGGAAACGGCAAAATTTTTATGTACAGCCCAGTAAGTTTTTACACAGTATAGACTTGTGTAACTAGTACTACCCAGGTCTGTGGAGAGAAATTGCTAGACCCCCCGGATGCTTCTTTATGCCTTTCGCATGCACTTCCTCTTGTCTTTGGTCTTTGAGTAGACCACTCATTTCCATCGGGAATCAAAAGACATTTTTAAAAGTACTTTCAGTGTGCTAGGCAAGCATTGTGCTCAATGCCAAAGTGAAGAGAATAAATGGACTAAGGCCTAGCACTTTGGCAGGCCAAGGCAGGCGGATCACCTGAGGTCGGGAGTTCGAGACCCGCCTGGCGAACAGTGAAACCCCGTCTCTACTAAAAATACAACAATTACCAGGTGTGGTGGTGCGCGCCTATAATTCCAGCTACTCAGCAGGCTGAGGCAGGAGAATTGCTTGAACCCGAGAGGCAGAGGTTGCAGTGAGCTGAGACTTCCCCACTGTACTCCAGCCTGGCGACAGAGCGAGATTCTGACTCAAAAACAAAAACCAAAAAAGAAATGCACTAAGGGAGTCTTCTGTTTCCAGGGAGTGAAGCTCCCAGACAAGGACAGCAGGTCAAAGAGGGTAGAGGAGGGATAACAAGAGAGGGGCCCAACAGAGGCTGCAGGGTTTCTCCAGTGGTGAAATGGGCTGAATGGTAGGAGTGGGAAGAAGGGGAGGCTGCGGTGAACTCACTTGTTCCTTAGGCAGAGCTTTTCAGTTTGGGGTAGGGATGGGATGTAGGTAGAGAGGTGGAATGGGTGTGGAGACCTCCCACAACTGGTTACTTCTGGTCCTGAGAAGCCTCTTCTCCTTCACCCTAGTATCATAAATATTATAAATTACAATTTCACTGTCTTTGTGTGCTATGATGAAGCTGGGAAGTTTCCAGGGGACCGCAGTCATGTACTGTCATTCTAGAAATGCTCCTTGGAATATAGGAAGTGACACACGTGGGTATTGTTAACCATCACTTAACTCTAATGTAATCATATTAGTAGTAATTGTGTGTACAGCGACCGTTCTATTGTAGCCCTTGTCAAGGTGGAGGGAGGCAGATAGAGCCAGGGGTAGGTAGGGGATTCATTTTGGAGACAGTGTGGAGGGCTGCACATGAGCAGTCTCCACGCCGATTGGTGTAGAGGACAAGGGTGTATAGGCAGGGGACACAGCATTTTGAGTTGCTTGCGTGGGAGGGGGGTGTGTGTCTTGTAAACTTGTGAATTTTATGTTTAGTGTTTTGCTGAGTATCACTAAATTTGGGATCTGTTGGGTTAAGCTACTGGGGAGCTAATGAATCACTTATGCTGAGCTTCCTAAGGGAACAGAGGTCAAGATCTAATGGCACCGCTAATGTGTGTGTGAATGAAACCTTGGCTGGGGCCCCTGTTTTTAAAGACATAGGTTGGGGGACCTCACTGCTTTTGAGTTATTAATATTCTATTGTTTTGTTATGTTTTGCTTTCCTGACTGGGAGAGGGGCTTGTCCAAAGATGAGCCCAGAGAAAACCTAGAACCTGATTCTGTTTCATAATTTTAGCCATCCCCGTAGGGAGCATTACCCTCATCCATGATTCTTTTCTCTGTATTGAAGTATTTAGCCATAGAGCCAGAGCTTTGCAACTTTTTTTTTTTTTTTTTTTTTTTTTTGAGACGAAGTCTCGCTCTGTCGCCCAGGCTGGAGTGCAGTGGCGCGATCTCCACTCACTGCAAGCTCTGCCCCCCGGGTTCATGCCGTTCTCCTGCCTCAGCCTCCCCAGTAGCTGGGACTACAGGCGCCCGCCACCACGTGCAGCTAAGTTTTTGTATTTTTAGTAGAGATGGGGTTTCACCGTGTTCACCAGGATGGTCTCGATCTCCTGACCTCGTGATCCTGCCTCGGCCTCCCAAAGTGCTGGAATTACAGGCGTGAGCCACCGCGCCCGGCCAGCTTTGCAACTTTTGATCCTCAGACCCTAGAGGGCTAGTGCAGAAGGCAAACAGTGAGCTCCCTTACCTTGTGATACATTTGGTTGGTCTCTGTTTACCTTTTTTATTGTAAATGACCTTAAATCCTTTTTAGAAACAGGTGGGGTTTTGAGTAATAAACGAGTAAACTTTTCTTTATCCAAATCCAAACAGCCAGAAAGCTAGGTAAGGATTATTTCCACACCTGTTTTATGAGAGACAAACTTGGATCATGATTATATAAAAGAAAATGGGTGAAATGTTTAGGATATGTCATAAGATTAGTTCAGCTCTACCTCCATCGACTGCACTGGTGGTTTTTCTAGTTCAGCACCACGTGATGTCTCTGTCCAGTACCCAAGGGCATTTCTAGTTACTGGAGGGCCTTTTGAACCACCCGGGAGAGTCCAAGTAATTTCCCCTAACCCCCCTTGCTGCAAACAGTGTTGTCCCCATCATGTCACTCCCCTGCGTAACACCTTCCATGGTTCCCTCTATAGTTAACTCAAAAAACTTCCCTATTAACCTGTTTTAAGGGCCACTTGACTTCTCTCCACCTCCGCAGCCCATCTTTGGCCTCCACCCTCTTCATTCTCTTGGGTGTGGGTTCCTTTGAGGCCCTTTATCCTGACCACTCTTGGCTTCAGACCTTGGAACATGCTCTGCCTTCCTTATTCTTTGACCTTCTTCCCTGACTCTGTAAATGAGGCTAGGTTTTTGTTTTATTCCCATACCTGCACCTCTAATATCTATTCGTTGTTATAAAATATCAGCTCTTCTTTATAGAGCATAATCCCCATGAGGACAAACTCTATGTTATTCTGTGTTCTACTGTATCCTTGTATCCCTCTCAGTGTCAGGTAAACAGTAAATGCTCAAGAGAGATTTGCTGAAAAATTGAAGTATATACTTTATAAGGGCCACATTTTTGGCATAAGAAATCTATATTTAGTAGGTCCCATCAACCCCTAAATAACCGTCATTTTTCATAAGGTAGTATCCTTCCTTTTCTGATAAGCCTGGGTACATTCAGTTTGCAAGTATGTGTAACTTTTCATGTCAGGTGATTGTCAACAAGGGCGGGATGGGTGGAAAGTGAATTCTATGAGAATAGATGGACTCAGTCCCTGCCTTCGTGAATATACGCATGTTCCATGTGAGTTGAAGCTTCACAGGTGGAAACTTTCACGTTCATAATACCCATTGATGGCCTTTTAATAACCTCTGAACTTGGCAGAGCAGACGTCTTTATCCTTATCTTACAATTAAGATAACATTTGTGATGACAACAATGTCTGGTTGAGAAGTTGCATCCAACATTTGCTCTGAGGGTGGTAATGACCAACTATCCTCACACTGGTTGGAAGGAGAGAGGTATAGAATTAAAATAGCCACAGGAAACCATTCCCAGTTGGGTCATAATATATTTTGGCCTTAAGAGATACGATGAGAAACTATCTGCCTGCTTCTACCTGGGTTTTGCATTTTTTTTTTTAACTCCTCAAACTTGTTAGCCTTTGCAATCTTCCTTCCTTCCTTCCTTCCTTCCTTCCTTCCTTCCTTCCTTCCTTCCTTCCTTCCTTCCTCTCTCCTTCCTTTTTTTTTTTTTTTTGACGGAGACACCCAGGCTGGAGTGCAGTGGTGCAATCTCAGCTCACTACAGCCTCCACTTCCCAGGTCCCAGTGATTCTCCTGTCTCAGCCTGGGATTACAGGCTGCACTCCAGCCTTGGCGACAGAGTGTCGCCGCGTCCAGCTGAGATTACAGGCGTGCGCCACCATGCCTGGCTAATTTTGTATTTTTAGTGAAGGTGGGGTTTCACCATGTTTCCAGGCTGGTCGCAAACACCTTACCTCAAGTGATCCACCCGCCTCGGCCTCCCAAAGTGCTGGAATTACAGGCATGAGCCAGTGTGCCCGGCCAGCCTTTGCATTTCTAAGAACGAGGGTAAGCATGACAGAAATGCCCATCAGATCCAGTGTGCTCACTTGTGCTCACTAGTCTTGGGCTTTAAATGTTTCTGGCTTATTTAATCCTTTTACAGATGAGAAGCTGAGGGTCAGAGGATGCCATTTATAGAGAGACACAGTCAGGAATCCTGACTAGGTTTCCTGACCCGTGTTATGGATTCGTGTTACAGAAGTCCTCCCTGTGGATTAGGAAAGACAGAGGGGCAGTCCTGACTGTGTGGGCCTGAGGTTATTGTGTATCTAAGCAGTCGTGGGCCAAGAGCATCAGTATTTGGTTGTGTAATTTATTTCATGATGATAATTATTAGCCTTATTCATTCAGCTAGACTTTCTGGTAAGTCTCAGGATCTTGCTCCACACTTAAGCATCGTCCATCCGAGTACTATTGATATGCAGTTTATTTTTTCTGGAATTGCTCTGCATGGCTGTAATATAATTTGAAGGCTGAAGCTCCCTTATTTCCTGCTGTTTGAGTACCTTTCCTAGCTCAGTTCAGCAGGTTATAGACAGTGCTGATGGCTGCACAAAGAGCAGTGATGTTTTTCATTATCGATAATGTCAATGGCAGGCTTGTTGCTGTGTCCTGTGCAGGCTGGAATAGGCTCATTGATGGCAGCTACGCTTCCTTCCTGCAGAACTGGCCACGGCCCCAAGTGCAAGGTGAGGTCAAGTGGCTTTTTACGGGGAGGAGAAAGGGGGGTTTTCAGAACCAAGAGGCCAGTAAGAATCTGGGTAATTGGCAGCTTTTACTTTCCTTTGGCAAAGCCAGGAAACCCAACTGTGACTAGAGCCTGGGTTGAGTCAGACACATACTACATGACTCTGGATAGCTGTGCTTGGGGTTTGTTCCAGTGACTGGGGGACAGGATGGTTACAGCATCAGACCTCGGCTGGAGCCAGCTTTCAGGTTTTGGATTGTTTTATTCACTGTGTCAGTCTCCTCCACTACTCAAGCCTATCACATTATTCCACTTCTCCTTCCCTTCTTCCTTCCCTCCTTTCCTCCCTTCCTCCCTTCCTCCCTTCCCTCCTTCCCTTTTTCCCTCCTTCCCTCTTTCCCTCCTTCCATCCTTCCTTCCTTCCTTTCTTTTTTTTTGACATGGAGTCTCACTCTGTCGCCGAGGCTGGAGTGCAGTGGCTCCATCTTAGCTCACTGCAATCTCTGCCTCCCGGGCTCAAGCAATTCTTCTGCCTCAGCCTCCTGAGTAAGTGGGATTACAGGGGCACACCACCACGCCCAGCTAATTTTTGTATTTTTAGTAGAGATGGGGTTTTACCATGTTGGCCAGGCTGGTCTCAAACTCCTGACCTCAAGTGATCCGCCCTCTTCCTCTTATTTCATTACTAAATGCAGTATATTTCTTTTAACAACTAGTCTGTGGCCTACCTAATTAGTTGATGTATTATTTCATGGACATAGTTCCGGTTAGTAGCATAGTCCCCAAACTTACCATTTCATTGGCTATGTCATTTCCCACTGTGTTTTGTATGACAGTTTGCCTAGCTAGCCATTAACGTCAGTCTGTTGGGTTCTTGTATTTTTCATGATGATATGTGGCAGTGACTTGTATGAAAGAGTTGCACCTATAGAATCCTAGGGATATTAGAGACCGTCCTTCCCTGGGCATAGCACAGACCAACCGTTTCATTTTATGGACCACAGAATGGAGCCTTGGTATATTTAAACATTTGCCTATATGTCTTTTCCCCCCTTTAAGATGATTCCTTTTTTTGCCACTGATGACTGATTATTTAGGAATGGAAAAAATCAAGGGCAAGTGAAACTCCTCTTTCCATTAACTAGCGGGAGTGTCAGCAGCAGCAAAATTAAAATAAAAAACTTAATACAAACTTGCTTAAGCAAAACACTAATTTATTAACTGTCAGTGAAAAGTTCATGGGTAGAGCTGGCTTGATCAAAGGAGTCAAATGATGTCACTAGTCCTTGTTTCTTTCCGTTACTTGGCTCTGTCTCCCACTGCATTTTCAAAGAGATTCTCTCCCTTACTGCTCCAGTTGCTTCTTGTCTTTCAAGTTCAGTGGGGAGATGGATTCTGAAGCGTCAGACAATGAGAGTCCAATATAAGCATGCACCTAGCCCTTCTGTCTTTTGGATATGACTGCCATAGTGAGGATGGGCTAAGAGGTGGAGGACCAGTGGCACACATGAAGATCACACAATCAGAGTTGTTAGGGCTAAAAGGGCATTTATAGGTCCCTGTGTCCGCTACTGATTGCTGCATAAAACTACCCCCAAACCTAGTGGCTTAGAATAATACCTTATTATATCTGGTGATTCTTTGAGTCAGAAATTCAGACAGAGTACAAAGGGGATGGTCTACAATTGCTCTATGATTTCTGGACCTCACTGACCAAACATTTCTTCCCTTCCCTCATTCCAATCTTCCTTCCTCCCCTACCCCCAGCCTTTCTGTGTGATTCGCTTGGCCTTTCTCGTAGCATGACAGCCTTAGTCTAAGTCACCTTCCTTATGTGGAAGATCCGGGCTCCCAGAGAGAACATTCCAAGAGATAGGAAGTGGAAGCTGCCAGCTTCTTAAGGCCTGACGCTGAAAACTAGCAAACCATCAGAGTTCCCTCTTACTCTGTCAAGCAGTCACAGAGCCCTCTTAGATTCAAGGGCACAGGACCTAGCCCCAGCCTCTTGATGGCAGAGTGTGAAAGAATATGCATGCAGCCATCTTTCGTCTGCCATGACCATCTAGTCACGTAACCTTTTCTCAGATGAAAAACTGGAGATCTGAGAGGAGCAGCAGTTAGTCCAATTTCTCTGAGCCCTCTTTTTAGAAATAAAATAAAAAACAGCAACCAGGCCAGAAGCCTATACCCTAACCAGCCAGAGTACCTGTACTCACCACTTTCTGCTACCTTCTCGTTTTGCTCTGTGTCTCTGAGCCATGGAGGTACATAGTGGGGTGACAGCCAGGGTATATTGTTTTTTCTTTGCAAATAAGATACTGACAAAATGCTGCTTGTCAGTTTTGAGGGAGCTGCTTTGCATCAGCCTCAGGCTCCTTGACTCTGCTGGGACATCTTTCTCAGCCAGAGAGAGCGAGCAAGCCTGTTTTGATGGTGTTGTAGAGGGCATCTTTGCTTGTTGCATTTTTGCTTCCTGGGAGGGATGTGGAGGTCGGGGTACAAGGGACTGAGGATTACAGCTCCTTATTTGAGCAGCCTGTTCCTCCCTCTACCCAATAGTCCTCCCATTCATTAGTGGGCCACTGATGCATGCCTGTTGGAAAGTCAGTCATTTCATAACCTAATATTGCAATATTTTCTGGGTTTATTGTCTCCCTGCAACCTGCGGCTTCACACCATCTGGTGTGCATGCATGCACACAAGGGAGAAAGCTGAGAGGGAAGGAAAACAGCTTTCCCCATTCCTTCTCCCTTCTGGGAGGAAGGAAAATTTACATTCTTTCCTCATGTAGGACTTGGTGTAAGTTTCTAGGTGTGTGAAGCAGGAGGGGAGAGATGGTCAGAGCACATGGTAATGGAGGCTATTTCAGCAATTGGTCAGAAATCCAATTAAGTCTCCTCATCTAAAGATGGGAACTTTCTTCTCTGCTAAGTTATCTTTTCCCTGGTGTGAGGACAATTTTTATTTTTTTAATATTCTTACATTTCATGAATCATGCCTCAAAAACAGGCAGTCTTCATGGATAAGCCAGACAGTTATGTTAATTTAGAATTCATTTATGACCTAAGGGACCTGAGAAAGAATAAATTAATTCGGAATTAAATGTGTATGTGTACATGCATGTCTACATACACGTGCACGTATGCATGCTGAGATGCATTCTATCTTTAACATTATAAATCAGGTAAACAGAAATCTCAACAGCATACATATTGGGCTGGGGAGTAGGTTGAGGTGAAGAAATTAATTAAATGTAACATTCTTTGATTTCCTTGCGTCAGTCCCTTGTTAATCAGAGAAAGAGAGATCTTCTAACCAGAAGATGCCATCTAATTGATGTTCTTTTGTTTTTTTCATCCTAGCAAATTAAAGAGACTTTGCCAGTGATGTTTTTAGTTCTTTCAGGAAGAATGTGATTCCTGCTTACACTTGCACATTGTAATTTTAGTATATATTTAAAGTTCGCTGTTGTTTTCCTAACCTGAGCATTTTGGGGAAATTCTGAGCCTTAGAGATGAACAATTAGCTTGAAATAATGATATTTAAGAAGAAAAAATCTATTGGTACACAAGGGTCAGTGGCTCTAGTCTCAGTTTCTGATGAGTTCATGTCATCCTTACCGTTGGAATCAGAAACCTTTTTTTTTTTTTTTTTAAAAACAGGGTCTTCATCTGTTGGCCAGGCCAGAGTACAGTGGTACAATCATGGCTCACTGCAGCCTTAACAACCTCCCGGGCCCCAGCAATCCTCCCGCCTCAGCTTCCAGAGTGGCTGGTACTACAGGTATAAGCCACCACACCGAGCTAGTTTTTTATTTTTTGTAGAGACAGAGTCTTACTATGTTGCCTAGGCTGTTCTCAAACTCCTGGGCCCCAGCGATCCTCCCGCCTTCACCTCCCAAAGTGTTGAGATTACAGGCAGGGAGCAGCAACCTCTTAAAGGTGGCTGATAAACACCATCATATGCTGAGCACAGAAGAATGGTGAGGATGGGGTGGGGGTCGGGGAGGATTGGGAAGGGGCCTGGTAGATCAAATCTGCTTCTCTAAGCTTCATCACAGCCACAGGCATCTTACAGCTTCAATTCTCACCTTATCCTTAACTCTTTTCTTAGGACTCCCAAATTCAGAATGCAGAGGTGTGGTTATTTTGATCATGTTTCTGAAATGTCTCTTTCTTGTAAGATGAAGCAAAGCAGTACTTGCTCTTTTTGCCCTTCCAGTGGAATGTTAATGCATGCACTTTGAATTTCTACATACTCCTGCTGAACCATTTCTCCAGTATACAATCCTACAAGCCCTTCTACATGCTTCATATGAAAATCAAGCAAAACTATGAAAGGTGACAGCATCCTGGGAGCAGGAGACTGAGGGCTTATCTGGGGTCATCTTCTACCTTGCGGTTCACCTACCTCTGAGCCTCCTTCCAGCCTCATTCATGCTGATCAGCTCCCTGGGTTGCTGTAAGAATAAAGCCCAGGGACACATGAGAGTGTTCTGGAAGGGTAGAAAGCTCCACATCCAGGAACTTACGTAATTATGTTGTAAGATTGTTCACAGCTGTCAAGTACAACACACTGACATCCTCATGCTCCTCTAATGTTGAGAAGCAGCTGTTACTTTCATTTCAGCCTCTCCCTTCTCCGTAGGCCAGATTGAGGAGAAATGAATGAATTAAAAATCTGTTGGGGGTGGGGGAAAACCATCTGAGGTGTCTTCTGTCTGGTTTTTCATCTGTGAGTATTTTAATATTCCCATTGAAACTGCAAGGTGGGTATGTAAGCAGTGTAGGAGGAGGAATGCGGAACTGGAGTCACTCTAAAAATGAAATAGTAGAAATAACAGTGCTCTGGGTGAGAGGGCAGTCACTGAATATGACTCTTAAAAATTGGAGTTTGGATCAGGCATGGTGGCTGACACCTGTAACCCCAGCACTTTGGGAGGCTGAGGCGGGCGGATCACCTGAGGTTAGGAGTCCGAAACCAGCCTGGCCAACATGGCGAAACCTCATCTCTACTAAAAGTACAAAAACTAGCCAGGCGTGGTGGCGGGTGTCTGTAATCCCAGCTACTTGGGAAGCTGAGGCAGGAGAATTGCTTGAACCCAGGAGGCTGAGGTTGCAGTAAGCCAAGATTGTGTCATTGCACTTCAGCCAGGATGACGACAACAAAACTCCGTCTTAAAAAAGAAAAAAAAACCACGGTGGTTCACACTTGTAATCCCAGTGGGCCAGGAGTTCAAGAGCAGCCTGGACAACACAGCAAGACCCCATTTCTACAATAACAATAATGATAATAATGCTAACATTAAAAAGAGGACTGTCCGAGCGCCTGCGGGGTTTCCTGGACCAGTTCACACACACAAACTGAGGTGCTTCAGCACAGCTCTTGAGGTTTATTTCTTGTCCTTCCCTCCTTATTCCCCACATTTATCTGTATCTGGAAGAGTTCAAGGCCTTTTGACATGCCTAGAAAGTACTTCCCTACCTTGCTCACTGGGAGCACACCTACTTTTTAAAGGTCTAGCACAAATGTAAACTTTAAAGAAAGCCTTCCCTGGTACCCACTACCACAGAGGAAGATTCTTCACTTTTTCTTACCTCTATGTTTGTAAATGCCTCTATCGCAGCATCCACTACTGATGTAAAGACATCTGTCACGTTATGTTTTCACATTTTCTTGGTGGGGAGTGTCTTAGTCCCTTCAGGTTGCTGTAACAGAATATCATCGACTGGGTGGGTTATAAACCACAGTTCTAGCATCTGGAAAGGTTAAGATCAAGGCTCTGGCAGATTTGGTGTCTGGTGAGCCTCCCTTTCCTGGTTCACAGACAGCTATCGTTTCACTGTGTCCTCACCCGATGGAAGGAGAAAGGGAGCTCTGCAGTCTCAAGTGCAGAAATCCCATTCACGAGGCCTCTGCTCTTACGACCTGGCCACTTCCTGGAGGCTTCATCTCCCAATAATCATCACCTTGGGGATTAGGATTTCAGTGTGAATTCTGGGGGGACACAAACACTCAGACTGTAGTAGACAGTGAGCACTTTGAGGACAGGAATCTTCTTCGTCCTTGTCTTCTTAGGGCACTGCAGAAGTTTTGTCACGTATTAAGTACTCAGTAAATATTTAATAAGTGTATGAATGAGTTAAAAAGAAAAAACTAAACTTACACCATGTGCTAACGTTCCTTTTGATTCAGGAATTAATGTTAGTGCCCC
Source organism: Nomascus leucogenys (assembly GCF_006542625.1). Classification (NCBI taxonomy): domain Eukaryota; kingdom Metazoa; phylum Chordata; class Mammalia; order Primates; family Hylobatidae; genus Nomascus; species Nomascus leucogenys. Next base: position 113,915,352 of record NC_044391.1, on the reverse strand, counting down.
ATCACAGTTCCCACTTGGAAAACAACTGTTCGTCCCGTAGATACAGACAGAACGTCACCGAGTTGGGTGTTTGTGTATGCGTTAGTTTCCTAGGGCTGCTGTAACAAATCACCACAAATTGGGTGGCCCAAAACAGACGTATTCCCTCACAGTTCTGGAGTCTAGAAGTCTGCACTCAAGGAGCTGGCAGGCCAGTGCTCCCTCTGAAGGCTTTGGGGAGAATTTTTCCTTGCCTCTTCCTAGCCTCTGGTGGCTGCTGGCAACCCTTGATGTTCCTTATCTTGTAGCTGCAACACTTCAGTTTCTGCCTCTATAATCATTGCTATGGTCTGGAATGTTTGTGTCCCCTCAAAATTCATACATTAAAATCTAATCCCCAGTGCTATAGTATTAAGAGATGGGACCTTCAGCAGGTGATTAGGTCATGAGGTCTCTGCCCTTGTCAGTGGGATTAGTGCCCTTATAAAAGAGGCCTCAAGGAGCTGCTTCTCCCTTCAGCCATGGGAGTGTGCAGCAACAGGGCACCATTTTTTTGAGGCAGAGAGCAAGCCTCCCCCAGGCACAGAATCTGCCAGTGCCTTGACCTTGGACTTCCCAGCCTCAAGAACCATGAACAATACATTTACATTTATAAATTACCAGTTTAAGGTATTTTGTTATAGCAGCCCAAATGGACCACAACAGCCATCTGTTGTATGTCTGCGTCCAACTTTCCCTTTTCTCTTAAGTATATGAGTCATTGGATTCAGGGCACACCCTAATTCAGTGTGAGCACCCTACAAAGACTCTATTACAGTTAAAGGATCGGGGGGAGTTAGGACTTGAACATACCTGTTTTGCAGGACACAATTCAACTGACAACAGTACATTGGTCTTATCATGGAATCTTGACTCCTGAGCTCCTGAGTCTCTCCTCTAGATGGTCGTCCAGCCTGTTTCAGCACCCTGAGGAAGCTACTTCTTCTAGAGGCAAATGTCTATATTTGGGCAGCAGCTTTCTGAGAATTATTATTATTACTGTTGAACCCAAATTTATCTCCCTGCTGTCTCCGTTATTCTACAATTCGAATGAATATGGAATACAATCCTACTTACGTTTCAGAGGAGAGAGGGAGCTTCAAGGTTTTAAGATGGTGCTCCTGGCCCCCTTTCTGAATGTTGCCAGTTCCTTCAAATCGTCATCCAGTCTATAGTTTCCTTACCTCACTTCCTCCACGTTGGCAGAACTTTCAGGGTGTTGGTTGAAACAGGTGTGGGAAGAGCAGCACAGATGAAAGCAGATACATTTCCTTCCAGGGAGTCTGCTTCTGTTCATGCAGCTTCAGTCACACAATCTTGGCCGCCAAAGCACACTCTTGAAACACTTGAGTTTACTGTTGGTTTCATGTAATGTTGCTGTACCGTCTTCCTCTTACTGAGCATTTTGGCCCCAAGACCAGGGCTTGGCTCTTGTATGATTATATTTTCCTTTGCTGTACCTGGCCTGTTGCCCCAGTTTGTTGAAACACTTTTATCATAATGTCGTCATTGCACCTTGCATGATAATGGATTGTGGTGGGAGGAGAGTAGAGACATGGTTCATGATTGAAATGGGTCTGTATTTTTGTTTTCTTGTTGTTTTTTGAGACGGAGTTTTGCTCTTGTTGCCCAGGCTGGAGTGCAATGGTGCGATCTTGGCTCACCGCAACCTCCACCTCCCGGGTTCAAGCAATTCTCCTGCCTCAGCCTTCCGAATAGCTGGGATTACAGGCATGCGCCACTGTGCTTGGCTAATTTTGTATTTTTAGTAGAGACGGGGTTTCTCCATATTGGTCAGGCTGGTCTCAAACTCCCGACCTCAGGTGATTTGCCCGCCTTGGCCTCCCAAAGTGCTGGGATTACAGGCGTGAGCCACCGCACCTGGCCCGAAATGGGTCTGTGTTAAAGGTCACCGTGCTGCTGCTTCATTCCCAAACACCTTATAAGAACAGGACCCAGATGTAATTTGGGGATAGCTATGGAAAAGGCTTTAGGATTTTGTACTGTTACTCTAGGCAACTGAGGAGGATGCAGCTCTCTCATACCATTTAGCTGGGTCTCCTCTGACACTTGGGTACTAATTAGATGAGCGTAGATGCTGGCTATCCCAGCCCCTTTCTATCTGAATGAATGCATAGATGGTCAGAACGAGAACCACAGGCGACTTGGAGATGGTAACTTGAAGGATTGAGAACCGAGCCCCAGAAGTCAGATTTGCATACCTGGCTCCACTTCTTGTTTGTGACTTTGGAGAAAGTACTTTGTAAAATTGCGTTAATAATAGTATCAACTCGTAGGGTTGTTAGAATAATTCCCATTTAATTTTAGCCAACATGCAGTCAGCAAGGTAAGCTAAGGCCCGAAGAAGTCCAGTGATTTGCCTGAGGCCACTTGTGTGTCCACCTAAACCAGGAACGATGTTCAGCCTTTTAGTTTCTAGTTTAATGCTCTTTCTTTTAAACTACTCTAGCACTTTAGAAATCATCAGCTTATGTTATTTATTTTCTCATTCTGCTTTTGTTTACGGAATAAAGGAAGATAAATACATAGAATTGGTATTTAAAACCTTTCTCACTAAAATACTGATTGGGTTCCTCTGTGGTGTCTATGGATTTATTTCAGATGTGTCTGGATTAGCTGGGAGACATTGTTGCCCTCTGAGACAGGGACATAAGGAGGGGAAGTTGCCCCAGTCCTTGCGTTTTCTCAAGACTTGATAAAGTCTCCCACTTCTGCTGGCAGAGCTGGCTCCCAGGGCGGGCTGGCACCATGTGCAGACTATCTCTGCATATTCAGCAACTGCTTGCGTCCTGAAGCCACACTATCTCCATTTAATTTGCAATGTGGACTCTATTTTCTCTCAATTTCTGTGAATTGGAGAAGTGCATTGTGCCAGCTTTCTTAAATTGCCACTATCAATATTCTACTGCCTCTATTTTTTATGCATGCTAATGACTTTTCTCCTTTTGAAATATACTTGTTTCCCAGATCAGTCTTTGCAACATTAAAATAAACAGATAAATAAATAAATAAAATAAAATGACACCCACATTTTAAAAACAGCCTTCTACATCAGGGTCAGTTTCTGCCCAGCAGTTTGTGGCATGAATCTGAACTGGGTGTAGAAAATCACTGCTCTGCTGTGCTGGGGAGACCCTGGTTGGCTTTTCTGGGTCGGTCAGCAAGTAGCCAAGAGTGAAGAGGGAGGTAGGCTTTTGGCTCAGAAAACTACTGGGCCATGTGGGGCACAGTTTGGAGGCCCGTCCTACATTCATTGGCCTTCAGGAATCATCCTCTACACCACCCCAGCTGAATTGCTTTCTAACGGGGCCTGTGTAATTTTGGGGACACCAAGTTGGTCTCCTGAGAGTCAGTGGGGGGGGGTCCCCTCCACCCTTGTTTATACACTTTACACATTCAGGGCTTCATTCTGCATCCTTTCTGCTTTAGTTTCATTTATGCATCTTACGTTTCAGACAAAGGAACCCATCATTGGTGCTGTTCCAGCCCCACACTTCCCCACAGTTTCTCCATGTTGGTCAGGCTCGAAAAGTCTAAATACTTTTCTGAATTGTCTCCTCCACATGGGGTGTTTAACTGTGGTCTCAGTTCTTGTCAATGTCTACTTTTTCTGAACACCGTCCATTTAAAGGTGGTTTCAAATGGTGTCTTCACAAAGCCTCCTCTGATTTCTGTTTTTATTCATTTGTTTATTCATTCTTTTCAAAAGACATTTTATTGAGTACCTAATATGTCTGAGGCTCTGTGCTTGGTGCTGTGGATAAAGTGCTGAAGAAAACACACAGATCATTGCCCAGAGCCCTTAGTTTACTCAGGGGAGAGAGAAAAAGTGTGCATGTAGGATGTTAGATGGTAGGGCAGGGATGGGGTTATAACTTTAAATAGGATGTTCCAAGAGGGAGGTCTTACTGGGAAGGTGAAATTTGAGTTAGGATCTGACAGCAAAAGTGCTGTCTTCTTCCCCCGCTCCTCATCTGGCACTGTCTCACATCTATTGTGGGCAGCAACCATGTGGGGGGCGGGGGCGGTTTGACAGGAGGCAGAGATTGAGAGACAGTGGAAGATGAGAGAGTATACGTGTCTCTGTGTGTGTACTCTCTTCCAGTGCCGTCTAGCATTTTTCCTCGTGGTGCTTAATACATTATTTTGGAGTGAATATTTTTATCAGGCTTGTTTTGCTGCCCTTCTCATTGGGGTGAACATGATTTGCTCCGTGTTGTGCAGTACTGCTCGGGGATGGATTGGGATGCCCCTGGGTCCGTGGGCTTTGTGGTGACGAGTGTTGGAGTCGGCCAGCATGACTTTGCTGTGGAAGTTGCTCTGTGAACCCAGCACACGTGAACCCCTTCCAAAGGCTTAGTTTTCTCAACCTGAAAATCAGGAAGTTGACTAACTTATTCCTAAGAGCTTTCCTGGCGCCAAGGTTTTTCCATTTTGTGTGATAAAATTCTCACCGTGTGCAGGAATCCTCTGTGGATGATTCCAGCTCACAGATTGTTCCATGGTTTGTGCTGATGGTTTGTACACTATAAATAGAGCCTGTGTTGCGATACCTGTATACCTGTAAATAGAAGTGTACTGTCTTTGACACCGTCTTCTTCCTGGGAGGGTATCCTCTCCAAGTAGATTGTGAGCAGTTAAATGACAGGCCTGGGGACATACCTTGTGCCCTCGGTAACCTGCAATAGACTGCGTATTCAGGGCTGGTTGATTCGTAGCTCCATCTGTCTATCTGTCCATTTTTTAATTGAGTTCCTAGAAAGTATGATAAGCATTCAATATTAAATACTAGAAATGCCGAGGAGGAAATGTGAATGCTGATCTGCAGAAGTTCACAACTTGTCAAAGGAATAACATTATTTGTAAACTACTTTGTCGTTTGCATGGTCCGTTCACATTTGTTTTGATGTGTTGATCTTCAGACATCTCTAGGATTCAGATAGGAATTATAATATGACATTATATTTTATGTCGTTTAAATTCCAGGAGTGTGACTTGGAAAACATTGAGAGAGTGAGAACAGTGGAAATGGTGCTGGTGACACGGGGTTGGGATCCCCAACCATGAGAGTGTCCCGAGGGGCAGGAGATGGCCGGTGGGAGACATAAGTCTGTTCTCTCTTTTCTCTTTTTTGGCCTCAGGTCCCATGTGTCTCTTATGATATGTGCATTAAAACATGTCAACCTTACTTTTTCAGTGAATTTACAAGTTTCCAAGGCCACTTTTTTGTTTGTTTGTTTTGTTTCGTTTTTTGAGACAGAGTTTTGCTCTTGTTGCCCAGGCTGGTGTGCAATGGTGCGATCTCGGCTCACCACAACCTCCACCTCCTGGGTTCAAGTGATTCTCCTGCCTCAGCCTCCCCAGTAGCTGGGATTACAGGCACGCGCCACCATGCCCAGCTAATTTTTGTAATTTTAGTAGAGACAGGGTTTCTCCATGTTGGCCAGGCTGGTCTCGAACTCCCAACCTCAGGTGATTCACCCTCCTCAGCCTCCCAAAGTGCTGGGATTACAGGTGTGAGCCACTGTGCCCTACCTAAGGCCGCTTTTATCATATGTGATTTTGCCAGATCCATTGACTTACGAACTGAATTCCTCGTGCAGCGTGTTTCCACCTTTGTCCCATGTCACAGAGGAGATGGTCTCAGAAGGAGGAATCTTCCTCCCTATCTGCATGGAAGACAGAGTCAGGATTGATCATATGCCTTCCTAACCCACAACCAGGTTTTTTTTTCTCTTTAGCCTAATTTCTGTAATTCCACAGGGATTACGTACATGTGGACTAGTCATGCCTATGGGAGGAACTGGGTGCAGAAGTTGGGTAAGATGCGCCTCTGAAACGGATAAAAGAGTGGTTTCTCTTTGAGTCTCCAGCGGCTCTAGGCTGCCCTGGGCTCCTTCCGGCCTGGGTTGGAGATGCCTGTTTAGAAATCTGTAGCTGTTTCTCCTCTGGCATCTCATGAATTCTGGCTGACTTTGAATGTTCCCTTGACACGACTGCAGTTCTTTAAAGCCCATCTTCTACATGGAATTGGCAAGTTCATTTAATTGTTTGGGAGCCAGATAAAAATGCTTTGTTCTTTGTTCTTACATTACGCCATTTCAGAATATCTCTTCTCCCACAAATTGCCGAGACTGTTCAATTCGAGCCTTCAATTGCTTCTCTCTGAGCAGATCTTTCAATTTATTTTGCAGGGCCTGTTGTTTTTGATTAGGCAGTTAGAATATCAGCTGGGTTTCTTAATCTATTTATTCATATTTCTGCTTGCCTTTCTTTTTTCTACCTTTAAGTCTCTTTTACTGTAATAAGCATGCAGTCCTAGCAGCTGTAATGAAGTGCAAGTACTTTTTCCTTGTTTGCTGACTGTAGTATGTGATCATTTTTCCTTTGCTTATGTTTTAGGTGATAATAATGTCATCATCATTGTTATTATTTTTCTTTTTAAATCAGTTACTATGCTTAGATCACAAACAGACAGAAGATAATTAGTAGATAAGAGAAAAACCAAAAATGCTGTGATTTGGCCAGGCACAGTGGCTCACACCTGTAATCCCAACACTTTGGGAGGCCCAGATGAGCAGATTGCTGAAGTCTACAAGTTCAAGCACAGCCTTGGCAACATGGTGAAACTCCACCTCTACGAAACATAAAAAAATTAGCTGGGCTTGGTGGAGTGCACCTGTAGTCCAGTTACTTGGGAGGCTGAGGTAGGAGGATCACTTGAGCCTGGGAGGCAGAGGTTGCAGTGAGCTGAGATTGCACCACTGCACTCCAGCCTGGGTGACAGAGCAAGACTGTCTTAAGAGAAAAAAATAAAAACAAAAACAAAAACCCTGTGATTCAGATTTCAGAAAACATGCAAGGGCAATGCCAGGTGCTGAGGTAGAGCCATGAAAAAGATTAACTGGGTCTCTTCTTCCTGGTGCTTATTGCCTAATTTCCCTTTTCCTTATTTCTCCTTATAGCAATCTGGTAGGATAGGCATTGTGATTCTCATTTAACTCATGGGAAAACTGAAATTTAGAGTAGTGAAGTGATCTGCTCAAGGTTGCATAGTTAAAAGAATTGCAGCTGGATTTTAAACCTAAGTGTGGAGTCTCCAGGTTTAGTGTTAGAGTCTGTGTGCAAGGGACTGTATCTTACTGCCTCAAACCAGACCTCTAATAAGTCCAGAGCGTCCCCTCTGAATGGAATCAGAGTCTCCTCCTGATTGATTTTATTCTGAACATTGGAAACATGACAGCATGTAGGTCTCTGATTCTGCCTTTGTCTTGCTTTATTATTATTATTTTCTTATTTATTAATTTTTTATTTGTTTTTTCGAGACAGAGTCTTGCTTCGTTACCTAGGCTGGAGTGCAGTAGTATGATCTCGGCTCGCTGCAACCTTTGCCTCATGGGTTCAAGTGATTCTCCTGCCTCAGCCCCCAAATAACTGGGATTACCTCTCGGCTAATTTTTGTATTTTTAATAGAGATGGGGTTTCGCCATGTTGGCCAGGCTGGTCTTGAACTCCTGACCTCAGGTGACCCTCCTGCCTTGGCCTCCCAAAGTGCTGGGATTACAGGCATGAGCCACCATGCCCAGCCTGTCTTGCTCTATAACTTCTCTGAAGCTTCATTTTCTATCCTGTAAATGGAGGAGGTACAAAAGAAGGAGGGAGAAAGTGGAGAGGAGGTTAGTCATCAAGAGAATGGCTTCTGGAGTACACGGACCTAGTACTGAATCCTGGCACTTCTGTGTTTTGACTCTATGTTTTAGAAACTGGAACTTCAGTTTCCTTATTTGTAAAATGGAGATGATATTGCACAGAGGTATACCTCAAAGGTATTGTGGGTTCAGTCCTACACCATCACTAGAAAGCGAATATTGCAATAAAGTGAATGGCAGAAATTTTTTGTTTCCCATTACCTTATACTGTATTAAGTGTACAGTAACATTTTGTCTAAAAATATACATATCTTAATTTAAAAATACTTTATTGGCTGGGCACAGTGGCTCTCGCCTGTAATCACAGCACTTTGGGAGCCCGAGGCGGGCAGATCACGAGGCCAGGAGTCAGAGACCAGCCTGGCCAACATGGTGAAACCCCGTCTCTACTAAAAAATACAAAAATTAGCTGGGCGTGGTGGTGGGTGCCTGTAATCGCAGCTACTCGGGAGGCTGAGGCAGGAGAATTGCTTGAACCTGGGAGGCAGAGGTTGCAGTGAGTCAAGATTGCACCATTGCACTCCAGCTCTGGGCAACAGAGCAAGACTCTGTCTTGGGAAAAAAAAAAAATTATTGCTAAAAAATGCTGATAATCATCTGAGCCTTCAGATTTACTTCAGAATTACTCATTGGTACATGAGTTGCACAATGGATGTTGTATCAGCAGACATGAAAACAATATTAGTTTTATTGCGCATCTCCATCAGAGTTCTGGAGTGCATTGTCAATGAGCAGAAGTATTTTGAAAAGAATCTTTTTTTCTGAGCCGTGGGTCTCAACTGTGGGCTTAAAATATTCAGTAAGCCATGCTGTAATCTAGCCTCATGTTATCTAGCCTTTGCTGTTCCATTTATAGAGCACAGGCAGAATAGATTTAGTGTAATTCTTGAAGACCTCAGGATTTTTGGAATGGTAAAGGGACATCGGCTTCCATTTAAAGTCACCAGCTGCATTAGCTCCTAACAAGAGAGTCAGCCTGCCCTTTAAAGTTTTGAAGCCAGGCATTAACTTCTCTCAAACTGTGAAAGTTGCATTGACGTCTTCTCTGAATACAAGACCGTTTCATCTCCATTGCAACGCTGCTGTTTACTATAGCCACCTTCATCAGTTATTTCAGCTGGAGCCTCTGGATGACTTGCTGCAGCTTCCACGGCAGCACTGGTGGCTTCACTTTGCACTTTTATGTTATAGAGATGACTTATTTCCTTAAATCTCATCAGCCAGTTTCTGCTAGCTTCGAACTTTTCTTCTGCAGCTTCATCACCTCTCTCAGCTGTCAGAGAATTGAAGAGAGTTAGGGCCATGCTCTGGATTGGACATTGGCGTTTGGTATTCTATCTAGACCACTACATCTTTCCCCATATTAACAACGATGCTGTTTCACTTTCCTATCATTCATGTGCTCACTGGAGCAGCACTTTTAATTTCCTTCAAGAATTTTTCCTCTGCATCCACAGCTTGGCTAACTGTTAGGCACAAGAGGCCCACCTTTCAGCCCGCCTCAGCTTTTGACATGCTGTCCTCACTAAGCTTAACCATTTCTGTCTTTCGACTTAGGGTGAAGGACATGTGTCTCTTCCATTCACTTGAACACTTAGAGGCCACTGTAGGATTATTCACTGGCCTCACTTCAAAGTTGTTACGTCTTAAGGAATAGGGAAGCCCCTGGGGAGGGAGAGAGCTGGGGTAACAGCTAGCTGGCTGTGGAGCAGTCAGAACACATCATGGGTGTGATTCATGGTGCCCCAAGACAATTACAATAGTAACATCAAAGATCACAGATCACCATAACGTATAATAACAATGAAAATCTTTGAAAGATTAAGAGAATTACCATAATGTGACACAGAGACGCATGTGAACCCTGCTGTTGGAAAAGTGGTGCTCACTTGTTTGATGCAGGATTGCCACAGACCTTCAATTTGTAAAAAACGCAACTATCTGAGAAGCACAATAAAGCAATGCACCATCAAACAAGGTGCGCCTGTACCTGTAAGTCTTTTGAGAAAAAACAACAACAAACAAACAAACAAACAACACCAGAAATGTATGTGGAACATTTAGCATAGTGCTAAATAAATATTTTCAGCTATTTTTCTGTTTGGGTCATTGATTCATTGACATATTCAGTGTGCATTCATTGAGTGACACTCAGGTGGGAACACCACCGCTGTTGTTGCAACCCCTATTTTGTCCCATTATGGGTACTTAGGGGCAAATAAGGCATTATGGATAAGACATGGTTAAATCTGCGGGGAGCTGAAACTCCATAGGTGTCCAATGATAAAAGTTACCTTATATTAAATGCTTCCTTAGTGTGAAAAACCATTTGTCACTGAAGTGCCTCCTAAAGAAAGGAGTGTTAAATTCTGACAGGGTCAACATGGGGTGGAATGACTGTTGGTTGGTGTGGAGATGAGGAGTGTCCAGAAGTGGGAGAAGACCCTAGATGGGGGTGATGTGGTTGGTGGGTGTGGTTGGTCTCAAAGACCAGGTTAAGGAGTCTAGGCCTCATTCATTCATTTGTCCATTTATAATGCTGGGACTATATGGAAGATGGATCAGAAAGTCAATATACTGAATATAAACCAGGTCAAAAGCAATGAAAATGGTCTCAGAGAGAGAGAGAGAGAGAGAGAGAGAGAGAATAACTTGAAAACTGGATTTAGGGCAGTGATAAGGAGAAAGAAAAGTAGCTAACAGAAATGAAAGATGATGGGATATTTTAAAAAGCACTTTTAAGAATCTGGATTTCCAGATGGTCATGAAAGTAGGAACAGGAAAATCTGGAGTAATTTGGAAATGCAGTGAGAATGCTACAGACAGAGGATGATGGGCATCTTGGTTAAAGTGACTGGAAGTAGGGGTCAGTGGTGGGGATGAAAATCCTTGGGTAAAATTGGAGGATTTGCCAGTCAACTGACCTTCACCTGCTTCTGGCAGTTGTCCGTCTCTCAATTATGTTAGCCATACTAACAAATGGACATTGGTTTTTATTTTGCTCTCATTATTTAACATTTCCTGTATTTATTGCTTTTGGATTCAAAAGGTTACAAGAAACTGAATCTATTTTTTCTTTTCACTATGAGGTAAAGAGACTGTTTTCCTTGTTTGAGGCAATTGCTTATCTCTCCTTCTTCTGTTTTTCCCTCCCTTAAAATGTTCTGCTACAAAATGACCTCTAGAACCTGTATATGAAACAGGTTGCAAGGGTGGTTCAGCTGAGTGCTAGAATATATTTAAGACTTTTTTACTGACTGCTAGTTCAAGCAAAAAACAAAGAAAACAAAAACCTGCTGCTTTGAAATAAGGGCTATTTGCTTCCTATGGCGTTCTTTTGCCTCACAACCTTTTTTCCAGTTTATTCGCTTTTGTAGCAATTAATCGATTAAAGAGTGACCATACAAATAGGTCTGCATTTTGGAAATGGGTGCTGTGCATGCTGAATGGTGTCTCTGAGTGTGAATCCCGGTGAAAGGATGAAGGCGGCGTCTCGCTCCATATTTTCTCTCCCTGGACTGGTCTGTCCCAGTTCTGCTTTCTGATCATTTCCCCTGTTGGCAGAACCTGCCCTTGACCCTCAGCCACAGTGAATCAGTGTACACTGGCACGACTCCAGATGCCTGGGGAATAAAACTTTGCCCAAGTTTGCCAGTCATTCCTCGAAGCTGCCCAGTTGTTCTAGTCTTTGTTGATGTTTCCTAGAAAATTTTGGCTCCACATTTGTCATGGTTACTTAGTTTATTTGACAGCATGTCTTGCTTTGTGTTGGATACTTTAGAGGATACAGCAGTAAGACTTGGGCACTGTCTTGGCGTAGCTCAAAAAGGAGGAAGATAAATAATAATAATCTTTTAAAAATCGGCCAGGCATGCTGGCTTACGCCTGTGATCCCAGCACTTTGAGAGGCCGAATCAGGGGGATCACTTGAGGTCAGAGTTCAAGACCAGCCTGGCAAACATGGCAAAACCCTGTCTTTACTAAAAAAAAATACAAAAATTAGTGGGATGTGTGGTGCATGCCTTTAATCCCATCTACTCTGGAGACTGAGGCAGGAGAATCACTTGAATCCGGGAGACGGAGGTTTCAGTGAGCCGAGATCGTGCCACTGCACTCCAGCCTGGGCAAGAGTGAGACTCCATCTCAAAAAAAAAAAAAAAGACCAAAGAAAAAAGTGTACAGTTTAGTGGTTTTAGTATATATACAAAATTCACATTGATCAGTCTCTAATTTTGGAATATTTTTATTGCCCCCAAAAGAAACCCCATACCCATTAGTGGTCACTTTCTACTCCCCGCTCCCCAACAGCCCTTGGCAGACACAAATCTCCTTTCTGGATTTGCCTATTATGGACATTTCATATAAATGGAATTGTATAATAGGTGGCCTTTTGTGTCTGGCTTTTTTGACTTAGCATAATGTTTTTAAGGTTATCCGTGTAACAATACTTCATTTCTTTTTATAGCTTAATTCTATTCTATGGTGTGGCTATACCACATTTTGTTTATAGGAGTCATATCTTGAGTGTGTTCTATGTTCATTGTTCCATGAGGTTTACCTTTTAATTTCATTTATCTTCACAGTTACTTCATAGGGACAATTACTATTGCCATGTTGTTGGTAAAGAAGAAGGCATAGATAGGTAACACAGCTAATAAGTGGCAGAGCAAGCTTGGTTTAACTGCAGAGTCTGTGCTCTTAACCGTACTATTCCCGCCACACTGGGAGTCACAGGATAGAAGACACATTTAAAAATGAGTATAAACGTGGGAGGAAGTTACAAAGGTCTTAAACGACTGTGGAGTTCAGTAGCTCAGAGTTGGGGGTGGCCTGTGGTGTGGGTGTCTGTTACGGTGTGCTGTACTTTGAGTCATTTGTACTGCCCTTCGGATTATGGTGCGCAGTGGATTTAAGGCAGCACAAGTGATCTAGGCCACAGGGAGACGGGGTGGGGCTCCCAATCCACTGACAGGTTTGCTCAGGGCTGATTCGGCAGCATGCAGGGCTGAGCCTGAGGCCAAAGGTTTTCAGACATGTATGTGTATCTGGGTGGGGCCTGGCCTGTGCAGGCAGGGACTTGATAGCAGACACCTCTTTTCTGTGGAATGTGGAGAAGTACAAGCAAGTCTAACCATGCCGCCCAGCTCACCACACATGCGATGAATGATGGAACGAATGAGAGATATGGTGGGTGGGTACTAGAGTTGAGAGCCTTGAACCTCAAATTGAAGAGACGGCCTGCCTTGAGAGGTATACAGTCTGTCCACATCTCCGTTACTCTGCTGGAGCTTGCTGTCTAGATTCTACTGGGAGCTATCACCCAGGTCCTTCCTTCAGTGTAGAGTCTATCTCCTGGGAGATCAGAATTCCCAGCTTAGTCTTTTCTTAGTGGAACCCTAGAAAATTGTTCTATGGGCCGGGCGTGGTGGCTCATGCCTGTAATCCCGGCACTTTGGGAGGCCGAGGTGGGTGGATCACGAGGTCAGGAGTTGGAGACCAGCCTGGCTAACATGGTGAAACCCCCTCTCTACTAAAAATACAAAAAATTAGCCTGGCGTGGTGGCGTGCGCCAGTAGTCCCAGCTGCTCAGGAGGCTGAGGCAGGAGAATTGCTTGAATCCAGCAGGCAAAGGTTGCCGTGAGCCGAGATCGCACCACTGCACTCTAGCCTGGGTGACAGAGTGAGACTATCTCAAAAAAAAAAAAAAAGGAAAATTTTTCTATGACATAATGTTTCTGTCTCTGACAGTTTATTCACTCAGCAAACATTTATGAGGCTCTTCTGTGCCAGGAGTTGTTCTAGGCACTTGGGACATATGAGTGAGCAATATATAATATAGAGAAGGACTTTGCTGTCTTTATACTATTCTGCCAGGGCAGACAGAATAATAAGCAATAGACATAAATAAATATGTTATAGTTTTTTTTTTATTTAATAGAATAAGTGTCATAAAAAAAGTTGAAGTAGAGCAAAGTAAAAAGGGATGTAAAGTGGTTGAAATATTAAAATAAGACAGTGACAGCCGGGTGCGGTGGCTCACGCCAGTAATCCCAGCACTCTGGGAGGCCGAGGCAGGTAGATCACGAGGTCAGGAGTTCAAGACCAGCCTGACCAACGTGGTGAAACCCTGTCTCTACTAAAAATACAAAAATTAGCTGGGTGTGGTGGCACATGCCTGTAATCCCAGCTACTCAGGAAGCTGAGGCAGGAGAATCGCTTGAACCCGGGAGGCAGAGGTTGCAGTGAGCCGAGATCACACCACTGCACGCCAGCCTGGGCAACAGAGCGAGACTCCACCCCTCCCCCCTCCCCCCCAAAAAACGTGAAAAACTTGCACTTGAAGATGGTTAATGAATTAGCCATGAGAGCGTTGGAGGAAGAGTCTCATAGTACAGAATTCGGAATGTTCGAGTAACAGGCCGGGAGGCAGATGTGAGCATGGGAGCAAGGAGTGGTGGGAAGCCAGCTTGTCACTCCTCTGGCTAGCCAGAGGATCTTGGTTTGTCCTCATGGTGGAATGCCAGCCATTTCAGGACGGAGCGGAGGGCTGCCCCATTGAGAATCTCATAACAAAACTGAATTTGTGATATGTTAAGCACAATCAGAATGGACAGATTAGCCCAAGAAATAAAAAGTTCCTGTGGTAGATCCAGGACTTGGGGAATTCCAGGGTTACGCTGTCAAGTTCCCAGGGGCCCTCTGAATTCATTTGTTTTCTTTTCTTCTCTTCGGTCCATCAGAACCCCAAGGGGAAGCAAGCACTTTCTGTAGTGGAAGCTTAGCCATGCCTGGTTTTGCTGGATGGGTTTTTCTGCTGCTGGCTGTACATGACCAGGTCTGGGGTCTTATTTGTTCTAGGAAGATTTAGAAATTAGTACTTAATCATTTGCCTACCTTGTGTATATACTTTGAAAAGTAGAGATACATGTTTATAACACGTAGATTCTGGATGCTGGTGTATAAAACTCTGACGGGTTGGTTTACTTCATTTCACAAGGTTTTCTTCACGTTAGAAATATGACCTCAGTAGTATACCGTTAGTCTGCAAAATAGTGGGTCTGTTACACAATCCCAATTTATCTTTGTTGGGAATAGGAAATGGGTCATGCAATAGTCAGATTATCTCCCATATGAATGGGTAGCTTCTTGTGGCATGCATATAGAGTAGTACAGTTTAAAAGTAATGATGTCACTTATTTTATCTGGCTTGATTTGTTGCCTTACCTGGGCCAGAGTTTTCTGAAGATGTCCCCAGAGTTTAAAATTTATGTTATATTTGTTGTACTCCTTTCTTCCGTCCCCATTAGGGATTTGTGGGATAGCTTTTTGGCAAAATGTCAGTGCAAATGTTTGTAGAAGTGGGTGAATGAATTAAAAAGCAGAGTAGGCATTTAACTGGCAGGCTGAAAGAAAAATGTCAGTTTCCGTGGGTTAAGCAGGATCTTTGCAGCATATTTAGCACTTGACTTCTTCCAGATTTGCCTACATGAAGTAACCTCTCTGTTTTCACACATGAAATATTTAAATAACTTTAAAATATGTGTGTAATGCCGGGTATGTGACCAGATGGAAGAACCCTTCTTGGCCGAAAATGTAAACAAGCTGCCGCCAATGTTAATGTTATTGCTGTAGACGTAAATGTATTTTGGTTGGTTTTATTTTATTTTTGAGCATGTACAGTCCATCAAAGTTAAGCCCAAATTGAATTCTGTTTGAATGTTTTTTTGATGGTCCTTCATATTTATATTGATTTTTTACCTGCCCTTCTTGTCTAGGATATTTTTACCCCATGTAAAATGGATGCAACTGTTTGTTTTTCAGATCATGTCCAAATAATCATTTTTGTCTCTAGTTCCCCAGGGAAGAGTGTTATGCAAACAGCTTTAGGATGTTTTAGACAGTTAATAAAGTAAGTTGTCAGGTAGGCTAAGGAGTTACTGAGTTCGTAGAGCCTGGACAGCTGATCTGCTGCTGTGTGGAATTGGGAATTGTTGTTTGTCCTGCAAGAACCTTGATTTTGGAGCATTGTGGTGAATGGTGTTTCATTGTTGTGACTGTAGAACAAAGGGAGTTAAAGCATCTACTGTGTGTCACAGGCCGTCTCATTTAATCCTCATGTTTCATGTGAGTTGATCATATTTTACAATGAGGAAAATTCGCCTTTTGAGAGACACCATTTCCAAGATCCCTAACTGCTAGTTAGTGGCACAGCTCAGGTAAGGACCCCGTTTCAACCTACTGAAGAGCCCGTTCTCTTTTCACTGTCTCTGGTTGTTTTTAGGGAGGGAATAAGGTGATATTGGTCAAGCATGTCCCAAATGATTGGGTCTGACAGATTTAGTGTTTCTTAATCTCTAGATAATTAAATGGAGGAACTGTGCTTTTACATGTTTATGAATTCATTTTCAACATTTAATCAGCAAAGTAATGTTGGGTCTCTGAGACCCAATCATCTGAATCTTGTTTGACAAATAATCGTGTGAGTGTCTGGGGGATTAATGAAGGCTTAGATTCCTTACAGCTCCCTTGAGCTCGAGACCATCAGGGATGAGTCTTTCCAAGGTATTTCCAGAACCTCTGCTTCCCTATGGTGATGAGTCTTCCCCCAACCGGGCTCTAATTGCCACCTGTAAATAAAGGAGTCCAGGGAACCCTCAAATCAGACCACTTGGGAGATTTTAAATTAATTGGCATTTAATCAAAATGTTTGCAGGGATGAAGGTGCCCATGCATGCAGCTGCCATTGTTTGTGCTTATACCTCACATCTTGAGACAGGTATAAGAGAAAGGTGAAAATGAGAAGCCCCAGGAAAACCACAGACTCAGAAGTTTATGGTATGAGGAGCAAGAGTGATACAGGTGGTCCTTGGCTTTGTTTATTCTAGGGAGTGCTTTTCAGTAGTGCGGGTTTGGAATATGGCTTGGTCAGATGATGGCTGTTTCTCTGATTCTAAATGAAACAGCGTGGCTTTCTTGTTCAGGGTATTTTTGGTATGTTTTAGAAAGAGATTTTTCTGAGATCCCAAATCTCCAAGTTCCAATAGAGGTGATGCTATGAGTGGGTTAGGAGTTGGAGCTGTGTTGCCAGTGACCCTGTGGGGTGGATTTGTTTATGTACCTGTGAACACAGTGAGCCAAGCTTGTCGTTTGTGGCACTGGGGCAGGGGAGAAAGGAAGAACAGTAGAGCAGGTAATTATATATAAAAACAAAATAAAACAAACAAAATACCAAAACTTTTTGATGAAGATTCACTGAAATAATATATATGAACTGCTCCAAGCCTGGCCTATAGTAAGCACTCTATAAATACTGCTTTTAATGTTATTACTCTTGTTTTTATTACTGTTATTTTATATATCTCAGATGTGCATGGAAGAAAGGCTTATATGGATTAATAAGATATGCTTTGTAAGTTTTGTAACATTTAACTAAAAGATTAGATAATGACTGTGATTAGAGTCTAGACCAGACGTAAGATTGGACATTTAATCAGAGTGTTTCAATGACTTGGCTAAAGGCATTATTTTTATTTTATTTTATTTCACATATATAGTTTTGAGACAGAGTCTCAGGCTGGAGTGCAGTGGCACGATCGTGGCTCGCTGCATCCTTAACCTCCAGGGGCTCAAGTGATTCTCCCACCTCAGCCTCCCAAGCAGCTGGGACTACAGGTGTGTGCCACTAATGCCCGGTTAAGTTATTTTTTATTTTTTGTAGAGACAGGGTCTCACTATATTGCCCAGGCTGATCTTGAACTCCTGGGCTCAAGCAATCCCCCTACCTCAGTCTCCCAAAATGCAGGGACTATAGGCATATGATCCACCGTGCCTGGCCCCCAGCCACTGGCCCCTGGCCTCTGGCATTATTTTAGAGCATAAAATAATGTGGACTCCTGTGTACCACTCTTTCTGAGCCTCTGGTGGAGGGAAATGAAGTAGATCAGAGTCATATTTGACATTTCAGTCTCTCTTGTCCTTTCCTTAAGGCCCTTCTGAGCACTCCGGTGGGGAAGGCAGAGATTATCAACCTATTAGGGTGTGGAACATTCAGAGCTGAGGCGAGAATTATGGGCTAAGGAGCAGAGCTGGAGGATTTGCTCACCTTTGTGACCCTTTGGTCTTGTGATGGGAATTTATAATTGGAGCAGAGGAGCGTAGATGAGGATGCTAGGATGCTCAGCAAGGCAGGGAGTGGAGAGGAAACACTTCTTCATGGGAATTGTGATTCACAGCTGCAAAATGTTCTCTACCACGAAGCTTACCCTTGGCTCTACAGTGAAATGAGAACCTTTGGGGATGCGAAAGGCAGTTGCCTGAGTTAGGAATGGTACATTATCCTTCCTGTGACATGTAACTGATGAAAGCGGCTGGAGTTACTTTTGCCCTGGCTCTTAATTATAAAGGGAAAAAAAACCTTACTCAGTAATTTATGTCATTTGAGGAACATGTGCCGGCCACCCTATAATCCTTCTGTTACCATTCTGTAGGTTTCTTCATCATTTAGTCTGCAACTTCCGAGTTTCCCAAGGAAATGAGACAATGAATACATGTTTCTTTTACTTTTGAATCCAATTTACTTAGCAGCCAAATCTATAGTGAGTAGAGGATCACTCTTGTTGAAGAGGCTGTTAATCACCAGTTGTAAATGTTCCAAGTGGGAACGAAAGGGGCAGAGCTTTAATCATGTTGGCCTTCCTTTGGAGGAAAAAAGAGAAAGAGGCTGCCAACCGCCTGGCCAAGAGATGGGAGGCTTGGAAACAGACTTTCTCCTACACATCAAAGGAGGGCTCTTGGCTTATTCAGGTTTCTCTTTTTCAGGCAAAATACGGTTGTATGTGAATGGTGTCCTTGTGAAGGAACAGGCTGGAATCAGGCCATAAGAGTTAATGTGAAGAAGGGGTCAGGTTGACGGGAAAGGGTGTCGAAGCATTTCCTCTCACCCTGGAGTCTCCAGCCCATCAGAATTGGGGAGCTCTGTTTGAGAGGTGTCTCAGGGCTCCATGCAATGTCCCTCAAGAGCTTGTGCTGGCTCCATCTGCCAGAGGAGAGAGCTATCAGGAGACATGTACTTGTAAACAGAAGTGGATGGGTGGTCTTTGGATTACATTTTAAGCTTTTGCATCTGTTCATTTACTTACAAGTTGGTGAAAGGAAGGGACAGGGGAAGCTAAAGAGCATGGCAGTGGGGAGAGGCAACTAGAGATTGGCAGAGGTTTTGGGAAGAGATACTTCTGCCTCTGAAACAACCACATGAGTGGCAGCATCCATCTCATGACAGGGTGATGAAGATAGGGACATTTAATTCACATGAGCACCAACGAACATTCAGGACAGCCAAAGCTGTCTACGCTCCTTGCCTCCAAAAAGTATGGAAGTAAAACAAAAATAAGCTCCAATGTTAATGGGACATTATATGTCCAGGCTCCGTCATCACAGAGGTAAGGACAACGTAAGTGAGAGCGCCTGGCTGCATTAGATGCCCCGTGGGTTGGCGAGGCTGCGGCACCGGGGATTCAGGTGGATCAGGATAGGTTTCCAGCTCAGAGAGGCAGAATTAGAGAGAAAAAAGTTGAGCAGAAATCAAAACCTGGACAGAAATAGCACATTTCATAATCGGCAGATGAAGTAAGCACGGTCGGGGAGGAGGAGTGGGAGTCCCGGGGCTGGGAGGACAAGTGCTCTGGCCCAAGGCTGGTAGTGTGGGACTCATACGCAAATGCAGCATACGCTTCAAGAGGCTCCTTGTCTGGTTGTGCATGGAGGGTTGCCATGGCTGCTTATGAGCCTGACCTGGGGGCTGTGTAGGTACTTCCCTCTTGCAGTCTTTTTGACAGGTTGGCAAAGAAGAGGATATTTATTTCTATTTTATAATTTGGGTAAACAAGCCTCCAGGAAGTGAAATAACCTGCAGGTTACATGGCTAAGTGGTAAAGCCAGGATGTGAATATAGGTTTTCTGTTACAATTTTTGGGGCGGAGAGGGACTCTCTCTTCCCTGACCCAGCTGTCTTGCTATTTATATGTACATACTGTATACAGACGTCACTGTTTCCCAAGTAGAGATATGTTTATATTTCTGTGAATTTATCATGTCCAACTTTCATGAGCAAATGTCCCTACCTCTATTGCTTTTTAATCTAAAAGGACGCTTGCTGAGCATCTCTGTGGTCCCAGCACAGTATGATGTTAACAGGACTGGCCTCTACGCTGTGACGACAGTCTCCTTGTCTGATCATAGCAAGCAGAGAAGCATAGGTTACTCAAGCTGGGTTCTTAGCACTTGTTCCTCAAAAGAAAGCTGATGAGCATTCCACTCTGACATGTCAAAGACAGGAAGGAGCTTGCTTTCAGCACTTGTCTTTTGTAGTTCCACTGACAGGACTAACTTAGTGACAGAGGATCCTTTAGCGAGCTACCAATGTGGGTGATTGAGCCTCTCCCTGTCCAGGGTTGAATCATGTTATTCCCTTAGTAAATCTGGCTGGTCCTGATGTAATCTTCAGGCTCTGTGACCTGAGCTAGTAGCTTTAACTTTCTCAGCCTCTGTTTTCCTAACTACAAAATGAGTGTAGGCTAAAAGACCTCCCGTGCATACTAAGCTAGCTGGGCACTAACCTTGTGTATCTGGGAAGGAAATGCCACATGTGCTCTTTTCACCCTAAGGGCATGTTACTTCTTTACCTCCAGTCTCTTAAGACTTCTGTTAGTCAAAGACACAGTCTGCCAAAGGCCAGGGCCCTTTTGTCAGTTTTCCTGCCATAATTTCCACGAGAATGGCCCTAATTGCACTTAACATGCACAGTGGATATGACAGCCTCGGAGTAATTGGACCGAGTCCACTTCCCAAAGAACCAAAAAATTCCCGGATCTGAATGTTCCTTGAATCTCCATTGATTATTTTTCTTTTGTTACATAGGATGACTTGATGAGATTGATAATACTAATATTGTTCTTCAGGCCTTTCCTCCTCAGACCTGTCAGTGTTATAAAGGATTATTTTTTGAATTTTCTCTGTATTACTTCCGTGTGTTTTATTATCATTATTATTAGTTGACTTCATTTTATTAAAGATAGTGTAATTTGGAGTCAGTTCTTGCGGCCGAGTTGATTTAAGAGGAAACGAAGCTTACATATTTACTATAATTTTGTGTCTATAACGTGTACAATATTTATGGCATTAATTTTGTAGTGCAATGCATTGTGTACCAGAACAGCATGTTATATGCATGAATGGCGCTGCTTTGACTGAAAAATGTGTCCTGTGGTAGCTTTGTCCTCAGGCATGGAACCAAATATGCACACATATTCAATGACCAAGTGAGTGTTTAGAAACCTCTGGCTCTGACAGGTAACCACGGGAGGCCAGTGTTCAGCGTGGTAGACCATGTTCCTGCCGTACTTCCCATTCATCTCTTCAATCTATTCCTACTTCAGCTGTGCCCCAGTTCAGCTCTTTATTTCTCCCACTGGGTCGTTACGGAAGGCTCCTGGTTGACCTCTCTGCGACTGGTTTTACAACAGCTGTTTCATCTTTTATATGCCCCCCGAGTGGCGACTTGCACTCCTAGCTACCGCCCAGTCATCTCCTTGCTCAAGGACCCTACTTGTGCTCCATTGCCTGTATAAAGCATAGACACTCTGGCCTGCCATCCCTGGCTCTTGACCCACTGCCCATGGAGCTTTTCTGAAACCCTCTCACCCCTCTGCCTGGTTCACTTCTACTCGTGTCTACAGCGCATTACATTCTACCTCTTCTTACAAACTCACCCTTCCTTCAAAACCTGTTCCATTGGCAGAGAACCCCTAGCCTTCAGGGATTTCTTGCTCTTCCAAACTCTAGCAACTCCTAGCGAAGCCTAATGTGTTATTAGTTACCTATTGCTGTGTAACAGATTACTCCACACGGTAAAACAACAAATACATATTATCTCCCGTAGTTTCCGAGGGTCAGGAATCTGGGAGTGGCTTAGCAGGTGGCTCTGGCTCAGAGTTGCTCATAAGGTTGTGTTCAAGCTGTCGGCCAGAGCCGCAGCCTTTGGAACACTTAACTGGGCTGGAGTATCCACTTCCAGGCTCGCCTGTGAGGCCCTTGGCACGAAATCTCACTTCTTCACTTCGTCCTCCCCATAGGGCTACTCAACATCATGTCAGGTGGCTTTTCTAAAGTGAGTGATGAGTGAAAGACAGACAGACAAAAGACTAAGATTGAAGCTGCAGTGCCTTTTTTTATAACCCAATCTTGGATGTAAAAACCATCACTCTTATTTGTCACACTGACTGCTACCTTTGATACAAGGTGAGAGGTGACTACTTAAGGGTGTGAATACCCGAAGGTGGGGTTGTTAGGGGCGACCTGGAAGGCTGGCTGCTACACCTGCCTTATATCGTTTTTGCATGCATGTGTTCTGTTTTGCCAGCTAGCCTGGCACTGTTCAAGTTTGCAGGCTGATCTCATTGACTGTGTGGTTCCCTTACTTCATCCAAAGTGCTTTTCATGAAGATACTTACTGTGTTTTCAAAATAATCTGTTGCCCTCTCCTCCATTTGTAAGAGATAGAGGTAACTGGGGCCCGGAAGGATTGGTTATCCAAGTCAGTCAACTACTATGTGACAGAACATGTGAATTCACTCCTAGGTCTTTAAATCTAAAACCCATGTTCTGTCCACTATACAAATGGTATGCTGATTTTGCTTTCTATAAAATATTTTCTACAACCTGCCTCTTGTCTATAAGCTTTGGTGTTAATTGGAACAACTTGGAAGCTCCCAATGATTGCAGGGACTTATTTGTATATAACAATTTTAAGGTGAGAAAAGTTTCCGAGAAGTTGTCTTAACCAACTAAAACCTCATCTTCCCGGTCTTCATCTGTTCAGCAGTTGCCTATCCAAAGCCTCTGATTTATTTGACTGTTCTGCTGATCAAGGGAGCTTACGAGACCCATACGAATACCATGTTTTAGCAGTTTTTTTCTTATTAAGTCATCCAGGGAGATTCAGCTGGTCACCTCCCACCACAAGAAACTTTCTACCACAGCGCCTCACTCATCTGTTTCTAACAAGTGATGCTCTTGCGAACAGTCTCTGGGTTTTCTAGGCTTAGAGGGATTGCGCTGGAAACTAAATTGGAAACTCTCCCAATAACGCACTCTGGATTCTGAGACTTAGCTTCAGAGGGAGGTTCTAGGAAAAGAAAAAAAAAAAGAAAGAAAAGAAAAAAGAGAAAAAAGTCTTTGCCGTACTCCCAAGCACAAAGGTATGGTGGTTGAATTCAATAAAGGAGCTTTGAATTTCTTTTTCATTTTGAACAAAATACTGGTCCCTTTGGTTGACTTTGAAAATGTGTAATGTGTATGTTTCTAATTTCAGTTATTCGCCCTTTTCTGCAGAAAGGGGAACACTGCAGGTGGCTTTCTGAAACTTGAACGCCTCGAATTTTTGTGTTCCCTCTCATGATCGTCTTTTATATCTGCAGGGGACATTAGACTTATTCTTGTAATGATCTTTAGATTTTTGGCTTATTGGCTAAAGATATCTCTTTTTGAAACATTTTTATTGAAGTATGTCTTCTACCCACCAATGGTTGGAGGAATTTTGAATATTATTTTCCAACCTCTTTCTTATCTGTGCATAGAGATGCTTTTTATTTTTTGCCTGCAGTGGCCGTGGGGTGGTTTAATGTTACATGCTTCTCCGCAGTGAGTTTCCCTAAAACGGAATCTTTTGAATCTCTTTAAAGAGTCTGAACATACTGGGAAAAGATGAGAAAGGGATTTGAAAAAGAATTGAGAATGAGCTTTCTCAAATACTTTTATGCTCCTAGGTGGTTAGCAGGTTGTTTTCTGTATAGGTTGACATATAGATTGACATTTTCTTTAGCGGCTATACTCAGTCAAATTCCTTCCTCTGGAGCTCTGGGAAAGCTCCCATTCTGATGACAGTAGAATTCTGTCTTGCTAGTTTGTTTTTACATATATCTAGATCTAGACTTAGGTAAATAATAGATACACACACACACAGACACCTCTATGTATATGTAGACATATCTGCAAATACAAAATATTTCTAGAAACTTGTATATTTATGTGCTATTCCTTCTTACTGTCCCCTTCAATATAAATGGACATTTAAACATTTAGGGAGCAATTAACTGTAAGTCTTCAAGATGAGTTGCTTGATGAAGTAGCTTCGGGCACTTGTTTAAGTACATTTTACAGGGCCCATCCGGTTCTAATTGCCAGGAACACCACAGGTAGGACAGGTTTAACAGAAAGAAAACATAGTTTGGAGCAGGAAGATGAGTGCCCCAGAGAGAAACAGAAGGCTGTTTTGCTTCTAGAAGGAAGGTACGAAAATCCAGAGTGGGTACATGCAAAAGGAATTAAGGCGACCTGTTTGTATTGACCTCTTCACCTTCTGATTGTATATATTTTTGCTTATAATGAGCATGCTAGTAATTGTAATTGTTAATATTTGTAGCACTCAGCTGTTTTTTCCAACAGTCATGCACTTTATCTTCTTTAGCCCTCACAAAATCCTTGCCTCCCAATCCACCCCCTCACCATCATGAAGTCATAAGTAACTTTTATTTTGTGAAAGAAAAAGGTTGTAACTTAGTGGCTAAGTGATGTATATAGCTAAAAGTGGGAAACTAGGGTCTCAAACCCAGGCTTTTTTGACTTCTAACTCAGTACACTATGTGCCTCTGCTCCTGACCTAAGTGGGCATTCACTAGTTTGACTTCAAAAAAGGAAGATAATACAGTGGATACTTTGGTTCTCTCTTCTATCCCTGCTCCAAGATTCCATGAGGGCAGAGTAAAAATCATGTATGTATTTTTTTATCTCTAATTTCTACTTCATTCTTGGCATGACAGAAACATTGGAAAGTATGCTGGTTTAAAATATGTCCACAAGGCCGGGCATGGTGGCTCACACCTGTAATCCCAGCACTTTGGGAGGCCGAGCCGGGCAGATCACGAGGTCAGGAGATCAAGACCATCCTGAGTAGCACGGTAAAACCCCATCTCTATTAAAAATACAAAAAAGTAGCCAGGCGTGGTGGCGGGCGCCTGTAGTCCCAGCTACTCGGGAGGCTGAGGCAGGAGAATGGCGTGAACCCGGGAGGTGGAGCTTGCAGTGAGCCGAGATCGTGCCACTGCACTCCAGCCTGGGTGACAGAGCGAGACTCCATCTCAAAAAAAAAAAAAAAATTCCACAAATTATTTGATACTCACTTCAAAGAGCCCATTTTTCTCTTGAAGGTGGGTTGGGCCTAGTGACTTGCGTCTAATGCGTGGACAAAAGTGGAAGTGATAGTGTGCAATTTTATAGACTAGTCATTAAAGGCACTGTGGTTTCCTCCTTGCTCTGTCTTGGATCACTTCCTGTAGGGGAAATTAGCTGCTATCGTGAGCCCACTTAAGATGTCTTATATAGATGCCCATCTGTTAAAGAACCAAGGCCTTCTGCCAGCAGCCAGTGAAGAACCGAGGCCTCTGGTCAATGACTTGGAAACAGATTTTCAGCCCCAGTCAAGCCTTCAAATGGCTGCAGCTGCAGCCATGAGCGATGTTGCCGCAGCTTCATGAGAGAGCCTGTGCAGGAGATACGCAGCTCTGCTGCTCCTGGATTCTCAGCTTACAGAAACTAAAAGATAAGAAGTGTTTATTGTTATAAATCCCTAAGTGTAGGGGTGTTCTGTCATGTAATAATGGAAAACTAATGTAGAAATAGATGGGCGGTACCTCTGGGTTTCTGAGTTTCTGATACTGACTTGATTAGGAACTGTGATTTGTTGGCAGTGGCTACTTCTCAGTTGTTTTGTTTTCTTTCAACTAAAATATGTGTGGCAGTTTTGTGTGTTTCTCAAATTAGACAGTCACCTGGGGATCATTTAAAAATACAGAATCTAAAGCCACAGACTCATGACATGGAATGTCCTAGGATGGCGTTTTGGAATCTATATTTTTTGCAAAACCTTTTGAGATGATTCAGATGCAGACAGCCCAGACTCATCCAGGGAATGTCATTTGGAAACCAGTGAGCGAGAGCCCTTTCCTTGATTCAGGTCTGACAATCAGGGTTTGCTACAGGATTCCTCCATTCGGCCCTCTCCCAGGAGCTCATCTTAATGCCTACGTGCCGAGGGGCATGCCTCGGAAGGATGAACTGTTACAGATCTGCAGCTTGTTCTCCCCTTGAGCTGTGTCTCGTGCTTGGTGGGAAGCCCAGGTCGGACAGGGATGGAGAATGACCTGTTCAGGCCTTGAGTGTGACCAGGAGCCGAGAAGGAGACATGTTCCAGTGCTACAGCTGAGACTGATATGTGGTGTTACTCTTAACAATAGGCAAGTTTATGTGGGAATGTCTCTCCATGTTTACAAACTTCAGAAGGCCCCTTTGGGAAAGAAAACCACTCAAGGAGAGTAAGTAGCAAGGGAGAGCTCTCTCAGGAGGAAACTTGTGGGCTTTCTAGGGTGAAAGAAGGACTGCTAATACTTACTCTGGTCAACAGATGCTGACATAGTTCTGGACTCAAACAGGGCATATTTTAAACATGTATTTTTTAGTTCTTCAATGTCATAATCCTAATTTAAAATGGGTTCTTCAAGCATTATGGCCGTACCCTGGGTATGGTCTTTGATGTATGCCGTTTGGATGTCTATGCCAAGTGTTTTGGTGTTTTGTTGTATCATCTGCATTTTTTAAAAAGAAAAAAGTACAGATGTCTGAGGTACCTGTTTCTTCCCATGAGCCCTGTTGGAGTACCTCTTCTGACACTAAGTAACTGTGTGACCTTGGGAAAATTAGTTACTAGCATTAAGATGAAAGTCTTTTCTTTAGAGAAAGGAGAAACCTAGGCAGGATGATTGATCCATGTAAACAGTTATATCTGTTCAGTGTTGTATTAGCTTGCTGAGTCTGCCATAACAAAATACCACAGACAGGGTAGCTTAAACAGCAGACATTTGTTTTCTCACAGTTCTGGAGGCTGGAAGTCTAAGTTCAAGGTGTCAATAGGTGTGGTTTCTCCTGTGGCCCCTCTCCGTGGCTTGCAGATGGCCTACTTGCTGTGTCCTCACATGGCCTCCTTCTGTGTCTGTGCACCCTTGTGCATCCAGATATCTCTTCTTATAAGACTACCAGTCAGATTGAATTAGGACTCACTCTAACAGCCTCATTTTAATTTCATCACTTCTTTAAAGGCTGTATTTCCAAATACAGTAATATTCTGAGGTTACTGGGAGTTAGGGCTTCAACATAAGAATTTGTGAGTCCACAACTTAGCCCGTAACAAGCACCCAGGCTGCTTTTGTGTGTTAGAGGTCTGGGTGACGCAATGGCTTGGAGAGGGTGCCAGGCACCCTTGGGTTTCCGCAGCAGAAGTAAAATGGAGTGAACTCCCTAAAGACATTTGGTCCATTTTCTGCTTTTTCAGAAACATGCTCTGAGATTATCTCTGTGTTAGGGAGTCACAGAATGCTACCTTCAAGGAATGCCCTCTATTTAATATTAAAGGAAGCTGAGGTCCAGGGAGGGATAGAGCTATGTCTATAATTAGATCTCTTGATTTCTAACCCAGTTCCATCCACTCAGAAACAAACCAGAGCATATAACCATACTCTCTGACCTCACTATTGCCTCACTCCAACACCTCAGAGACACCCAGCTTAGAAGTGGTGGGACTTTTTTTTCAATTCCGGAGAGGGAGGATATAATGGTGCTTCACCGGGAATGTGCTAAGAACATTCTGAAAATAGTGGCATCCTGTAATCAAAAGCTTTTTGTCTGAGGGAAGGCCTTTTTTTTTTTTTTTCCCCAATCCTTTCTTCTCCTTGATCTTCCAAAGGAGGTCAGGTTTTTCACCATGAGTTCTAGGATCAAGGCTAGTAAATCTGTAAGTTGGCAGAGTTTTGTTATATTTAAACAGAGGTAGAACAGAGACAATAGTAGAAGTGATTCATCTAATTTTTTTAGTTTAATTCCAGAGTTAAGACTGAAAATGATTCTTGATGTCTTAATAAATAGTTTTAGACCAACAGATGTTTAAAATGTTTTAAGAAATTAGATCAAATTGTCATCATTTTTTTCTGGAATCTACAAGTGACTTGGGAATCAGGGCCTAGCATTTTTCTGGATTAAGTGGAATAAAATTTGCAAATGTGCTTGTATGTTTTTAAGACTTTTTTTTTTTTTTTTTTTTTTGAGACAGAGTCTTGCTCTGTCGCCCAGGCTGGAGTGCAGTGGCGCGATTTCGGCTCACTGCAAGCTCCGCCTCCCAGGTTCACGCCATTCTCTTGCCTCAACCTCCCAAGTAGCCGGGACTACAGGTGCCCACCACCACACCTGGCTAATTTTTTTGTATTTTTTTGTAGAGATGGTGTTTCACCGTGCTAGCCAGGATGGTCTCGATCTCCTGACCTCATGATCCGCCCACCTCGGCCTCCCAAAGTGCTGGGATTACAGGTGTGAGCCACTGCACCCAGCCTTTTTTTTTTTTTTTTTTTTAAAGACACTTTCTAAAGATCCCTGGCCAAATAAAATGTGAACAATCAGCCAGGCTCACGCCTGTCATCCCAGCACTTTGGGAGGCTGATGTGAGCTGATCACGAGGTCAAGAGATTGAGACCATCCTGGCCAACATGGTGAAACCTTGTCTCTACTAAAAATACAAAAATTAGCCGGGCATGGTGGCAGGCATCTGTAGTCCCAGCTACTCAGGAGGCTGAGGCAGGAGAATCGCTTGAACCAGGGAGGCAGAGGTTGCAGTGAGCTGAGATCGTGCCACTGCATTCCAGCCTGGCGTCAGAGCAAGACTCTGTCTCAAAAAAAAAAAAAAAAAAAAGAACAATCCTCTCAAACATCTGTACCTGTGGTGGAAAGTAATTGTCTGCACAATCCAAGAAACATTTCAGTCTATCCCAGAATGAAATTCTGCCAGCATTGCATTGGTGTTCCCAGTTTGTCTTGCTCTCACGGTAGAACAGCTGGCACTTCCTTGTCATGTTTCGCTTCCTTGTTTTTGTTCCTTGGCTGAGATGTGAAGGACTTGGGAGGGGCTAAGAAACCTTGGGAAGGTCAGAAGAGTAGTGGCAGTAGACACAAAAAGTAGTGGCCCCACAGGAGAAACAGCATGTGCAAAGAGGAGGCATGATAGAAAAGCAATGGAATGAGGATGAGAAAATCTGGATTTTTGTCTTTTTTCTTTCTTTCTTTTTTTTTGGATATAACTGGGGAAAATTACTTCCTCAGTCCTCATGTCCTTATTGCATCATAACTGGATTTGTGTTTTTTGGTTTTTGTTTTGTTTTGTTTTGTTTTTTGAGATGGAGTCTCACTTTGTCGTCTGGGCTGGAGTGCAATGGCATGATCTCGGCTCACTGCAGCTTCCACCTCCTGGGTTCAAGCGATTCTCCTGCATCAGCCTCCCGAGTAGCTGGGACTACAGGCGTGAGCCACCGTGCCTGGCCTCATAACCGGATTTGAGTCAGAGAATCTGAGGGTCCTCAGTGTTGCTGAACTCGATTCATTCATACACACAAATTGGCTGAGTACCTGCCATTTACCATGTACCTGCAGTGTGATTGGTCCTGCAATTCAAAGATGAATGAACTGAGATCGTTGACCTCAAGCTGCTTGGTTCAGTAGCAGAGACAGACATATGAGACAACCATTTGTGATGCCATGTTGTGAGTGTCATGGGAATACAGGTGAGGATGGGATTAGCCTTGATGGAAAGAGAGGGAAGTCTGCAGGACTCAACAGAGGAAAAGACCTTTCCCTAGAAGGAGAAGAGGGTGAAGTTAGCCTGGGCAGCCAGGCTGGTATGAGAAGAATCATAGAGATTGAAAAACTTCATTGAAACAACAGCGGGTAACACTATCCCACGCTCTAAAGTATTGACAACTTAGTCATGTCCTTTTCAGACACTACGTGCACCCAGAGCTCTAGGGTTGTTCTGAAGGTTGATTATGGAAACCCTTGCCCCATGTCTCCTTGCTCTGTAAGGCTGGAAAAGCATAGAATCTATTTTTGTGCTCTGACTTCGTTGCCCATCTGTCAGAAAATGCCCTTTTCACAGCAGGGTTCTGGTGACTTAATTATTGTTTGAGGAATATTTAGAAGTTTAGGTCAAGGATGAATTTCTGTTGCAAAACTGAAGGCACACAAATGAGATGTTTAAAAATGAAGTGGAAGTTTTTTGTTTTTGTTTTGTTTTTGCAGAAAAAAGATTTTTAATGGCTTGAATGTGCTGCCATAGTTGCGTCAGATTGTCAGAAAATTATGTTGTACATCCGAGAGAAAAAAGAAGAGCCTTTTGAGGAGCTGCGCTAAAATTATTTTTTGTTTAGTCTCTTAACTCTTTGGCTTGAATGAGTCATTGACTTTCCTTGCCAAGATAGGGTTTAGCATTTGTTTTGTGTTTGAAAAGCAGGCCAAGGGATTGCCATGAGGGGAGACAACCTGAGCAACTGGAGGAAGAATTGCTAGAAATTGTGTTACAGTTGTTTAGTCTGAATGTGATTAGGAACAAACAACAACAAAAATAACATTATTGATTTTAAAATTTGTTTTCTGCTTTCTTCCAAAAAAAAAAAGGTCTAAAGGAAAAAGATTTTACTGTAATGTGTCCATTAAAATACAGGGCAAAGCTAACGTCTCACAGGAAGGTTTATGTAGCAGGAAATGTTTTATTTGATATAGGTAGATAGCTATTGTTTGAGGGCATAAATTTTAGATTAAAGATTCCTGGCAGTCTATGCAAAAAAGGAAAATATGGTTGCCTAGCAACTTTTATTGATTGATTTAAAAGAGACAGGTCTGTCAGTAGACCTACTCTTCTTTTTTTTTCCCCCCTCTTTTTCTTTTCCCGAGTTTCATTCTGTTGCCCAGGCTTGAGTGCAGTGGCTCAATTTCTTGGCTCACTGCAACCTCCGCCTCCTGGGTCCAAGTGATTCTCCTGCCCCAGCCTCCCGAGTAGCTGGGACTACAGGCACATGCCACCACGTCCAGCTAATTTTTGTATTTTTAGTAGAGACGGGGTTTCACCATGTTGGACAGGCTGGTCTCAATCTCTTGACCTCGTGATCCGCCCACCTCAGCCTCTCAAAGTGCTGGGATTACAGGCGTGAGCCACCACACCTGGCCAGACATACTCTTTCATATCCTTATTATGCAGATTTTTAAATATTATAAACATTGAATAGTATAATTTGCCATCACTTAAGTAAGTTTTCCAGCTGATGATAAACTTTACTTGGTAAGACAAATTTTTTGCATTGGCCTTCAGTAAAATCTTTCACTTAGTTGAAAGCATTTTTATATGGGGAGGGGACATAACTAAGGCAATCTAGGTTTGTGATTTTCTATTACAGTTTGATCCAAGAAAAAATAGCAGTAAGTGTGTCAATCTTATCTTATTTAGATCAGTGTTTTAAAACTTGTATGTTCGTAAGAACTGCCTGGGGCCCTTGTTAAAATACAGATTCCAGTGCCAGCTGCAGATTCACTGAATCAAAGTCTCTAGGCAAGGGGCCTGGGTGTATATTTAACAAAGGCACCAAGTGATTTCTTATGCTCAGACAGGTTTAAGGAACACTGCTGTAGATGGTTTTCCTTGACTGTTTTTTCCTCTCAGCTGGGCTTTGTAGCAGTCATTTTGAGTATAAATTGTGATAGGAGCCTGAGGCAATAGCATTAAAAGTGAGTTGGCAAAGCCCAGCAGAGCCAGTTTAATTAGCTAGTTTGGATAACCGTAATGTCATTTCCCCTTCTCAAGCTGTGGTGCTTCAGGATGCTGCCCATCAAGTTCCTTCCAGGTGTCTTTTCATCTGTTATTCCATTGATCCTTACACCATCCCTGTGTGGTGGGCAGAACAAGTATAATAATTGTATTTCATTGATTTTTTTAAGATGCTCCCCTTTCTCACAATTGTACATCCCTAATATTAGTATGCATCTTAGAATCGATTGTCTGAATTTGAATATTTTTCGCTATTCTAGTGATTTGTAAAGTAACGGTGCATCTTATATCCAAAAGCGTTGAAGATTTGATGAACTGCCATGGCTCCTTTTACAGATGAGTCATCTGAGATACCAAGAAGGTGATGTGACTATGGAAAATTGCTACTAGTTGAGAAAACCCAGTCTCAGATCCATCTTTCTGTTCTTGTTACTAGTTTTCTGCTGCTGAGTAATCAATTATTCCAAAACTTAGTGGCTTAAAACAACATTAAGCATTTATGATCTCACACAGTTTCTTGGAGTCAGGCATCTAGGAGTGGTGTAGTTGAGTAGTTCTGGTTTGTGGTCTCTCATGAGGTTGCAGGGCTGCAATCATCTAAAATTTGACTGGGGCTGGAGTTTCCACCGGACTCACGTGGCTGGGCAGTTGGTGCTGCTGTTGGGAGGCCTCGGCTCATCCCCATGTGGGCCTCTCCACAAGGTTCCTTTGAAGTGCTGCAAATTAGTGACTGGCTTCTGCCCAAGCATGTGATCCAAGGAACCAAGGCAAGAAAAGGTTGCAGCGTCTTTATGACCTAGCTTCAGACGTCTCATACTATCACATTTACCTATTTGATTTGCCACCCAGACCAAACCTCATGCAGTGTTTGAGGGAACTGCACAAGGGTATGGGTATCAGGAGATGAGGATCACTGGGTGTGGGCTGTTTCCTTCAGACCACACAGCCTTTTTGACATAGTTTTGTCCTTATTAGCTTGGCCGTCTCATACCCGTAGGTCGGTTCTTAAATTGAATAAATGGAAATTCCCTGTGATTTATGTTCCTTTCTAGCACTTGTAGAACTTTAACATGCCTACAGATCCACTGGGTCTTCTGTTAAAACACAGATTCTGATTCATTAGCTCCCAAATGCAGGCTGAGATTCTTCATGCTAGCAAGCAGATGATGCCTTTGCTCCTGGGCCATTTGAGTGGCAAAATGAACAGACAGGCAGGCTTCCAATAGCACTATCTCTAGGGTTGCACTGCAACCAAAACTCGTTTCTCCTTCTGAAGATGTACTTGCCTCTTCCTTTTCTTCTGCAGAGAGATAACTGGTTTGGGGAGAAGTAACCAGAGAAACAGAGGAGCCTGCCTCATGAAGTTGGTTAACAGAAGCGGGTGTATGGAGCAGATAAGAGCATGCATTATTAGGTAGGCAGATTACTGCAGCTGTGAGTCTGTTCATGGTGAAGGTCAGGTTTCAGACAGCAACAGCTGGGTGCTCAAAAGGTGAGGTAATGAGCTTGCAGGGGGTGGGGGTGCGGAATGGAACCTAAACAGTGCTTAAAATGAAACGTGTCAATGCATTATTCAGAGCTCAGATGTCCATCAGTGGATCTTCATCTTTTTTCTCCTCTCTCCCTTTCACACAGACACACACACAGACACACACACACACTCACACACACACACACATCTTTGAAGCATTAACATACTGTCAGGAAAACTCTGTTCATAATATATTTTTTGAATAAAATGAAGAACGTAGCCTGGTGTGGTGGCTCACAACTGTAATCCTTGCTCTCTGGGAGGCCGAGGTGGGAGGATGGCTTGAGGCCAGGAGTTTGAGATCAGCCTGGGCAACATAGCAAGACCTCGTCTCTACAAAAATAAAAAATACAAAAAATTATCTGGGTGTCGTGGCATGCACCTGTAGTCCTACCTACTTGGGAGGCCAAAGCAGGAAGACCCCTTGAACCCAAGAGTTCAAGACTAGCCTGAGCAACATAGCAAGACCCCTGTCTCTACAATAAACAAATAAATTAGCTGGGCATAGTGGTGCATGCCTGTGGTCCCAGCTACACAGGAGGCTGAGGTGGGAGTATCACTTGAGCCTGGGAGGTTGAAGCTGCAGTGAGCTGTGATTGTGCCACTGCACTCCAGCCTGGGAAACAGAGCGAGATCCTGTCTCAACATTTATAGATACACCATACATACATACAAACATAAACATACACAGAAGAATGCTCTAGAAGAATGCACACATGAGGCATTGATTTGTCAAAGGAACAACAGTCATTATCTGAGGTTGCCCATTAAATGTCATCCAGTCCATACGTGGCTGGTGGGAATGCAAAGTGGTACAAGCACTTTTAAAATAATGTGACACTTTACAAGAAAGTCACACACCCACACTTAAAAAGTGGAACGGCGATCGCACTTCCAAGTATTCATCTGAGAGAAATGGAATTTATTTCTACACAAAGGCCTGTACACAAATGTTTACAAAAGTTTTATTCATATTAGCAAAAACCCAGAAACTGGTGAATGGATAAATAAATTGTGTCACATCTGTACAAAAAGAAGCAAGCTATTGATGAATCAACA
This sequence comes from Nomascus leucogenys, assembly GCF_006542625.1. NCBI lineage: Eukaryota > Metazoa > Chordata > Mammalia > Primates > Hylobatidae > Nomascus > Nomascus leucogenys. The sequence goes on along the minus strand of NC_044391.1, from coordinate 113,881,271 downwards.
AAATGGATGAACTTTAAAAGCATCATGCTAAGTGAAAGAAGCTAGTCATAAAAGGCTACAGACTGTGTCATTTATATGTCATTCAGGAAACAGTAAAACTACAGGCATAAATCAGAACAGAGATTGCCTGGGGGCTGGGAAGGGGATTAACTGCAAAGGGATGTGAGAAAACTTTGGGGTGATGGAAATATTCTGTATTAATTGTGGAGGTTATACAACTTTATACCTTTGCCAAACTTAACCAACTGCATCTTTAAAAGGGGGTGAGTTTTGGCCGGGCGCGTTGGCTCACACCTGTAATCCCAGCACTTTGGAAGGCCGAGGCGGGTGGATCATGAGGTCAGGAGATCGAGACCATCCTGGCTAACACGGTGAAACCCCATCTCTACTAAAAATACAAAAAATAAAAAATTAGCCGGGCGTGGTGGTGGGCGCCTGTAGTCCCAGCTACTCGGGAGGCTGAGGCAGGAGAATGGCATGAACCCTGGAGGCGCAGCTTGCAGTGAGCTGAGATCGCACCACTGCATTCCAGCCTGGGTGACAGAGCGAGACTCCATCTCAAAAAAAAAAAAAAAAAAAAAAAAAAAAAAAAGTGGAGGGTGAGTTTTATCGTATATAAAGTATACCTTAATAAGTATGACTTAAAAAAATACAGCAACCTGTCCAAATCTACCATTTTCCAAATGAGAAAACAGGCCCCAGATGAGGAAGTGACTTGCTAGCTCTTGTGAGTCAGGGACACAGGCATCTTGGGCCCCACTCCTGCTGCACAGGTGCGCTGGATCCTTGGCCTCCTGTCCCATTCCAGAGCACACTCCAGGTAGGACTCAAGTGCTGATCTTCACTTCTCCATGTGTCACTGTGTGTGGCTTTTTAAAACTCACACTTCACTGTGCTGCCGTTTGGGCTGTTGACCTATAATTTGGCTGGAGGGCTCCTAATTAGAAAATAAAGCAAATTTGCATTCAGTCAGAATCCAAAGAACGTTGTATTAGTCCATTTTCACACTGCTGATAAAGACATACCCAAAACTGGGTAATTTATAAAGAAAAAGAGGTTTAGTGGACTCTCAGTTCCACATGGCTGGGGAGGCCTCACAAACATGGCAGAAGGCAAAAGATATGTCTTATATGGCGGCAGACAAGAGAATGAGAGCCAAGCGAAAGGGGTTTTCCCAAATAAAGCCATCAGATCTCATGAGACTTATTCACTACCACGAGAACGTTATGGGGGAAACCAATCCCATGATTCAATGATCTCCCACCTGAGCCCTCTCACAACAGGTGGGAATGATGGGCGCTAAAATTCAAGATGAGATTTGGGTGGGGACACAGCCAAACCATATCAAACAAAAAGCTACCAGTGAACTTCTATGCACATAGGTCATTCAACTTTCATGGTGGGGAAGGGGAAGCAAAACTTTCAGTTTATTCAGAAGAGTGCCTTGAAGGACACTAAGTCAGTGTAAAAAGAACAGAATATTCTAGAGATAAACACCAACATCTTGTTGCAGAAAGCAGGTAAGATTTGGAATGAGCCAGACCTGGTTTTAGTTTCTGACTCTACTTTCCACCTTCATGCCCCTGAGTAGCCACTTAACTTCTCTATCTGGGAAATAGTGACCGTAATTCCTACACCACAGGGCTTCTGTGAGGTTTAAATAAGAAGCTGGGACATAGAGTACTTCTCCAGCTTCAATAGACTTCTCTAAGTGTCAGCACTGGGCTCTGTGTTCCACACACATCATCTTAAACCCTAACAATCATTGTTCCCGTCGTGGAGGTGAGCCAGCCCGGGGAACACAATCTGCCAGTGATTATACCAGCTGGGCAGACCAGTGGTCATGAGTCAATTTCAATAAATGACTGTGGATCTGAATCAAGTTCTATTTATAAGTTAATAGGTTGGGGAGCTTGGAAAGTGTGAAATTTTGCTTCTTAATTTGAGAGGAAGCTTTCTTTTATACTTTTTGCCCTTTAAGAAAGAGAGGGGGCCGGGCACGGTGGCTCACGCCTGTAATCCCAGCACTTTGGGAGGCCGAGGCGGGTGGATCACGAGGTCGGGAGATCGAGACCATCCTGGCTAACATGGTGAAACCCCATCTCTACTAAAGAAATACAAAAAATTAGCCGGGCGTGTTGGTGGGCACCTACTGTAGTCTCAGCTGCTTGGGAGGCTGAGGCAGGAGAATGGTGTGAACCTGGGAGGCGGAGCTTGCAGTGAGCTGAGATTGCACCACTGCACTCCAGTCTGGGTGACAGAGCGAGACTCCGTCTCAAAAAAAAAAAAAAAAAAAAAAGGAATGGGAAAACAATTGAAGCCAAAATTGGGATGCTGAGTGAGTGCCAAACTTCAGCTGAAAGGAAGCTGTCCTCCTCCCCAATCTCATCTGCACTCAGCCTCCTCTGTGTCTAGAAAAAATGCTCCAACCACCCGGAGACCTTGTGCTATTTCGGGTCCAGCTGATACCAGAGATGCAGGGAGATTCTCTCTGAGGGCATTCTCTGTAATCTCAAACTCGTCTGCCTTCTGAGATTAAGAGGCCAGTTTAACACTAACTGACATGGCGTCAACTAGGTTTAGGGTTGACTTTTATTAAAAATTTGTTTTTCCCTTTTATAATCACAGTGATATACAAGTAGATTTTCCATCTTCACTTGAAAATAATTTCTCATTCTGTCACACAGCCAGGCTAAATTTACAAAACACCAACTAGTTTTCATAGCCCAAGACAACTGGCAAAATACCAACTGGCAAACATATTGAAGGCAATAGAATTGATTCCCGTTCTCTACGTTTAAATCCCTCCACCATTTGCTACACGTGCCTTGACTCAATCTTCCTTTCCTGACTATAGTCATCCAGTATTAAGTGGTCAGTTAAACTTACATTCCTACAAGCCCTGTGTACCATTTTGTCTAGTATATGGAGGTTCTAGTATATGGAGAATATGATAAATGTGAAACCTCTGTATGGGGAGAAAAAAGCACATAGTGTTTTAAGTACTAGAGATTTCTCTACTTCCTAGGGCAGAATTACTATCCTTGTGAACAGTTTAGGAGCCTGGGGACCAGAAAAATTGAAGTCAAGACTAGTGGTCAAAATGGGAAACTATAGACAGTTTCCCAGCACCAGCCTGGAGCTGTTTCTGCTAGACCACACCACATTCCCCTTGTGTAGGTTATTTAATAAATTCATTTCACAACCCATAAAGCACAGTAGGAAACAATGCAATTACTGAACCATTGGAACACAGCTGCCAACATCTTGTTTATTCAGAATTGTCCAAACACTTCCATGTGGGGGCGGGACTGAGGCAATTTGCTGGTTCAACAGTTGACATTGATAAATTGGAGTTTCATTTCCTCTGCCTTCTGTTGGAGGTGCTAATGAGCATTGAAAGGCTGGAGAAACACAGAAGGGAGAGAAGGGAGAATCTCGCCTCATCTACATACTAAGTAATTGAGCCTGGAAGATGTAGACTTGACACCATTAGGTAATAGGTGGACACATTTGAAGTCACTAATAAGGGCCAAATGCAATTAGTGTTGTGAAAATTTTAATTATTTAAATTCCACTTGCAGATTGTGTGGGCTGGAAGCTTCATTTAATAGGAGACAAGGTTTGCTTTTCCTAATATTCTTTTATGTTTTCTGACTTTTTTCTTTTTATTTCATGGGCACTGTGCCAACATTCCTTGGCTTCTGGAAAATGAGGGAATTGGACTAGATGATCTCTGAGGCCTCTTCCATACTCCATTGTTTGACTTGCTCTGGCATGAGAATTTGCCTGAAATGAACTGCATTCCCCTACGCACACATTTATCCAGGCCTCTGTTTTCCAAGCCACTAATTTACTCATTCATTCAACAAGTTTACCATGTGCCAATTACTGTGTTAGGAACTAGAAGTAAAGTAGCATGCAGGCTGCAGCGAGCCATGATAGCACCACTGCACCCCAGCCTGGGCGACAGTGAGACCCTGTCTCCAAAAAATAAAGTAGGTAAGTGGCCTGAATATCAGCAGACCTCGATTCTCAAGAGCTGGCTTTCTAAATGGGAGACAGGAAAGTAGAATATATTGGGGCTCTTCTAGGGTAGAGTACACGGCAGAACATGAGCATGTAGGAGGACCGCTAAGCTAGACATAATCAAGGACAGCTACTCGGGGTATGTAATGTTTTAGGCAGATCTTTTATATAAGAAAGTAAAGATTGAGAGGAAGAAGCGTTTGGATAGACTTTGTTTTGTGTACCTCTCAGGACTTTCTGCGCACCTTTTCTGTATGTGGCATAGAAGAGGAACAGCAATTTCATAAAAAGGATTTGCTTGATGTAGGAACATAAAGTGGAAATAAATTGGAGTGATTTTTGAAGAATGAATGGCAAAGAGTTAACACTCAAAGAGGTGATGTTATAAAAAGGCTAATAATTTTAAATGAAAACCTTAAATGCATATATTTTATAATTGCCTGCTTAAATACAGGCTGTGGGCTGCGTAGCTGAACTCAAGCGCCTCTTTATAAATATCAGCTATTTTAACCAAATTTTTAGAGTTGAAAATACTTTAAAGGTTTCTTATACTAATCATTTCACACAAGGCAATTGATGTCCAGAAACTTTATTTATTTATTTGTTTATTATCAGAAATCAGACCATGTAATGGCTAAGCCATCTCCCCATCTCTCTGAATCCCTTTCTTCTTCGAAGGGTCAACTCAAGATATTACTTCTTCTAGAAGCTTTCTCCCATAATCCATCATCTCCCCTTATTTTCTATAAACTCCAACTTTAAACTTGCCATCATTAAAAACATTTTTAAAATACATGAATGTTTTGCCACATTATTTGAGATCTTATTACATCTCCCAACCTACTTGAGCAATTTATTTTTTCTTTGATCCAACACATTGAACTTTTACTATGAGGGCCTCAGACACTGGGGTGTGACATTGTTCTTGTCCTCAGAAAAAGCTTTCGGTCCAAGTGGGAAGATGGATAACATGGTTTTAAGGGCTGAAGTCTTAAATTCTTCCTTCGGAATTTACATCCCTCAGTGATCTGACCCTATTCCTACTGTTCAGTGTTCTCTTGGTGAAGCTGGATATATTACAAAACTAGACATTGCCTCTTGTACTCACTGAGGTCTCTGAAAAACAAATTCCTGAAATGCAGTGGTTTTCACTGTCTTTTCCTCAAAGGTTGTTAGACCATCTGGATGTCCTCAGATAGAAGTATTTCTGCTGTGTTTTGGCATAGGAAACAATTATTATTTCCACAGTTTGAAATTTGTTTTTACTCTTTTAATCTGTCAGTTTTATTAAAAAACAAGTTTATTTGAATAAAACAGGTTAACATGAGTACCGGAGTTCTAAATTAACCTTTTACACACATGAATATATGTCCTACAGTCCAGGCTAGCCATAAGTATTTTTTTTCCTGTCTGTTAAGCTCTCAGCCAGGAGAGTAGACTTATTTTGGAGAAAGGTTTTTTTTTTTTTTTTGAAATGGAGTTCCACTCTTGTTTCTCAGACTGGAGTGCAATGGCGTGATCTTGGCTCACTGCAACCTCTGCCTCCCTGGTTCAAGCAATTCTCTTGCCTCAGCCTCCCTAGTAGCTGGGATTACAGGCATGCACCACCAAGCCCGGCTAATCTTTTGTATTTTTAGTAGAAATGGGGTTTCTCCATGTTGGTCAGGCTGGTCTTGAACTCCCAGCCTCAGGTGATCCACCCACCTCGGCCTCCCAAAGTGCTGAGATTACAGGCATGAGCCACCGTGCCTGGCCAGAGAAATGTGTTCTGTGAAGCAGCGAGTAGACGCAGTTAGGAATTCTCTAGCTGCAAGTCATTATAGAGATTGTCAGACATTTACTCAATGTTTCTAAAGCAAATTGGATTCATTTTTGTATGACATTAATTAAAATTAAACCTAAACAATTTCTTTGCAGGTAATTTTGATTTTATTTTAAATGTGTTTGGTGAACACCACCTGTAAATTAGAACATAGGATCTTTGGTGTGAAAATAATTCAGATATGTATTTAAAAGGTAGATTTAACTTTAAATGAATATTATACTGGCTTATAAATGTATCAGATATGGCATATTTTATTATATTTTATCATGTCTGTTTAGTAGAAACTATGGAGATTGAATGTCAACTGAATGTTGCCATTAGGGTGATGGCCAGACTGTCCTGTAAGGATATAGGTTTACACATTTTCAGGTCATCTCATCACCTCTGTGTGGTAATACTTGACTGATACCAGGGTGTCAGAATGCCCATTTAAGAATCAGGAGACCTTGCCCTAATCTTAATTCTGACACTGACTAGCCGCGTGGCCTCTAACTACTAGCAGTACCTCTTCGACAGTCAGTGTTCTCATCCATACAAGGAAGCAGTTAGATTAGATGTTCTAAGGGCCTGTGCAGTTATAAGGTGAATGAATGTGATCAGTGGAATGTTTCTGTCTTGCACGCAGAAAAGCAAAAGCCACAAAGGATACAGTGACCTGACCATGGCCGTGGAGAAAAATCACTGGCTCATCGGGAATAGGTCAGACTCTTATTTTGGCCTTCAGGCTTCCTCATGGTCCCCGGCAGCACTTCCCCGTGGCGGACCTTATTCCTTACAATGCCAGTCATTTGCATTTGCTCTTACATCTATTAGGAGAACTTCTATGTGGATATCCAAAAGGGGTGGGAGGAATAAAGTTACTTGATGAGTTCCTATACTATTAATGAAGTCTCTACCTCCATGCCTGTTGAGATATCTGAGGTGAACTCCTGTCACCTTTTCTGTTGAATCTTATTTTGGGGAGAAACCAATAAATGAAGTGAAACAGTGTAAGTGACTCTCCAATGTATCTATCACAAGCTGTCTTCAACTCAGTTTAGAAACGTCTCCTATTAGGAATGAAAACCCCACTTTTTTTCTTTTGGACTGTTATGCTTGTTTGTGGCACATTTAATTAGCTTCTCAGGGACTTGCTGTGAATAATATCTCCCTCACATTTAGAAATGCGATAGGTATACACTTGTTTGTTTAGAATCAGATCACGTATTTCCATGTAAAGACATTTCAAATAATGCCTAGGTTCACAGGTGCCATTTTAACTCAGTTTGCAACCGGAATGCAGTACTCATCCTATTATCTTGGGTTTGGGGAGTAGGAGGCTGTATAGGAGGGAAGAGAAAGGAAGAGGAAGAGAAAAAAATTGAGCACAGTTTTGAAATTGACAAAGCGTTTCCTGGGTGCTGCCTCTTGCTGCCTCCCTGTCTCCTACTTCTGTCCTCAGGACCCTGACGGCCCATCATGGCACTTTGTAAACCTCCAAATCACTCAGTCAACTCTGAATCCAACTCCCACTGTGGCAGGGCAGGTGTTCTCTGCTGTGTTAAGTATGATGTTCTCCAATTCCAGACATTTAAACCAAAGAGTAAATGTTAATTAGCGCCTTAACTTCCAGAAAGCAATTTCCAGTTTCTTTTTTAATCATGACAGTGAACCTAATTGGTAGAATTAGGCAAGAAGAGAGGGAAGGGGCAGAAAATTCTGGACTGAGAACTTGCCTCTGGGTTTGGTGCTCCTTGCTTGTGCCTGGATCTCCCAGCTTCCTTCATTTCTGGATCCCGTAGTATTTGAAAGCTGCAGGTGCTTTGCTGTCTCCCAGGGCAATAGCAAAGTTGTGAGATGAGGTTGAGGAATGAGGTGGGAGCAGGTGTGGACAGTTCACACTACTGACCTGGATGAGATGTTTGTGAGTCAGCTCTACCTTTGGAGTCAGACAGCTTGGTTCAGCTATCAGATCCACTGACTATGTAACTTTGAGCATTTATTTAACCTCAAGGTCTTCATCGTAAGAGGGCATTATAAAGATTAATAACAATTCATAAGAAACCTTTTGGCCCAAAGTAGGTGCCCAGTAAATAAGTGATGTTATTAAGAGCCCAGGTGCCGGTAGATAGTGACATTAGCAGTATCTGGAAGGCAGCAGCATTAGTCAAATAAATGATGTCTTCATTGTTATTTGAAGGGTACATAATGTTCTATTTGTTTGTTTAAAATGGATTTGTGAGGGACAGGTGTGAAGGATGGCTTGAGGCCAGGAGTTCGGGACTAGCCTGAGCAACATAGCGAGACCTCAGCTCTAAAATAATAATAATTAAAAAAAGCTGGGTCTGGTGGCACCGCCTGTAGTCCTCATTACTCAAAAGGCTGAGGTGAGAGGATTGCTTGAGCCCAAGAGTTTGAGGCTGCAGCAAACCGTGATCACACTGTTGCATTTCAGCCTGGGTGACAGAGCGAGCCCCTGTGTCAGAAAATAAGATTTGTGGGGATGGAAAACAGGGTGGAGCTGCGAGTTAGGTAGTCAGAAGTTGTACCTCCAGATGCTGGCTGAACGAGGCAGCAGAGCATCTGTGAGGAGGTTGGGCCTTTGCAGAGAGAGCCCGGGGCGGGACGCCGGAGGAATATTTGACACAATCTGAGCGGCCGCTACACAGACACTTTCATCAGCAGTCATTCCTCGTCTGTCTATAGGCGAGAATCAATAACAGAAGAAAAAGGTGACAAATCGTTCATTGCCCGGAGACTGGCTGTAAATCCGGTGCCTGTTATTTTCTTTCTAATCATTTTAACAAAACTTCTGTACGAGTCCTTTCCCTGCAACACAGAACCTCATCCCTGGACTTTGAAAGGCCTTTGGAAAGATCTGAAATTACCTCTTGTATTATCCGAAGTTATTATCTCGGGGGAGTTAAAGGTCTACTTTGCTCTGTTGTGCTTAAGTTAAATCAGCGTTCATAATGTCATCGTTTTCTTTTTTACAATCTGTTTCATGATACTCATAAATTTTAGAGAAATCTGTCTGAAGGTTCCGCATACGCCTCTGTGTGTTTCTGGGGGGTGTGTACTTTTATACGTCTTAGCTCTGACTTGCTGTTATGCAAACTCACTCTTAATACCGCATCTCCCTCCCCTTTCTCTCCCCACAGAAACACGAACACACTTCTTTATGTATAGAGTCCTGAAAGTCAGAAAGGACATTAAAAACCATGTATTCCACCCAGCTTACTTGATAGCCAAGGAAACAGAAACCTAGGGAGAGGAGCGGATCCCCCTACCCCCTTGTAGCGAGCACCAGGACTAGGCCCTGGGTGTCCTGCTTCAGGTTCAGAGCTGGGGATGCAGAGCTTGTCCCCAGAGCAGGAGCTGCAGGGCCTGCTCTCCAAGCTGGCTGCACTTCCACAGATGGATGTCAGGTGCCTCCCAAGCTGGAACACCTGGAAATGGGTAAAAATAGTTGAACAAGTGAGTACAGTTGGCGAAAAGTAAAGTCTTTTTAGATAGCTTTGGAATGGTTAGAGAAGGGACTTGGGGACCCCTCCAACAGTGGTCTGCGTAGAAGATCTTTTGTAAGCACTGATGTGCTTTTCTGCTGTCTGCTGAGGGGCCAGCCTCAGGCAGAATTGGGAAATAGGCAGCTTGATATGATGCAGTGATTTTCTAACCCTTTCCCCATCTCCCTTTTAAAACTATAGGACTCTTCCTTCAAATAGAAGCATAAGAGGAAGCCCAATATGTAAAACCGATCCAAGTGGTTGAAGCGGGGGTGGGAGGCCCAGGTTCTGCTCACCTGACTCTCACATTCTTTCCTTCACCTTCCACTTCCCCCCTCCACTTATTACAGGGCTCCTCCGGAGGCCCAGCCCTTGTGCTAGGTTTGGAAACCAACATTGCTGTGAAAAGCCGGTGTTTTGGATTCAGGCAACCGTGTGTTAGTCACCGTGGGCAAACCCCTTCATCACTGAGCTTGACTTTCTTTTCTTGTCAATTGAGGATTAAGTCTCAAAGATTTTTGCATGTAAATCTTAATATATAATATAACTGGGCCTTAGCAGATACTCTGTGAACATTGATTCCTATCTCTCTTTTCTTCTTCTCCCTTCCCTTTTGCCCCCAGATGGCCTCTCCCTCTTCAGGAGCCCTGGGACCTAACATTCTTCAGACATGCTCAGCTCTCCAGGAAAACTATGAGTCACTTATATTCCAGTGCCAGGTCAGGTCAGCCTGTCTTGCCCAAGAGCATTTCCACTGGCAGTTCAGATTCTAGCAAAAAAAGCTCCATTCCTGCCTCTCGGGTATTCAGTCAGTTGAGAACTGGCTCAAACAATCGACATTCAAGGGAACTGTATTGAGGGACCTTGTAATCATTCATTTATTAAGACCAGCAGTTGGCCTTCTATCTCCAGTTAAGTTGAGCACTGGTCTAGGCACTTATATAACAATATAGGATATCTATTCCTTAAAATCCTCATATTCTGCATAATTGCATTAAAAAAAACAAGCATGACTTATAGGAAAAGCAGGATTGTGAGCATATCACCAAAAACCTATTTGATTTTGTAACCAGGACATTAACAAAAGCAAAAGAAGCACGAAAAGATAAAGAAATACCACTCTAAAAAGGACTTTCCCCTTAAAAATGGTTGAAGATGGCTTGATGGATTGTTAGGAAAAGTTGTTGAATTTTGGAGACAAGGATACAGTGAAGTAAGATCACAGGCAACAATACAAGAAGAAAAGCCACATGCTTTTTGAACCAAGAACCACATGTCCATCTGAGCTGAGAACTCTGTGACTTGTCATGTTCTGTGTTTGAGTACATTTTTTTTTTAGCTGCTAGTTCTTGATTGTACAAGATATTAGCATTCTAGGAAAATTGCATGTGAAAGCAATACAACTTTTAATTGTGCTGATGTCATTTTCCTATCTGCCAGTCCTGTACAAGCAGTTCATGTTACAGTGACATATTCTGTAATAGGTCAGACCGTTTCTAGATATCAATGGCCTCAACTCCAGACACAGAACACAGGGGAATGCAGGTGAATAAGGCTCCATTCCTGTCTTCAAAAAACTCACGGTCTCGTGTGAGATGTGAGAATGAGCTCAAATAGCTGTAGTACAAATGCTGTACGAAGGGGGACAGGAAATAATTTGTATGATTGTGGAGGGTTAGGAGGCAAAAGCTTTTAGGTGGGTAGAATTGGCAGGATTTCAGCAGGCAAGGAGGGAGGGCACACAGAAGAGAACAAGTAGAGGCTTGGGGACTGGAAAGCACTGGGGCATATTTGGGGGACTAGCATATTGTGGGGGATCCATTTGGGGGCTGGGGCCAATTCAGAGCATAAGGGAGCAGTTAAGACAGGGACGAAAATGGAGATTGGCCTCAGAGCGGGGGAGGCCTTGGCTATGGAGATGGGGGCACCATGGAAGGATTTTGAGCAGGTGAGTGATGTGATTAGAGCCTGTCTTTCAAGAAGCTCCTTCTGGCAGCCTATGCTGGATGCGGTGGTGGGAGCAGAGTGTAGTTCGGAGGTATTGCAGTTGTCCCTCTGAGAGATGTGAGGACCCTGGCTGGACTGTTACAGTGACACACAGTGGCGTGGGGGTGTGCAGGGAGGACACCACACCACAAACATTTTAGGGACAGAATCTGAAGTATTTGTCAACTGAATGATGGTTCAGGGCTCTGGTGGTACCTGTTTAATGACGACAGATTTACTGTCTGCAGTGATGCTAGCTGTCACCATTGAGTCCTGTAAAAGATTCTATTAAGCTAAAACTAACCGTAAAAATCAGTGTATCTGTTTCTTTCCCTTCCTTTCTCTCTCACTTCTTTCCCTTCTTCCTTCCCTCCTTCCCTCTCTCCTATCTACCAGGTGCTTTGCGGTAACTGCATTCAAAGTGATTTCTGTCCCTTACAAAGCTGACAGAGTTGTCAAGAGGTTTCACCCACTCAACCCACATTACTTGACACACAGTTAACTTGCATTACAAAGCACTGCATGAGGAGCTCTTGGTAATAAAGGGGTGACTCAAACACAGATCCTCCCCTCCAAAGTCATGTCTATGCTGTTGAATGTTGAACCACATGACTACATTACTAAATAAAAACTAAAATTAAAAGAAAAACAGGGAGGGAGGTGATAGAATAGATAGAAAAAGTATTGGAATATTTATTTTTAAAAGTCACATGCCCAAATAACAGAATAAAGACGAGTGTTATTCGTTAACCTACAGAAGTGTGAACAGAATGTGATTTTAAAAATACAATTACATTTTCTCAGTATTGCAAAGTTCCAGAGACTCTACTTGGAGCTTTATGTAACTGTTTCAATTAAGTGTCACAAGAACTTTATGAGAAAGATGATATTACCCCCATTTTTTTTTTAATGGGGAAACTGAAGTTTCAGAAAGTCAAGTAACTTATTCAGATGTCACACAGCTAATCAATCATGAAGCTAAGGTCCACATTCAAGCTTGCCTGTATCCTAAATTAATAATCTTTCTATCACGTCATTCACATCATCTCTTCTGGCATCCTTCTTTTCTGTCTTCCTTGTTCACCTCAAAGCTGTGAATCTTAACAATGATGTGACATCCCATCATGACAGTACAATTGCTGCAAACAGCATGTGGGCATTTGAAATTCGCCAGCAAGAAGCACTGTGTTCTGACTCACTTTGAAAGCATACCAGTAAAATCAGGTATTAATTTTAAAAATTTATGTTCAACCTCAGGCCTTACTTTTTGGGTTGGAGCCAGTCCAACAACTAAAGAAAAACTAGGAAGGCATGACCTCTAGTGGAAAGACTGAAAACTTCGTATGATTTTACTGGAGAGTTTCTCCTCAAACCACCTCTTTTTAGACTGGAATTATGGAATTTTTCATCTGAAAGTTACTCTCATAACAAGACTTGGGTCTGTGTACAAAATGTCATTTTTGTCACTATCTTAAAAATGGGATTTTTGCATCTCACAATCATAGCACACCTGAGTCCTTTAATAACCTTTCTCAAGTCGGAACCATCTTTAAAAAAAAAAAGAAAAATGTCCTCTCGTCTTTTTGCCACTTCACTGTAAAACCCAAACTGGACTTTTGGAAGGGACACAATATAAATACAGCTGTCTACATTTGATCTATCGTCTCTAAATTCAACTCTGGGACAATTGATAGCTCTGGAAATTGTACACCTCTATTCAAACTGTGTGATCTTTGGTTTTGAGAACTGAGCTGTAATTGTGCCCATCACTGCAGCTTTATTGCTTGGCTGCCAAGTCAGCTCCACACTTGATACTCACTGACCCATATATGTGCTCGCAAGCAAAGTGTGGTATGAGCGTCAGTTGTCCTTAAGGATTCGGCTGGTGATGCAATCACTTTATGCTTGAGATTGAATAGAGGACAAAAATCAGTCCCTATCTGATGGGTAGAGGCCCTGAAAAAATAGCAGAAATCTAGCACAAATACATCATTTTCTTTCAAACTAAATGCATACCTGGGTGGTTAGAGATGAATGAATTCCCCAGTTGTACAGAATGAGACCTGTCACATCCCTCCTGAATCTCAATTACTATCATGTTTCCAAAAGCCCGCTGAAGTTGTCTTTCCTGATTTGAAGAGTAGCCAATCTCAGCTCTTCAAGATCTTAGAGAATTACTGAGACAGTAAATTCCTTCCTCTAACTTGACAGCTTTGCCTTTCCTGATTTCATGCAGTTAAACTTTCTGCTTTGAAATAGAGAGGCAGACTCAATCTTTAAAAGCATTTCAACATTGCTAGTTTTAAACACATCGTGTCTCCTTGGAGATTGTGCTTCCATCCTTGTGGGGTGAGACATGGGAACCTGCATTTTTAACAAACCTCTCGGTTTGAGACCCTCATATGAAGTAGAGAGTTCTGGATTGAGAGTCAAGGACTTCGGGTTCTATTTCTGGCACCTGTGCCAGGTTCAGTGCTATGTCACCTTTGCTTTTTGGGCCTTAGCAATCTCATACCTACCATGGCAGTTGGAATAAATAACGTTGAAAGTCAGTTCTGGCTCCAGTAACCTCCAATTTATTCATTCTTTGTGTGGGGAACACATATATAACTTAAACTGCATTCTCTGGAGACCAAGACTTAGCGAATTTGTAACTTATTCAAACAACATCCTTTAATACTATGAAATTAAACAAACTCTTATTTCTCCCTTAGTAGCCATCATTTCGTTAATAATTTCTGGCTAGAATGTTTGAATGCCACACTGTTCATCCACTGACTTACTCCATTTTTAGATGGTTGGGGGAAAGTAGATGAAAGAAGCCATCTCTCAAAATACGACTTTCCCATGTCAGCATTTTGAGACTCATCTTTGACTTTGTCTCAGAATTTTTTTTTGTTTTTTTTGAGATGGAGTCTCGCTCTGTCACCCAGGCTGGAGTGCAGTGGCACAATCTCAGCTCACTGCAAGCTCCACCTCCTGGGTTCACACCATTCTCCTGCCTCAGCCTCCCGAGTAGCTGGGACTAAAGGTGCCCGCACCACGCCTGGGTAATTTTTTATATTTTTTTAGTAGAGACAAGGTCTCACCATGTTGGCCAGGATGGTCTCGATCTCCTGACCTCGTAATCCACCCGCCTTGGCCACCCAAAGTGCTGGGATTACAGGCGTGAGCCACCGCGCCCAGCTAAGACTTTTTTTTATTGAGCAGGCATGGATTGAAAAACACTGCAGCTTTGCCCTCTTTTAAATGATCTACCCGTGCTTTTAAACTGCAAATTTCTACTTCTGCAGAGGGCTTTGGCTGGTCATTTTAAGTCTGATTTCTTTTGATCTGAACATTTTCAAGCTCAAACAATAAAGTACGTTTTTACCCAGATACTGAAAGCAATTATCAGGTAGGCAATTCTGTCTCAGTAGATTCAGCTCTTTATTAGTCTGTTAGCCTGTCAGTATTTTTTTTTTTTTTTTCATGTCTGTTGTCCTTGGAAAAACTCATTTGATCCCTTAGTCCTTTCTTAAATTTCAGGGATGGGTGTAGCTGTACTAATCTGAACTTCTGGATGTATGGAACATTCCAGCTTTTACGATGGAAATACTTCTGAGACTTACTAACGTACTCATTATTTTTCCAAATAGGATGTTTTTAGGATGTTACTGATTTGTTATTTGAAAACCAGATCGAGGAAATTAGTATTTGAAATAACATTTACTTATTTAAATTAAGGCAAAAACAATAGAAGCAGGAGGTCATTGTTAATAAGCCATGTGGAAAATTGATTAATAGCTATTAAGCACTTGGTTATTGACACTTAAAGACAAGTTTTTTTCAGCAAGGATGTGTGTTTATTTTGCTGGCATAGGTCAGGAAAGAAGGGAATCTTATCAGTAACCCAGGCAGTCTGGCTATAACCATCATAGATTCCTCCCAACAGAGCACACCTTAACATTTTGAGCCCTTTCTCCCACCTTGCAACAAACTGACAACTTGATGGGAAAAAAAGTGATCCCTCTATCTTTCCTTCAAAATAATTGTGTGTGGTCAGATTAGTTTTAGTCTGGTTTAGGCCTGAGAACTAGGTGGATACTTGGTATACTCATCTTGACCAGTTACTTAGGGCTAGGAGCCTCAGCCTCCACATCCCTACAATGAGAACTCCGGAGCTCTTCATCAAGTAATTACAGGGAACAAATGGGAAAATGATTGTGGCCATTCTCTGGAAACTGCAGAGCATCATACAATATATATATATATTGTTTATTTTGACTTGATTGAAGACAGGTTAAAAAATTCTCTTTTCATTAATCATCTGAGCTCCTAAAGTCTTCAATGTATTTATTCACTTGTAGTCAGAATGAAATAGTCTTGAAGGAAGAGTAGTATCTCGGCCTTATAACGTCAAAGACTGTTTCCTCTGACTTCTTTTTCTTTTATTCCTGGAACCTGAAGCTTTATTCATTAAAAAAAAAAAAAAATAAATAATGAGCTGCAGTAAGTGCAGGCGGACAACTCTGCCCTGCAGAGAGCTCTTGAATATGCCTTGGGAACCCGTTGTCAGCCATGCTGCTTTGCCAAGACAAAGCATGTTTCGGTCTTGGCTCAACCTAGATGATCCCTTCAGCTCCTAAATTATCAGGGGGATTTTCTCAGGGAAACTAAACAGAAAAGTTGTAAGTCACTGGGTGGAACCTCAAAGTAAATAGGCCTTGGACTGATGCTTTTAATGTAGTCTTATCACATTTTAGCCCGTTGATGAGCTTGTTTCCCTAAAGATTTTATTCTAGGATTGTAAGACGTCCAAGCCCAGCTAGAAACTCTTAGTAAATGAGTAGAGTGTGGATGCCATCTCCTGGCAGTTTTTGGGAATGGCTTAGTAAGGAATCCATTTATTTATAGGTTCCCCACTTATGCATCAAGGGAAAAAGTACATGGTTTTCATCTTTTTAGAAATCAGGTATTAGACTTTGATCTTAGATCACACTATAGTTATATAGTAACTTTTCTCCTGCTTCCCTGATGAGGTTCTTGACTAAAAATTGGTGCTTTGGAGAATGTCCTAGAGCTAAATTATCCTCAAAGAACAAGAGGAGACGTGTCTGTGTAGTTACCGTATAGTTCATTAACAAGCCCCTAGCTTCTCCTTCATCTCTTCTGAGCATGTGATATCATTCCCTTGCTTGCAGATATAGAGGAGCTGGAGTCTTCCATCATGTCTCACAATGACAGTGTTGTCAGTCTGTCACCTGACAGTTTCATCCACTATAAAGATAGAGTTTATTTCAGTAAACTCTGTCATTAGGCTACACCATCTATTTATGATTCAGTTTACTCTGCTGAACTTCTCTTGTGTTAGGGTGGGAGATACACAAGTCATCAGAGGGACACTGACAGGTAAACACGTAATTGATAATTAGTGTAAACACTACACTAAAAAAAGTACAGGCCGGGCATGATGGCTCACGCCTGTAATCCCAGCAGCTTGGGAGGCCAAAGTGGGCGGCTCATTTGAGGTCAGGAGTTTGAGACTAGCCTGACCAACATGGTGAAACCCTGTCTCTACTAAAAATAACAAAAATTAGCTGGGCGTGGTGGCGCACATCTGTAGTCCCAGCTACTCGGGAGGCTGAGGCAGGAGAATTGCCTGAACCTGGGAGGCAGAGATTGCAGTGAGCCAAGATCGTGCCACTGCACTCCAGCCTGGGCAACAGAGTGAGACTCCATCTCCAAAAAAATAAAAAAGCAAAAAAACCAAAACACGTACACACACAAAAGAAAGTGCGGACAAAGGTGATTCAATGAAGAAACTAAACGTATCATTTAGAATTATTTCTGTACAATTTAGAGGAATAGAGACAGAATAATCCTCAACAGAGCCTGAAAGAGAAACTTTGTTTTGGTCTTTAAATTTAGCTTGAGGCTTTTATGTATAAGTAAGGTGAGTCTGTTTGAACAAAGCTCCACTCTGAAGGTTGGTTGCTGGAGTGAGTTCTTTGTTTTAATCCACCCTCCCCAACCTTAATCCCCATTGTTCTCTTTGGAATTTAAGGAAGAAATGCCTATATCTGAAGAATGTATGGATTTTCACCTCTCCAAAGCTTTCCAGAGGTCTTAAAATGAACCTTGGGAAGTGAGGAGAATTGAGATAACAGCAAAGCAAGAAATAACAGGGAAGATGCTAGCTGGAAATGCACAGAAAAGCAAGCCTGTTGATCTGCGAAGGCTAATGAACTCTTTTCGAGAATTGTTCTCAGATCTAGTTTTATAAGACATATAATGGATCTATAACTGATTGTGGGAAAGAGCAAGTAATCCCTTACCATTAGCTTAGGCTTCCAGGCTCATGGCCAGTCGTCCATATGAAATGTAATTTCATCAAGAATTATTAACAGACATGAGACTGTCTGTCCCTACTTTACACCCTCCACCCACTACAGTTCCAGAAACAAGAATTACTCTGCTGTGGTAGTTGACTTGGGAGGTGACACAAAGAAACAGGAGTGAGAGAATAGAGCAACTGAGACAGAAGGGAGAAAAGCCAATAAAGATTCTGTCTATTAATAAGCTATTGAATGGGTTCATCTGAGAGGTTGTGGAGAACCCAATGTAGAATCGCCCACAGAGTCTGGGGAAGCTAGGGCATTTATCTACTGATTCTGCCCCGGTGGTTGACAGTTGCCCCAACGGTGTCAGTTCTCTTGCATTAACTCCCCTGCACTTCCTGGCAGTGGCTGGAGAGAGAATGCCCTTAGCCAAAGGGGGAGAGTCACTGGCACTTGAGGAGAGGGGCTGGGAACATCTGGGGGACTGCCTGTCACAGCTGCAAGTGAACCCAGGGATGGGCTGGGGACACAGGGCAGGATATCAACAAAGTCACATGCACGTGTGCGTGCACGCACACACACACACACACAAGCATACTCACATATTAGGAAAAATGTAAATTCAAGTGAGGTCTGTGATAATAAGGAACTATTATTAATTTTGTTTAGATAGGAAAATGGTGGTTATACTTAAAAAGTCTTTAGACAAGTGTCTTTGTCTGATTGAGGAAGTGTTGTTTATGGGTAAAACGATAGGTTTTCTGGGATTTACC
Source organism: Nomascus leucogenys (assembly GCF_006542625.1). Taxonomy (NCBI): domain Eukaryota; kingdom Metazoa; phylum Chordata; class Mammalia; order Primates; family Hylobatidae; genus Nomascus; species Nomascus leucogenys. The sequence goes on along the minus strand of NC_044391.1, from coordinate 113,862,853 downwards.
TTAATATATTATGCCAAAAAAACTGGGATAAGTGAAATAAGAATGGCAAACATAATTGTTGAAGTTAGGTGATGGATACATGGTAATTTATTATTCTATCTACTATTGTATATGTTTGAAAATCTCTAAAGTAAACGGTAAAACAAGTTAGTAAACTTGTCTAAAGTAAGACAGGGTCTTCTTTGACTAGCCAGTGATAGGTTGTAAGTCCTTCAGAGGAGGCTTCTTCATATAAATTGGGATCATTTTTAAGCTAATTTAGCAAATTCGAATGTGTAATATAGATCACCGATTCAGGGTCTCTTTTACATGGATAGCGACACATTTTTTTAGGGTGCTGGTCACAGGAGCATTATCTCCTATCACAGTTTGATGGATACCAGTTTTTGTTTTTAGAGAAGACACAGAATTCTTTCTTTCTCCATGTCCCAGTGTGCCTGATAAGAGTTTTGTACAGACAAAATGTGACTGTAATAGATACTGCCGTGTCTGTAAAGGGAAAAGACTTTCTTGCTTCAGAGTTCAGTAAAAGTTTCTGGCCTTGTGGTTAGTATGTTTTTGGCAATCATGTTCCTGGCTACCTCCACCTGCCTCCTCAACCTAGCAGTAGAAGCTTAGGGGGTATGACCTTCAAATTAAGGCTCTGATGTTGGGTTAAAATAACAAATTAGACTACGTATCTGAATACGTGGGAATATTTTCAGAGTTTCTTCTGGGAACCTGAAAGAATTTCAAGGATGCTGTTGTGATTAAAACACTTGTGGAATGTTCTTTGAAAGTTGTCCAGGAGCCAAGTGTGCAACACATACGCACATGCACATGCGTGCACGCACATGGCTGTGTGTCTCAGCACTAAGTATCTTTTTATAATGTCATTTATAATCATCTCTTTCCTATGATCCTTGACCCATTTGCTCATATACTTTATTCCCCAGAGATGACTAAAGTCAGTTTTTAATCTGCTCTAGAAATCTGTTTACTCCAAAACAGAATTTTTTCCATTTTTGAGTGGAGAAATAAATTTCTACTTACTGTTTCCTATACTGTTTATGTGGCAGTTCTAAAGGCCCATTGTTTATTCTCTCCTAGGAAAGCCCATTTAATGCAGGAAAGCAGCACAGGATCCACTTGAATTTGGATCCCAGGTCAGCTGTCATGGCCGTAAAATATTTATTTGGCTGCTATTTTTCTTAATTTCCTTATCTGCAAAATGGGGACACTAGGCTGTGCATGGTAGCTCATGCCTCTACTCCCAGCACTTTGGGAGGCCTAGGTTGGCAGATCACGAGGTCAAAAGATCAAGACCATCCTGGCCAATATGGTGAAGCCCCGTCTCTACTAAAAATACAAAAATTAGCCAGACGTGGTGGTGCGCACCTGTAGTCCCAGCTACTCGGGAGGCTGGGACAGGAGAATCGCTTGAACCAGGGAGATGGAGGTTGCAGTGAGCCGAGATTTCGCCACTGCACTCCAGCCTGGGGACAGAGTGAGATTCCGTCTCAAAAAAAAAAAAGGGAGGGGGGACACTATTGCCCGCTTGAAAGGGCCAAGAAGATTGAACGAGATGACACAGGTAAAGCATTCGGCCTGTGCTGTAGTGCATGGTAGTGGCGTGAATGTTTGTGCCCTTCTCAGAGGGTCCTCGTCATGAGATGTATGTACTTCAAACGGGTACTATCAATTCAGCTCTTCTGTTGCTGTTATGTGTGTCATTGCTGGTGCTAGTTATCTCTTTGTAAAATTGGTGAAGTCGGCTGGAGGATGTGACAGCAGTGGGGCTGCAGGTTACACATGACACAGAGTAGGCCAGATGAGAAGGAAGGGCAGCATCCAGCCTTTGGGCGTAATGCTCAGATTATGGTCTTCTTACAGCCACTGTGACTGGGCCCACACTAGATGGTCATAGGTGGCTATAGAAGTCTACGTTATAGTTGCCTGTCTTAATTAGTAGGTTCTTGGGATGGGCAGCCACCTCGGAAGACATCTATACTGAGACTCCATCCCTGCTGAAGATTCTGATTGATCCTCTCTTGGGATAGGAAAGGTACTGCCTCCACAGGCAGCATTGCTAGAACATTCTGCCGGATGGATGAGTTTACAATATTACACTGAAAAGTTCTCTCTATATGTTCTACTTAGTGAAACCACATAGGTAAATTCCATTTCTTCTTTACTAGCACAGCTTATCAGATATTTGAAGATGGCTCTCATAGCCTTTTTGAATTTTCCATTTTTCAGGCTAAATAATTTTCACTCCTCCTCTTCCTCTTCTGCATTTTGGCTAGGACCTTACTCATTTCCTTCAGTGCTATTATCTCAATTTCTAATGGTATCGGATTAGTGTGGGAGCTGTTCATGCAGCATATCACAGATTCCCAGTTCTCCCAGCATGTGGTAGAATCGTGCTTTCTTTCATGGGTGTGGATGGGACCATGGGACTAGTTTTGACCAGTGATTTGTGTATGAAAATGATGCATGTCATTTCCATGCCAAAGCATTTAACTGCCAAAAAGAGAACCCCCAGAGCCTTCTTTTCCTCCAGCAGAGTGACTGTGAAGTTCTTTCTTTCTAGACATGGCTGGCTCTACCCATCTGGGTCCTCGATTAAGGAAAGAAATGTGCCCCCAATCCCTCCCACCCCACTCACCCTTGATGGTCATCTAGTGAATGAAAAATAAAACTTGATTGTTTTGAGTCACTGAGATACTGGCTTTGTTACTCAGCATAACTTCACCTGTCCTGATGGATAGAATTAACATTTGGCTTTCTCACTGAATCATCAGCATTATGCGGTGAGGGCGGTGTCTGTTTCTCTTCACCTTTGTCTCTTCGGTGTCTAGCACAGCACTGGCCCATAGGAGACGCTCATACTTACTGTGTGAAGAAGTAAAATCTGAGTTTTGAATCCTTTCTTTATCCTTGTTGCAATTTCTTGGACTTGGCCTACTTCATTATTTTTCTTCTAAAATGTAGACTTCTCCCTTCTCCTCCCCAATTAAACACAGCTTTCCAGTTTCGGAGTAATTAAGTAGTTTACATACACATCTCAGCATGAGAAAGGAATGGAAACCGGACCCAGCTGGGTCCTGGGCAAAGGGTCAGTGATGGGGTACAGTTGACTTCATTCAGAGCATCTCCATCACAAGCTTATGGGTTCTTGTGAAGATCACGAGAGCATTAATGTGGTCATCCCTGATATATTTCTGTATCCTTATGTAGCTGTTTGACACCATTACTCTTGCTTTTCACTTACTTTTTTTTTTTGGCCTTTCAAGAATGAGCCTTCTGAAGTGAACACTCTTGTTATAAATTGTCAGTCTGTAACTTTTGTACCCTATTGTGACTTTGGGAAGCTGCTAGGTAGGGCTAATAAGACTCTTGAGTCTTGCCAGTAAGTTCTGAATGGCAAAAACCATGAGTTCTTAAACTATCCTAAATACTGAAAAGAAAGAAAGGTCAGGACTTATTTGATGGGAAAAAATATATTGATAATCTATCGAGATATGTATGCATGTGCCAACAAACCCTCTTTACTGATTACCAACTAAGCACAAAACTACACACTAAGAAATTTGTTGTGCATTTCCTGATTTTATTCCCGTGGCCACCCAACAAATTTGTACCAGTTGTTATTCTACAATTTTGTTTAAGGAAACCAAGGCCCACAGTAGTTGATGTTGGTCATGAATGAATTGGACTCGAATCCAGGTCTAACTCGTGTTCATTCTGTTTAAAATAGCTTAGTAGACTTTGATAAAGCCCACCAATTTTTAAGACCTTCACTTTTAATTTTTAAGAAGGAAAATAATGGAAGATCAGAGAGGCATAGATTATTAGAAAACACTTTTATACACATATGCTGACAGGCTTTCATATTGTGCAGCAAATTCCATAATCTTGGGTTATGGTTAATGAGGTATTCAAGTTGATTGAAAGAAGTGGTATACACAAAAAGCAGGTGCCTTCTAATCTAAAGTCTATACTAGCAATGCAGCAAAAAAATCTTGACCACAAGGAGGTTGTAGATGTCGCTTAAGATAGGATCTTTCATTTGTGCTGCCTTTTCATGAGTTACTGTGCCAGATGCTTCACGGTTGACCCTTGAACAACATAGGTTTGAGCTGCACAGGTCCACTTATAGGTGGCTATTTTTCAATCAAATGCAGATTGAAAATACACTATTTGCAGGATATGAAACCCACTTATACAGAGGACCAACTTGTTGTATAAGTGGATTCCACAAGGTCAGCGATGGGACTTGAGTAGGGACACATTTCAGCATATGTAGGAGATCCTGGGACCAAGGGACGATTGTGTATTGTTGTCTTATTTAGGAGGAAAGATACACCATGAACACAGCCCACAATGACAGTAGGTGTGGAAAGTGCTAACTTAGTTCAGGTTAAGACCCTCCAGTAGGATGTACAGGTTGTTCATTCCATGGGGTACCTGAGTGAGAGGACAAGAAAGAGCTAGAATCCAGCCTGCCCTCTGCCTGCCACCCTGTGTGTCGTGCCACACGATGGCATCCACTCAGAGGAAGCAGCCTTAACTAGCAGCAGTCTTGGTACAGCCAGGGGAGAGGATACTTCATTCATTTCCCTTCATCTAACATGTTTTGTGTGCCTTGCATGTGCTAGAGGCTTTAAATAGATTATCTTGTTTAATTAAATCTTTAAAATAACTCCGTGGAATCTGTGTTATTTGCTCTTCCAGTTTTATGTGTGGTAGGAAAAGGGGTGAACATATGGGGAAAATGAGCTAAATATCTACGATGTGCTTGGACACTTCATAGCAGTCCTGTAAGGGTGGGTTTTTATATGCGTTTACTTTTCATCAATTTGTTTGTTTTTTAATAGATAAGGAATTGGAAGCTCAGAGAGGTTAAGTAAGTGGTCAGCCTCACTTACATAGTAAATGACAAGCCCAGGATCCAAGCCCAAGCCTATCTTGAGTCCAGTGTTCTTGCATACATATCAGTATCAAAATGGGGAAATATTAAGAAAGACTCCTTTGGAGAGACCTCTTTTAAATCAGCCCTATTACTATATATATATATATTCTGGTCAATAGGGCATTGCCATTACCATACGTGAATTAATCAGTTTTCTAAAAAAATAAAATTATATGCAGTTGTCTCAAATTATGCAAAATAAAGCAGACTCTTTGACATATAAAACATATTATCATTATTGTGAGTACTAATAACTCAGAATATTATTGAAAAACTGGAAAGCTCCGTTTTTGTCTTCTGTATTTCCAGGGTCTTCCAGTCTATTTGGGAATACTAATGGCTCTATCAAGGCAGACCAGGCCCATTCTTCTTTATGATAAATGTGGATGGTCAGACATGTTCTGCCACTTGTCCCAGGTCCCACTAAAGATTTGACCAATAAAAATGCAAAACTGGCACATTGCCCTGAGACCTCTGCTACTTCCCTCTTAAGCCATTGTGCATTGTCATGGGGAGATCAGGACGTATGTGCCATTCTGGTCTTTGCGCAAATGTTGGAATGCAACAAGGCTGGTAATCTGTCACTAAGGCCGTATGACCCCAAATGAGTGATTTCTCCTCTTGGAACCGGTTTTTCCTTCAGATAGATGATTTCTGGGCGTGAACGAGGAAAGGCCTAAAATCTTTTCCAACTGGGATCATTAAGAATTTCATGGCTTAGTGACTTTCTTAGAAAAAGGTGGCCATGCCCACGTCTCAGACGTTTCTCAGAATGTCAAGTAAGCTTGACAAAAATATTTCCGCCCTGGAAACATAAACCATAATATTTTTATAGGAAGGTTTTATATTGTTTATTGTCAACCAAGGAGACTTACCCTAGGGGAGGCATCAGAATGAAAGATGGACTTTGTCAACATCATCCCACCGTGTACCCTTCCTGCCATTAAAACCCACTGCCGGAATAAGGCACTGTTTGTTGCTGGTATGTGCTACATGAGTTGGAGCCAAAAAAGGAAACTCTTTTATATGAAACAATGAATATTACTGAGATATTCAGGCATATAGTCAAAGGTATATAAAAAGATAAAAGTTATCTAATTTTGTAACTTATAAGACAAAAAGTTTACTTCTTTTATAAACCTTTCTCCCTTCAACATATGTAAGTGTGTGTGTGTGTGTATCTGTTTTAAAGAAATCTATACAAGTATTATTTTGACTTATCTACTTAGTATTTCTTGAACTCTCTATTTGAGTTTTCACAGACTTACTGGGGTGGGGTCGTAAAGACAACAAGAAATGATACTTAGTTTTTGTGCTCTAGTATTAGCAATCTGGCATTATATGTTTGCATGATGAAGGTTTGCAGTTTCAATTTAGTGGAATATGATATAATTTTATTCACTAGAACATAAAGAAGTCAGGGACAGAGTTCCATTTTTCACTTGATATTCTAAAGATAATCAGCAGATAACTGAAAGCATGACATGAAACACATTCCTTAAACTTAGGACCTGAGTATCTATATAAAAGGGTACTATTAAGATATTCTTAAGTAAAAACTCTGAAATATATCAAAACCAAGAAATGGAGAATTACAGGAAAGGAGGTTGAGTGGCAGTTTTACTTAAGAGCAAGCATATGCCAGTGCCTCCATGAAAAGAAGAGACCCACCCAAGGGAATAGCTATCCTCTATCCTTCCTTTTTTGTTTTGCTGCTAACAAGCTCAGTGGTGTATGTGCATCTTCCTTCTGTTCCCACTCGTAGCTTTGGATAATCTAACAGCTAAACAGCCAGAGTCACTAGATCTTACAGAAAACCTCAGATCATTGCAGAGATGGCACTTGTTGGAACTGATCCCTACAGCCAAAGCGTACAGTTGAAAATTTTCCCTCCTCTGTCTTTTTCCCTTCCAGCCCTGTGTTTTGGTTGCATGGCAACCCATCTGCCATGATAGCTGATGTCAGCTCATTTTCACTTAAACTTAGCCCAGGAAAGTTTTCAAGGAAGACATTTGGGCTTGTATAACGCTGGGGAAGGTTCGAGTTGTGTTACCATATCGTTTGTAAAATTGCAGACTAATGGGCTCAGGGAGGCTAAATGGAAATGTGGATGTAAGAAGGGATTAGCCTCTGGAACAGTGTGGCCTTAGGGACTTTGTTTCTTATAGGGGCTTAGTAAATGTGTGTCTGCAATATTCTTTCTGCTGCTAAAGGGCTTTCTTCACTTTAAAAGGAATAAGAAGTGTTCAAAATTACCCTATCTCCTGAATATTCGAATTTAGCCAAATACTTGATGTTGACTCCTTTGAATAAAGGGTCAACATTTTAACGAGATGCATGAGCATCAGTTGGGAGGAAAAAGAACCTTTTATCATTGGCAGGAATTTTCTAGTGTATATATTGACAAGTGAAAACAGGTTAAAACTTCTTAAATCCAGCAGAGGGCGGAAGTGAGTTTTAGCTTACCCAAGACTCTCCAAACAAGATAGTGACAATCCAAGGCAAAATTCAGTGGCACTTTTGTAGACAAATTATCTCTAGGTTATTAATGCACAAGTTACCCTGATTATATAGACAAGTCTTAGCTGGTGGGCTCAAAGCCAGTTTTTTTCTGTCCAGGACAAAAGGATATATAGGATTTTGAGTTAGTTACACCTAAGAGGAGACAACAAACAGTGTGGTACTCAAATAACAATATCACTTTAATAGATTCAGATCTTACTTACTAACCACAACACAGCATTTCACAGTATTTCTCACATGTATTTATGGTATTCTGAATGCTAGAATGAAAGGATGTTTGAAATAATGAAGAGTAAACGATTTCATTATCAAATATATCTCACTGAAACTGACTGTTCCGACATGTGAGTTCATAAAATAACGAAAATGATTTTCACAACCTAATCTGGAATCTGAGAAATCATTTTTATCCTTTAAGGCAACAACCAAAACGTGGGGTGGTAGTATTTCTTTACATGGCAAGGATGAGATTAATATTAAAACATAATGACATTTGAGAAATGGATCTTTGTCTTGGCATTTATAAGAACTTTCAATCCGGATTAAGTTTGGCTTTAAAAAAAAAAATCAGTTTAAAAAGGAAAAACATATCTTCCGTGCTGAAGACGGTTTTTGTTTGGGTAGTAGGTAGTATCTTCTGTTTTGCTTGGGTAGTATTTAGTGTAGTATGTTGGGTTTCTCAGGAAGCAGCCTCTGAAATGGAGTTAGGATGCTTATGAAGCTGCACCCTTGGGATCTACACCTGTCGAAGTGGGGAAGGAAGCAGGTTCAAGTAGGAGAAACTGAGCTTCCCTGCAGGCGCATCATTTGCCACAGCCAAGCCCACTGGGAACTCAGAGTTTGAGTGGCCCTTCAGAGTATCCTGAGCTGGGACACTCCCACACCGATCAGTTATTGGATGTGTACCTGCAACCCCCATCCCAGCCACAGGACCTGACCCTGGCTAAGATGGCCTTTTGCAGCTGAGACAATCCTTAAGGGATAGCATTTAAGCAGCTGGGGTAAGTCCTTTATTGAAGAGGGACCTGGATGCCATATCACAGTGCAGAGAGTATGAGAAACAGCCAAGAAGTCAGGTTTGCTGGATGTTCTTTCTGATGAATTGTTGACACTATACTGTTGGCTAACTTATGGTTTTAAAAAGAAAATGATAACTTGCCATATTTCTGTATGTAAGGAAATGGTACTAAATAAAAGACATTTTCATGGTTAATGTGGTTTGGAAAATAGGATTTTAAAGAGTGAAAAAGAGCACATTTTAATAAATGAGCGTTACATTTTAAAGTATAATTGTCTTAGTTCATTCAGGCTGTTATGTCAAGGTACCTAGACTGAGTAGCTTATAAACAGCAGGGATTTATTTCTCACCATTCTGGAGGTCAAGAAAGCCAAGATCAAGGTGCCTGCAGATTCATTGTCTGGTGAGGGACGGCTTCCTGGTTCATAGATGGCTGTCTTCTCGCTGTGTCCTCACATGGCAGAAGGGGTGAGGCAGCGCTCTGAGGTTTCTTTTATAAGGGTGCCAGTCCCACTCATGAGGGCTCCACTCTCACGCCTAATGACCTACCAGAGGCCCCAGCTCCTAATACTATCACATCGAAAGTTGGGATTTCAACATGTGAGTGGGGCACAAACATTCAGAGTATAACAATAATAGTAACAAAACACATGCATATGGTTTATTTGATTTGGGGTTGTCCTATGAAGAGCAAACTATGAATTATAATGAATAATGGAATATTCTAATAGTTTGTGGTAGGTCTTTATGATCTTTGGGGAAACACTGTTAAATAAATAGCGGGATGACGCTGGTAGTTTGTCAGATAATCAAGCATAAGCAAGTATATAATGAAGGAGGGAAAATGTATATGTTGTTTATGGAACAGTCATTTAAGTCTAGCCTTTAAGTGTTTATGGTAATTCCATCTATTAATGCTATCTACCTATTAATTTCATGCATTTTTTCCCTTATCATTTAGTCATAGCTTCAATTATGTTCCTAATGCATGCACGGAGTCTTCTATGCCTGCTTAATGCATGAGACGTGGTTCTCAAAAGGACTCACAATCTCATCAGAAATCACGTTCGTTAATATCACCACCAATTGAATCAGAAACATACACAGTTTGGGAAGATGTCACGCCCATGGTGCGGAGTTTTCTAAATTTAATTTTCTCTTAGAATTTTCAGTTTTATCATTGGCAATAAATATTGTCAGTAGTTTCCTTGAAGCCAGGCTCATTTTGTTCATTTTAGAAGAAAATGTCTGCCAAATACCCAAATCTAAATAGCCCATAGTTTTCCGTTGTGCTTTAAAGTAAAAATGGTGTTCCATGAACAAAGAAGCCAGTTCAGCTCACAACTCAGTTACGCGAGTGCTTTTCCTGAAAACAGATTTCCTATTTCGGCATGAGGAAGACAGATTTTATGGTTATTTCCATTTCATCACACAGACTATTAGGAAGATAGTCTTTCTAATGGCTCAGAGGTTGAGATTCAATAAAATAACTTATTTGTCTTCTCCATCAAGGATTTTCTTAAGTAAAACTGGGTTTTTTTAAAAAATTGCTAATGCATGTCAGTGGTAAAGAACGTACTGACTGCTATTACAGTTTGGCATCAGTGTCTTGGCTGCTGCTAAGGCACTGGCAATTTTATCCTCCCTTGTTTTTGTGCCATTAGTACCATGGCAACACAGTAAAAAAGTCAAACAAGACTGGGCATGGTGGCTCATGCCTGTAATCCCAGCACTTGGGGAAGCCAAGGTAGGAGAATTGCTTGAGGCCAGGAATTTGAGACCAGCCTGGCCAACATAGCAAGACCCTGTCTCTTGAAAAAAAAAAAAAAAAGTCAAACAATGTGTTAGTATTATTATAAAGAGAGTTATGAACTCATTACCCCTGAAAGTGTTTCCAGCCCACACTGAGAACCGCTGGTACAACGAAGAGTGTAAATGCAAAGAGCCTGGGGAAAGAAAACCGCTTTCGCAATAGATAAAAAAGGCCGAACCTCCTATATGATGACAGGAGAGGTGGAGAACAGGGAAGGAAGTGAGAAACCCCGGCAGAGGTTCCATGGAAAAGATTTGGCAGTAGAAGGGCAGCAAAGAGTTGAAATTTACCGAGGTTTTCAGTCTGCATAACTGAGTGGATGGCAATTCCATTCACTGAGATGATGACTCGGGGAAGAGGGGCCCTGGTTTATTACTGAAAATGATACTGCTTTTCACTGAGAGAGAAAAATCTACCATAATTCTTCCATTTGGAAAAGGGTAGATTCTAGCACCAGTGAGAAAGTACTGTTGGCCAGTTCTGTGCAGCAGCCTGAGATCTGATTGAGTACTGATAATGAATTCTGGTTCTTGGAACGTCGGAGCATTGTGTTCATGCATCAGACTCTTATGTCTGTGCTTCCTATAATGGTGTTGTTTTTTTCTTCTTTATTTCTAGGAATGGTGCAAAAGCTGGACCAAAAGCTTCCAGTGGCTAATGAGTACCTGTTGCTCTCTGGAGGTGTCCGGGAAGGTGTGGTGGACCTGGACTTAGATGAGCTTAATGTCTATGCCCGGGGGACTGACTATGATATGGACTTTACCCTCTTGGTGCCAGCCCTCAAGCTGCATGACCGTAATCAGCCTGTGACACTCGACATGCGCCACTCAGCCTTGTGCCACTCTTGGCTGAGCCTTCGGCTCTTTGACGAGGGGACAATCAGTAAATGGAAAGACTGCTGCACCATTGTAGATCACATCAATGGTGCCACCAACTACTTCTTCTCACCTACCAAAGTGGCTGACTGGTTCTATGATTCTATCAGCATTGTCCTGTCAGAGATACAGAAGAAACCCCAGCGAGGGATGCCAAAGGTGGAAAAGGTGGAAAAAAATGGGACCATCATCTCCATCATTCTGGGTGTAGGGAGTAGTCGCATGTTGTACGATATTGTCCCCGTGGTATCTTTCAAAGGTTGGCCTGCAGTGGCCCAGAGCTGGCTCATGGAGAACCACTTTTGGGATGGGAAGATTACTGAGGAAGAGGTCATCAGTGGGTTTTACTTGGTGCCTGCTTGCTCCTACAAGGGTAAAAAGGACAATGAATGGCGGCTGTCCTTTGCCAGGAGCGAGGTGCAGTTGAAGAAGTGCATCTCCAGCAGCCTCATGCAGGCCTATCAGGCCTGCAAAGCCATCATCATTAAACTGCTGTCCCGGCCCAAGGCTATTAGCCCCTATCATCTGCGGAGCATGATGCTCTGGGCCTGTGACAGACTTCCTGCCAACTACTTGGCTCAAGAAGACTTTGCCGCCCACTTTTTGCTGGGCCTCATTGATGACCTGCAACACTGTCTGGTCAACAAGATGTGCCCCAATTATTTCATCCCTCAGTGCAACATGCTGGAACACCTGTCTGAGGAGACAGTCATGCTTCACGCCCGGAAGCTGTCCTCTGTGCGCTCAGACCCGACAGAGCACTTGCGCACCGCCATCGAGCATGTCAAGGCAGCCAACCGGCTGACACTGGAGCTCCAGAGGCGAGGTAGCACCACCAGCATCCCCTCCCCACAGTCCGACGGAGGGGACCCCAACCAGCCCGATGACCGTTTGGCAAAAAAACTGCAGCAGCTAGTGACTGAGAACCCGGGAAAGTCAATCTCTGTCTTTATCAATCCTGACGATGTCACAAGGCCCCATTTCAGAATTGATGACAAATTTTTCTGAGTGTTAGCTGACTTTATTTTTTCCTGATTCTTAAACTCTTTGATAATGTGTCGTGTGGTTCGTGATGCTGTCTTTCTGTTTTTTACATATCCAGCCTAGATTGGATTTGTTAAGAACAAATTTTAAGTTTCCTGGTTCTGCAGGATGGTGCAGGCTCTGAAACAGTATATTACTATTTCATATTCTGCCTCTGATTTCGTTGTTTACTTTTTGTCGTTATTGTCATGCTCCTTAGTTTGTTGGAGTTTTTTTTTTTTCTTTTTAAGGAGATCTTGAGCCATAGATGAAAATGCCCATGAGTCCTCTTGCTTTTTTCTGTTTCATACTTGGTGCAAATTTGTTCATGGGTATGGGGAAACAAATCTCTTTCTGACACTTAACGATTCTATCGTATGATTTTTATTATTTTGTTTTTGTCTTTTTTCTTGTGAGCTTTCACCACTACTGATGTTTGAGAATCATATGAACCTGGGAACTACCTGGATTTATTGATTTTGACCAGTGACCGGAGGAGTTTCCCCCGTTTCCAGCAAACAATGTAAACTTTAAAGTGATGATACTACAAGTTGTGTTCTGGAGCAACTTCATTGAGTGTAATTGTCCTCAAATCAGAGAACACTGGGTGGTTTGAAGGGTGCGTTTGACAGTTTTCCAAACAGAATTAAGGTTTCCAAATGTTAGTTTTAGCATATGTAATTATTTGAAGCCTTATTTAAATCCTATTAAAGAACATACCATTATAATTATTATTTGCACTAATCTTTGCCATTGTCAGAATTGCAAAGTGTGTTTCAATATAAATTAACAACTACTCTTGAAATTCTATCATTTTTTCATTTTGCCCATTTCTCTCGATCAGTGGAATGATTCTTTGCATTTGCTTAGTTCTCCTTCAGTTGTGGTGTCCTGTTTTGCCCTCTTTGATATTCCTGGTTCCTGTCTTACTGAGAGAAGTTGTCAAAGCTTTATACACGTTGACTCCATCTAAAGCTGGGGAAAATATACACTGGATAAAGTAGGTGTCTTTGTATTTATTTCTTTTGGGGTCATAGAGGTAAGCTTTTTTGTAAAGTCTCTACTCTTCCTGAGAGTTTTGAGGAAAACTGGCAGGAAGAACTTATAATCCCCAAATAGAAGATGCCACACCTGTTCAAAAGCAGGTATTGCCATAGAGCAGGATCCAGGAAATATCTGTGGGTGGCAGCCTTGGTAGGGAGGTGTCCTGTCTTCATGAGTGAAGTTACTTGCCTGATTTAGGTGCTGGAAGTTACTGGCTCCCTGTTTCGGTGTGGACTCATGGCAAGCTGGTGTTTAAGAGGTCAGGAGGCCTGCTGATCTTTCAAAGGACACCCATGATGTCTACTCATGGAAAGGTCAAGTAACGTGTTCATTTTGGTCTTGAATGTCCAAACTCATGGGTTGGATTTTGGCCAATTGAAATCAGACATATGCAGTCTTGGGTTTTTGCATGGAAATTAATGTAATGCTTATAAATGAAAATGAAAACATTCAACCATCTAAGTCAAACACAAAAATAATAATAAAAAAAGAAACATACTGGCCTTGAAATTTTGTTGTTGTTAGTTTGTAATCTGGGAATTATTTTCTTATTAGTATTATATTAGTATATTTATATATTAGTATATTTTCTTATTAGTATTATACTAACAGCGATTTTCAATAAATACGGCCATGGGCTTGCTAGTGTCTTTCAGACCAGTTGTCCATATAGTGAACATCCAACATTCAGTCTTCCTCTTTCCCCAGTTTTACTACTAGTGTCTGTCCTCCACATCATCCTTGTCCTTATCAGGAAATGATTTCATCCCTAGCACTGAAAACGCGTCATAACTGGAAAAGCCGATCTGCACAAACCATCTCCCTGGCCACACCGTTAACAAAGGACACAGAATGTAAGCTGCTCCAGTCAGGGACACGCTCAGCATTCCAAATTGGAATGCCGGGACAGAAACATACACTCTCCCTGGATATGGAGGAGAAAGCATTTGGATTCTTTTGCTACTAACAGCTATCACACAGTCTTTATTTATTTATGTATTTATTTATTTTTAATATACTTTAAGTTCTGGGTTACATGTGCAGAACATGCAGTTTTGTTACATAGGTATATACGTGCCCTGGGTGGTTTGCTGCACCCATCAACCCATCACTAATGCTATCCCTCCCCCAGGCCCCTATCCCCTGACAGGCCCTGGTGTGTGATGTTCCCCTCCCTGTGTCCCTGTGTTCTCATTGTTCAACTCCCACTTGAGAGTGAGAACATGCAGCATTTGGTTTTCTGATGTATCACGCAATCTTGACTAGAGCTGGCTTCAGGATGAAGCTGACGTTGGATGGTGTTATGGGAGCTGGGAATTCAAACATGATCCACCACACCCTCCAAGTCCGAGATCTCTCCTCCACTAGACTTTCTAGCTAAATGAGTCAACACTTAGGTTATTTTAGCCAGTTTGAATTTGACTCATCAAAATATTTAAACTGGTATACCAAACTACTTCGGTATATTTAAACTATTGCAGTTGTTGTGTGCCTCTTTTCTTTCTCGGGACAGATATCGGAGTTACCATGTATTTTATCTAAGAGCTGGTTTATGCTATCTGATTTGATTAAAAAAATAGCCTCTATAATAACTATGCTTCTGCTAAAGACTGTTAAAAATGTATCATACTTTGACCATTACATTACACTTTGTAGATTAAAATAGTTATAAACCATCAAAGTAGCAAGCATATTACAACAGCTGTTCCTTTAAACTATAAACTACCATAACTATTCTCTGAACTGGTGTCTCAAATACACTTGGCAATATTTGCAATATTTTAAGTGCCATGTTTGCAGACAAAATTCCATTACGGACATAAAAGGAAACTAGTTTGAAAGATCCTCTTGGCCTTGTTTTTGTTTTGTTTTGTTTTTGCCACTTCTAGTCCCAGTGAAGATCACTCTACAAATTCTTGGTTAAACTTCTCGAAAAAGGTCCAGAGGCCTCTGGGTTCTAGTAATTTTAAAAATTCCTGGAATTTCCTATTGGTACTGTAACCTCGGACTTTTGGCTCAGATGTTGAGAGGGGTAGAAATGGGATGTAGTCTAATACCTTTTCTTATCTGAAATTTAAACAAATCATTGAGTTACTAACCAGTCTGTCCTTCTGAAGTTCAGAAGATTGGTTAAAATCACTTCTGTTTCAAGCACAGAATACAATGCCTTAAGGCTGGAGTCATAATTTTAACCTTATTCCTGGCTGACTTTTTGATCGGGGGGGATTTATAAGCTATTACTCAACAGGCCTTCAATTCTCCAATGAGGCCTGGTTTCATCTATTTTGAGAGTAGGTTATTCTCTGTCCCTTGGCTTTCTCTTCTGAAATGGAAGATCCAGAGATGCCAGTAAAGGTTGGTTTAGAAGTGGATAGAGCCAGGAGCAGACATTTTAAAAATATTTCTGAAAGTACTATATAGAATTATTTCAGAGAAAATAAGAGGCAGGCATATGTGGCTAATCCTACTTCTGGGTGGAGAGGTGGGAAAAGTGGAAAGGAGGGTAAGAGCCCCTAGTCACTTATGTACAACAGGCACACACGCACATACATGAGTGTGAGCACACACACACATGTTTTTATATCACCAACTGTAGGTTTCTTTGGGGTGACTTTTATAAGCACTTCCTTGAAGAATTAAGCCCTCTGGTCGTAACTAATCGTTGGTGGTTTGGAATCAGATCACTGCCTCACCAAGAGGAATTTTCTGAGTTGGAGTTCAGCCTTTGCTGGTAATGCTGGGAAGGAAGAGGAGGCGTGTTGAGCAGCGGTGTTGGTCTCCCAGGGTCTGGGGGCCTCCTGTGGCTTCAAAGCTCAGCAGTGGTCTTTAGAGAAGGGGCCTCAAGTTCCATCCCGGCAAGCTCTCTCCAGAACCTCTTTCCCTGAGTCACTGAAGGGGTTGCTTGTATGACTGTTTCAGGTAGCAATCTGGGAAAGACCTTCTTTCACTCTCCCACAGTCTTGCCTAGAGGATAAGCCTTTATGTCATTAAATGGAGCACTAGCTACTACTTATATTAAAGGAAGAATAGGGATCAGTCTCTGTTGCTGTTTCTTTATTAACGTCAGGTAAATACAAATGCATTTTTTAGATTATTAATAAACAGGGATGTAATCAATGCCCCTCTTTGAGGAAAACAGTTAATTTAAAAAATTCAACTCTTGGCCAGACACAGTGGCTCACGCCTGTAATCCCAGCACTTTGGGAGGCCAAGGCGGGTGGATCACCTGAGGTCAGGAGTTGGAGACCAGCCTGAACAACATGGCGAAACCCCGTCTCTACTAAAAAGTACAGAAATTAGCCAGGCATGGTGGCGGGTGCCTGTAATCCCATCTATTCAGGAGGCTGAGGCAGGAGAATTGCTTGAACCCAGGAGGCGGAGGTTGTAGTGAGCCGATATCACGCCACTGCACTCTAGCCTGGGCAACAAGAGTGAGACTCCATCTCAAAAAAAAAAAAAATCAACTCTTATGCTATAATTTCTTCAACAGTTAAACAAAGAATGTATAATCTAAACACTTTAGAATACATATTCACCAATGGGGAATTACGTACATATCTAAAATTCTACCTTATGTTAATTACCTGGAAGAACATATTTTTATTTTTTGGGACTGAAGCTGTAATAATTTACAATAATTGTATTTCTCTATGCCCATTTCCAGTGCTATTCTATTAGCAATAAGTTCAAAAGCGGCATGTTTTATAAACCATTTCCTGTATCACGCTGAAATTTTATATTGATTTAATGTGACTCTATTTTTCTGAGTTTGAATCGACAGTTTTTCTCCGCGGTGGGATCTCGACATTCAGCGATCATCAGAGAGACCGTATGACTGGGTTGTGTGGTTAAGAATAAGCAAGAAATTTCAGACAAGTCTAATATTAACCATCATGTAAATACAGTGTTGTTCAAAGACGTATAAAGACATATGTAGACTTAATTTGGTATGGCAGCTAAGATGAGAATGTTTGCACTCTGGATCACTCTCCCTCTCTTGCCAAGATGAATGGACTCCTAATGTGACCTTGGTGAGGGTGCATTGATATGCTTTTCACTTGCCATTTTCTGCCTTGCCAGTTAATCACAGAAGATAAAAGGGGCTAACTTTGGATATAGTTGAAATTTTGTTTCTTTGATTTTATATCCTTGTCTGTAAAATGTGGATTGGGGTAGCTGTTCTAGCTTTCACTAAAATTGCTTCAGTTTCCAAATTAATCTCAAGTTTAGATCTATAAATCTACACGCTTGGAGTATTCATTTTGACAGAATATTATTTTTAAAAATCTTACTAAGTTGCACCAACACCTACAGTGGAGCACAGGAAACATTTATTGAACACCTGCATGTACAGTTCTTGTTAGATGCTTTATATTCATGAGCCTATTTAAGTATCACAACAACTCTTAAACACAGTGAGTCTAAACTTCAAGACTCAGGAATTAGGTAACTTGTTCAAAATTACATAGATAATTAAGTGGTAGGGCAGAGTCAGTGTTTGAACCCATTTGTTTCAAAAATTAAGAACTTTCTTCTGTGTCATCCTGCCTCTGGTATTAGAATCTGTTTTTATTGTTTAGGATAAATTCTATTATGTGCCTGCATAGGGGGGCCTGCATTCAGATAGCAGGTAAACCTTGAACTGTGTTCTGATACCAGAACCCTGAGTATTTCCAGAGCTTTTCATCAGCAGAATAGATGGATCATTTCGAGAATGCTAAGAGAAGATAAATGACCATTTATGGAAAATTTTCTGTTTAGGGCAAGGAAATGGACCAAATGTCTCTATCATTTTAATTTCTGAGCTCAGAGGAGTAGGCAGAAGAACTGTTACTGTTAGCAAAATACTACTCTTTTTAAAGATGCAGGGAGAGCTATTTACGAATTAGCTACAAATGAAAGGTACGACAGCTTTAATGGCTCTTTCAGCTGGTCTTGATGTAAAAATGAAATACATGTAAATAGACCACTTGTATTTTTAAAACAGTATTTTTGTAATTTAGAGGGAGTTTTTGAATTTTTTTGAATATGATGTCTTTAAAAATTCCGAGCATTTGTAGACTTTGGTAGACTAAACCCACTACAAAATCTTACTGCTTACATTTTATAAATCTATAATTTACCACTTACATTAATACTTTCTTAATAGAAATTGGAATCTCAAACTAGTTTTTATAGACTATCATCAAACTGAGGACTGTGAGGTGTGGTTTGAATGATGCCCTAGGTGACTGACCCAAGAGACAAGACGGCATTCCTTGGTTGTGATAGTTGAAGCTACCCTGAGGTAAACAGAAGCTTGTTTCTGATCCTTGTTCCTTCCAGCCTCAACACAGCCTATGCTTGGAGGACCAAAGTAAATATCTGCTATCATGAGCCAAACTCTTCCTCATTTGTGAGAATTAATACATCTAAAGAAGTGTCCCATCTCACAAGATAATAAGAATGATTAAAAATAAAGTCAAACTCATCTGATCTTTTGTGGTGATGGGCAGGTACTTTCTATAATGATTGTGGAAATTTACCAAATGACTGTCCTCTGAAAAGGAACCTGTTGAAGGAAGAATGTTCTGTAGTGGGTAGGAAAGGGCAGGCTGAGGCAACCTGTGGACCAATAGTGAGTGTGTAGACAAGGGGCTGGACCACCTGAATGCAGACGGTTCTGACATTAGCTGTGACACTTTAGGCAAACCTTTCTCTTCTCTGGGACTTGTTTGCTCTCATCATTTGTAAATTGAGGATGAGATGTGTGGCCTGTCTTTAGAGCCTTCATGAAGAGCTGTGAGCTGTAAAAGAACAAACACCAAGACAACAACTACACACAAATATTAAGCAATGATAACCTATGACGGTTAAATGGGATTTGCAGATCCTGGCTGGGGCTGTAGATTAACTGAGATGGACAGAAGTGGCAGGGAGTGCTCAGATAGGTTGGAATAAATGAGAGGACGTTGCTTCTGCTTGTCTCATTCTTTACAACAGGGTGGTATCATTGTTCTGAGACCTCTCCAAGGCCAGTCTCGTGGTCATAGGCACAGATCTCTCTGTACCCTCTGCACAGCTGTGATTGTGACATTTTATAAAGCTGTTGCTTACAAAAGGATTTTACTGAAAAACAGAAACTATTTTTGGCTCTCAGGTCCTTAAATATAGCTCAAGCATTGACCTTCACTAATTCACACATCAGTGTTGTTCAGCTTTTTTATACGAGAATCCTGAAAGTAAGCTATTTGGGGGTTTGCGTGACAAGAAGGTAAGTCTAGGTTGGGTATATAACCTGCTTAAATTTGATCGCTACCTACCATGTGTTCTCCGTGTGGTAGAAACCTTTGGGGACAGTGTCTCCCATCAGAATCCTGTGACTCTGACAAGATCACGGCACAACTCCAGCCAGCGGAATCATTCCTTGCTGTCATATTGACCTTGCAGTCATCTTGTGTTTTTCTATGCTAATGGTGTGGAGAAGAAACTAACAAAATATAAGAAGAGTAAATAACAAAGTGACAGTCCAAGAATGGCTTCCTTAGCAGTGAAGGTCCTGGCCTAGAAGGTTTCTGAATTTTGGCATCACCTGCCTGTTTGTTTCACATAGTTCTATGCCCAGACCCAGTCTCCTTATATTGTTGTTAGTAACAATTATATCGAATATCAAGTGGGTGAAGAGACCCCACCCAAGTTTCTACATTAATTTCTGTTTTCAAATTTCTGTTTTTAGATATCCTGCAATCTTTTGATCAACACAAAAACCTCATGCTTCAACCTATCCTTAATTCTTTTGGACACTCCTTTTTCACTTTCCTATTACTTGTTAGAGAATCAGTATCTTCTAAGTGTTACCACTAGACTGCCAAAAATATTTTGACAAGCTTTCTGAGGTTTGTACTATAAAAATTATAGGTATTAGGGGATTTTAAGATAAATTTAGAGACTATGCTTTTTCAAGCTACACATACTCCTAATTCTAAAACATCATGATGCAATAACCCTCCCCCTACCTCCATTAAGAATAATTTACCTACATGGAAGGCCAAGTGGATGTTGAAGGGCTTTTCTAAATTTCTTCTGCCTAATTTGACCTCATAGAAGAACCTACCTCACTAGAAAGAATTATTTATAAAGAAATATCTCTATAGCTTGTTGATCTACACAGACTTTGCTCAAATCTTGAATCTCCTATGGTGGGTAGGCACTTGTGGAGTTTTATTCTAGTGAAATGGGGGTGAACATGAAGGGAGAAATCAGCTCTAGAAAATAGGGGTTCTAAATACACGTACACACACATCTATATAAAAGCATAGTGTGGTATTATGTTAGTTTAAAAAAAAATAAGAACTGTTCTGCACCTGTGTTTCAGGGTATGATTAGAGCAGCTTCGGTTGGTGACCTATGTACCACTACTAGCCATGTGACTTTATTCCGGATTCTTTTTCTCTCTACTTCAGTTTTCCCAAGGGCTATGTGAGTGTGTTAGATTTTGAATGCCCACCTTAGGGGATACCACGATGTGCTGGTGGTTGGGCTCCAGATCCCTCGTCTTTCACTCAATGGGGCAGCTCTAGGATTATTTGCCTTATGAACTAGAATTTCCTCTAGGAAGTTATTTGAAAAAAAAAAAAAGTGTCACTGTTTTAAGTATTAAAAAATGTGAGACGAGATTATCCCTAAAGGCCTTTCTAGCTTTCTAAGGGTCAGTAGTTCTAGAAAGCAAATGCTAATGTGTTGGGGAGTGAAGGATGAGTGGAAAACACTTCAATTCTTAATTATTCACTCAACAATATTTATTGAGCACTGAGGCTCAACAAACCTTGAAAAACTAAAAAAAAAAAAAAAAAAAAAAAGCCACTTTCCAGCTTCCTGGAGGTTTTAGTCTAGTGAAGTGCGGATGAACATGGGGGAGAAGATCTACCCTAGATGCTCAGATATAAAAACTGGCAGTTATATAAAAATTCCATAATTTAAAAGTCGAAAACAAATATTGAAATCTATTTTCACATGTATCAGCTCACGTTGGCACAGTAAATTAGGGTTTCTCAAGCTTGGTACTGTTGACATTTTGGGGCCAGATAGTTCCTTGTTATGGGAGGCTCCCCTGAGTATTACAGGATCCCTTTGCAGCATCTCTTGCCTCGCTCACTACATGCCAGTAGAATCCTGCACCTCCAGTTTTGACAAACAAAAATATCTCCAGACATTGCCAAATGTTCCCTGGGGAGCAAAACTGCCTCTGGTTAAGAACCACTGTAGTAAATAATTATACCTTACCTATTATTTTTTAGGGGTATAGATAAATTTTATCTTGCCTGTTGTATCCTTGGGGATACAGACAATTATGACTAGCTAAAAGTAACAATGCCCATCTAATGTTGGTTGTATTACATTTTTAAGAGATGAAGTGCCGATGAGGCTTTCCATAGTTCTTCATTCATCACTTTTATGTTTGTAACTATTGAAGTGCTTGCTCAACCAGCTAATCCACCAGCATTTCCAATGATTCTGGTTACACTCTTCAAGATGTAGCTTTTTTCTTAAGGAACTGACAGTGTATCCAGGAAGACAATGATTGTGTAGGTAGAAGTATAATGAGTAGCAAAATGAATATACTGAAAGGGTTAAATGAATGACCAGATAATGGTTGTCATACACATTGAGTGTAGGGTGAAATCTTGGGCTGGAATATTTAGGAAAGGCTTTGAAGGATAGTAGCTTAAAACCATGGAGACAATTGGAAAAGTGTTATAGAATGAAGGAAAAAAAATAGAGAATAAGACATGGAAAGACCACGCATGGGAAAGAAGGACAAGAAATAGAAGTAATCATATTATTTCATTCATTGAGGTCTAAAAATGGTTCTTGAACTGTCGTTTGAACTCAGGAAACATAGCTACAGCAGATTGGAGTGGAGATGGAACTTCACTTCCAATTTTAACTTTTGTCAGCCTGGGAAATATATAAAGCAGCTTGACAGTATTTGAGATTCAAATGTTAGTTGTCATTGAAATGACTTCACTGCTAAATAAGTTTCACATATGAACACTGTTCTACCTTGTTATTTTTGGTTGAATTCATTAAGAAACATTATCAAGTCGTTAGCAACCACTAATTTCCAAAGTCAGTCAAGGTTTATTAGTAGTCACTAAGGGAAATTCTTTTCATTCTGTTAAATTTCAATCTCAGCCAGTGTCCCAAAATGTCATACACACAAAAAATGTTTGCCATTGTTATGTTATTGACCTTCTGTGTGGTTGGGCAATTAAGAATATTCCACTTCTATTTCTGAATAAAAATATTCAGAACTGCCAATAGTTAAGTATACAAGAGCATATGAAGTTGACTGTTGATGTGACTGGTTCATAACACATAATCAAATATGGTGCTCAAAGTACTTGTTGATGAATAGTACAATGAATAACAGTAGGATTAAGCAGTACATCTTCATAAATTTTGGTAAATTTATCCAACTAAAATTTTCTTCTGCTCCACCCATATTTTTATCATTATTAGTTGTCACACAGTTTTGCAGATTCCACTTCAGATTCTACAGAATTAGTGTTTTTCTCAGTTTCTTTGAAAATGTTCTCACCCATAATTGTTCCACATACACTACTAGAGGCCAATTCTTTAGTCACATCAAACTCTGCAATGATTCCTCAAATAAACATAACTGAGCAATATTAATAATACCTGTGAACTCATCAAGAGCCAAGGGAAAACACTTAAAATTATTTGTGTTGTTTTTAAAGTGACTGTTGATTTTGCTTCTGGCTTCATTTTGTCTTCTGTTAAGATCCCTCTTTCTTAGCCTTAAAATTTCATATTAAAATATGTTTACAGGCTGACCATTCTGGGAAGTATTTACTAGTTACCTGGAGTTTCATTTCAGTTTATATAAGACTTTTTTTAAACTTGAGAAATATTTCTTGAGTTATAGTTTTAAATATTTGTTTTACAGCATTGTTTGACTTTTTCCTTCTGGAAATCTATTAATACTCATATCCTATTTCCTTTGCCTGTCTTTTATTTCTGTCATTGTCTTAAAATCGTTCTTTTTCCTATTTTGTGTTTGATTTATTTCATTTTTATTTACTACCATTTAAAATCATTTTCTTATTGAGATTTCTTTATTTTTTATCTTCTAATTTACTCTTTTCTTTTTTAGAAAAAGAAGCGTCAAACTCATAGTACATTTGCAAGTACAATGCAAAGGCTTTTATTTTTCTGAGTATTTTAAGAGTATTGTATTAGTCTGTTCTCATGCTGTTATAAAAAAACCACCCAAGACAGATACTTTATAAAGGAAAGAGGTTTAATTGACTCACAGTCCTGCATGGTTGGGGAGGCCTCAGAGAACTTACAATCATGGCAGATGGGGAAGCAAACACATCCTTCTTCACAGGGCGGCAGGAGAGACAAGTGCCATCAGGGGAAATGTCTGATGCTTATAAAATCATCAGATCTCTTGAGACTCACTCATCATCACAAGAACAGCATGGCGGGAGAGCAGGAACCGCCCCCATGATCTATGATCTCATCACCTCCCATGAAGTCCCTCTCCCAACATGTGGGGATCACAATTCAGATTCTAATTCAAGATGAGATTTGGATGGGGACACAGAGCCAGCCCATATCAAGTACATATCAAGTATATTGTAGATACAATGTCCCATCACCATCAAATACTTATTTCCCATTAACAGGAAAATTTCCTGCATAACCACAGTACAACTGTCGAAATTAGAGAATCGACGTGGGTATGTTGCTATTATCTAATCCTCAGACTCCATTCAAATTTGGTCAGTTTTTCTAATGCTGTCTTTTATAGCAAAAAGATCCAGTTCAGATTCTCACATTGCATTTAGTTGTCACATTTTTTCAGTCTGCTATCTAGCACCTTTTCTCAGCCTTGCCTTAACTTTAGGACCTTGACCCTTCTGAAGATTACCAGCTAGTTATTTTTTAGAATGTCTCTCAATTTAGACTTGTTGGTTTTTCCTCCATGTTTAGGATCAGTTTTACATCATTGGCAGTAAAAACATCAACTAGATGCTGAGTTTTTAATGCATTCCATCTGCTGGTACATTATTTAGATTTTTTTTTTTCTACTCAGTTAAGAAGTTGTCTGCCTGTTTCTCCATTGTGAAGCTTATCTTTTATTTTTTTTTGCAAAGTGTTTTGTAAGGAGGTACTTTCAAACTGTAAATATCCTGCTCTTCATCATATTATTACTTAATCTGCTTATTTAAATTAGGGCAGACATGCATTTTTTAATTTAAAAGTTTATAATCCATTATTATTATAGTTTATTTTGATGATCAAATTGTCCCAGATTTGTCCAGTTGGAATTTCCTAAAGATGGCTTCTATGTCCTCTTGAATTGATCCCCATCGCTCTTTGAGCACTTCCTTATTTCCATGCACAACAAGATGTTCTAGGCTTATCTTCTTTGGTATTTTCCCTGCAGTCATTCATTCCTCCAATCATTCATTTATTTTTATTTTATTTTTGGTAGAGAATGGTATATAGAAACTAAAAACCGGTGCTAGGTATGCTAATTGCCATTAGTGTGTTACTTCTCTCAGGTCCTCTCAGTGGAGACAACTACAGTGCGCGCACACACACACACACACACACACATACACACCAGTATTTATTTCTATATCCATTTATAATTTGAAAATAATGAGGTCACCCCAATACCCCAACTGTAATCTACCTTTGGAGGGTTCATTTTAGTTTCCTTCATTTTCATTTTATTTTTCATGGTGTATGTTTATTTTCTGAGAAAACTGGCCTTGATATATTTATGTATTTGATCAATCTCTCTGTGTATAACTAATCTCCTATTCCTTCTGCCACCTCTTTGCCACCCAACCCGCAGTGTGGATCCCCTCTCATCCTACCGGATCTCTGACATGGCCCCTGGGCTGCTGCCCTCCCCCTTGACTCTCTCCTTACCTGGTGGTTGGCCTTCTCTGGGGTAAATGCCCACTCCCCCAACCCCCCAACAAACATGCATCGTTCACATAAATGCCTGCTACACTTGGCCTTGTCTAATAATTTTTGGACTGAATTGTTTGAGGAGAGGGACATTTTTTCTTTCTTCATTATTTTCAGAGATCTCTGAGTTCTTGTTTCATTTCTTCCTCGAAATATAATTTCTAAATTTTCACTTCTGAGATTTTCTATCTCTGATCTGTGCTATTTCTTCAAAGGTTCAATCATTTTCTTCATGTGTTAGAGTTCATTTTCATCTGCTTGATGACCACATTTTTCTGTGTTACAGTCAGATATGATAGGCCTTATTTTAACATTTTTCTTGTAACCTGTGTTTAAAGGGTTCAATTGAATTCACTTTTTGTTTCTCATGTTTAAATAAGGTGAATTTTTCTGGGCTATAAAAAGGAGTTTCCTATTGGATGGAAGAAAGGAAGTAGGGTTTCTTTCCCAGTTTCAGAGCTCAGTAACTCTTCTCTGTTATCACCATGAAAAACTTAAAACATGGCCTCTCTATGTGGCCAAGTTAGACCCAGTAACATTTCCTGCCTCCAGCTTTGTGTGCTCCGGCCTCAACCTGTTTGGGCCTTGGTTAGTGCTCTCTGCTTTAGACTTTGTTTTGCTGAGAGTACTTCCTTCCTTGAATCCGCCTCCTCAAAGAATTTCCTCCCCTAACTATGGAGCCTTCTCTCCTCCTTTACCATCAGTGGCCCCTCTGCTCTGCTCAATTTGATTTTCGTTTCCAGTATTCTTTTTCCCGCAAAATGAGACTTTATCCTTCTGGAAGAGAATACTTGGTGATTATATAATTTTCAAAGTCCCCGACTTAACTGCAGCACTTTTTAATCTATTCGTATGTACAATTCTCACTCTGCGAGGGTCTTTGTTTAACGAATATTTTCCAGAACAACCCATACTGGTTTTCAATTAGAATGGTGTTTTCTCTTCTTGTGGACAAGCATTCATTGATAGTTTTTAGTTTCAATAGCTTTTAGGGTACAGTAGTGAACTTCCACTATTCAACAGTTATTTCATACAGGTTCTGCTGATGGCTTGATGACAACTGGTTTTCAGGAGAATATTGTTGAAGATGTTGTTCATGTCTTTTCCCCCCTGTACTGATGGATGTGTTTTCTTTTCAGAAAGTTTTGGTACAATTAAAAACTACATCATTCTGTGCCGACCCACGGCAAGTGCTCCTGGTTTTTCAATGAAGTGAATTCTTCCTGGGCTAGTTATTAGCAACAGGAGAGTGTGAAAGGGCCAGGAATTCTCTCTGCCTCAGAATGAAGTCCCACACGAAGCAGGGTTTGTGATTGTAAGGGGTTAAGTCCTATTCACGTTGGCTAAGAAAAATTAGCAACCACAGAGCTTTCTGGCCATCACAGATTTTCTCCATCCTTCCACTTGGTAGCAGATGTGGCATCTCAGAAGCTTGCTTTCTCTTGCTCCTTTCCTCATTTGTCCTCAATTCTTTGGCTTCTCTCTGCTGTTAAAAGCAGCTCATTGAAGCTCCCAGGTGCTGCTTCCTCATCTCCAAACACAAGGTCATTGCTTTTGCCCTTCTTAGTGTGCCTAATATTTTGGAGGCAACTGAAGCCAGCTGCTGCTACTGGAGATCTGTAGTGGGTGTGGTCCCTCCCCACCCACCTTCCCCTGGTCCAATTTTCACCACCCTTGACAGCTCTTCTTCAGATATATATGACTTAGGGGCAGGGGTGTTTCCTAGTTTTGTCTTGAAGAAATAAGTTTTGTTTATTTTCACTTCAATTGTTGTTTTCAATTAATCACTAAAAGAAGTGAGCAAAGATCATTTTACTTCTCCATCTTTACTCACATCTTGTCTTTTCATGTAGAAATGTATTGAGTTTTTTTAAATATAAAAATTACCCAATTGTTTTCATTTGTGATTACTGGTTTTAAAACTACTCTTAGAAATGCCTTTGATTTTATAAATATTCATATGTTTTTGTTTCATTTCGTACATTTTAAAAGTATTTAATTCTTTAATCCTACTGGAGTTTGTTTTTGTGTAAGGTTTAACTTAGATGTCTAATTTATTTTTATAAATGGTTAGCCAGTTTTTCCCCCAACTATTTGTTTATATCTGTCCTCTCTCCACTGGTATGCAATGCTACAGAATGTACTGAATTCTAATATAGACTTTCTGTAGCATCTGTAATCATCTTTCATTCTGTTTCTGCTTCAAATCCATAGTAGTTTAATTATTGTGTCTTGAATATATGTTTTATTGTATGAAATAATAAGTTTATCTCATCTCTTTTATATTTTTCCTAAATTTATTTTAGCTATTCCAGATATTTTTGAGTTATTTTGTTAAATTGATTACTTGATATTTTTATACCATTAAGGTCCCTTTCAGAAACATAAATTCATTTCGTCTCAGTATATCAGTAGATGTTCTAGTTTTCTTCATGATTCCCATTACTGCAAGTGTGGTTTCCACTCTTATTCCATTATATATTTTCTCAATAGTTAAACAGCTATAGAAACAATTTAGTATAGGCTGGGAATGGTGGCTCATGCCTGTAATCCCAGCATTTTGGGAGGCTGAGGGGTGTAGCTCTCTTGAGCCCAGAAGTCTGAGGTCAGCCTGGGCTTCATGGTGAAACCCCGACTCTACAAAAAAATACAAAAATTAGCTGGGCATGGTGGTGTGCACCTGTAGTCCCACCTACTGGGGAGGCTGAGGTGGCAGGATCACTTGAGCCCAGGAGGTCGAGGCTGCAGCAATCTGTGATTGTGCCACTGCACCCTCGCCTGGGTGACAAAGCGAGGCCCGGTCTCAAAGAAGAAAAATTAGTATCAAGGTAAGGCTGGCTTTGTGAATTTCACTGAAAAGATGGCCATCAAAAATTAATTTTAAAGATTTAAATGTTAAGAATTATCTGTGTCTTGATTATTTAAAGGAATTTCTATTAAAACCAACTAGGACTGATGCCATGTTGTGGGAGGCTTGCATTTGCATTTTTAAAAAGAGTTTTTAATAGTTTTTTTAGGTCATGAGAGAGACAAAACCATCTACTTAATTCAGTTGTTTAATAAACATCATGTGTCAACACTGCGCAGTGCTGGGGACACTGAGGTAAGACATAGTCTTTGCTTCTCAGCTTCTCAGGAATTTATTTTAATGGATTAAACTGGCAAATATTCCAATGTTAAATAATGATTAAACTGGCAAAATAACCTGAGTTTAAGTTCTTTCGACAAATCTTTCGTTTGATATTATCACTACTTAAACTAATTCTGGTAGGATGAGTGCTATAATCTTCAGATGAATTATTGATTAGCTTTCTATTTGAGTACCCATCATAACTTCTAAAGCAGCATTTTTCAATCGTATCTCTATCCCAACCCAGCCTTCCCAAGGGATATTATGCAATACTATTAATGCCAGTGATTCACTGGGTTAGTGTTAGAATAGTTTAAAGAAACTGCATGTTGGTTACCCACCACCCACCTTACACATGTGAATTATCTTTCTAGAGCTTATAATACTCAACAAATCCCTCACATATGCTTACTCTTTTGTTATGTATAAGATGAAGTCACAAATAACAATTAATTTTTCACTTGCTTATCATAATCTTTGTCCTAACTATCCCATAATTAGGACAAAGATTATATTTTCCATTTTACAATTGACCGACAAGGCTGAGGCTTAAATAAAATGACATGGATTCCAGCCTCCTCACTTTAAATGCTAGGTCTTTACTCTGGACTAAGCTAAAGGCAGTGTTACTTTGAATCTCTTTTAAGAGCTATGACGAAGGTAGCTTTTAGTTTACATAGCTGCTACTACAGATCGTGCTGATCTGGTTGCTTGGTGTCTAAATTTCCTTTTCAATTATCTTATAACTAGATAATTCTTTTCTTCTTCTACGCCCGACAATGGTTCCTAGTGTTTCTTTATAAAGATGAGCTTGAAAGAGCTATGTGACAGCCTTCCAACTCAGTATTTGGGGACTGACAGAAATTATAGAAGTTGCTTCTTTATGAAGACATCTCATCTCATCTTGCTAACTTTCCACCTTTGCTCAGTTTTATACCAATTTGTTATTCAGAACCAACTGTAATTTATGTTGAATAAGAGAAAGTATAGACTGTGAAATGAGAATAGTAAGGAAAATTACTGAGATATAATTTTCTCTTCTATTTTGTATTTCATAATGAAAGGGGAACTATAGAATTATTTTAGACCTTCGAGATTATAGTCTTTAAGTGAGTGAGATAATACTCCCAAGAGTAAGCATATAGTTTTGGGCAGATAATGAAAATACAGTTCCTATATAGTGTTTTCAGACAGTCTTTATTGTGAAATATGCCATTAAGTAAAATATATGCAAATGTAAATATGCCGCTTCATTTTAACAGATTTTTGTAAATGTGGACACCCATTTAACCACCACCGAGGTCAAGAAACAGAACCTTTCCAGCACCCTCAGAACCCACCTGTGCTTCTTCCCAATTCCAACCTTCTTTTCCCCTAATAAATGTAACTATGTCAAATTTTATGATAATCTCTTCTTTTTCTTTTCTTTATGTTTTTTTCCACAGCCCTCTGCATGTTTAGATGATATAGTTTAGTTTGACTGTGTTTTAACATTTTGCATAAATGGAATCAGTATTTCATGTTTGGTTTCTCTCACTCAATTTATGTTTGTGAGATTCACTATGGCGTTTCAGGAAGCTGTAGTTTGTTAACTTCCAATGCTGTCTGATACTCCATTACATAAACATGCCACTATTTAACTATTTGCTGTTGATGGATATGTACAGTAGTGTCTTTCATTAGAGACTTTGAGAGCACTTTATAGGCATTGCCCGGTGGAGAACATTTTTAGAAAGGACAAACAATTAAAAATCTTCTATATAAATTCATTGTGCTTTTCTAGGCTAACAGGAAAAGAAAAAGAAATAAATGTCTTAGGAAGACTGAAAGACTAATCTAGTGTTTTCTCATTTATGCCTCTTGATCAAGCATTTGGAGAAATTATTTGAAAATGTTGAAGACTAACCAGAAGGGAAATGTCCAGATAGTAAGGAAGCCCAAATGGACATTAATTTATTTCAATACCTTCTACAGAGTCTGAGAGGCTTAGACATTAACTCCATGAGCAGAGACGGTTTCAACCCTGAGGCTTAACCTACTATTACATCCATTGCCTACAACTGTTCCCGGAGACAAACATCATTCTGTTCTCCTAGGTCCATGTATTACTGCCTGAATGCTTCTCCAGTGAGGTTTATGATACCACCAACCGCACAATGTCTGTGTTGGCCATGGTCCTCTTGGGGGCAGCAGAGCAGCAGTTGCTGTCTACTTGGCAGTTACTGAGGAGTCAGAGAAGTCCTGGAATTGAGGGAAGCTCCAGACTGAGAGGAAGACCAGAAGACAAGAGTGGAAGTGTCAGGATCAAGAAAAGATAAAAGTGTATACAGCTATGTTCTGGAGGCAGATGTGAGCTGGAAGTTAAATACAGAGAGAAGGTAATATTTACTTTCTTATCAAATGTTTCCTCAGTCCTTAATTTGGGACAGATCCTTGAGGGATGTAATGAGGTCTCTGCCCAATGTAGTATTGAGACATGTAAACAAGTACCATGAACTAAGTGCAATGAAGATAAGCAAAAGGTGCTGTGGGAATTCCAAAACAGTGACTGTGGGAGTGGGGAGGTGACAGATGGTGGAGGTAACAATGGGGAGGACTTCATATGTGGATGACATTCATGGCAGGTCTTAGAGAATGAGTTGCCAGAGAAAGAACAGGGAGACATTAGGATATGTACTGCACGGCTTGGCAATGGTGAGCTGTTCAGCTGAGCTGTATTGTAATGTCCCTGTGAGGAAGTGGGGAAGACAAGGCAGTCAACTTTGCCATCTGTGTGTGCCTCCCCTCTAAGCACATATCTCTTTTAATATACTCCGAGGACAAAGTCCATAAGCCCTCTTCATCAATACTCCTTATTTCCATGGCTCTTTTGGGTTCTTCCTTAAGAGAATGAAGAATAATTTGTTTTGCAGAAAATTGAGAAGTTTTATCATCTGGTTAAAACCAGAAGTCCCCAAGGGAGATATGAAATATGAGCCCTTTCTCTGCTACAACATTGCAAGGTAAGGACATGGGATAGGGAGAAAGGACTTTACTGGAAAGATAAAATATGTCAACGTATCATTTAACCTTTGCTCCTCATTCCCCTTGGGTCCTCTTCGTGAGCTCTAGGCATCTCCAGACTCTCTGGACTTAAATTCTAAAGGATCCAGAATTTTTAGACATCTTGGCACCTTTATCCTTCCCCTTCACTCAGCATCAATGAATAAAAAAATATCCAGACAAGCATAAACCTTACAAATCAATTAGGGGAGCGGTAGCACACATCCTATGAAAAAATTAGTGCAGTTTATCACTGATTAGCTTGTCTAATATTTGATGTGATGTGGGGCAGGAGTAATAACACTGTTTTATTCTCAAGTTAAGACCCTAGACTGCCAGTGCCTAAGGAAAGGACCCCAGAAGCTCTTCCCAATTCAACTTGAAACATTTTTAGACTAACATTAGTGTCTGGCACAGAATAGACAGTCAATAATGATTAGATGAACCCATTAATCAATTGACTGGACTATATGAAACCAAAGGCATTTATGAGGATTATTATCCCTGAGTTTGCTGCTCTGGCTCTTGCCTAAACAAATTTGAGACCACTGATACTTGTGAAAGAAAGTTATAGAGATGTGCTGACAAGTCACTGTATTCTCTAAAGCAAAGTTTTCCAACCAATGTGCTATTGTACAGTCTAATGCTTGTACTTTGAGAAACTGAACAATTCTGTGCTTGGAGTGGCAAGCACGCTCTGCTGCAAATAAGGCTCCTAAGCCACTTGCCTCAGGTCATAAATAGTCTCATCTGAGACTCCTTAGAAAGCAGCATGATTAGAGAAGAATCTGAGGGTATGCTCCATGGTACCCACAAATTTGAAGAATGAAAACTCACATTCTCTGCTTTGGCAACTCTGAGGTCTTGTTCAAGGAGATGCTTCTCCACCTGGATTTCCACCTCAGCTGCCAATTGCTGAGTGCAGCTGCCCATTTTAGACAAGAGGTACACAATGGTGAAGACATTCATGTTCCAGTTGATCGAAAGGCATGGCAGAATATCCAAAGTGCAGCCAGTTAGGGTTTGTAGGAGGCTGACTGTGGGGCTCTTGTGGTAGAGTTCTCAAACCCATCAGCCCTAATATCTGATACTTTTTTGTGACTGATTTACCCTTTTACTGGAGTCTGAGCTACCTCCAGTGTGACTGCTATAACAATGCAAGTAACATTTGCAGAATATGTTCAGATAATACAAGTTAAGGTATTATCACCGTTTTGAAATACTTAATATAAAAAAGTGTTTTGCATTGAAACCCACTTACAAATCATAGGAAAATGTACTATTTCATTTGTTAATGAAAGTTAGGATAAAGTTGTTAGATTGTTTAAAAGTAATTTGAACTACAAATAGTCCCTGACTTACAATGTTTCAACATGATTCTTCAACTTCATGATAGCTGTATAGGGGTACTAAGTGCATTTTTGTTATTTTTTGGCCTATGATGCATTTATCAGGATGTAGCCCCATTATAAGTCGAGGGGCATCTGTGTTTTAAATATTTAGATGGTTATAAAAAAAACAGTGGCTTTATCACCTACTCTTGGGAATGGTTTCTCATCAATGATGACTATCAGGAATTTGGAGAGCTCATCATTAGAAAGTCTTGTCAGGAATTTTATGTGAATCATAAAATCTGAATTAAAAATTTTGTGTTCATTGACAAAACTTTAACTCTCTTATCAATTTTTTTGTAATTTTTTTATTTTGTAGAAATGGGATCTCACGATGTTGCCCAGGCTAGTGTCAAACCCCTGGCCTCAAGTGATCCTCCCAGCTGTGCCTCCCAAAGTGCTAGGATTACAGACATGAGCCACCATGCCCAGCCACAAATTTTTGAAAATATTTTATTTAGAAATTTTATCACTTCTAATATTTAATATTTTTCCTAATGTTTTATTTTACTTATAATTATACATTAAAAAGAAAAGCGAACTTTTTTTGCCAAAGGATTTATGGAGTGTCCAAAATAACCTTGTTTTCTGTCATGCAAATATTATTGCTTACTGTCAAATACCATGATGTGCACATTCACCACTGCACCCCAGCCTAAAAAAGAACATGTTCTAAGTCTTTAAGACAAGTTAGGACACTTGCCTTGACTTTTTTTTTTTTTTGGCTTCCTATACAGCTGCCTTCAGGTCTTATGATTTAACTCTTAAACATTTGGCTTATGTAAAAGATTATAAATCTGCTGCATTTTTAGTGTTATAGATATTGTTTATTTAAATATCCAAATTGCATGTGATAGGAACCGTTTTGAATATCTTACTGTCTTAATGGACTTAGTGTGATCTGACATGAATTTGTTTTATCACCCACTGTGAACTCAGCAACCCATTGAATTTCCTTTTTGCACTGGCTTCCAGGACAGTAGTTAAATTATCAATTTTGGTAACAATTATTGCTAAGACATATTAGAAATATTAAAGTTTGATATTAAAGTGGGATAAATTATGCAGATGAACAGTCAAGAGTTATAATCCCCCATTCATTACAAAGAACTTGATGTTAACTGAAGATGAAAATCTTTATTGCCTAGATGCATCTACATATATGGAATTTTCCTCTTTTTTTTTCTTTTTGCTTTTCTTCCTAGTTTTAATAATAATGTCTTTGCTGATATCCAGACATCACTCAGGCCTGATATAACTCTTGATGGGAGTATATACCACTCTCCTAAGCCCCATGCATATAAAAGTCAGGCAATTTAAGATCTGTACAAACCATGGTGCTAATTATGACACATGAAAGCAACAAGGCTTGAAAATATCAGAAAATATTAGTATTGTTACTTACCATAGAAAAGACCAAGCCCTGAAAAGTAAGAACATCAAAAATTTTACCTCCTGCTACACTTAAAATAATTTTAAGTGATTTTTATAAATGCAGTTCAAATTACATATCAAAGACATGCTCAAAATGTCACACTGTCACATTGTTTCTTCAACACAGTCCCTCACTATAGGACCACAACAATATTTCCCAAATGATGGTGGGCCAGACTGTTTTCTCTAGCTTGTCCTCAGAACCACTCACATCTCACATCCATTTCCTTCTATATTGCATCAGATATATCTGTCCTTTTCTGTGTGTTGTATTTATTAAAACACTCTTTCAGCCGGGCGCGGTGGCTCACGCCTGTGATCCCAGCACTTTGGGAGGCCAAGGCAGGTAGATCACCTGAGGTCAGAGTTCAAGACCAGCCTGGCCAACATGGTGAAACCCGCGTCTCTACTAGAAATACAAAAAATTACCTGGGCATGGTGGCCGGCGCCTGTAATCCCAGCTACTCGGGAGGCTGAGGCAGGAGAATCGCTTGAACCCGGGAGGCAGAGGTTGCAGTGGGCTGAGATCGCGCCATTGCACTCCAGCCTGGGCAACAAGAGTGAAACTCCATCTCAAAAAAAAAAAAAAAAAAAAAAGAAAAAAGAAAAAGAAAAAACAGTCTTTCATTGTTGAGAAGGGTTACAAATTGGTGATGCTTATATAAATGTAATTCTTAGGATTATATTTATTTTAGATAAGTGCACCACTGTTTCCTGCTCTTACTTTACTGCATTTTATCTTTCATATGTATTTACCTGGATTCCACTGTTAGGTTACATTCTCTTTGAGAACAGCACTTATATGTTCTTTTAAAAAATCTAGCAACCAATGAGTTCCACATATTCTGATGAAAATAATAGGTGCCTATTCCCCTCAGCTCTCTTTTGCCTAGTTGGAAACGTGACTTTAAAAGAAGTTGGGGCAAATCAGTAGTCAGAGGTCTGGAAATCAGGAAAGTCCTGAGTTTTCAAGTCTAACTCTGGTGCTAATTTGCTCAGTTATTTTTGGTGGATTTTTTTCAGCATTGCTTTTCTTGTCTATAAAATTAAGGGATGTGGGCTAGATTTTCTCTAAAATTTCTGTCATTGTATAGTTCTGTAGAAATAAATTATTATAAACCTTAAACTATCCTTGATTTAGCCCTGATTAAAATGAAAATTGAAGTCTGAGGCTATAAGGTATTTTGTATTGTTTTGTTTTGTTTTGTTTTTTGAAGCAGGAACCTTGAGAGCCTGATAAGCTGTTGACACAAGTGCTTTTGAGAATAGCAGGTAGAGTAATTACTAGCTTATTTTTAAATTGACAAAGGAAAAGGTTAATAAATATTTGCATATCTTCATTTACCACAAAATGTAAGTAAATCTGTACTTACTTGCATCTAATTATTAAGGAAATGGAGTTTATATCTCAATTAGTTAACCAAAAGGGGAGATATACTTTCCTATCATGTTAAAATTTTTATTTTAATCACAGTTCCAAGAGTTGTTGGCTTATATCCTTGAAATTATATTTATTATAATTACATGCACTTGAGAAAAATGTTTTTTATAGAAGACTATCTAAAGTTATAAACTGTTCACTATGGGAGGTTGTACATGCTTAGAAACTGTGAAAATTAACCTGCTATGACCTCACCAATTTTGCTTTAATTAACTCAACCAGTATCAACACTATAGTTTCTCTTAAAATGAGAACACATATAAAATGCTCTTCTCAGTAAACAGTCATTTTACAAGTAAAAGAAATGTCTCTAACTAATTAAAACACAAGATCAAATATTAATTTTTTACAACTGATATTAAGAAATCTAAGTTATCTCAACATATTATTGAAAATTCAGCAACATAATGCTCTCTCTTTTTATGATAAAAAGTCACATAAAATATCTTTAATAAATTTATTGTATTTCCAGGAGAGTAAAACCAATTTCATGTTTTGTTTATGTTAATTCAAAACAACTGATAAATACTCATGACATCGACCACCTGTCTCAAGACTCTACCTCCAGGGAAAAAATATTGTTGTGATTCTTGGTGCCAGTGTTAGTCTTCTCATCTCCTCTGCACGCTATTCCAACTGTTAGTTGGTGGCTACTCTAACCCACAGAACTCAGGAGAAGGGTTAGGTATTATTGGAGAGTGTGGCTGTTTAGGTAACAGTAAAAAGCACATACCCTCCTGTTGTCATGGGTTGCTAGTTTACCTCCAGTTGGGTAGGGGAAATGAGTTGAAAAAAGTAAGAGAAAGCTTAGGTAAACTGTGAAGGAGTATATGAAATATGTAGTTAGGAATTTTTCCACCACTGTGAATCATTACAAATTAAAAATGTATTGCTCCAATGCAGGGATTACAATACACTGAATATATAGTAGAAAAGGCTAAATTGATGATAGTCTCCATAGCATATGGGCATATGAAATATGAGTAGAAACGTGTTTGGAGTCGAACTTCCAACCAGGCTGTCAATTTGACCACTTCAGCGTTATCCCAAGCTCACTATAATCTTTCAATGATTCTAACACTCTGGAAAATAACTTTCCCCTTGATTGCAAATACCAGTGTTATATGCACAGAACCCAGAATTTACTGATGTAGTGAAAACCTACAGATGGTCTGCTGAGGGCTCCTTTCCTCATCAATTTACTTATCAAGAGAATTATTACATTAGTGACACATGATCATAACCATTGACCCCAGTTGTTTGGTTCAGGAATGGACACACTTAACTCAAGCTAGGTTAGAGTCACTTCTCTCTGAGATTTCTGATCTTCGAGCTAAGAACTGTGTTGGAATCTCTTGGTAGGCTGTAAGGTTAGCATGTAAAACATTATCGGTGTTGGCAGCTATGTCTCCCGAAGTGTAGAGAGGACTGTTATAGTAAGAGTAGAATGAAGCCATTTCTAGAGAGAAGCAGAGAAGAGAGGTGGGGGCCAGGGGGGCGGGAATCCTGAAGACTCTCAAGTCCCCGATTCCAGCTGTTCCCGAAGGTTGCTATGGCTTTGCTATTCAAATATTTTATAAAATATTTCCGTATTATCCCAATGTATTCCCATTTTGCTTAAGCTAGCTGGAATTTTTGTATTTATATAAAACAAAATCTAACTAACACAGCTTTCTATTATTATGTTGTGTCTGGTTACTAACAGTGTCTAATGGAGCTAGACTGAAATTCTATGTTACCAGAAAGTGATACCACATAATTTCCATGGTCTCTACAGAATGTGCTTCAGTCTGCAGTTGAGGGTTATGAAAGCTAGTCTACCAATAATTCCCTATGTGTCAATAAATGTGTAATTTTGACTGTTCAGTTAACTCAGAATGGCAGATATGAACATTCAAACATAAGAAGACATAAAGATATGAATGTGAGTCTGTGTGTGAAATGGTTGCATATCTCTTTAGAGGTGAAAAAATTAAGAAAAGTTATATTAGAGGTAAAAGTTATCTTTGAAATCATCCAATTCATTCTCATGTCTTTTCCAGATGGATGAACTTAGGCAAGAATGAAGATTGGTTTATAGTAATTAACAATATTACTATGTTTTCTTGACTTGGAGATCAGTGTTCTCTGTGGAATTCTTTGTGGATGGAAGAACATTAACTTGCTGTGCGATCTTTACTCTATGGATCACAATTTGTCCCTATAACCTGATTGAATCATACCAGATGGTAAATAAAATGCATTCTGGCTCTAATATTCTATGATTCAATAATTTTTTGCTGCATAAAATTATTATACAATGTTTATATATCTATATTGAAATTCTTAACAAAGAGAAAGAGAAAACTGAGAGGAGAAAAAGCTAGGCCTGAAGGACAAAAAACCCAGAAGTGACACAAATTAAGACGAAAATATAATTGATTTATTTCTTGACAATTGACAAACTGAATTATTAAAGTCTTTTTAGGTGCCATCTTGCCATTTACATCTGGCTTACAAACAAATTTTACTATTTAACTTTTAAAAATTTTTACTTTAAGTTCTGGGATACATGTGCAGAATGTGCAGGTTTGTTACATAGGTATACATGTGCCATGGTGGTTTGCTGCACCTGTCAACCCATCATCTAGGTTTTAAGCCTGAATGCATTAGGTATTTGCCCTAATGCTCTCCCTCCCCTTGCCCCCAACCCCCCGACAGGCCCCGGTGTGTGACATTCCCCTCCATGTGTCCATGTGTTCTCATTGTTCAACTCCCACTTATGAGTGAGGACATGTGGTGTTTGGTTTTCTGTTCCTGTGTTAGTTTGCTGAGAATGATGGCTTCCAGCTTCATCCATGTCCCTGCAAAGGATATGAACTCATTCTTTTTTTATGGCTGCATAGTATTCTATGGTGCATATGTACTGCATTTTCTTTATCCAGTCTATCATCGATGGGCATCAGGGTTGGTTCCAAGTCTTTGCTGTTGTAAATAGTGCTTCAATAAACATACGTGTGCATGTGTCTTTATAGTGGAATGATTTATAATCCTTTGGGTATATACCCAGTAATTGGATTGCTGGGTCAAATGATATTTCTGGTTCTAGATCCTTGAGGAATCACCAGACTGTCTTCCACAATGGTTGAACTAATTTACACTCCCACCAACAGTGCAAAAGCGTTCCTATTTCTCCACATCCTCGCCAGCATCTGTTGTTTCCTGACGTTTTAATAATCGCCTTCTAACTTGCCTAAGATGGTATCTCATTGTGGTTTTGATTTGCATTTCTCTAATGACCAGTGATGATGAGCTTTTTTTCATATGTTTGTTGGCTGCATAAATGTCTTCTTTTGAGAAGTGTCTGTTCATATCCTTCACCCACTTTTTGATGGGGTTGTTTGTTTTTTTCTTGTAAATTTAAATTCCTTGTAGATTCTGGATATTAGACCTTTGTCAGATGAGTAGCTTGTGCTTGCAGAAATTTTCTCCCACTCTGTAGGTTGCCTGTTCACTCTGATGATAGTTTCTTTTGCTTTGCTGAAGCTCTTTAGTTCGATTAGATCCCATTTGTCAATTTTGTCTTTTGTTTCAATTGCTATTGGTGTTTTAGTCATGAAGTCTTTGCCCATGCCTATGTCCTAAATGGTATTGCCTAGGTTTTCATCTGGGGTTTTTATGGTTTTGGGTTTTACACTTAAGTTTTTAATCCATCTTGAGTTAATTTTTGTATAAGGTGTTAGGAAGGGGTCCAGTTTCTGTTTTCTGAATATGGCTAGCCAGTTTTCCCAACACCATTTATTAAATGGAGAATCCTTTCCCCATTGCATGTTTTTGTCAGGTTTGTTGAAGATCAGGTGGTTGTAGATGTGTGGTGTTATTGCTGAGGTCTCTGTTCTGTTCCCTTGGTCTATATATCTGTTTTGGTACCAGTAGCATGCCGTTTTGATTACTGTACCCTTGTAGTATAGTTTGAAGTCAGATAGCGTGATGCCTCCAGCTTTGTTCTTTTTCCTTAGGATTGTCTTTGCTATGTGGGCTCTTTTTTGGTTTCATATGAAATTTAAAGTAGGTTTTTTCTAATTCTGTGAAGAAAGTCACTGGTAGCTCGATGGGAATAGCATCGAATCTATACTTTGGGCAGTATGGCCATTTTCACGATATTGATTCTTCCTATCCATGAGCATGGAATTTTTTCCCATTTGTTTGTGTCCTCTCTTATTTCCTTGAGCAGTGGTCTGTAGTTCTCCTTGAAGAGGTCCTTCATATCCCTTGTAAGTTTTATTCCTAGGTATTTTATTCCCTTTGTAGCAATTGTGAATGGGAGTTCACTCATGATTTGGCTCTGTTTGTCTATTATTGATGTTTAGGAATGCTTTTGATTTTTGCACATTGATCTTGTATCCTGAGACTTTGCTGAAGTTGCTTATCAGCTTAAGAAGTTTTTGGGCTGAAACGATGGGGTTTTCTAAATATACAATCATGTCATCTGCAAACAGAGACAATTTGACTTCCTGTCTTTCTATCTGAATACCTTTATTTCTTTCTCTTGCCTGATTGCCCTGGCCAGAACTTCCAATACTATGTTGCATAGGAGAGGTGAGAGAGGGCATCCTTGTCTTGTGCCAGTTTTTAAAGGGAATGCTTCCAACTTTTGCCCATTCAGTATGATATTGGCTATGGGTTTGTCACAAATAGCTCTTATTATTTTGAGATATGTTCCATCAATGCCTAGTTTATTGAGATTTTTGTTTGTTTGTTTTTTGTTTTTTGTTTTTTTTTCACGGAGTCTTGTTCTGTTACCAGGCTGGAGTGCAGTGGTGCGATCTTGGCTCACTGCAACCTCTGCCTCCCAGGTTCAAGTGATTCTCCTGCCTCAGCCTCCTGAGTAGCTAAGACTACAAGCGCATGCGACCACATCCAGCTAATTTTTGTATTTTTTAGTAGAGACGGGGTTTCACCATGTTGGCCAGGATGGTCTCAGTCTCTTGACTTCGTGATCCGCCTGCCTGGCCTCCCAAAGTGTTGGGATTACAGATGTGAGCCACCGTGCTGGCCCAAGAGTTTTTAGCATGAAGGGATGTTGAATTATATTAAAGGCCTTTTCTGCATCTTTTGTGATAATCATGTGTTTTTTGTCATTGGTTCTGTTTATGTGATGGATTACGTTTATTGATTTGCATATGTTGAACCAGCCTTGCATCCCAGGGATGAAGCTTTCTTGATCGTGGTGGATAAGCTTTTTGATGTGCTGCTGGATTTGGTTTGCCAGTATTTTATTGAGGATTTTTGCATTGATGATCATGAGGGATACTGGCCTGAAATTTTCTTTTTTATTGTGTCTCTGCCAGGTTTTGGTATCAGGATGATGCTGGCCTCATGGAATGAGTTAGGGAGGAGTCCTTCTTTTTCTGTTGTTTGGAGTAGTTTCAGAAGGAATGGTATCAGCTCCTCTTTGTGCCTCTGATAGAATTCGGCTGTGAATCCATCTGGTCTTGGGCTTTTTTTGCTTGGTAGGCT
This sequence comes from Nomascus leucogenys, assembly GCF_006542625.1. Taxonomy (NCBI): domain Eukaryota; kingdom Metazoa; phylum Chordata; class Mammalia; order Primates; family Hylobatidae; genus Nomascus; species Nomascus leucogenys. Next base: position 113,821,672 of record NC_044391.1, on the reverse strand, counting down.
ATTAATTATTGCCTCAATTTCAGAACTTGTGATTTGTCTATTCAGGGATTCGACTTCTTCCTGGTTTAGTCTTGCAAAGTTGTATGTGTCCAGGAATTTACCCATTTCTCCTAAATTTTCTAGTTTATTTGCGTGGAGGTGTTTATAGTATTCTCTGATGGTAGTTTGTATTTCTGTGGGATCAGTGGTGATATCCCCTTTATCATTTTTATGGTGTCTATTTGATTCTTTTTTTTTCGTCTTTATTAGTCTAGCTAGTGGTCCTTCTATTTAGTGACTCCTTTCAAAAAACCAGCTCCTGGATTCACTGATTTTTTGAAGGGTTTTATGTGTCTCTATCTCCTTCAGTTCTGCTCTGATCTTCATTACTTCTTGTCATCTGCTAGCTTTTGAATTTGTTTGCTCTTGCTTCTCTAGTTCTTTTAATTGTGATGTTAGGATGTCAATTTTAGATCTTTCCCACTTTCTATTGTGGACAGTTAGTGCTATAAATTTCGCTCTTAACATTGCTTTAGCTGTGTACCAGAGATTCTGGTACGTTGTCTCTTTGTTCTCATTGGTTTCAAATAACTTATTTGTTTCTGCCTTAATTTCCTTATTTACCCAGTAGCCATTCAGGAGCAGGCTGTTCAATTTCCATGTAGTTGTGCAGTTTTGAGTGAGTTTCTTAATCCTGAGTTCTAATTTGATTGCACTGTGGTGTGAGAGACTGTTATGATTTTTCTTTTGCATTTGTCGAGAAGTGCTTTACTTCCAATTAGGTGGTCGATTTTAGAATACATGCTATGTGGTGCTAAGAAGAATGTATATTCTGTTGATTTGGGGTGGAGAGTTCTGTAGATGTCGATTAGGTCTGCTTGGTCCAGAGCTGAGTTCACGTACTGAACACCCATGTTAATTTTCTGTCTCATTGAACTGTCTAATATTGACAGTGGGGTATTAAATTCTCCCATTATTATTGTGTGGGATTCCAAGTATCTTTGTAGGTCTCTAAGAACTTGTTTCATGAATCTGGGTGCTCCTGTATTGGGTGCATATGTATTTAGGTTAGCTTTTCTTGTTGCATTGATCCCTTTACCATTATGTAATGCCCTTCTTTGTCTTTTTTTTTTTTTTTTTTTGAGACGGAGTCTCGCTCTGTCGCCCAGCTGGAGTGCAGTGGCGCAATCTCGGCTCACTGCAAGCTCCGCCTCCCAGGTTCACGCCATTCTCCTGCCTCAGCCTCTCCGAGTAGCTGGGACTACAGGCGCCCACCACCACGCCCGGCTAATTTTTTTGTATTTTTAGTAGAGACGGGGTTTCATCGTGGTCTCGATCTCCTGACCTCGTGATCCGCCCGCCTCGGCCTCCCAAAGTGCTGGGATTACAAGCGTGAGCCACCGTGCCCGGCCCTTCTTTGTCTTTTTTGATCTTTGTTGGTTTAAAGTCTGTTTTATCAGAGACTAGGATTGCAACCCCTGCTTTTTTTGCTTTCCATTTTCTTGGTAAATATTCCTCCATCCCTTTATTTTGAGCCTATATGTGTCCTTGCATATGAGATGGATCTTCTGAATACAGCACACTGATGTGTCTTGACTCTTTATCCACTTTGCCAGTTTGTGTTTTTTAATTGAGGCATTTATCCCGTTTACATTTAAGGTTAATATTTTTGTGTGTGAATGTTATTCTGTCATCATGATGCTAGCTGGTTATTTTGCACATTAGTTGATGCAGTTTCTTCATAGTGTCGTTGGTCTTTATATTTTGGTGTGTTTTTGCAGTGGTTGGCACCAGTTTTTCCTTTCCATATTTAGTGCTTCCTTCAGGAGCTCTTGCAAGGCAGGCCTGGTGGTGAAAAAAATCTCTCAGCATTTTCTAGACTGGAAAGGATTTTATTTCTCCTTTGCTTATGAAGCTTAGTTTGGCTGGATATGAAATTCTGGGTTGAAAATTCTTTTCTTTAAAAATGTTGAATATTGGCCCCCGCTCTCTTCTGACTTGTAGGGTTTCTGCTGAGAGATCAGCTGTTAGTCTGATGGGCTTCCCTTTGTGGGTAACCTGACCTTTCTCTCTGGCTGCCCTTAACATTTTTTCCTTCATTTCAACCTTGGTGAATCTGATAATTATGTGTCTTGGGGTTGCTCTTCTCAAGGAGTATCTTTGTGGTGGTCTCTGTATTTCCTGAATTTGAATGTTGGCCTGTCTTGCTAGGTTGGGGAAGTTCTCCTTGGATAATATCCTGATGTGTGTTTTCCAACATGGTTCCATTCTCCCCATCACTTTCAGGTATACCAATCTATCGTAGGTTTGGTCTTTTCACATAGGCCCATATTTCTTGGAGGCTTTGTTCTTTCCTTTTCATTCTTTTTTTCTCTAATCTTGTCTTCATGCCTTATTTCAGTAAGTTGATCTTCAATATCGATATCCTTTCTTCTGCTTGATCGGTTTGGCTCTTGATACTTGTGTATGCTTCACGAAGTTCTTGTGCTGTGTTTTTCAGCTTCATCAGGTCATTTATGTTCCTCTCTAAACTGGTTATTCTAGTTAGCAGTTCTTGTAACCTTTTATTAAGGTTCTTAACTTCCTTGCATTGGGTTAGAACATGCTCCCTTAGCTCAGAGGAGTTTGTTTTTTTTTTTTTTGTTTGTTTGTTTGTTTTTTATCCACCTTCTGAAGCCTACTTCTGTCAATTTATCAATCTCATTCTGTGTTCAGTTTTGTGCCCTTGCTGGAGAGGAGTTGCGATCATTTGGAGAAGAGGCATTCTGGTTTTTGGAATTTTCAGCATTTTTGCACTGGTTTTTCCTTATCTTCGTGGATTTATCTACCTTTGATCTTTGAGGCTGTTGACCTTTGGATGGGGTTTTGTTAGGGGGCAGGGGGGCGTCCATTATATTGATGTTGTTGCTTTCTGTTTGTTAGTTTTTCTGCTAACAGTCAGGCCTCCTCTTCTTCAGGTCTGTTGCAGTTTACTGGAGGTCCACTGCAGACCCTGTTTGCCTGGGTATCACCGGTGGAGGCTGCAGAACAGCAAAGGTTGCTGCCTGCTCCTTCCTCTGAAAGCTTCATCCCAGAGGGGCACTGGCCTGTGGCCAGCTGGAGCTCTCCTGTATGAGGTGTCTGTTGACCCCTGTTGGGAGGTTTCTCCCCGTCAGGAGGCACAGGGGTCAGGGACCCACTTGAGGAGGCACTCTGTCCCTTAGCAGAGCTGGTGAGCTGTGCTGGGAGAATTCCTCTTGTCAGGATCCGCTGCTCTCTTCAGAGCCAGCAGGCAGGAAAGATAAAATCCACTGAAGCTGTGCCCACAGCCGCCCCTTCCTCCAGGTTCTCTGTCCCGGGGAGATGGGGGTTTTGTCCGTAAGGCCCTGCCGGGGGCTGTTACCTTTCCTTCAGAGATGCCCTGCCCAGTGAGGAGGAATCTTGAGAAGCAGTCTGGCCACAGCTGCTTTTCCGTGCCCAGCCCATACCTCCCAGCCTCCTTAGCACTGTCAGGTGAAAACCGCCTACTAAAACCTCAGTAATGGTGGACGCCCCTCCCCCGACCAAGCTCTATTGTCCCAGGTTGACTTCAGACGCTGTGCTGGCAGCAGGAATTTCAGGCCAGTGGTTCTTAGCTTGCTGGGCTCTGTGGGAGCGGGACCCGCTGAGCCCAATCACTTGGCTTTCTGGTTTCAGCCCCCTTTCCAGGGGAGTGAACCATTCTGCCTTGCTGCAATTCCATGCGCCACTGGGGTATGAAAAAATACTCCTGCAGATAGCTTGGTGTCTGCCCAAACGGCCGCCCAGTTTTGCGACTGAAACCCAGGGCCCTGGTGGTGTAGGCACACGAGGGAATCTCCTGATCTGCAGATGGCAAAACCCACCGGAAAAGCATAGTAACCTGGCAGGGTAGCACAGTCCCTCATGGCTTCTCTTGGCTGGGAGAGGGAGGTTTCCGGCTTCTTGTACTTCCTGGGTGAAGGGACACCCCACTCGGCTTCTGCTCACCCTCCTTGGGTTGGACTCATGGCTTACCCAGTTCCAATGAGATAAACTGGGAACCTCAGGTGGAAATGCAGAAATCACCCGCCTTTTGCGTCGGTCTGGCTGGGAGCTGCAGATGGAGCTGTTCCTATTCAGCCATCTTGTCCCCTCCTATTTACTTTTTTACTTTTAGTCTAAGCAGAACGTTTTTCAATTAAGAATACATCAGAATCAGATTCAGGACATAATTCCATGAAGAACACTTACAACTTTGGCCTGGAGGATAAAATGTGTTACATTTTAAAAGGCTTAGCTGTAATGATACTATCGAATTTATTATATCTTAAAGCTAGTTACAGGGAGAATATTAACAATAACTTGTTTCTGGGTAACGTAGAAATTTCCATGACATGTTAAGATAGACAAATTCCAACACCGTTGTTTTATGGAAAGATTTTGGCTTGAATCTAGGTGCCACTGCTTATTATCTGTGTATCCTTGGCAAGTTACCAAACCTTTCTAAGCTTCAACTTTCTCTTTTTTTTTTGTAACATGAAGATATTACTTATACCTAATTCAAATAATTATTGTTTGTATTAAATGAGATAATGTGTGTAAAGGGCTTACTGTGGTGCTTTGCATGTAGTAAATGTTCAGTAACTGCTCCTATTAGTAGGTCGTAATGAAGTATGGCACTTATACTGGAGACAACTCTGATAAAGCACCTTCAAGTAAGGCAGACTCCAGATTTCTGTTGGCATTCCCATAAATCAATAATCTTATTAAATCACAGACATGAAACTTTAATGATGAATTGGAAAATTTCAATCCAAACATATTTTACATAATTCAAAGTGGTATTTAAGGCAGGACACAGTGACTCACACCTGTAATCCCAGCATTTTGGGAGGCTGAGGCGGGTGGATCACTTGAGCTCAGTAGTTTGAGACCAGCCTGGGCAACATGGTGAAGCCGTGTCTCTACCAAAAATACAAAAAATTAGCTGGGTGTGGTGGCACATGCTTATGGTCCCAGCTACTTGGGAGGCTGAGGTGGGAAGATGGCTTGAGCCTGGAAAACAGAGATTGCAGTGAGCCTGAGCCATAGAACCAGACCTTGTCTCCAAAAAAAAAAAAAAAAAAAAAAAAAAAAAAAAAAAAAAAAAAAAATAGAGTGGTATTTAATATTTATAGAGTTGTTTGTGGTTTACAATACTTTTATGTATAAATAAAAGTGTGTGTATATATGTGGGTATATGTATAATTTTGAATTTTTTCCATCTAACAAATAACCATATTACTAACTCCATTCTTTTTAAATTTTTTTTATTTTAAATTTTTGTGGGTACATAGTACATAATTTTTGTGGGTACAGAATTTTACTGGGTACATGAGATGTTTTGATACAGGCATGCAATACATAATAATCGCATCATGGAGAATTGGGTATCCATCCCCCAAACATTTATCCTTTGTGTTATAAACAGCCCAATTATACTCTTTTAGTTCTTTTAAAATATATAATAATTAAGTTACTATCGATTATAGTCACCCTGTTGTGCTATCAAATAATAGGTCCTATTCTTTCTTCTAACTTTTTTTTGTACCTATTAACCATCCTCCCCTCCCCCCACCACACTCCTTCTTCTCAGTTTCTGGTAACCGTCCTTCTACCCTCTATGTTCATGAATCCAACTATTTTGATCTTTTAGATCCCGCAAGTAAGTGAGAACATGTGACGCTTGTCTTTCTGTGCCTGGCTTATTTCACTTAACAAAACTATCTCCAGTTCCATCCAAGTTGTTGCAGATTATAAGAGCTCATCTTTTTTTGTGACAGAATAGTACTCCATTGTGTATATGTACCATATTTTCTTTCTTTATTCATCTGTTGATGGATATTTAGGTTGCTTCAAAATCTTGGCTATTGTAAACAGTGCTGCAGCAAACATGGGAGTGCAGCTATCTCTTCGATATACAGATTTCCTTTCTTGGGTATATACCCAGTAGTGGGATTGCTGGATTATATGGTAGCTCTATTTTTAGTTTTTGCAGGAACCTCCAAATTGTTCTCCATAGTGGTTGTACTAATTTACATTCCCACAAACAGTGTACAAGGGTACCCTTTCTTCCACATCTTCTCCAGCATTTGTTACTGCCTCTCTTTTGAATATAACCCATGTTAATTTACTCGGGTGAGATGATGTCTCATTATAGTTTTTATTTGCATTTCTCTGATGACCAATGAAGTCGAGTACCTTTTCATATGACTGTTAACTCCATTCTTTAGATAAAGAAACTCTTGAGAGTTTTGATGTTTACATGGCTAATCACTGTTGGTACTGTCATTTAAAATCAGGACTTCTGACTAGTTCTGGCCCAGTTCTCTATTTAATTAATGTTTATTGAGCATTTATTAGGAGCAAAGCACTATGATGGGCAATAAGACAAATATATTGTAGTGCACACCTGTTTTTTTTCCTTTTGCTCACCTAGCACTTTCTTCTAGAACTGCCCCTTTGTAGGAACTTCCCACAATTGTCTGAGAACTGCTGCTACCCACCAAACTCACACGATAGGGTGACTGAGAGAGCTTCCACATCAGTCTCACCCCAGCTATCATAAGCAGCCAAAGGAACCACTTGATGCAAATATGGGAGATTCAGAAATCCTTTAATAGAATCTGCACCATGGTTCATGGAAGAGAGAGAGAGAATATGAATGTGTGTGTGTGTGTGTGTGTGTGTGTGTTGTGTGTGTGTGTGTGTGTGTTTACTTTGGGTAAAGTGGACACTTGATACCTTCGAAGCCAATTTGAATCTTTCCCTGAGAATTTGGCCTTAGGAAAGAAAGTTATCTGTATATATGGACTGAAACACTTGGGAAACTGCGGCAGTTACATTCTGCTACTGAGGAGAGGAGAAAGCCTGTCTGAAGTGAGATGGAAAAGCCAAATCAATATTCAGAAGCCCCTCAAGATGTGAAATAGAAAACATCTGGAAAGTGACTTTTTCATTATTCTTGAGCCCAACTGCAGTCTTTCTTAGAGTTTCATGACCCACTCTAATGTTCTTACGTTTTTTGGTTTTTAAAGTAGTAGAATTATATTTTTATTCTATGTAACAAAGATTTATAATTAATAAAAAATCAAGATTAAAGACATAAGATTTCTGCTTCTATGAGCAAGAAACAACATTATATTTCCCAAATGACTAGTATTAGGCTAATTGCCTAAGGAGTATTATAGAGCTTGTTGAAATGTATATTCTAGGGCTTCTTCACCTGCAGGTTCTGGTATAGGATGGCTGCAATTTAGCCTAGACATCTGTGTTTTTAATAAGCTTTTCAAATGAGTCTGATGCACAGCAAGAATTGGAAACCTCTGGCAGAAATACTTCTGTAAATATTTTGAGAACATGGCAATGTGACTTCAAGATGGTGCAGGCCATGTCAATTATGATACATCAGCTGTATTTCAATTTGGGTACTGATTAGATGGTAAAATTAAACATTTCCTCTTGTGGAGCTGTTATCCCTTTGATGTGTTAGGAGGAGGAGAAGAGAGAAAGCAATGTAGTCAGACTTGGGGATTGGGGGCGGGGGTGGAAGAACAAGGAAGAACTGAAGATCAGAACTGGAGACGATATGTAGGAAATTGGTAATACATTGTGGGTGGGCAGAGGGAATGCAGTCACTCCTCAACTTGACTCAGAAACAATTACCGTGTTAGGCATCCCTGGCCAGAAGCAAGGGGAAAAGCAAAAGCAGAACAAAAGCTCTTTTGATGGAAGAAGCCACTGTCATGCCTGTGTCTCTTTTCTTGACCTGGCCACTGCTGCGAAGGTAGTTTATAGATGTAGTGGATGATATTTACCTAATCTTTGCCTCCTGACCTCATGGGATATTGCCAGATGGGTATCTTGGGACGAATTATTTCCTATCCCAAAACTGACCCTGCTGTAATTTGCATTTACCTCAGCATCTTTCAGAAGTGCAGGCCATCAGCAATGCATGAAGCAGCTCTAACCACAATCAAGTTACAAGGACACTCATGAGAAGCTTTTCCATCTGAGAAACACAAAGAGCTCCACTGATTTCGCTAACACCCCAGAGGTAAGTGTGAGAGCAACACAAATTGTCTTGGCGGTAGAGTGAGAAGGGATGGCATAAATGATTCTTGAGTTGTTTCCTAGCCTTGCCAAAAAGCATTACTGGGAAATGGAAACCGGGTGTGATTAAATTCCCAGCGGCTTAGAAAGTCATTGCAGGAGGGAAACTTAGAGATTATCCAGGGCATAACTCTCTTTACAATTGAGAAACTGAGTTTCAGAGAAAGGAAGTGACGTGTCCCGATTCACACTTTTAGTTGGTGGCAGAGAGTCGAGTTTAGAATTTAGGCCTCCCAACATCGAGCTTAGTGTTCAATAAATGTAACCATAAGTAAGACTTTTGACTGTGTATAGGGCATGCAAATATAGCCAGTCTGAGAAACAGAATTCTTACAACAATTGTATTAGTCAGTTCAGGCTGCTATAACAGAATACCACAGAGTGGGTGGTTTAAACAACAGAAATTTATTTCCCGCAGTTCTGGAGGCTGCAAAGTCCAGGAGCAACGTGCTTGCTGGTGCCTGCTGAAGGCTTTCTTCCTGACTTGCAGATGGTAAAATGTGACTTTACATGGTGTATGGGAGGGAGACGGGGAGGGAGAGCTCATGCACGCATGCACGCAAGTGCACTCTGGTATTCCTTCTTATAAGGACACTAATATCATCAGATCAGGAACCCACCTTTGTGACCGCATTATCTAAACCTAAATTGCCACCTTATAGGCCTATGTCCAAATACAGTCAAATCAGTGGTTAGGGCCTTCACATATGACCTTGGGTGGGATACACAATTCAGTCCATAGCGATGACCATCTTCAGACTAGCCTGCATCCTCTGTCCTTGGTCACATTGATGATTTAAATGGAGGCGGGTACTTGCTCTCACTGCCAGCAACAAAGACACTGCTTTTGAAAGGAAGAGGATGCAAAAATACTTATCAATAATGACTTTTTTTTAAAATTTCACTCTAAGTTCTGGGATACATGTGCAGAATGTGCAGGTTTGTTACATAGGTATACATGTGCCATGGTGGTTTGCTGAACCTGTCAACCTGTCATCTAGGTTTTAAGCCCTGCATGCATTAGATATTTGTCCTAATGTTCTCCCTCCCCCTGCCTCCCACCCCCAGCAGGCCCTGGTGTGTGATGTTCCCCTCCCTGTGTCCATGTGTTCTCATTGTTCAACTCCCACTTATGAGTGAGAACAAGCGACACTTTTTTTTTTTTTTTGAAATGGGGTCTCACTCTGTCACCCAAGTTGAAGTGCAGTGGCATGATCTTGGCTCACTGCAACCTCCACGTCCCAGGCACAAGTGATCCTCCCACCTCAGCCTCCTGAGTAGCTGGGACCACAGGCATGCACTGCGATGACTGGCTAATTTTTTGTAATTAATGACACCTTTCATCTCTTTTATTTTCTGTGGTGTTTCATTATGAAGACATAAAGGGCCATAGGAAAAATCAACTCAATACAAGTCAACTAACATTGATGACTCTCTTAGAGGGACAAATGGAGTCACCAATGGTAGTTGATTAGATTGAGCAGTTATACAAATTGAGTAGTTGTATGGGTGTACAATCTCTTACCTGTAATTCTGAAGTCCAAAATGCTCTGAAATTTGATAGTTTTTCCTGTAAATGAATAGCAAACGCTCTTGGTCACAAAACTTGTCCTGTCCTCATATGAAGTTGTTTATACTCTTTACTTCTCCCACTTATTAAGAATATTCATATGTTTTCTGAGGAAACACGAAAGCTTTCAATGATAGGTTCCTGCCCCAGATCCTGCTGGGGTGTTTTTAATATAGTAAGACAGACACTGAACTATCTTTTTAAGATACAAATAAGTAAAAATTCTTGAAACACATATGGCCTCAAAAGGTTTTAGACAAGAAAGTTTGAGTTTGTACTAAAGTAAATATTCTATTTCAAGGAGTTATTACATATGATATGGTAGTGGGAAAATGCAAGGCTAAGCAGAAGTGATTGTTCTGTCAGAGTCCCTAGGAAATGAGCCAATATCGAGGCCATCAGAATAGAGCAGGTGAGAAGGCAACTGAGCCGTGTGGAATTGCCCATCCTACTTCTGCCTGGCTTCAGCGACTGCAAGTGGAGTCATGGAATTCTTCAAATAAAATGTTTAAGTCAGAATCTTTGGATTTGTATTATGTAGGTTTCTGAGGAGGAGAGACATGGGGATTTGGAAAATAATATGCAGTCGTTTTTAGGAATTTGGCAATGCTGTCTCATTGAGCAGACTGACCTCCAGGGAGAAGCTGACTTTCTGCATGTTTCCTTCTTATGCATGTTTCCTTGTTAGAAATTAGCCAAATCATTTGACCTGCATGACTCCTTTTTTTTTTTTTCATTTAAGTGGGAATAGTGCAAAGTGCTTACTTTACCATATTCTAATCAAGACATAAAATATCATTTTAAAAAGACTTACAGTCCCCCTTGTTCGCAAGGTTACATGACAGCACAGCGTCTGGTTCTGGTAGAGTGACTTCAGGGCTGGGTGTTAAGAGTCATGGCTCTAGTTTCAACCTCAATATTAATTTCTAGTGTGACCTTGAGCATGTCATTTTCCCCTCTCTAGACCTGTTTCCTCACCTAGATATCAGGAGGCTTGGAAATAATGATCTGTGAGGTCTGTTTTGTGATTAATGCTGAATTTATGAATAACAAGATGATAATGATTATACTAGGACCCTCTAGTTTGTTTAGCAATTTATAGTTTATAAACAACTTCACATCCATTAAGTCACAACAAATCTGTTAATATATGCTAAGCAAGTATAACCCTGGAAGTATTATATAGTAAATGCTGAGCAAGAATAATACTGAGATGTATTATTCTCTTCCAAAAAATTTAGGAGAAAAGGGACACTATCCGACCAACATTACACAGCAAAATATTGTCCAATTACAAAAGGGACAGACCGTGTCTCCTGACTTCCTAACTACCCACCCCCCTACCCCTCCGTGTTATTTCTACTCTGGCTCACTACTTCACTAGTTTCAGAGATGGCTTGCTTAATGGCCTTCCCCAAGAAAACACACTTGTGATCCTAGAGTGGACCTAAGTGAATAGCATTTTTTTTTTTTACATTGACAGTATTGTACTTGGACAGAAAATAGTCAGATCATGTTTTAGCTTCTGTTAGTCAAGACACTAGTTTTCCTTATTAGCTGAGAAGATACTGGCAGATGCAATTTTTAAAATGTATAAGAAAGAAAGACAAAAGAGGGAGTCACTTCCCTCCCTGGGCCCCAGTTTCCCTGTCTGTAAATGAACCTGGCATTCAAGGCTCTCTGCCTTCTGGCTGTGACCTTCCCAACACCACTCCTCTCTAGACTCTAAGAACCCAGTTCCTCTATCACTCATGAGGCAACCTCATGCTGCTTTTGCTTCCGTAACTCTCTCTTCCCTTATTTATCTTCCCTATTCCAATTCTCCCTTTTTTTTTAGGCCAGCACAAACACCATGAAGAATTCTTTGAACTCCTCTACTGGAAGCTAGTGTTTCTTCCTCACCTGCCAGTCACCTGTTTGACTTGTGGATGATACTTAACAATTTCTGCCTCATATTATAGTCATTTGTTACCTGTTCTGTGTCATTATCTAACGGATTCTCGATGACAGACACATGTCTGTGTCCTGTCTCTTCTCCAGGAGTGTGGGCCTCATGAAGTACAAATTTAATAAATATCTGAACAAACAAAGAATGGATGAGATTTGAGGTCCTTTCTAACACAAACTCTGATTTTAGAGTAACATCATACTCATCCTGAAGCAAGTTTAATAAGAATTCATTTAGAAGTAAGATACTTTTTGCGAAGTTATAGAGACTTGTCTAATCAAAAACTAAATGATCTTGGCTGAATTCTCCTTCTTTAAAAATGCATCCACTCAAAGGTAGATGCCATGTAGTAGAAAAAAATGCTACCTGGGTTTCTTTTTTGTTGTTGTTTTTTGGTGTGGGAAAAGTAAAATTTGAGATACTGTCCTATTTCTTACTAGCTGTGTGACTTAAACAAGTCGTGCCACTTTTCTGAGTCCATTTTTTTTTTAACCAGTAGGTAATGATATCTTCACAGCGTTGGGAGGAGTTAATGTGATAATGGATGTGAAAGTGTGTTGCAAACTAAAAAGAACCCCACACATAAAAAGGGTTATTATTATTGTTACCATTATTATTACTTAAAAAGTCATTTCCATGGGATGTAAATGCAGTCTCTACAGCTCCTCTGGGCCTCTAAGTGTACAGACTGTATTTACAAGTTTATAAAACTCCCAATATGGAGTAGAATAACAGCCAATCAATGCTAATGGCGCTGGATCCTTATTTACAGAGTGCCTTTCTTCTGAGATCAAGAGCTGTTAAAAGCTAAATCCATCAAATTTTAATTAATTTCCATTCCGTAAATTGTCCAACAAATATTTACTGCATGCCTACTATATGTCAGGCAGCAATTGTAGACAGTGGGTGGGTCATTAATATTGCTAATGATCTACTTACCTTATGGAAAACTGCAGATCCACAGTATGTGCAGACAAAGTCAGGGGCAGGGCTACAGTCCAGAGCTTAAGGTGGGTAGTGGCCTACATTTTGCTAAGAATAATTGTTTCATGAGCTGAAGCTGGGCACCTTCGGTAAGAGGTGACTCTTTGGTAAGAGTCACATATCTTCATCCACAGAAAACTGGGCCTTTTCCTTATTTGCCCATAATGAGAAATGATGTCAGTGGCTGAAAGACACATTGTGTGACCCAGGTTGCAGGGGTTGGGTTTCTGGGCTGCTTTGGTCAGCTCAGTTTCAGACACTTTGGAATGGAAAGTTTAAATGTAGCTATTGATTGAGAGAGATTTGAGTCTGTCCCAGAGCTGACTCCTGCAGAGCCGTGCACCTGGCTGCAAACACATTTCACAGAGGTGCAATTTCACTTTTATCATCTAGAGAGAACAGACTCTTTTCCAATTGGAGGGTTTTTAAGGTGCTGGGATCAAAGCTCCACTTTCATGTGCGGTTGACTCAGAGAACCAGGAGTCAGCAGGGATACGGCGAGCCAGCCCAAGATGCTACAGGCAGCATCAGGCGTGTTTCCCATTTCCAGCCATGTAGCCTCTCAGGCATTTTCTACCAAAGGGTTCTGAGTAGGCCTCCACAGCTTTGCAATATCCCTAGCAGTTTTATCTAGAACAGGAAAATCACGTAGATAATTTGCATCATCTTGAATGGCAGGATTGTTGACAGTCATTTGACACATTTGCTGAAGGATTATCACTTTTGAGAAAGACCCAGAGATGACAGGGCCACCTCCTTCCAAAAGCTCACTATGGGGTGATTAAGACTATAAATAATTAGAAGGGACCACTCATTCAACAAATAGTCCTTGATAGAGTCTTTTTTTTTTTTCCCAAATCACACTCTTCAAAGAGTAAAAAGGATTTGATGAAACCAGAAAGTGTTTTTTTTTTCTGTAATGTGGTATTTGAGATACTTTTGTAGCTGACTATGAAAAATTTTGAAGAAAAAAAAATAAAAACAAAAAACAAAGATGGTTTGCGAATGCGAATGGGTGCATTCCAGAGGTGAGCAATGTCCTAGAGGCAGGGAAGTGGAAACTGATCCTGGGCACCAAGCATGGTCCTGTGAGGACAGATTGGAGAGTACGGCAGCAAGAACTGGATAAAGAGTTTCTGTGGGTCACTTTGGCAGCCAGCTTAACTCTGTGAAGGCAATACTGGGAAACTTTGAGAGTGCTATTTGGAGGCATTTAAATGATTGACCATGTACAACCTCACTTGCTAGTCTACAGTTATCTCACAATTCACCCAGTCTCTTATATGTAATAGATTTCTCTGAGCAACTGGAAAGCCAGCCTCTCCTCAAATAACAAGTGCCATTGTAATTCGTGATGAATAAAGGCTCAGAATGACCTGCCACAGTGATTTTTCCAAACACTTGGGATTTTGTGTGTATGTCATTAATAATTGTCTTGCTTTTGGCAAAGTGGCCCTAGAAAAGTAGTAACCATACTGAATCATTCATTTTATTTTGATAAATAATATATTGGCTTGGATGAGAAAAAAGAAACTCTCCTATCTTCCTTTTGATTATATTCCTTTGGATCACAGACTCACCTTTCTCCCTGGTTTAAATATAAGAAGCCATCCTATTTTTGGAAGTAGTTGCTTCTTGTTCTTCACTTGATTGTTATAATATTCTTAGTGATTTGGGAATTAGTGTATTTACGTAGTTGTCTAAGTAAGTGTTCATCAAAGTAATAAACTCACTTCTAGGTTTAAGTGTTTCTATTTAAAATTCTTTAAGATATTCATCAAATATATACGTGTGTGTGTGTGTGTATTTATGACACTACTCTTTTAAAAATACCCAGAGCCCCCAACTGACAACAGTGAGAGAAGTGTAGAATAGTGGATAGGACCTGGCCCTGGAATGCAAGAGGAATGGATTCTCCAGGGACTCTGCCATTTACCAGCTTTGTGGTGCAGGGCAAGTCACACACCTGTTCGGAGCCTTGATTTTCCTTCAAGACAAATTCTCACCCTTTCCTGCCTCCAACTAATACAGTAGTCCCTCTTTATCTGTGAAGGATATGATCCAAGACCCCCAGTGGGTGCCTGACACTGCAGATAGTCCTCAACGCTATATATGCCATGTCTTTTTGATTTGAAAACAGAGATGACTGCTAAGTGACTAACAAGCAAGTAGTGTATACAGCATGGATATGCTGGCCAAAGGGAAGATTCACGTTCTGGGCAGGATGGAGTAGGACAGTAGGAGATTTCAACACACTACTCAGAGCTGGGTGCAATTTAAAACTTATGAATTGTTTATTTCTGGAATTTTCCATTTAATATTTTTGGACCCTGGTTGACTGTGGGCAACTAAAACCCTGGAAACTGAAACATGGATAAGGGGGGAGCTACTGTATTTATTGAATGTGAGGTGTGGCACAATTCTCATACAATTATGGGTGCTTCTCTCACGAAGCTTGAAGCCTAAAAGGGTGGGGGGCAAAGGTTCTCCAGCAATTTAAGTCATCATGCTCAAGAAATGCTCAAGGTTCTATGAGAGCCCAGATTGAGCACATCACATCATACTGGAGGATATGAGAAAGCTTCCTAGAGGAGCTGACATTTGCACTAAAGTTTGAGTGAAGTAGAAAGAGAAGGGGGCACACTGTTTTTCCAAATAGGGAGAGCAGCATGGACGAACGCAGAGGCATGACACAACTTGCTATATCTGGGGGAACAATGGGAGGATCTTGGTAGGAGGCAGGAGAGAGGATAAGCATGGGAAAGGTGGGATCTGGGGCTGCAATGGTGAAGTCTCTTTTAGGCTCAGCTGGCAATACCATTGCTGCTAATAATAACTTCCTTTTGTTGACTGAATTGAAAATACAAGTTAAGCTCATTTTTAGATTTCAAAGATTGATAAAATTAGCATTGCTGAGTGCCTAGCTTTTTACCAAATAGTCATTTCCAATATGCACTATGCAATTTCTCAAATGTAAACAAGTATTAACCAGATCTGCTGACTTAACTGAGATCAATTAACAATGTCAAGAGCTGAAGGATTATGGAAATGTTGATGTCCTTTTGTGATATAAAATTTTACAACTATTCATTTAAATATTCACCCCAGTGCTTTGATAAACTGACCCAAATCTTAGCATATTATTGAGGATAATAAGGGTTTACTAGGTAGTATTTATCCTACTTTAGTTCTCTTGAGCATAGACATTCAGTAGATATTTTATTTCTTGGCACAATTTTATGAGCATTCAAATTAAAACTATTTTTCATGTTTAGTGTAGTAGTAACATATGAAAAGCTAAACAGGAAAATAAAATAAAACCTTAAATTCAAAATTGCAATGAGAGAGAGGTGTTGAAATTCAGTCCACCAATGATTACTGAATCCATCCACATGTTAAATTCAACCATTTTTTAAAGCTCTGTTTACTTGATTTATTTAACCTTGTGAACTTAGGAATAATCATTTGCAAACTTGACAATAATACTGTCAGCCCTCCATATCTATCGGTTCTACATCCATAGATTCAACCAACTGTGGATAAAAAATATTTTAAAAAAGATTGCATTCGCAATGTTCACATGCAGTGAACATTGAATTATTTTTACTGTTATTCTCTAAACAATGCAGTTAGACAACTATTTACATTGTGTTAGGTATTATAAGTAATCTAGAGATAATAAAGTAAGTGTACGTAGGTTAAATGCAAATACTATACCATTTTATATCAGGGAGTTGAGCATCTGTGGATTTCGGTATCCAAAGGAGGCCCTACAGCCAATACCCCATAGACACCAAGGTTCAACTGTATAGACAAAGGGCATAGTATATAGAGTAAGCGGTTAATAAACTGTACATATCACTTACCAGGCTTTGTGCCAAGCTCTCTCTTGACCTCACCTCCAGGGCAGAGCAGTTGGAAGAGGTGAGCCAACAGGATTTCCGTGGGAGCAGAGGTGCCAGGAGAGGTAGAGCTGGAAGGGCTGTTATCCTGAAGGTTCTTTAAGAACTCATGGAATTAAGGAAGAGAGATACAAAGCACAGCTGGAAGTTGAATCTGGTATCATGCTGACTAGGGAAGTGAGGTCGTTAACCCAAGTCAGACACAAACCTGGTGGCTAAGTAAAGAGAGAGAATCTAGGAGCAAATTGCTTAGTGAGTGGAGTCAAAGGATGGAGATCTAAATTTGCATGTGGTCCATATTTTTTTTTTTTTTTTTTTTTTTTTTTTTGCAGTCTCAACAGCTTGGAAAGCCAAGGCTGAACCCTTAAAGGAGCTGCACTGGGAAGGGAAGATCTGGTAGAAAACTCATGCAAGATTCAGTCTTTGCAGGCAAGGAGCTAAATCTGCCATGACAGGTAAGAATGAAAGCAGTCAAAACTGCAGATATGGTAAACTCTGTGTTCAACTGAAATCCCAGGAGTGTTAAGGCTTCCTCCTCAATCCACATCTAGCCAACCTTTTCTCCTCATCTTCTTCCATTGCAGGAACACTAAACTATTTACTCTTCCACTGTGCAGGAACACTAAACTATTTACTTTTCCCCAAATCACCCTACACTGTCTTCACTGAGTCTTTTAATGCTGAAACCTCTGTCAGGAATGGCTTTCTCCACTTCATGGAAAAACCTTTTCAATGTTCCCTGCTCTTTCCCTGGCTGGGGAAGTAATGCACTCTCTCTCTCTTTGGGTTCCTGTAGCACAAGTTTATATAAACACCAGTGGTGGAAGATGGCTTACCTACGAAGTATATGTCCTTGAGGCACGTACAAAGGTCAAGAATTTAAATTCTGTAAGTGTTCAGTTGCATTTTTGACTCTATTCCTCACTTGCTGCGTATTTTGGGCAAATAATAGACCTTGGAGCCTCAGTTCCTTATCAGTATTGTTATGGGGATTTAATAACACAGTAGATATAAAGTACCAGGCATAACGTTAGGCAAAATTTAGGATGTTTGGTTTGTTAAATTCAATCTTTGGAATTCAGAATATAAATGAACATAAATGTAAACTAGTTACGTACCTTATAATGGATTTTAGGAGTTACCTTCAGCTTAAGAAAGAAGTTTGATTTCCTAAATTATCATGCTGCCTTTTTGATAAATTCTTTGATGCCACACAAAGACAAGCCATTCTCTTCTCTTGGCAGTTTACTATTTCATCGTCATTATAATAATAAAATGGTGACATTTTAATCTTATTCAATATATAGTTCACAAAGTTCTTTCGTAAGCTTATTTCATAAGCTTATTTCATTTTCTCAGTGTTGATTTCTTGATTCTGATTTTCAGTTTATCATTGAGATGGATGAACTATCCTGTTTCTTTCTTTTTTTCTCTCTCTCATTCCTTCCAGCTAAGTTGCATTCAGATTCCAGTGATTCTCCATTCAGGGCCTAAGTAATACTTGTTGCAGGATCTCCATGCTTTTAAACAACTAAAAAACAACAACAAAAATAATCCAAGTGGAGAAAAGGCACCATTTCTGTTGGCAATTCTCCCACCTCCATCTGTGCTGCCCAAAAGTGTCTGCTTTCTGTACTTACAAGACATTAGTCTTTTGGCACTATCATCCGGAGCAAATAGTGCTGAATGTAATAATAGCAAGTGATTTGGCATGTGCACCAATGTGAAAATAGAGTTTACAAATGCACAGTAATGTATTCTGCAAGAATACATCATCTTTTTAAATGTGTTTCTTGAACATACTTAGGTTCAGTGAGAAAAGCCACATCCATTATTAGAAAGGTAGAGTGTCTCTTCATATTCTGGGAAAATTCTTGATAGATGATTGCTATATTTAGCCATGGATGCTAACATCTCACTTAAGGGGGGAGCGCCCTCTGTTCAGGGAGAAAACCAAGAATTGGAGTATTTTAAGTTCCCTGCTTAAAAGAAGAAATAATTGGGAGGAAACCAAAGGAAGTGGGTAAAAGGATCAAACAGTAACATTCAGCTACATTCAGAGCTTGAAACTGGATAATAAAAATCAACAGAATATTTATTATTCATGCATTTCTTTTTCTAAAGCACTCCTTCTTTCCTTGACCAAGTCAGGATACTAGCTCAGCTCATGGAGGTCTGTGGAGCCAAGCAAGGAGATTATTAATGAGGATTGTGTGTGTGCTGCTTGTGGTGGTGGTGGGAAGGTGGGTGTTTCAGGAGATGGGAAATCCGAGACCAGAGGGAGAAGAAAGTAAGACTAAAAAAGGCCAAAGTCTGAGAAGCCAGAAGTGGAGAACTTTTTTTCTCCAACTTGGAGATTTGGGGATAAAAGAGCAAGAATAAAGCAGGTTGATGGGAAACACCAAAAGTGTTGATAATACTACCCAGTGCAGAACAAGCATGGCTATTCAAAGTTCATTTTTATTTGCTCCTGGGGTATAACGAAGAGTGAATCAACTGAATTGAAAGGTTCCGGAACATTTTCAAACTTCATTCATTTAATCACTCATTGACTGCTTCACTAACGAATTCAGAATACAATTACTCTATGCCTACTATATGCTGGACACAATGCTATGTGATGGGAATACTCCACCTGTCTTAGCCTATTCAGGATTTTATAACAGAATACCACAAACTTGGTGACTTATAAACAACAGAAATTTATTTGTCGTAGTTCTGAAGATTGGGAAGTCCAAAATCAAGGCTGCTGGTAGATTTGGTGTCTAGTGAGTGACCACTTCTGTGTTCATAGAAAGCAGTCCTGTGGCTGTAATTTCACATGGCAGAAGAGGCAAGAAACTCTCTGGGGTCTCTTTTATAATGGCTCTAATTCTATTCATAAGTGTTTTGCCCTCATGACCTAATAATTGCTCAGTCTCCACATCCAAACACTGTTACGTTGGGAATCAGGTTTCAATGTACGAATCTTGGGGGAACACAAACATTCAGTCTATAGCACTGCCTTTATAGAGAGACGGATATATAAATAAATGGAAGACATGAATAAAAAATACTGAAAATGCTATGAAGATTAAGAGAAGGCTTCTTGTGAAACACTTTAACTGGGTTTTGAAGGATAAATAAGAGTTTCCTAAGCCAAAAAAGTGAGTCCCAAGTTTATATCCAATCTTGTAGCTCTGTAAGATTGTATTTATCCCTTCTTCTGTATCACAGCCTGAATCATCTGCCAACTTGGCTTGTTGGCATGATGTAGGCAATAAAAATGAGATAAACAAGTAAAAGGATATAAGGGAGAGGGGGCAATGAGGCAGGTAGGTGGAGATCATTTTGATGGGGCTTGTATTTCCTCATTCAGTAGTTGAGGGTGCAATGAGGCAGGTAGGTGGAGATCATTTTGATGGGGCTTGTATTTCCTCATTCAGTAGTTGAGTGGCATTAGTGGGGTCTAGTACAATACTATTTTTTCACTTCAACCTATTTTCTATTTTTTACTTAAATACTTTGCACTTCATCAACATGTGGAAGTAAAGTGTAGTAAAGGTACTAAAGTGACAATATAAGATAATGGCTAAAAGTATTGACTTTGGATTCTAGCAGTTCCAAGTTCAGATTCAAAAGTCTTCCCCTCTCTAGGGCTCGGATGTCTCATCTATAAACTAAAGGAGTTGGGCTAGAGGAACTCTAGTGTTCCTTTCAGGTCTGACTGGCTTTGATTCCAAAAGGAATACAACATTCCATGTGACAGCCTAGAAGCGATGCTGGCCCAACACAGATGCTTCCAGTATTAGGGCTGGAAAGGGCCTTATAGACTGTTTTGTCAAAGTCCCTTCTTTCACAGAATAAGAAGCCAAGGATACATCTCAATCTTTCCAGCATCATTTTTATAACAGCTACTACTTTTTAATCATTAATAGCTTGTGATTCTTCAGAAAGAAGGGGAAAATGTTTAATGAATAAATTTAGAAGTGATCGGATAGGCTAAATAAGATGTTTGCCAGTCATGATAAATAAACATAAATTTAAGATCAGATGAAAAACATTTTCATCTGATACTTTAAATTGAGACAGATTTTGAGTGACTGAAAGGGGTTGGCAGCATCAGCATCATATTATCACAACGCTAGGCCTAGAGCTCAGTATACAAGAGAACCCTCTAGACAGAACAGCAGTCTTGGTTCCACCTCTAACTATAACCCTTTGCTTCCTTTACAGTCCCGTAGTCACCTTGCTAGGGCAAATGGTTAGAGAAAAAAAATGTAAAAAGTTGTGGAAAATACTTTTTAAAAAAAGCTATCAGATATACAAATCCATTTGCCATTTTTTTTAAACTGCAGAGTATCAGTACTATCAGCAGTTGGTTATGAACCTCCAAATCCCTGCTGATAAAATACCCTTGTGTTAATACACATGTGAGGTCCATTATGCTATTGCATTCTTATGCGTTATTTAATTTTAGTAGGCTTAAATTACTCGTTACTCTTTTCCTCCCTTTTAAAAAGCACGGTTTTTGGAACCAGTAACATAGCTAATTGTTTCATTTCTGCATTTCACCTTCCCTGGGTAGCCACAGCCACTATGTGAATTGAGATTTGAATATAAACATAAACCATAAAGATTTTTAATCAAGTAAGAGCACTACTAATAAAATAAATCTTTGTCATTATTCATCACACGAACAATACACTTGTATCACATCTATCAGTCATCGTGTAGTACACACTGTGGAGGTTTCTTATTGGCAGCAACACATTTAGTATAGTTACCATTTCCCAGCCCTTCAACAAGAACTTCTGGATGTATTTACTAAGTGAAATAAATAAACTTCTGAAACAATGGTTTGCAGTACAACACACATAGGACTAGTCCTCCAACCTAACAATGTATACAAATTTGCATAGAGAGTGCCGTAATGAGATAGGCATCAGCAGACTACTTCTAGTCTTGTTTATAACTTGCCTATTTCACTTGAGAAAAGTTGTCCCCCTCCCCCCCTCCTAATGGGTCTTTCTTCTTACTTTTGTTTAATAAGTATTTGGGCTACAAGATTTATGAAGTTCATTCCAACTGTGAAACTATAATGTAAATATTAGGAGTCCACAGATTTATGGTGTATCCCAGCACCTAGACTAGTGTCTTGTACATAGTAGGTTCTCAGTAAATGAACAAATGGTGGACTTCAGTTAATTTTTTTATGACTGAATACTCGTATGCTGTTATTACAAAAATATCGAGCATCTGTGTATTTGGAATTTTGAGGGGAGCGTGGGAGAAGTATAGGATGAGAAAATGTCAAATGTCCACATTCTTTAGATGCAGCATTTTTTGTGATGCCTTTTTGGACTAAACCTTGATGTACATTTGGTCTGTTCTTAGCAGCAGAACTCAAGGATTGGGTTGGTCTTCATAACGATCCTGAGCAGATGCAAGAAGTTACTTTTGCGTATTAGATTGCCAGGTTCTTTCTTATTCCTAGAATGAAAAGGGACAATCAACTGAAAAGTTTTATTTTCTAGTACCCTATTGTGACTGATTAAGGTTTTGACTCAAAACCTAAACATTAATGAAATTGGCATACCACATTTTAAGTGGGCATTATGCCAGTGTAACAGATGGGCCTCGAAATTGTCAGTTGATACCTTGTGTATAAATTTCTAATATCGTCAAGTGGAGAAAGTCCTTAATAAGAAATGTAAAAAATGTTTGTCAGTTGGCTTCCAGATGCCTTACCCATGCATCATTACTCTGTTACACGACTCTGCAAGTCTCTTTAGATACTTAATAGCCCCTAGAGAGATCACTGTTAGACCATGTGGATGGGTAACTCCGTGGAAAAATATACCCAGATGACCTGCATCTTCTGCCCTTTCCTGTCTTCTCAGACTGTTCCTTACCTTCATTCCTTCCATGCAACCTGAACCATTTTTATTGAAGCTTTATCATGTGTCATTGCCTTTTTAGGAAGATCATTCTTTCACCCTCACTCAAGGAAGAGAATGAGAACCTTGCACATAGTAAGCAATCAAGACATGTTTGCTTTCTGAGGGACGCGATCTAACTTCTACATCATGGTCACTTAAACATAGTTTTGCCACATCAACCCATCTTCTTCTTGTGCTTTGAAATTTTAATCTTCCTATTCTTTCATCTTCTATGACTAATTTCTTTCAGCCTCCTAGCTTGTTTGCAAAGGCATGGCCCACCTGTTAGCTTGCTTAAGAGGAATACCTGAACTCTAAGTGCAGAGAAAGCTGAATGTAGGCCTGATTATTTATGGTCTTTGCCCAAGAGTAAGCACTGAGCACACTTGTTAACTGACTTTCTGCCTCATGGTGATCTTGCTGCTTCTTACAGGTCACTTATGACCTAGTTTATGCCGTCAAGGATTGCTGATTGATGCTTCTCAGTTACCAAGTGAATTGGCTTTATGGCCATGAAAAAAAAGCTTTTTCTCATTAAACTCATTGATTTATTCATTGGATATTAAATAAAACTTTCTAAGGATCACATGCTCTTCTAGAAGCTGGAAAAACAACAGTGACCAAAATGGACAAAGTCCTTGTTCTTGTAGAGCTTACATTCTGGTGACAGTTTGAACTGACACTCTCAGTGGAAACTGAGCTGACCATTTGTTTCATCTTAGAGTGAGTACTCACTTCTAGAGGTGAGTTGACCTCAATATCATCACCAAAAAGTCCCAACTGGCCAACTTTTCTTTTTTTGTAAATATAAAATATGTTATAAAAGATGTTAGTTATAAAAAATGAATAGTAAGAAAATAATTAGGCACAAATAAATGGTAACACATTTCTCTCAATTTACATTCAGCACTTCTGGACAAACAGCATGAGTATATGGAAAAATTGTATGTTGGCTGGTAGTTGGTTTGGCATTTTAACAAGGCTTTTAAAGTAGTTATAATGTAATGTATTGCTGTTAATTAATTTCAATTATTTATATTATTTCTGTACATTCTAGTAGGAACTAAAGGTATATGGTCATATAATTTATTGTTTAAGCCAGAACTGTTTTTGATGGGCAAAGGGGGCATTCTTTAAAAGTATGTTGTGACAATGAGTATAAAAAGGGAACATTTTGGGAAAACCAGACTGCACATTCACCCCAAATACAAGAAACCCAGTCTCACCTAGTTCTTGGCATTTTGAAATAGCAAATTGCCAGGATACTAGTCTATTTCCCCTATTCCAGGATTATCATTAAGTGAGTTCATCATAACTAGATCAAATTACGTTTCATCAACATTTTATGAAGCAATTCTTCCTTTAAATCCTCTTCCATTTTGGGATGGGGGGATTAGACCCTTTTCTTATTAAAAAGGAGGGGACCTTCAGGGATTCCAGCTCTAATCCTTATAGCCTAGATGGATCCAAGACCCTATGTATAATAGTGAGTACAATTTATTGAGTGACTAGTATTTTAGACACTTTTATAAGTATTATGGTCAGTCCTTACAACAGCTCTGCCTACAAGAAGATATTACTTACTTTTCCAGATTAAAAAAATAGGATCCAAATGGATTAATTGCCCAAGATGGTACAGTCAATAATAATAAGCAAACTGTATTTGAGCCCACGTCTGTCTGGTTCCAGAATCTATTTTTTTCACTATGCTCTGCTGTCTCTCTATTCAAATGTATGGTAGAAAACTTAGGTGAGATAAAGAGATATGATCTCTCCCAGATACTATGGAGTTTTGTAGCTCTGGTCCCAGACCAATACTAAGCATTTCTCTGCCTGCTTCCACTTTCCTCTTTTACACTGGAGATTCACATCTGGTAGAGAAACCTGGAAAATGATAATAACTTCTTACGTCCAAAAGTACTTTAGCACTCTCACATGGTCCCTGCCCCACACTCATACCCCAACCCTGTGGAGCTCAGACTTCAAGAACTATCTCTATATATGTCTCCTCCAGGAAACTTTCTTAAAACCCTTAGGCTGGCTGACTGCCAACTCTTCTGCACCTCCTACTCCACCTGTGACAACCTGTCTTATACCTTACGATAGCTTTTAAAATCATTTATGTTTCTATCATCTTCAATAGACTTTATGCTTCTGTACGGCAGAGATCATGTTTTATTCATACTTTAACCTCTCTGTGCTCCAGGTTGTTTATCTTTAAAATAGAGATCATAATAGTACTAACCTCATAACATTTTATTTTATTTCTTAAATTGACATAATAATTGTACATATTCATGGGGTAAACAGTGACATTTCAATACATATCATGTAAGTGATCAGATCAAGGTAATTATTATATTCATCATCTCAAATATTGATCATTTCTTTGTGTTGGGAAACTTCAATATCCTCCATCTGCTGATTTTAAACTATGTAAAATATTATTATTAACTATGACCATATTACAGTGGTATAGAACACTAGAACTTATTCCTCCCAGCTAGCTATAATATTGTATTCTTTTACAAATCTCTCCCTCCTTCCCCCTACCCTTCCCACCTCCTCCTATCCTTTGTTCTACTTTTTACTTCCATGAAATCTACTTTTTCTTTTATCTTACACATATGAGTGAGAACATGTGGTGTTTAACTTTCTGTTTCTTAGGCTTATTTCATCAAACATAATGTCCTTCAGTTTCATCTATGTTGCTGCAAACGACAGGATTCCATTCTTTTTTATGGCTGAATAATATTTTATTGTGTATATGTACCCCATTTTCTTTATGCGTTCATTTGTTGTTGGACACCGAAGTTGATTCCATATTTTGACTATTGTAATAGTGCTGCAATAAACATGTGGGTGCAGGTATCTCTTTGATATACTGATTCCCTTTCTTTTGGATAAATTCCCAGCAGTGGGATTGCTAGATCATATGGTAGTTCTATTTTTTTTTTTTTTTTTTTTTTTAGAAAACTCAATACTGTTCTCCATAGTGACTGTACTAGTTCACATTCCCACCAACAGTGCATAAGAATTCCCTTCTGTCTGCTTCCTCACTAGCATGTGCTTTATTTTCTTTGTCTTTTGATAATAGCCATCCTAACTGGGATGAAATGATATCTCTTTGTGGTTTTAATATGCATTTCTCTGATGATTAGCGATGCTGAACATTTTTTTCATATATTTATTGGCCATTCGCATGTTCATATAGCTTATTTAATGAATAAAGATAATATTTATTAAACATTTAGAATCCTTATAGTGCCTGGCACACAGTAAGCTCTGAGCAATGTTAGGTCAATATTATCATCATGTTGTTATCACGGTGATTGTAGTTAATGTCACATAGTAAAGTACACAGAAACATGTATGCTAAATGTTATTAATTCAGGAAACATTGTTATTGTTTCCTATGTTCAGGACACTCTAGACTACACTGAAGACAAAGGAGGCCATTTAAAAAATAAGAGTGGGAAAAGGAACAAGACATATACATAAATCATTCTGATACAGAATAAAAAATAGTGATGGAAGAGAAGTAAATCATCAGTTTTGGAATCATTAGTGAGCGGATCATCAGTGTTCTTGGTAGAGAATATTTTCAGACTATCAGGGAAGACTGTAAGAAGGAGATGGATCTAGAGGAAAATATAAGATTTGAATTTGTAGATACTTGTGGTAGGTAGTGGTTTGATGAGGTCAAGATATTCCAGCAATGACTATGTAAGCAAAGGTAAGAAAAATCTTGACAGAGGAGCTATCATGATCAAGAAGGTGGTTTTCCCAGTCAAGGCTTATCCATTGCACTCCAGATGTGCTGACCCCTGCAATTTCCCCACATGTGGGAAACTAGACTGCATAATTTGTGGTAGTGGGGGTCTGTGATCCCACTTTCCCCTGGTTTAAAAAAAAGGAAAATCTTGAGGTTTGTTTAGGATAATAGCAATTGTTGTCTAGAAGTTAAGCTTGGAGAAGAATGGAAAGATCTTGAATGTCAGACCACAAATTTTGCATTAAATTTGATTTGCTTTCTATTTAATAAAGCAGCTGGGTTCTTAAAATTATGAATAAAAATAATGATAATTTATGAACTAGAAGGTTCCCCCTGTTCTTATTCACTGTAGATAATGGGAAGGCAGTTATATGAAAAATCGTTCTGGACTAGATGGCTTGCCTCTGCCTTTGAGGTATGACACTTAGGTTCTGAGCCCAGATCTGATTCACCATGTGACTCTTATCAAGTGCCGCTCCTCCCCTGCCTTTAGTTTCTCCATCTGTAAAAGAATAAATATGAAGAGTACATAGAGATGCATTCTAAAGATATCTCCTATTCTAAAACTTTTGAGAAGGAATGAACATGTAATGGAGTGCAGTATTAAGAGCAGAAATTATTTATCTCAGTGAAATAGGCTATTGTTCTTAAGAAGCAACACTACTCCCACCCTTAGCCTACTTCCTAAGCCTATTCAACATTGAAAAGAAATCCTGAGTTTTGTGATTCTTCCAAACATGTACTTTGGCATACAATTGGAGAACCTAAAAATTAGTAGGCCCTAGGTTGTGGCCTCTGCAATCCGATACTCCTAAATGCTGAATGGATCCAGGCATTGCTGACCCACAGCAGTCCATTAGTGGGAGTCCTCCACTAATAATATCCATGTCTAGCCGAACCATCCATGGTTAATATCTGTAATCATGGCCCTAAGGCATTGGAAAAAATCAAAGGTTGCCCTCTGAATCACCAGAAAAAGATTAAATTAGATATAACTCCAGGTTTCTTGTTGGGAGTACATTTTATTATATTTCAATGTTTTGAAAATTGGGACTAGAAGCCTACTGTGGAAGCATGTTTTGTGAACTAGAGTATGTGACTAATCTGCCTTCCTTAACCATTCCAGATAACAGAGTTTTCTGGACTTCTGGAGAATAAGATTATTATTCTCAAGGAGAGATGATCACCTCAGGAAAATCTGGACTGTTGAAAAGAAAGGTAGTAAAAACAACACAATTTTTCCTGTTAAATATTTTGCATATAAACGAAATACAGTGCGGGCTTTAGAAATATTTTGATATGAAGGTAGCACTTCAAGAGATTTTTGGTTTTGCATCTTCCTCTAGAGCTCTGTACGAGAAAAATACTCTATCCCTGCAACAAAATGATTAGGTATTGCGTTTGTAAGTACTGATTATCAACAAGGCGCCTCCCCACCTTTGGGGACTTCTTGCAGGTTGTTGGAAAAAAGCTAAAAAGAGCACCTCAAAATATCCTCAGTGGCTTTTTTGAAGAACTTTAGAAGCCTTGGAGCCTGCTCATGGAACAGTTTTGAGGTGGAGGCAGGCAGGAAAAACACTGAGTTTGAGTAACAAAGAAGCGAGAGAATATTAACCTTTGACAGCTCCATAACTACTCTCACCCCACTCTCGAAAAACAAAACAAAACACATACAGGAATATAACAAGCAATGTGAAGTCAGTGGGGAGAGGAGAGGGAAGCAGACAGTTGGAAAGTTACTGCAGCAAGTAGAAAGAGAACCCAAATTGTGAACATTAAAAACGATTCGTAAATCTCTCCTCTCTGCCTTCTGAATAAAACCATACCCTGCCTGGAGACACTAGCCTCCTCTAGACTTCAGCAATTCGTCCTGATGCACGCAGTACCAGTCCAATCCATTTTCTAGTTTGCAGAGGAAAATCCGGTCCGGCGTTTATTTTTAGCAGCGCTTCTCTGTGACCGAATGCTACAGCTCCTCAGCTGGGATAACTGAGGACCGAATTGGGGAGCGAGGCGAAGGGGGCGGGGGAGCGGGAGGCGGTGAAAGGGGCGGGGGGGACGCCCTGCGCATGCGTGCCAGCGCCCATGCAAATCTGCTGTATATCCAGAGAGCAAAGTGGCATGATCTGTCACTACACCTGCAGCACCACGCTTGGAGGACAGCTCTTGCCTGCAGCTTCCAGACCCAGGTAAAAAAAAAAAAAAAAAAAAAAATCTGAGCGGGCACTGTGCATGCATTTCAATATCAGATGCGCGTCGCAAGGTATCCCCTGTAGAGGCAATCTGCTGCTGCTCCTAAGTGTCCTTTGGTGGCTGATTGCAGCTTCAAGGTTTAAGAAATCCCATCTTTCAGGAAGCCTGAAGGGAAGGAAGGAAGTACGGGCGAAATCATCAGATTGGCTTCCCAGATTTGGGAATCTGAAGCGGGCCCACATCTTCCGGCCAACTTCCATTGAACTTCCCAGCACTCGAAAGGGACCCAAATGGAGAGCAAAGGTATGTGGTTGTCCCTATCGGGGGACTTCCCGCTGCATGTGCGTGTGACCAAGGCAATCCTCGGCGAGGGGACTGCAGTGCTTGGGGAGTGAGCATCATACTAGGTCGACAGAGGAGGAGATGCTATGTCCATTGCAGCACTGGGGAAGTGTGGCAGGAAGGCGACTTCTTTTTAACTCCCACAGCTTGGAAGACAGTGTTTAATACTCCATCAGTTGCGTAGTGAAGTGTGATGAGTTTTTTGGGGGGAGGTGGGGGGAGTCCCCCCAAAATGGAGGAGGAGGAGGTATGTGTTGGTAAAGCAATATCTTTTCTGTATAATGGATGGACTCAAATAAATCTATTTCATTTGCTTTAGAATTGCTGACAGGCACGTTTGTATCTGATATCCAATAATGCATTGCTAAAAAAAAAATGTTTGAATTTCACCACCCCCACCTCATGAAGATGGTATTTCTGGGTGTGTATGACCACATCCTACTGCATTTTGAATATATATCAGCAGAGAAATTGGGTCTATTTGGAACAGCATGCGTTAGAACTGACCTCTAAGAAGAACAGTGTATGGGAGTACTGCTTGGCTTCCAAGCATAATGCATTTACTAGTTCTGGACATGTACATATTAATGTTCTCCTCATAAGCAAATCTGCATAATATATGCATACCAACTGATAAATGAACTGTAAAAATCAACTTCTGAATGGCATATTGAACACACATAAACACAACGACTATTCTAATCACAAGATTAGATATCTTTTGGATTTAACCCCATCTATGCAGGTCTGTTTCTCCTTCTCCTTAAAACGCCCACCAGGTGGTGAGAGCCTTGAGTTATATGGTGGTCAGATATCCAGGAGGCATACTGGATGTATTTAATTCTGGCGAAATCAGAAGAAATGATGTCAACTTTTATGAAACTATATTCATTACCCAGAACTCGGGAAGCTATATTTGAAACAAGATTTTATTTTTAAACCAGGAATGTCAGTCACTGTGGTAATGTACTTAGGATCAGGGAATGGTGGTGAGTTACCTATTTCTGGGCTGATTAATGAAACTGGAGTGTTGAATGACAGCAGTTCTATGTTCGATAGAATATTTTAAGTATTTAATTGGTAGATTTAAAGTATTTGAACCTAGGCAAGCATTTATAGTATAAAAAGAGCTGAATCAACATGGATTAAGACTAGCTGGCAATTTTCAGTTGAGGCAGATTATTCTTAGGATACATTGATGGTCATCTCCATGTCTGACAATGATGTACACATATGAGAGAATCCATGTCTATAAATATACTTGAGGCATATATTATTAACTCTATTATACTCCATTTTAAAATAAAAAGCCAGTCCTTAACACATAAAGGTTTGTAATATTCTAGTTGACTAAGTATTTCTGGGACATAAGGTTAACAACAGAAAAAGAGTATCATTTTACTATGAAACAGTTTTTCTTGCTTAGATGACACCTGGTATTTGGTCACTAAATTTAGTTATTTGACAAAGGTTCTTGGTAACAGTTTTGACTCCAATGTATATACTAATTCCTGTTCAATCATAAAAAGAGGCTATATCTCTCGGCAGTAATCTTTTATTTTCCTTCATTGCCCATAAAACATGCTACGTGTCACTTAGTGTTCCAGGTGGTTTAATGATCAGATTGCAAACAGTAGAGTTCTAGCTGTTCTTTCAGTCTTTTGAGTTCAGAAAGGAGAAAGAATCTCAGAAACATATCCGAAAAGAATCAGTTCAGAAGTTCTGTGTCAATCCAGACAGCAATGATATAGTGAATCACAGCACTGATCCAAAGGGAATGAAGACTTTTACTGTAGGCCAACATTGTGGTCATTTTGCAGAGTTCCCATAATTGCCTCTGAAAAAAAATATGATGAAAGTCTTTATGCATGTTAGTTCCTGGACTTTCTTAATGAAGCTGTTAGCTGCTTGGCAATCAGATTAAGAATGGCTAATTACTTATACATTGGCCTCACTTTCTCACAGTTGATGCAAATGGCACAGCTAACGATGGTAGCTAACTTGAAATTTTTATTCCAGCCAAAAAGAGTGTATTAAGAGAAATGTGTATTGGTGCAATACTCTAATTGGTGCATCTTTCACGTTTTAGGCTGCCGTGTACAAACTTCTTCCCCTAACAGATTCAAATCTAATTCTAGGAAGACATTCTCAAATGTATGTATATATAATACTTTTCTATTAGAAACTCTTTAAAGGTAGAGTCATATTGCATGACTCAGTTGAGGGTTCAAGAGTTCTCTATCCCATACCCCGATCTAATGGCCCATTTAATCTTGAATCCCATCGCCAACACTTGACAACCTTCACATTACCTCTAGCATTTGACAACCTTTCTTAAAGCATTTGTCCAGTGTCCAGAAAGTTGAACTTCAGCTATTTACAAAGAAGATCAATTTATTTTTGCTTCCTTATTTACAACTTTGCATCACTCCCTGTCATACAGGGTAAAGAAGAGAGGAAAATAAATCAATTGACCTGAGGTTCAATTCATGATCTAATTTCAGCGATTTTTGTGCACCATGTATTTAACATTGTCTCAAAGATTTGGGTTGGTACACAGTCCGAGCAGCTCTGACGGAATTTGTGCCTTGCATATCTTAAGGGCTTGAGATTCTTAAATGAGTTAAAATGTTTAGTATTTAGACGAGTGGTTCACAAAGTTTGCTGCACACTGGAATCACCTGACATACTTTCTGAACATACTCATCCAGGGAGGGCACCCCATACCAATGAAATTAGAATGTTGGGGTGGAAGAAAAAAGCATATATGTTTCCTTTAGAGGTCCCTACATACAGCAGTGTTTGGAAACCACTGATTTAGACTCTTGATAGTCAAAATGTGGTTTGCAGACAAATTTTTTAGAACTGCAGAATCTCCATATTTACTCCAGGTCTATTGAGTCAGAATTAGAATTTTGACAAATTACCTAGGTAATTTGTATGCACATTAATGTTTGAGAAGCATGATTTAGAGTGAGGAAACAGGCTTTTTCCTTCCTTTCCTCCTTCCTTCCTTCCTTACCTCTTCCCTCCCTCCCTTTTCCCTTCCTCCCTTTCTTCCTTCCCCCTCCCTCCCTTCCTCACCTCCCCTCCCTTCCTCTCCCCCTCCCTCTTTTCTCCTCTCCTTTTCTATCTCTTCTCCTCTCCTCTCCTCCCCTGCCCTCCTTTCCTCTTCCCTCCTTTCTCCCCTATTCTCCCCTCCCCTTTCCTCTCTCTCTCTCTCTCTCACACACACACACACACACACAGACACACACACACACACTCTCACCTCCCACTAACCCCCACCTATATCACATTTTTCTTTGTCTAGGTAGATTTCCAGCCTCAAGCTGGCATATTACCTATAGAAACACCTGTAGAGCTTTTCAAATGTAAAGATGCTTAGGCCATACCCCTAATAATGTGGGTTTAATTGGTTCTGGGGTGGGATCTGGGCATAAGTAGTTTTAAATGGCTCCCAGGTGATGCTAATGGATGGCCAGAGTTAACCACTGATGTAGGGCATTACTACTGGTGGTCCACAGACCAGCAGCATTTGCATCACCTGGGAACTTGTTAGAAATGCAGAATCTCAGTCCCTACTCCAGATCTACCAAATCGAATCTGGATTTCAACAAAATCTAATGGTCATTTCTATGCACCTTAACATTTAAGAAGCACTGGTGTAGATCTCAGGGAACTGATTGTACCTGAGAATGAATGACACCACTCCAGGCACCTCAGTAAAGAAGATTTGATATTATCCGTCTAATCAATATGAAGGCTCATGGATATGTGATCATGTTCTAGGTCTTCTGGTTGTTTTTGGAAACAACAAAAATGAAACGAAAAAGAAACTGCGTGCCTCATAGTTAGATCAGAAAACAAACTTACTTTTAAATACCCTTGCTGCTCATCTTCCAATCACTTCCTTTCAACCCCCAATTATCCTAAATATTTATTCTCTACATTCATTTTAAGCTCCTGACAAAGTCTGCTGTTAACTCATGGCAATGTGATGATATTTGACTATTTAAATCAAGGCACTTCTAAACAGAGTGAATATAGCTTTATCGTTTTCTATTGTCATACCTCTCTGTTCAACCTTTTTGCGATTCCTATGACCTAAGTACTTGTTTGTCCCTCACATACTGCATTTCTTACAATCAACATTGTAATTTTTGTGCTTTTTATTTAAACAAATATTTATTGAGCATCTGATATGTACCCAATGTGCCTATTTCTGAGAATGTGAAAGAAAACTAAGATGCAATCTCTGAACTTGACAATTTCACTCTTCTATCTTCACTAATATATTAACCTTCTTGTGGGCAAAATCTGAGCCTTTAACATTCCAGCAACCACCTAGGTGTCTATCTCAGGTAGAATATTTTAGTTTGCATAGTAGGGACTCAGGTTGTATGCGTTGGATAGCCTTAATTAGTTTTTAGGCCAACTTCATGGATCCAGAAGATTGTAAGTTGGGAGAAGTGTGGGAAACTTAGCTACCAGGAGGGCTCCCAGAAACATCAGTGTGATTCCAGAACATGGAAGGGAGTAACTTGACCCACTCTCTCAAGAGAGACCTGCACATGTATTCCCAAGGAAGATTCAATTCTCTGTTCTAGATTTCACACCAGCCATCAGAGTTCAGTCAGGGCCATGAACCAACACACTTAAGGTATAGAACAGTCATTTCTCTGCAGCGGAGAAAGGAAATGTCCATGCAGTCATTAGTATATCAGAACTGGAAAGTGATTTTAAGAAGAGCTATTTTGTGGTTAAACAATAACAACAAAGATAATAAAAGACTGAGCCAGTATAGTGAGATAAGTAAAATATAATTCAGTAAAATCATGATGTATAGTCACTGAGTGTAGGAAATACAGTTTCTTACTCCACCTCTCATGGTGTAAATTTGGACAAATCTTTTCCTCTTTGGGTCTCAAGATTCTTAAATATTAAAGGGGGTCCAGTTCATTTAATTTAAAATACTGAGTTGCCACATTGTTCCAGGCACATTATTAAATGCGGGGGACAGAGGTATAAATAGTTTATTGACTTGCCCTCTAAAAGCTTACAATGTAGGGATATATGAACAGGATCAAGAGCTGTTGATTTCTAACATTTTGTGTGTCTTCTCCATTCATCTTTCAGAGTTCTGGTAGGTTATCTGGGAGGCTAGAATATAAAGTCTTACAGTGATTAATGAGCTCCAAAGAGGCACTTAACATTCCACAGCAATAATTCCTGCCTTTTCTTTCCCCTTTGGTTTATTTAAACAAAATTATTGTGTGGGAGGACATTTAAACTCAAGCTATGCATCTACTATAAAAGCTATTCCGCCTAACTAGCTACCTGCCTAACCTGTTTCTTGCCTTAGGTTATTATGAGGTTTGTTAGCCTCAGTAATAGGTCTGGGGGAGGTCAAGCTACTTGCCATTCCCTTATCCTTTTTCTTTTATGCTTTTAAGTTTTTGAAGTACCAACCTTGTTAGGTATGGTGTTTTGTGCTACTGAGTGACCAATAATGGTTAATTGCATCTGTTAATATTGGGTTTCCTGATTTGTCACATATTTACACCCATAAATAACGTTCGTGAAACACTTTGTACTTTTTCAAAAGGCTTTTAATGTATAAAATCTCCCTTAAAACCCTGTGATTGGGCATTTTAACTTTATTTTATAGATAACAAAACAAAGGATCATAAAGACTAAATGACTTAGGCAACTCATCTTACCTCTGTTTCTCTGCAAAATAAGAGTTCTTATACCTATCTCAAGTGCCATACCATAATATCATGATTATGAAATAAAACTCATGCTAATAAAGTATTTAGCACACTTTAGAATTATAATCTGACTTTCATCATTTTTAGCTGTGTCTCTCTTTACACTAGACTGTGAGATCCTGGATGGTAGAAATTGGTCCTCTGCCATTTTTGTAGTTTTAGCAGCTAGTATACTGCATAGACACTCGATAAATCATCTTCATTAACTCCCACAAAAACTTCAATTTACCAAAAGGGATTTCTTTTGTGCTTACTCTACAGTTTTAATAGTAACTTCTCCAACACCTGAATTTGTCTCTATTTTGCTGGGACTTACTTTTGAGGCAGTTATGTAACATCTTATGGGTTTGGGGATGGAGATATATTGAGTCAAGTATTACACCTTGGATGGGTTTAAAACATAAACTGTGTAAATTCTGGCCACTAACAATGGTCTCAATCAGGGGTACCTCTCAGAACCACTGGACATCCTGTAATACCTGCAACTCAGATATTTAAGAAGCACTCAGGTGATGATGTATGTCCCTAATTATGAATCCACAGATAAGTTCCAAGATGGTTACTAGGAAACTATAACACACACATGTGTTCTTTGTCAAGAGCACTATAGGACTCCTACTGCCTGGGCCTTCTCTTTTATTATCACCCTCTTTAGTGTTAAGAGAGTTGTGTGTAGAAGAGAGATTTCATTGCTGTACTACAGACTTGGGATTGAAAATAGATATGCAAAATAGATGGCAAGAGTTTGAGGCTAAGATGACATGCCATTTTCCCCAGCATCTTCTTCCTCATCTCCTTATTAGTATCCTTGCATGCAGAGCACGGTAGGATTTTTTTAGGATCTATGTCAATAGTTCTAATTTTAGCTTTCTCATCTCTCCAGTTACTTTTTGAAATAGTCCCTGTCTCTTTGTCTTTGGAATGTGAGACTCCCACCCAGGGAGGCCGTGGTATTTAACTGCTGCGATGCCGCTGATGGCACCTAGGCAGAAGTCCCCCAAAGGACACCTGTTGCCCCTTCACGGATCTTTTCTTTTTTCTTTAGCGCATACTCTGCCTGGCTTTTTACCTGAAACAAGCCCCATTACTAATGATTGAAAAAGCACACATAATTGAAAGTGTGACTTTAAACTACGTGAAAGAAGTAAAGGGAAGCTGCCATTCTGTGGTTAGGTTTTTGTTTCTTTCTTGTTTGTGGATTGGCCATTAGCCTGAGAAGCAGCCCAAAGGGACTAGACTGCAGAAAAAGAATCCAGACAGAAACTTTCAGAGGCCGTTCAGAAGATAACTAAACGCACCAAAGATTCCTTTAACAAGCAGGCAGGAAGAGGCAGCAATGCCAGTCTCTCCCTACCTCATTCACTTCTACAATTATCACCCACGTGAAAACAATCAGGTTTTCCTTGAATCCTCCAGTACTGATAGCACTGTAACAGATTGAACAAACCTCAACACAGGTAATTTGGGAAATTTCTTTTCAGATACTTGGAAACTGAAAAATCTAGATATGCTTCCTGCTTCAAAATGTGTTGGGTTGTTTTTCTTTCTTTCCTTTTTTTTTGGCCCTTAGTCTCTTTCACATATTATAATAAATTGGGGTTAGATACTCTACAAACAAGACTATTATATAAGATTTATTATATGATCATTCTAATTGTTTAAATCTGGAAAATTTAAAATTAGACTATTTACACATTTTATCTAAAGCCTGTTCCTTCATTTCAAAATATTTTCAACATTTCTAGCACTATTTAAAATTGAATTTGGTTTACTTCTTTCTTTCTTCTGGGATTTAAAAGAGAAATATTTGCTATGTATCAAGATAAAGGTTTCCATGTAAATCACTCTTTATTTGCAAGCCTACAAATAATTTAACATGAGATGAAATGAGTACTTTTTTACTATGGGCTTTGATTGGCATCAGCATAAAAAACAAACGATTATGCAAATATTGCAAGATCCTCAATAACAGTAACATAAACGTGAGGGAGACAACTAAAGCAATAGCACAGACCAATCAGTTCCAGTCTTTTAAAATAAGACCATTGGTTGATTGATTCAATAAGCAGTATTTCCTTAGAATCTGCTATTTGTTAGCTGTTCTAAGGCTGAGCTTTTCTAACTGTAGTATGCACACTGGTGGGATTATGACATTGTATACTCTGGTGATAGACTGAGGCATAAAATACACATGGTGCATATCCCGATGACATAGAACTAATATTCTAATGTATTAATCTAACAGACTACTTAGATTATTCTAATCTAATCTATTAAATGCTAGAAGATCTAGGATCAGGTTCTGGTTCCTCTATTTATTCCACGGATGAACCTCAATGTACTAAACCTCTCTCTCTCTTTCTTTTTTTTTTTTTTTAAACTGGTTTGCCCATTATTGATTTGTATTTTCTTGTTACAAGGAAATTGTTATTTTAAGCTTGTTTGTATTCTTTCTTGATCCTCTTTAGGCTTCACTTCTATAGAAAATAAACAGGGTGCTCATAATTACCATATCAAATTTTAAGGACTCAGTTTGGATTTGAGCTAGCTTTTTAATGCTGTGAATTGTGCAACTGAAGTTGTTGGATTTATAACTTTATTGAGCAATTAATTTGATTCTGAGTGAGAAAGCACTAAGAGGAAAAAACTGCTACTTGGCTAAAGTTTGTATATGGCATGATTGTGACCACATAGGTCACAGGTATATGTCTAAATTGATGGATGGCTGCAGTGGCCCTGTGGAAAAGACCCTGTCTTGGGAATCCAGAGACCTGGATTTGAATCCTAATTCCCGCCCCATCTTCAGTTTGAGCTGGTGGCTTTCTTCTCTGGCCTTGTTCTTCATCTGCAAAACAAGAGTGGATTAGAGGCAAGATTCTTTTCACTTCTGGGATTGAAAGAACCAGCATTTGTGAAGGGTTTATATAGGAACTACAGTGGATACTTTCTGTTTAAAGATTTATGATCAGCTGCTTGTTCTCTCCTATCTCTTTTGGCGAACTTGATGGCATTTTTGCTTAGCAGATTGTACATTATGTTTTTATAACGTCTTTTCTTCACCCTCGTATGTGTCCTCTTTACAATTAAGATGAGTTTATTTATACAACAGTCATATGTGAAGTTGATTTGGTGGATATGGTTTTCTTCAATCTGCCAGCCCTAACCAGCACCTTCTTGCTAAAAAAAAAAAAAAAAAGAAAAGAAAGAACGACTAACAGAATAATGACAAACAGTTTAAGGGCTGAGTGTTTTACTGACATTATTGATAGGAAGTTTGATTTTCTTTAGTTCTCAATCATTAGTAATATATTACTAAAAAACAATTGCACTCAATCCTTCATTGCCTTCAAACAATTTACAAACCAATAACTATGTCTTCCAATGTTTGATTGGCTACTGATCATTTTAGATAGAAGAAGCATTTTCTACTACCAGATGAAAGCTATCCAAGGTCTAAGGGTTTCATGGTTAATAAACTGAATTTCTTGATTATGCGAAGAATAAAAGAAAGGGAAATATCTAACAGCCATTAACATGTTTATGAACATGAGTTATAATCAGAGGTGTTTATGACATAATGGTGATTATAAAAATAGTACATGTGGATATATGCACTAATTATAATAATGTAAAATTTGTTTGGTCATTGACAAATAGTAGATTGTATTATGCAAAAAGTGACAATATTTGGATAATGATGATTGAATTATGAGTGGACTTTTATCCTTTTTCAAATATTTTATTACAGTTTTTTCTCCCATAAAGCAGATTTTTTTTTCTATGCTTTATGGGAAAAAAAATTGTAATAGGTGTTGGGCTCAGCTATAAACTTAAACAGATCCAGCTAAACTTAAAAAAGCTCTTTATTCTTCATGCTTTCATGCTTTATTCATGTCAAACATTGAAAGGACATTTGGAAAGAGAACTGAGTCTTTTGAAATAATGCTTATGCAGCTTTTACTATGTTTAGGCACTGTACTTTACATATATTCACTCACTTAAGCCTTACAAAACCCAACGAGGCAGGCACTATTGTCATCCCTATTTTAGGGATGAGAAAATTCAGGCATAGAGATGTTAAGTAATTTGCCCAGGTCGCACAGCTAGTAAGTTGCAGACTGGTTTCAGAGTCTGTGAGCTTAACCACTACTTAACACCTAAGGCTTACTTTAGTGTAGTCTTATAAGCCAATCAACCTTCCTTTGTTACTGAAAAACTTGTCCCACTGTGTATGTACAGATTTTATTAATCTTCAGAATACCCAATCTCTGCAGGCTTAGTCTCACTCAAGCCCTGGGCCAATGAGATACAGACTTGAGGAATCACTGGGCCTTCCTGCCTGTTACCAGGTGGGTTCAAGAAAGAACACACTGCTCTTATGTGCCTTAAGTTGGCTTCCACCCCTAGGGGCTTAATCAAGCATCAGGTTGCAGCTTCTTTTTCTAACCCTCACATTGAGCTGCTTACCTGGGCAGCTCAGTGGTGTGGTAGAAAGATCATAAGACTTGAAATCAAACACACAACTAACAACCTTTTAGTCTCTGTAACTTGGGTAAGATATATTTCTGTATCCTTGCTTCCTAATTTGTACAATGACCCTCTTTCTAGGTTAATGAGACAAAAGAGGAAAATATATATAAAGAACCAGACTTGAAATTAGTACTCAATAATTACAGCTGCTACTGTTGTTATTCTTGTTGTTAGCATTTGACCCTTAGGCTTACTACTTCCTCTGCTTCTATATGGGGCTGGATTCTTTCCTTAAAATCCTTAAGATTCCTCTTCATCTTGCCTAGTTTTATTTCACTCATTTTTATCTGTTTGGGACCATAGAATGCCATGCAGCTGTGGTATGCAGTTTAAGACAATGTAGTTAAGATATACTCTTTTTAAATTATGCAATAAAAACTGAATGGCAGTGACATCAATTGATTCCTATACTGATTTTTTAAATCATAGTTTTACTATTTTGTTCCCATTATCTGGCTTACAGTGAAATCTAATTTCTTCAGAAGAAAGAACCTGACTATTTTAACAGGGATGTTGACGTCATTGGTTGGGTCCAGGAAACATTGCATTGTTTGTGTCAGAAGAGTAAGGACAACTTTCTGACCAGTTTTCCAACTTAAGTGTGTACCAAAACACAGATCACTGGGCCCCAGGGTTTCTGATTCAGTGAACCCAGGGTGAGCCCGGGCTTTTGAGTTTACTTTTCTACAAGTTCCCAGAAGGTGTTGATGCTGCTAGTCTAGATCTTTGAGAAACCCTGGTGTAGACAATCTAGTCTAAGATTCTCTTGCACTTGGGAATTCAATCTGGAAATAGATGTGTATTTTGCTGGTTATTCAGAAATATCAGAATAAGGGATCAGGGATAGCATTCTCCTAAGGGAATTCCATAGCTTAAAAGAGTCAGTGATATCACATATAGACAATTAGCCCAGCATTACCCACAACCACACTGGTTAATTAATTAATACAAGGATCCATGCTTGGACATATCCATTTGTCTGTGCCATGCACATTGCTTGTTCCTGGGGCTAGACATGAAAAACCACGCCGTTACTGACCTCAAGAACACCTCACAAATTAGCTTTTGAAGATACGCATAAAGAGAAACCTAGGAAGAACTGACAGCTGGCAATGCATGTGAAAATTTAGATTAAATTTACTTTTACCATCATATTGTCTGTGTGGATTGCTCTGGCTAGGTGTTATAGGCTAGGAACCAAGGACTAAGATAAGGTTTAAACTATCCCCTATTACACTAAATATCTAAATGTAATCTTTTGGGAATATAGAGAGGAATTCCACATCTAGGAAGGAGTTGGCATTTGAACTCACTCTTGCAGAAGGGATAAAATGAAAACATTGGAAAATCATTCTAGGCTGATGAAATATTATATGCAAAGGTAGAGAGACATTGATATACATATAGTAGCTAGGAAAAGATTATGGATTGCTTAGTTCATCCATCCAGTGTCCATTTATTGTGCTGGACACTGTTTTAGGTGCTGAATATAGTACTGACACTCTTTCCTCATGAACCATGTAGGGTTGGGACAGGACACAGTAGATGATGAATCATATAAGAAAGGAAGAAAGGTTGGAAGCAAATTGTGGAAGCCTGTTACAAATTATGTAATGTAGGTGATGATTTCATTTACATTTCAAAAACATTGACTACTGTAATCATCTTTAAAAAATTAGATTCCTAGTTCTTCTCAAATACAATTCTACTTACAAAGCTTTAATTATTCACTAGCTTTTCAAGCACACATCTACTGTGCAAAGCAAGGCATACGTACAAGCACACTGTCAGGGCCAGAAGAAATACTGTGACCCAGTATTTCACTCTGATTTTTGCCAGTCTCTGCTGCTAACACACTTCTCTTGCTTAATGGAACAATGAGTTTCATTTCTGTTCACTTTTGGCTCTTAACACTCTAAAATTCTAGTGTTGAAACTTATAGACTAGTATTTTAGGGTAAAGGTCCTTTTGAAAATAACCTTTTGAAAAGTGTCAGGCTTAAAAATTATTTCCTTAAGATCTATAAATTATTAAGGCTCAGAATTATAACAGTAAAAACTACACAAGTACTAATATACATGCATTTTGCAACTGTGTTATATGAATTTTCTCAAACTCGCCTATGCTTAAATATGTGAAGACTCACGTCAGAAATATGTTTGTCTCCAAACTCACCCATCACTCTTTCAATGGCATATTTTTGATATTATGATGACCCTT
Source organism: Nomascus leucogenys (assembly GCF_006542625.1). Classification (NCBI taxonomy): domain Eukaryota; kingdom Metazoa; phylum Chordata; class Mammalia; order Primates; family Hylobatidae; genus Nomascus; species Nomascus leucogenys. The sequence goes on along the minus strand of NC_044391.1, from coordinate 113,780,404 downwards.
CTTTAGAGAAGACAGAGTTCTAAAAGAACAGTTTCTGAATCCAATTCTGGTCTTGATTTTTGTCTTCCTAATTCCTAGCCAAAGACATTGGGCAAGGGTCCTAATCTCCATAATCCTGGATTTCCTTGTCTATATAATGGAGATAATAATAGTAGCTATTTATAAAGTTGTTTTGACTATTAAATAAGATAATATAAATATTTACCACACTGCCTGGCATTCAATAAAATGTAGATATTATTATTTTAAGTATCTCAGAACTGCTCTGGTACAAAATCATCGCCATGGAGTTTTGCTGAGTCTGATGGATTCGAGTTTGCTTAATTGTTTAAATGAAATTCAAGCGCCACATTTCCAATGTGTGCCTTTAGTTGTAGCTCATTGTAGTGCTGTAAAGTATGGCAGCTCCACAAAGATTTTACTTTTGAATCAAACACTTACAACTGCTCCAGGAAGACACATCATACCAAACTGCATCATCGTGATCAATGGCTGAAGTCTACAAAGCACCTTTTGATTGGTAAAAGATTTATGAACAAGATTTTGAAGATGAAGGTCAGCAGATGATTTTCATCTAATAACCATAAGGTGCAGTTAGACAGATGGCAACGACAGCCTTGTCTTGTCTCTGAGCAACCTCTTTTAATCTCAACTGACCCCAGTGAATCGTGTCTTAGTAAAGATGGGAGGATGTTGGGGAACACACTGCAATCTCCTGTGATACTCAATTCCATCACAAATGCTTTTAGAGCAAAAGCAGTATAAAAACAATCTCTCATGCATAAAATTTGAGGTGATTTCTTCTTTCTTTTTCTGTTTTTACTTGCTATTTTTGTCACAGTTATAGAAAGTATATTGTGAAATATAGTACTTTCTTGTCTTCTCTCCCATTTTTTCCTCTACAATCACTTTCGACTCTTGTTGATATTTACCTTCATATGCTAAACAATATTCTCTTCTTACTACCTCTTAATTTCTCAGCGTCCCACCAAGGAAATATCTTTCAGGTCTCTCCCTTTATCACATTCTTACCACAACATGCCTCCTTTCCATCTCACCATCTTTCCAAGGCTGTTAACATTGTTATTTTTTAGTAGTTGCATGATTATGATTATGTAAATACTTTCATGACTAAGACAAATTAAACTATGATTACTCCTCCTTTTGTCATAAGATTTTTTTTTTTCCTGTGGTTGATAACTGTCTTGTTTTTATGTGCCCAGCTTTCTACATACTTTGTACTATATTTAACTCCAAGTCCCTGCCAGTTATCTGAATCGCATCTCAAGACACTCAGATGCACAGATATTCTATCAATTTCATCGTGAAGTAAGATCCCTCAGAACCTGATGACTGGGTGCTATGTGCACACTTTTTCTGTGCATTGCTTTGGTCCCGGCATCTCTTTTTCCATCACCCTAGAAAATTTTTGCAGGTCTTTCCTTGGATCTCTTGTTCTCCTGCATCCTCTGTATTATTCTTTCTTAGTTCACTCTCTTATTTTGGTGGAATACATTCTAGGATACACAGTAAAATTTCTGAGCCTTTTCATATCGGAAAATATCTTCGTTTTTCCTCCTATTTGAACAATCATGTGATTAGGTATAGAATTCTAGATTTACAATAATTTTTCTTCAGAACTTAAATTACACCATTACATCTTTTTTTTCTGCCAGTTTCGTTGTTCTGCTCTGATGTCATTCTAACATTCTGATTTCTTATTTTTTGTACATGCTTGATATTTTTTTTCTCTGAAAACTTTTAGTGTCTTTTTTCTCAGTGTTTTGAAAATTGATAGTAATTTGCCTTCTTATAGTTTCATTTTCACTCATTATGCTGTGTATTTACTGTGGAAACTCTTCTTTAATTCTAGAAAGTTTTTCTTTAATTCTTTAATCTCTAGAAAATTGAAAATAACTTAGTTTTTGAAAATATTTTCTTAATGATCTCCTACTCTCTTTTTTTGTTGTTGTTGTTTTGTTCTGGTATTCTGGAATTGTTTATATTTTGGATTATTTTTCATAGGTTTCTATTTTTCATATGTTTTATTTCCTGTTCTCTACCTCTTTTGTCTTTTCTCTATTTTCTAGATTATGGGCTCAAGTTTATCTTTTAGTCTTTTTCTTGGATGTCTTCTTTAATTTCTGGTATCAGATTTTTAATTTCTAAGAGGCCCATTCATCGGTTTTCTTTAATTGTTCAGTTTTATATTATGCCGTCTTATTTCACAGATGTGATATTTTCTAATACTTTGCTGAGAATATTTGTGATTTACATTTTTAAAGAAGTTTTCATCTCCCTCCATAACCTCTGTTTCCAGTAAGCTTTTTATTTGTTTTCATTTCTATCTTTCATGTTAGAGATTTCCTGAAGATGTTTTTATATTTGGTTGCCTGTTTATATTTAAAAGTGGGTGTATGGGACTAAAAAGGGGAGTGGAAGCTCTGTGTTCATGGGTGGGGCTTGTTGTCAGTGATCTTAGTTGTAGAGTGATGTTGGTGGGCTTTCACTATGGAACTCCTGAGGTCCATATCTTTAGGTCTTACCTCTTACGTTTCCAAGATTCCTCAAAGAAGACTCTTCCATTCTCCTGCCTGAATGGGAAAGACCTGGCTGTGAGGGTCCTGTGGGTTTTGGCAATCTATATAAATGTTCACTTAATCTCCTGATTTTCAGTGTGGTATTCACTCTGTCCACTATGCAGAGAGTTTCTGCTCTATCCACTACAAAGAATAAATATCTAGCCTTCTCCTGGGATTGGGGAGAGCAGTTGGCTAGATGCTTGATGTTTGGGAGAGGATTTGAGGTTATAATACCGTCCTAAAAACCACCTTTCCACCATTTTTGCATAATTTACCCTTTTCTTCTTCACCTCACTTCTAGACAAACCTGGTGCTACCACTGTCTAAACTTTTGAAGATTGTGCAATCCAAGTTAGGTTGCCTGTTGGCTTTCTCCACTGCTGACTTAGGACTCAGCTTTCTCAGATCTCAAAAAAATATATCTTCACCAGCTGGTTTTCCAGTTCTAAAATTTTGTTGTTGTTGTTTTCTTCTCTCTTTTTTGTTCCATCTCTAAAGAATTATGCAAAACATATAAACACGCGTGCATCCATTTATTGTACTTTTAATTATGTTTCAAGTAGGAATGAAAGTAAAAGCCAGTGTTCAATATTTTACCCTTACTTGGAAGTCTCTTTACATCCAAAAATACTAAATAACCCCATGGAAAGATGCTCTCAACTCAGAAGTGCTTGATGTAGCATTTTGGGGAGTTCTCAGCAGTGCCCTGGCCAGCTCCCTCAGTTTATCCAATATACCGTAGGCTGTCAGACATAAGGGTCATTAAGGTATTCTTCCCTTGAAAAAACACCATGCAAATAGCTTTAAAAAGTTACTGGCCTAAGAAAATTACCAAGGTCATCTCCAGACAGGTTTTTAAAGTTACCTTTGACATTCCCATTCATCTGTTCTTCCACTTTTCAAGCATACATTGGACACATAGCCTGAGGCATGCATATTGCCATGAGTTGGCAAAACAGGATAATGAATAAGAGACTGACCTCATGAACCTTCCATGCTATCACAGAAGACAGACGCCAGTGTTCAAGATGCAATATGGTGAATGCCATCATAAAGATATTAACGAGTGCTAGAGGCTCTAGGGGGTGGGAGTGATGAAGTCTGCCTTCAAAACTCATGATTGGAAATGTGTCTTAACTCTCACTATTCAAGCAATAATTTTCCAGAACAATGCCCTGGCCAATTTGTAACTGGAAAACTTAATAATTTCCCAGCACCGTAATAGAGTCTTCACTCAGTCAGGAGAGAATCTGGAAATGATTTTCAGCTTCTTCCTTTTTATCTGGAAAGACTGGCTCAATCCTGGTGAAGTCAAGACTGAAACTTAGGTTTCTTGAGTCTCATAGTAATATACTTTCCACTAAATTATATCGAGCCCCCACTGAAAAGCCCAATTATTTTTGGATATGACTGAAATTTTAATCAGTAGCTCTGAGTCTCAGAGATCTGGACGTACTGATTTTAAAAACCTCTAAGAAGTTCTTTCAAAACAGTAACTTAAATGAAGGAGCTGTACTTTGGGTACAGATACAGGACTCCAAACGCTTTCATGTAATGCCATAAAGAGAGAATGGCTTGGAGTTCTCATTGCTTCTTTTGAAAACAGGCCTACCGTTCTTAAACTTGAAGAACAGGGCTCTTTTTATTTGTACAGGTTAGTATTGATTGAACTTCAGATCAGCCAGCAAATTCAGGGGACAGTTGCCCGGATGAAGCTTCGGTATGTCATTTTGCAATCTATCTTTGAGACATTTCTGTGTCTACATTACCTTGAAAGCACACAACAGATGTGTAAACATAGAATTTAAACATTTTGGACAGGCAGACAATGTTGTCTTCAGTGAACGCTTAAGAATGTAATGTATTCTGTTAAATATATGGTTTCATGACTCAATGATTAGCAAATGGTATATTATGGGGAAGCTAAGAACTATAAAAATATATTGTTCAATAGTCAGTTCTTTATCAGTAATATATATTAACTAAAAATACAATATTAACAATAATTACATTACTCATTCAAAGCACAATACAACTTGAAAGTGATATTATAATATCTTCCCAAAGTATATTAACTTTTTATTTCCACAAATGCTTAGATTGTAATTTTCTCAATAAAGCTTTTGCTTGATCGTCTTCTGGTAAGAAGTCCTTCTTTCCCTGCTCCTTCAAATCTCTCCTGTAGTGTTGATTTCTTTCTATGCTATACTATAGTTCCTTGGGTCCTAGCTTGTTTTCTAGGCTGTGAATTTCATGAAGGCAAGGGCTATGTCTTCTTCTTTGTAATTTCAGTGACCCGGCACGTGTTAAGCATACAATAGAAGGTAAATTGAGTTAATTCTATAGGGACTATGTCATTCTGCTTTGTAATTTCAGTGACTTGGCACGTTAAGTATACAATAGAAGGTAAATTGAGTGAATACTATAAAGTCCTCAATATATTAACATAAAATCTTTGTTTATTTAATTTTGATAGCACGTTTCATTATATCCGAGGCATAAAGTAGCTAACGTCTCAGGGATGATGTACATGTAACACACACGCTTCAAGATTTCCTTCTTTCACTTTTGAAACGCCTTTCATCTCTCACCCTAGGCTGTTAGAGCCCTCTAAATAATGGATCCTATTGGCCGGGCGCGGCGGCTCACGCCTGTAATTCCAGCACTTTGGGAGGCCGAGGTGGGTGGATCACGAGGTCAGGAGATGGAGACCATCCTGGCTAACACGGTGAAACCCCGTCTCTACTAAAAATACAAAAAATTAGCCGGGCGTGGCGGCAGGTGCCTGTAGTCCCAGCTACTTAGGAGGCTGAGGCAGGAAAATGGTATGAATCCGGGAGGCGGAGCTTGCAGTGAGCCGAGATCACGCCACTGCACTCCAGCCTGGGCGACAGAGCAAGACTCTGTCTCAAAATAATAATAATAATAATAGATGCTATTCCATATGACTGAACTTCCTGTTGTCCATGGAAGAAAATCATCAATCCTCATCCCTGGGAAATCTGGCTTGGCATAAAAACTTTCTCCTCCACCTGGTGGAAGAAATTCCTGTGCTGTTTCTAAAAATGAGAAAGAAAAAGAAAACATTCTCTGTTGTTCTCTTTTTTTTTTTTTTTTTTTTTTGAGACGGAGTCTCGCTCTGTTGCCAGGCTGGAGTGCAGTGGCACAATCTTGGCTCGTTGCAATCTCCGCCTCCCAAGTTCAAGCGATTCTCCTGCCTCAGCCTCCCGAGTAGCTGGGACTACAGGTGCCCGCCACCATGCCCAGCTAATTTTTGTGTTTTTAGTAGAGACGGGGTTTCACCATGTTGGCCAGGATGGTCTCAATCTCCTGACCTCGTGATTCATTTGCCTCAGCCTCCCAAAGTGCTGGGATTACAGGCATGAGCCACCGCACCCAGCTATTGTTCTCATTCTTGAACAATGGGGAACAGCATGATTCTTTATCGTTATTTGTGTATCTGTGTTGTGACCTGTCTTCTGGTTCTCTTCCTTCTTGACAAAGACTGGGTGTGCCATTCTTGGTCAGCTCCCATGAAGCCAGATCTGAACACCTCCTTGCATTCTAAGTACAACCTTGTCATTAGTTACACCCCTGGCATTAGTGACTGACATTGCACTTCTCAGGACCTTTTGTGAGTCCCGACAAAGAGATTTCTGCATCAGTTCAAAGAGTGGCATTTCTGGAGCTACAACTATTACAACCTTTGTTGTTGAAGAAAACCTGGGATTTCTGCTTCTTGAGGCCTGAGGTTAGAGGTGTTTCAGTTTCCTCAACTCAAAAGTGGAAACTGAAATAAATGGGTAATGAAGGCCTTTCTTGTCCTTGATGTGTGAATCCATTTTCTGGACATTCATTTCAGTGACTGTCTTGTCCTTTTCCTCAACAGTTCATCTGTTACTTTTACATGGGTTATTCATCTGGTTAGTATTAACATTCTTTTGAAATCATCTTCTATATTAATAAACACTTCACGAATTTACTGGGGAAGTCCCCTTAGAATCTTGGCTTAATAGGGTTAGAGTGAATAATTCTTTTTCTTTGATTCTATCTCTATAACAAAAATTGCTGTGGATTTACGTACAGAAAACTAGATGTGTTGTAAAAAGGTCAGGGTTCAAGTTTAGCTCTGTGACCTTGGACATTTCATTTTATCTTTCTAGGCCTTAGTGTGTTGTAAGCGGAGGTAAAGATCTTGCATCTGGGGTTCTTGAGGCAGGGCTTCAAGGAGAGAAAGTATTTGGGAAGTGCTTTGTAAACGATATTGTACTATATGACAAGCAAGTCGTTATTAATAGAGGCCTGACTACTCCCAATTGTTTCTGCTTGGTCAGTTAGTTCTAGATGAATAAATTGGAGAGGACAGAAAGGAAAGAAATGGCACTGGGCTGGGAGTCGGGTGATCTGGAATTCATCCGGGTGCTGTTCGGCAGTCAGTCGGTGACTTGATGTGACCTTGGCAAAGTCGCTTCACCTCATGTGCTTCTGTTACATCATTGGTAATATGAGGTGGGCGAAAGAAAAGATGATCCAAAGGCTTTTCTCCAGTTTATAAAAACATGTGATTATTAGAGTTTAAATTGTGAGATTATTATTTATGTAAGGATATCATTGAGTTTAGATTATTAAATCATAAGTCTTACCAATAGTGGGCCCAAATAATATACATATTTTGAATATATAATTTCAAGGAATTATTTTAAAGAAAATGCCAAAACTTCATCTTTTTACCACTGAAAAGGAACTAATGAAGTCTCCTATTCACTACATGTTTGTATTGTATTTGGGAGGAATGTGTGTATTTAAAGGGAGGCTAAGGATTAACAGATGAAATTCTGTATGAGAAACCAATTGTGTCTACAGCACCTAAAGCACATTTTGTTGTGATATATTCTCTAGTTACTTTAAATTTGTTTGTTTTCCTTCATTTAACCAAAAAATGAATAATTGTAAAGAATCAGGCACTATGCTAATCACTGTAGTTAAGATAATTCCTATTATAAGACATGGTTGATCTAGTGTAGAAAGCAACATGGCTTAAAACTTATACAGGGATGCCTCGTGTCATTGTACTTTGCAGATGTCGCATGCATCGCATATTGAAGCTCTGTGGAAACCCTGAGTTGAGCAAGTCTATTGGCACCATTTTTCTAACAGCACATGCTCACTTCAGGTCTTTGTGTCACATTTTGGTAATTCTTGCAGTCTTTTAAGTTATTCTATTATTATAACTTTCATGGTGATCTGTAATATTTGATGCTATTATTGTAATTGTTTTGGGAGTGCCACAAGCCATGCCCACATAAGACAACAACTTAATCCATAAATGTCGTATGTGTTCTGACTGCTGAAGGAAGAGAAACAAATTTAAAGTTACTAGAGAATATATCACACCAAAATCTGTTTCCAGTGTTGTAGACATAATTGACTTCTCAAACAGAATTTCACCTGTTAATTCTTGTGTGTGTTCTGACTGACTGGCTGTTCCCCATCTTTCTTCCTCTTCTCAGGCCTATTTCCTGAGACACAAAGATATTAAAATTAAGCCAGTTAGTCACCCTACAATGGCCATTTAAATGTTCAAGTGAAAGGAAGAGTCACATGTCTCTCACTTAAAATCAAAAGCTAGTAATGATTAAACTTAGTGAGGAAGGCATATTGAAGGCTGAAATACACTGAAAGCAGGGCCACTTGCCCTAAACAGTTAGCCAAGTGGTGAATGTAAAGGAAAGGTTATTGAAGGAAATTGAAAGTGCTACACCAGTGAACACAGGAAGGATAAAGAAACGAAACAGCCTTATTGCTGATGAGAAAGTTGTAGTGATCTGGATAGAAGATCAAATCAGTCACAACATTTCCTTAAGCCAAAGCCTAATACAGAGCAATGCTCTCTCTTCAATCCTGTGAAGGCTGAGAGAGATGAGGAAGCTGCACAATAAAAGTTAGAAACTAGCAGAGGGTGGTTCATGAGGTTTAAGGAAAGAAGCCATCTCTGTAACATAACGCATAAGGAAAAGCTGCAAGTGCTAATGTAGAAGTTGCAGCAAGTTATCCAAAAATATCTAGCTGAGATAATTGACAAAGGTGGCTACACTAAACAGCAGATTTTCAATGGAGACTTCATAGTCTTCTATTGAAGAAAATACCAACTACAACTTTCATAGTGAGAAAGAAGTCAATGTCTGGCTTCAAAGCTTCAAAGGACAGGCTCACATTTTTGTTAAGGGCTAATGCAGCTGGTGACTTTAAATGGAAGCCAATGCTCATTCACCATTCTGAAAATACTAGGGCCCTTGAGAATTGTGTTAAATATACTCTGCCTGTGTTCTATAAATGGAACAACAAATCCTTGATGAAAGGCCATTTGTTTAAAGGATGGCTTACTGAATATTTTAAGCCTGCTATTGAGACCTACTGCCCAGAAAAAGAAAGATTTCTTTTAAAATATTACTGCACATTTACAATGCACCTAGTCATCCAAGACTTCTCATGGAGAAATACAAGGAGATTAATGTTGTTTTTATGCCTGCTAACACAACAGCCATTCTGCAGCCATGGATCAAACAGTTATGATCCATGAATGATCAACAGCCATCCTCTAGCTATGGATCAAAGAGTAATTTTGACTTTCAAGTCTTATTATTTAAGAAATATATTTCATAAGGCTTATTTGCTTATGAAATAGATAATGATTCCTCTGATAGATCTGGGCAAAGTAAATTGAACATCTTCTGGAAAGGAGTCATCATTTGAGATGACATTAAGAATATTTATGATTCATAAGAGTAGGCCAAAATATCAACATTAACAGTAGTTTGGAAGGAGTTGATTTCAATCCTCATGAATAACTTTGAAGGTTTCAAGACTTTGGCTTATGTCTATAATCCCAGTGCTTTGGGAGGCAAAGACAAGAGGATTGCTTCAGTCCAGGGGTTTGAGACCAGCCTGGGCAACACAGTGAGACCTTGTCTCTACAAAAAATTTTTTAAAAATTAGCTGGGCACAGTCATGCAGTCCTGTAGGAGGAACTGTAAAACACTTATAAAACCATCAGATCTCCTGAGAACTCTCTCACTCATGAGAACAGCATGGGGGAAAAACTGCCCCACAATCCAATCACCTCCCACTAGTTTTCTCCCTTGACATGTAAAGATTATGGGGATTAAAACTACAGATGAGATTTGGGTGGGGACACAGCACCAAACCATATCACAAGGTTTGAGAGGATTTACTCCAGTTTTGAAAGAAGTTCTACTGTGGGTAAAATGCTATCAAACAGTATCACATTCTATAAAGAAACTTTTGTGAAAAGGAGAGTCAATCGATGTGACAAACCTGAGTGTTGTCTCTTTCTGAGGAATTGCCAAAGCCCTCCCAATCTTCAGCAACTACCATCATGATCAATCAGCAGCCATGAACATCAAGGCCAGATTCTTCACTAGCGAAAAGATTACGAATCGCTGAAGGCTCAGATGATTGTTAGCAATGTTTTAGCAATGATGTATTTTCAAATTAAGGTGTGTACATTATTTTTTAGACATAATGCTCTTATACACTTAATAGACTATAGTATCATGTAAATATAACTTTTCTATGCACTAGTAGCCAAAAAATTTGTGTCACTTGCTTTATTGCAATATTCACTTTATTGTGGTTGTCTGGAACCCAACCCACTATATCTGTAAGGTATGCCTGCATAAGGAAGATAAAACACAATTCCAAAATTATAGGATAAGGGATTAATTTTGCTGAAAAGATAGAGGGAATATAAAAACAGCATATTTAAAATGCTTTATAGATTATAAGTGTTTCTTATGTACCATTTTATTTAAGTATTAAACAGACTTTGTCAGGTATAGAACAAAATACCATCTTTTGGAAATCAGTTGGAATCTCCTGCAACTCTCAAAGCCTGAGCAATGTGGAGAAAATGCTAACAATATATATTGTTATTTAAATAATTAAGATGGATAGTCATATGTAATCAACTCTTTCAAATTTCTGAAAATTTTGCTTAAAATGACTTAGACTACTTTTTTTGTTTTGTTTTTTGTTTTTTTTTTTTTTAACAGAGTCTTGCCCTGTTTCCTTTGCCCAGGCTGGAGTGCCGTGGTACAATCTCAGCTCACTGCAATCTCCTCCTCCTGGGTTCAAGTGATCCTGCCACCTCAGCCTCCTGAGTAGCTAGGACCACAGGTGCATGCCGCCATACCCAGCTAATTTTTATATTTTTGCAAAGCTAGGGTTTCGCCATGTTGCCCAGGCTGGTCTTAAACTCCTGGACTCAAGCAATCTACCTGCCTTGTTCTCCCAAAGTGCTGGGATTACAGGCATGATCCACTGTGCCTGGCCTCGGACTGGCCTTTTTACATTTGGGCATGAATATTACCCTATTAGTCATTCTCTTTTTAAATAAGAAGGTTATAAGAAAGTTTTTAACTTACATAATGTAAGTATTTAGTTCTATGTATATTTTCAAGGTGAATTTCTCTAATACAGTACATTCATTTGTGATCAAAAAGCTAGGAGAAACCTTAGTTCCATTACCTAACTTTAGAATTATCCACAAGAGCCAAGATATGGAAACAACCTAAGTGTCCATAGAAAGATAAATGGATGAAGAAACTGTGGTATGTATATAATAAACTACGATTCAGCCTTTAAGAAAGGAGAGCCTGACATTTGTGACAACATGGATGAACTTGGAGATCATCCCGTTAAGGGAAATAAGCCAGACACAGAAAGGAAAGTATTGCATGATCTCACTTATACGTGGATTATTTTTTAAAAAGTCGAATACATAGAAATGGACAGTAGAATGGTGGTTACCAGGTTATTAGAGTTGTGGTGGGAGTTGCTAAGGGAGGGAGGGTAAAAAGTTTTAGTTATGTCGGATGAATAAGTTTGAAGATCTAATGTACAGAATGAGGGCTATTGTTAATAACACTGTATTGTATTATATACTGGGAATTTGCTAAGAGCAGATTTTAGGTGCTCTTACAAAAAAGTGGTGAGATGATGGAAATGGTAATTGGCTTGACTGTAGTAATCATTTCACTATTTATATATCAAAACATCATGTTGCATACTTTAAATATATAATTTTAAAAATAATCTAACTTTACAGATCATGAATATGCCTTTTTTCATAAAATAAAATTATTTTCATAAAAGACGTGTCTTGCTCAATCACAAAATCAAGACTATAATTATGGTCTCTGAGACCAGTTTTCTTGCCACTATACTACAGTCAGAGTAAAGATTGTAGCAAGTAGAACTTCATTTGATATGGGAGGTGCCTAAAATTCTCTTGCTGTTTTTCTGTCAGCACAATATTTTTACATGAATTCTTTGAAAAATAATTAATGTTGTGTTTCAAGTTACTACTGCTTGTTGATGAAAAGAGTTTCACTCTGTAAAATATTTGATGAGATTTATTCTGAGCCAAATATGAGCACCATAACCCATGACATAGCCAGAGGAGATACCAAGAACCTGTGCCCAGAGTGGTCTGGCTACGGCTTGGTTTTATACGTTTTAGGGAGACATGTCATCAGTCAATACATGTAAGATGTATATTGGTTCCGTCTGGAAAGGCAGGACAACTCAAAGGGGCAGGGCTACCAGGTCATAGGTAGATTCAAAGATTTTCTGATTGACAATTGCTTGAAACAGTTATTATCTGAACACCTGGAATCAGTAGCAAGCTGTGTGTCTGGGTTAAGATAAAGGGTCATGGAGACCAAGGGGTTTTATCATACAAATGTAACCTCTAGGTACCAGGCTTCTGAGCTTTTATCAGACTTAAAAAAGGGCCAGACTCCTCCTAGTGAATTATCTCCTGGACCAGGGAAAAGATCAGGAAACGGACGAGGATTCTCTACATAATGTAGATTTCCTTACAAGAGACAGCTTTACAGGGCCAGTTCAAAATATATCAAATAAATATATTTTGGAGTAAAATACTTCAGTTTCTTTCAGGGCCTGCTACCAGTCATGTTGGAATTTTATTGCTACAAAGAGTCTGTTTTGCCAATCTTAAGATCTCTGTTTAAATGTTAATGCTGGTCAGTTGTGCCTGAATTCCAAAGGAGCAATGTATAATGAGGCACGTCCGACCTCCCTCTTCCCATCATGGCCTAAACTAGAGTTTCAGGTTTATTTTGGAATGCTTTTAGCCAAGAGGGGTTCTATAAGTTGTTGGGGGCCTTAGAATTTTATTTTTGGTTTTCATATTGTACAATACTAACATTTCAAGGAAGTTTGACTCTTTTGTGGCCTCAGATGCCTTTAATAATGTATCTGCTCAAACATGGTAAGTAGTTAAACATAAAACAAGGAGATATGGTGGTCAGAGTTATTGCTTCCATCTTTGCCTCATTTTCAGTGACAAATCTTTAAAAATGAAACGTATCTTTTTACCATGATGTGACAGGACTTTATTTGGATTTGTTTTATTGCTAAGCAAATTCTAATTTTACTTTATTTGAACACATTAAATATAGTGAATGTTAAATTTCAATAACTGTGGCTACCATTTAATTTTTTTAAAAAAGCACAATTTTCTGGTTTCATGAATGTGATCTTTGTTTATATCTTATATTATTTGGATATTGTTAAAGCATTGTGTCCATTTTTGGACTGAAGTTTAGAAGAAGCTCATAAAAATAGAGAGAGTACGTATATAAAATGAGCCCTTTAATGGCAGGTTAAGAGAATTGACATTGCTTAACCTGAAAAAGAGAGAGCTGAGGAAATGTGCTAATTACCACCCTCAGGCATCTGAAGTGATTTTATGAAAAGTACTGTAGTTTTTCTTTCCACTTAGAAAGGAGAGATTTGGGTTTTATCTTGTGTTAGAGGTGATGGGAGGGATTCAGCAAGGGTGATTGCAGTTTTCATCTGTTAATATCCCTTAAGAGAAGGATACAATGAAATGATTACAATGAAAAGATTAGGTATGATGAAATAACTTAAGCATGTGACATTGTCTCTCAAGCCTTCCTCCTAAAGATGAGGAACTAGAAGCTCAGAGAGTGCTGGAGAGAGAACTTACATCAAGATCTTGCATCAAGCCTTACGTCAGGGCTTTTGCATGTCTCTGCACTACTTCTGAATACTTACTGAGTGATCTAATATTTCATTAGAGTTGACTATACAAAATTAATTGGAATGGGAGGTCAAGCTCAGGATACATTGAGAAATGCACCTCTTTCCAAGTACTGCAGGTGATGGCTTATTTTGTTAGAGTGGTGACTTTCTGCCAGCGTGGCTAAAGAGGAACAGATGTGTTGATTTTGACTGATTTGCCTTTAGAAATTATGGAATATTTGTAATGTGTCCTAGATCACTGTGCTCTTCTTTTATAAGCTACAAATAAGTGTGTAGGCATGGATATATTGCACCCCACCATGACCGAATAGTTATTACTTGGAATTTTTCACACCTAGCAGTGGTGCTAATGTTTCATCAGGTATAGCTTTTTGAAAGCCATGATTACCACTGACTCATTCCTTTTCTATGACTTGAAATTGTGTAGGAAAGGGAAGAGTAGATAAGTTTAAAGAGATTTCCTTGTTGCAGAAAACACTAAGGTATAACAAAATGAAAGAGTTGCAAATGGCATGGATGATGTGTTGCCCAAACCCTCCTCTGAGAGATGTAAAACTTGAAGCCAGGAAAAAGACATGGCTGGTATTTGGAGACAGGTGAGGACTAGAAACAAGAAATGAGAAGGAAAAACAAAACCGAAAGCAGCAAATGGGTTATAAGGATTTATTGGGAAACACTGATGGCAGGTTTTTAGTGGTTAAGACAAAGTTATCATCCGTATCTTTAGACAGAAAGAGGGAAGACAGCTCTTTCATGACACATAACTCTCTTTAAAGCATTAACATAAAGAACTTTTCTGAAAGGTTCAAAGGGACTAATACTGAAAATGGAATTGAACAATGTGATGAGCACTCTGAAAGCCTGAGGTGTATTGACAACTAAGGTCTTCTCACTGGTATTTTGTGGTTTCTCTTCGAAAAATGAAGGTGATTCTCACCTTTTGGGGGAAGATCTGTTGCTATTTGACCATCATTGGCAAGTATCTAACTGTTTCACATCTCCAGAGAACCAAAGGTAAATTATAAAGCTGACAGGAATATTAAAATTCATCATTTCTGCTCAACAAATGAATTTGGATTAATATTTAACTATTCATTAAATCTTTGTATTTTGTCTTCTTCCTACTGTAAGTAAGGTTCAATGGAATTGAAGTCTGTGTTTACTCACTTTTATGGCTTCTATGCCCTCAGGATAATGTCTGACACATATGAACACTCAGTGAATATTTTTATTATTGTTCTTGTGTATACAGCCATTGCTATTCTTATTTTTAGTATTATATGATATTGGTGTTTAGAAGGGACTTAGAACCTGGTGTAATTCCTGTATTTTGTGATAAAAGACTGAGGCTAGGAAAGGGCCTGTATCAACTTACACAGCTACATAAACAGATCTTGGTTATACTGACTTCATTTATCTCTAGTCCAGAACAATACATTTTTGAGTAAACAACTTTGTTAGAGGAGGTCATATATAGTATATAGTTTTGATGAGCATGCACATTATCTGAGATTCAATACTTTAATAACCCTCTTATTAATTGATTAGTTAATTCATTAAAATATTGATTTGTTAATTCACCAATATTTCTTGAGGCCTATTGTGTGCTAAGCACTGCTTTATATAGAGCAGTGAACAAAAGCCAGTAGAGTTGTCTGAGTTTCTGAAGTGTACCTTCTGTGATGGGAGAGAGACTATCAAATAAATAAAACATTTTATGTCAGGTGTTGGAAAGTATCATGGAAAAAAAAGATCAGGCAAGGGGAGAGGGGATTCTAGGAGACATTAGCGGATTAATTTAGAATTTTACTTAGGTAGGTCATGAAAGACCTCGCTGAAGAGGCAACATTTGCACAAGCACTTGAATTAGGCAAGGGAGCAAGCAATGAGCAAACAATAGTCTGTTTGGGAAAGCAGCATTTCAGATGGAGGGAACAGCAAATGCAAGTCCTCTAAGGAGTAGTGTGCTTGGCATATTTGCAAAGCTCAAGGAAGCCAGTGAAGTCAGTGAAAGTGAGAATGCTGGAGATGAACTTTGGTGAGGCCACAGTACATCTCCATCTTCATGGCCCATGTCTCCTGACCAGTGGCTTCTGTCACAGTCAAATCTCAGATATGCAAGGCAACACTCCTGGGACTAGTCAGTCCACCTTCTCCCTATTATAGGGTGCTTTCTGCCATAACCAGCTCCTTCAGGCAAGTAACATTTGAGCCTTCTGCCAGGTTGAAATAACAAGTGCCTCCTGAATACTGAACTGGGGATGGGAGTTGACCTTCAGTGAATGCCCTTGTATATCAGAAATTTGGGGCAGTATCAATAATTTCCCCTTAGAGAATGTGCATTTCTCTTCTGATGCAAGAGCCTCAGATTGCTGATGGGAGAGACAGAAATGCAAAGTAGTTTGCAAGAAGTGAAATTCTTTCTATTCTGTTTCCAAAAGCAATGCAAGTCTAACGTATACCTTCGAAGAGTTGTTGTAGACTCAGACCATGTTTCATTTAAGAGAGCTGTGTGTTTTTCTACAAGGTTCCTCAGAGCCCCTCTAGTAACCTTTGGGGAATCATTGCATTGCTAAATCACCACATTAGCCTGCTGCCTTCTGGAAAATGCTGATCCCATTGCTTCTGTCAGCAGGAGAAGTCAGCCCTTGGGCTGGAACCAACCATATTGAGAACTAATTGAGAGGTGGGGGAGGGTGGGGAAGCCCTTAAAAAGAAATTCAGATCTTCAGGGTAGTGTAGGGGGCAAACAATCCTAGGAAATGCTGTACCAAATAGAAAGCACCTGTTTTTATTATTGCTAATCATAAAATAGCTTTTTAAAAAAATGCATTACAGTTTATAAAGCTTTTCCCTATCCCTTACCTCATTTAGTCTCCTCTTCAATCTAGTGTGGCCTTGTTATATAAAATGATACAAACCAGCACATCTGCATCACCCGAATCTTGTTAGAAATGCCCCACACAGACCTACGAGCTAGAATTCACGTTGAACAAGACCGCTAGCCCCTTAAAGTTTCAGAACATTGCTATAAAGCCTACGGAACAATAATTTCTTCTGGTTACAGCCAGGAAATAGAGAATCAGCCTCATTGGGTGGCCAAGCCAAGCTCACCCATTTAGTAAGTAGTGAAGTCGGGCTTCATACCCAAGCTTTGTGCCTCCTGGTCCAGCAGTCTCTCAGCTGCAGTCACTTCCCACTCCACAATCCCGTCATAGCATGCGTGCAACGTACTAGCTTTTGGAAGAAAAACAACCCTTTTTCTCTGAACCCACCTGCTCTCATTTTCTCCACCAGCTGTTCTGGGCTCCTCCCTCATCTGTTTGCTGATTCTAGAAATGCAAACACGCTGAAAAGCTCTGCAGCCATTGCCCACGTGGCGCCCTCAATGAGTGAATCTGATAAGAATTGCTAGCATCAGTCACTTGCTCAGGGCTTCTCTGCAAAAACCTTCTGGCCTCACTTAAAGGAAAGGAGACGAATTCAGAACAAGACAACAGAGATCACGCAGCTGGAACGTACTGGTGGGTACGAATGGGTTTTTCCACTATTGCTTACTGTTAGGAAATGATTTAAAAAAAAAAAAAGGTGAGCTTAGCATCACAGAAAAACACACGTGCAGAGAGCTTCATAGCCCACCATTCAACAGAATCTTGCTCTGCCACCCAGGCTGGAGTGCAGTAGTGAGATCTCAGCTCAATGCAACTGCTGCCTCCTGGATTCAAGTGATTCTCCTGCCTCAGCCTCCCAAGTAGCTGGGATTACAGGTGCACGCCACCATGCCTGGCTAATTTTTGTATTTTTAGTAGAGATGGGGTTTCACCATGTTGGCCAGGCTGGTCTTGAACTCCTGACCTTAAGTGATCCACTCTCCATGGCCTCCCAAAGTGCTGGTATCACTGGCATTAGCCACCAGCGCCCAGCCCTTAAGGATATAAAACGTGCAGAAAGGGAATGCCTCATCCTCGCCAACTAATTGACCCAATAAGTAGGCAAAACTGAGTCTGCTGGGTAAACAACCCCTCATCCATAGGAATCATACTTTGAGTGAGGGAAAATTCTAATAGAATTTTAAATATTTGATTCATAGATCCTGAGCTAGAATTCCTTAAGTAAGTAAAGCTCACTGATTTCAGGTTGAATTCTCACATTTTATTAGTCAGTTTGTTAACTGAAAAAACTGACATAAGACATTTCCTGTGAACCTACTATGTACATGAAGGTCATCAGAGTAGGTGATAGGAAAGTTTCTGGTATGAGTGATATCTTCCCTAAGAGCCTGCAGTTTAACAGAATTCACGTATATGTACATGCAAAATGATAATGGAACACAAAGGGACATTTCTCCCTTACCTTCCACCTCAAAGAATGAAGTCTCAACCTAGGAGGTGGCATTTGAATTATTTATGGACAGAAGGTAAGTTTGGGACATTCAGAGTCTGCAGAGAAAGTCATGGGCAAGGTGAAAGGAACAATGTGAACAAGGCCCAGTGAAAAATGCTAGGTTTGTATTTGGAATAGCAAATAATGTGTTGAATGTGACTTGTAATCTATCAACTCAGAGACAAAAGAAATATGCTTTTGTTTTCTTTTTTTCTGATTGTATATATTTAAGGTTACATGATGTTTTGATGTACATAGACATAGTGAAATGATTACTACTGTCAAACCAGTTGACACATCTATCATCTCACATAGTTATCTTTTTTTTAAGAACACCTAAAATCTACTCCCCTAGCAAATTTTTAGTATATGTACAAATATTATCACAGTAGTCCTTATGCTGTACACCAGATCTCTACTTATCCTACACAACCGCAACTCTTTACCCTTTGACCTTCACCTCCCCATTTCTCCCCACCTTCCAACTTTGGTAACCAGCATTTCTCTCTCTGTTTCTATGTATTTGACTGTTTTTTAGTTTCCACATATAAGAGTGATACAGTGTGTGCCTCTCTGTGCCTAGCTTATTTCACTTAGCATAATGTTCTCCAGGCTCATCCATGTTGTTGCAAATAGCAGGGTCTCCCTTTTTGAAGGCTGTATACTATTTTACTGTATATATATATATATATATATATATATATATGTACACACACATATATGTATATACACCACAATTTCTTTTCCATTCGTCTGTTGATGAACACGTAGATTGTTTCCATTATCTTGGCTATTGTGAATAATGCTGAAGTGAACATGGGAATGCAGGTATCTTGATAAAGTACTGATTTCATTTCCTTTGGGTATATACCCAGAAGAGGGATTGCTGGGACATGTGATAGCTGTATTTTTAATTTTTTGAGGAACTGTCACACTGTTTGTCATAATAGCTACACCAATTTACATTCCCACTAACGACGTATAACTGTTCTCCTTTCTCACCACCCTTGCCAACATTTGTTATGTCTTGTCCTTTTGATAATAACCATCCTAACAGGTGTGAGGTGATATCTCATTGTGGTTTTGATTTTCATGTCGTAATGAGGTTGAGCACCTTTTCACATACCTGTTTTATATTTTTATGTTCTCCTTGGAGAAATGTCTATTCAGGTCTCTTGCCTATTATAAAACTGAGTTATTTGATTTTTGTTATTGAGTTGTGAGTTCCTCATATATTTTGGATATTAACTCCTTATCAGATATATGGTTCACAAATATTTTCTCCCAATCTTTAGTCTGCTTTTTCATTCTGTTTATTGTTTCCTTCGCTGGGCAGACATTTTTTCGTTTAATGTAGTCCCACTTGTTTATTTTTTCTTTTGTTGCCCACGCTTGAAGTCTCAGCCCAAAAACAACAACAAAATCACTGCAGAGGAAAACATTAATAAGCCTTTCTCATGTGTATATTCTTTTAGGAGTTTTATGACTCTATGTTTAGATCTTTAATTCATATCGAGTTGATTATTTTGTAGTGTATGATAAGGTTCTGATTTTATTGTTTTGATGTGGTTGTATAGATTTCCCAACATCATTTATCGAAGAGACTCTCCTTTCTTCATTGCATCTTCTTCCCTTTTCAGAAATTAGTTGACTATATATGCCTGGGTTTATTTCTGGCCTCCCTATTCTATTCCATTAGTCTATGTGTCAGTTTTCATGGTAGTACCATATTGTTTTTATCTTGGTAATATAATTTGAAATCGGGAAGTGTGATGCCTCCAACTTTGTTTTGCTTTTACAGGACTGCTTTGGCTATTCAGGGACTTTTGTTGTTCCATAAAAATTTTAGAATTAATTTTCCAATTTCCATGAAAAGTGAAATTATAAGAGGGATTGTGTTGAATCTGTATATTGCTTTCAGTATAATAATTTTAACATTATTAATATTTTAATATATGAACAAGATATATCTTTTATTTGGATCTGCTTCAATTTATTTCATCTTATGGTTTTCAGTATACAGATCTTTCACCTCTTTGGTTGAATTCATTTCTAACCATTGTATTTTTTTAATGCTATTATAAATGGGCTCATTTTCTTGATTTCTTTTTTGGACGGGTAATATTTAGTGTAAAGATATACAATTGATTTTTGTATTTTTTTAATCCTGCAACTTTACTAAAACCATTCTAAGAGTTTGTTGTGAAGTCTTTAAGGTTTTCTACATAAAGGATCATGTCACCTGCAGATAGGATAGTTTGTATTTGGATACCTTTTATTTGTTTTTTTTCTTGTCTGGTTATTCTTGCTGGTACTTCCAATACTGCGTTGAATAGAAGTGGTGAGAGTAGGCATCCTTGCCTTAAGCCAGACCCTACAGAAAAGCTTCTAGTCTTCTCCCATTGATTGTCATGTGGACTATTCATAAATGGCTTATAATATGTTGAGTAAATTTTCTTTGATGCCTATTTTTTTGTGAGTTTTTATCATGAAAGGATGTTAAACTTTGTCAAATGCTTTTTCTGCATTTATTGTAATGACTTTTTTTTTTTTTTTAGACAGGGTCTGCTGGCTCTGTCACCCAGGCTGCTGGAGTGTAGTGCTGTGATCTTAGCTCACTGCAACTTCCACTCTGCAGGCTCAAGTGATCCTCCCAACTCAGCCTCCCAAGCAGCCAGGACCACAGGAGCCAAACCACCACCTGGCTAATTTTTGTATTTTTAGTAGAGACAGGGTTTCACCACATTGTCCAGGCTGGTCTTGAATGCCTGAGCTCAAGCGATCTGCCCGCCTTGGTCTTCCAAAGTGCTGGGAATACAGGTGTGAGCCACTGCATCTGGCCTGATCATGTGGTTTTTATCTTTTATATTGTTAACGTGGTGTATCACATTGATTAATTGGCCTATGTTAAACCAACCTTGCTCCCCAGGGATAATCTCATATAGTCACAATGTATAACTTTTTAGATGAGTTGTAAAACTTGGTTTACTAGTATTTTATTGAAGATTTTTGCATCTATGTTCATCAGAGGTATTGGCCTGTTGTTTTCCTTTCCTGTGCTATATTTTTCTGGCTTTCATATCAGGATAATACTGGCCTCATAAAATGGGTTTTTATGTATTTTCTCTACTTCTATTTTTTAAAATAGATGAATAGGATGGATATTAATTATTCCTTAAATGTCTGGTAGAATTCAACCATCAAGGCATCTGGTCCTGGGCTTTACTTTGTTGGAAGGTTTTTAATTACTACATTAATCTCTTTGTATGTTATTCACATGTTCATGATTTCTCTTTCTTCTTGATTCAGTCTTGGAAGGTTGTATGTTTCTAGGAATTTTCCATTTCTCTTAGGCTATCAAATTTGTTTACAGATAATTTTTCGTAACAGTCCTTCATGTCCTTTTTATTTCTGAGGCATTTACTGTAATGTTTCCACTTTTGTTTTTTATCTTGTGTCTTTTTTTAAATTGTTAGTGATTCAAGCTGAAAGTTTAATTTTATTTTTTCAAAAACTCAACTCTTTATTTTGATTTTTAAATAGTTCTAGTTTCTATTTGATTTATTTCTGCTGTGAGCTTTATTACTTTTTTTCTTCTGCTAACTTTGGATGTAGTTTCTTTTTCTTTTTCTAGTTTTTTGAGGTAGATGTTAGGTTGTTTATTTGAGATCTTTCTTCTTTTTAATGTAGGCATTCACTGCTGCCAACATCCTACTTAGGAGTGCTTTTACAGTATCCATAGTTTTTAGTGTGTTGTATTTCCATTTTTGTTTGGTTTAAGAGAGTTTAAAATATCACTTTTGATTTTTTTCTTTGACTCATCAGTTGTTTAGAAGTATTTAGTTTTAATTTCCACATATTTGTGAATTTTCTAGATTTTTCTCCTTTTATTGGTTTCTAGTTTCATACCATTGTGGTTGGAAAAGATACTTAATATGATTTCAATATTCTTGCATTTGCACAGCCTTGTTTTGTGGCCCAACATTTAATCTATACTCGACAATGTTCCATGTGCCATTAAGAAGAATGTGTTTTCTGTTGCTGATGGATGGAATGTTCTATAAATGTCTGTTAGGCTCATTTGTACTGAAGAGTAGTTCAAGTCTAATAGTTTATAATTGATTTTTTTGGTCTAGATAATCTATCCATTGTTGAAAGTAGGTATTGACACCTACTTCTATTATTGTATTCCTGTTTATTTCCCCCTCTGGATCTGTTAATATTTGCTTTATATGTTTTGGTGTTCTTATGTTGGGTACCTATGTATTTGTAATTGTTATAAACTCTTGATGCATTGACCCCTTTATCGTTACATAATGACCTTCTTTGTCCCTTATAACAGTTTTTGGCTTAAAGTATAGCTTTTCTGATATAAAAGCTACCTCTGCTCTCTTTAAGTTTCCATTTGCACTAAATATCTTCAGTCTGTGTATGTTCTTAAAGGTGAAATGAGTCTCGTGTCAGCAGCATATATTTGGGTCATGTCTTTTTAAAATAATTTATCCGCTCTATGTCTTTTGATTGACAAATGTAGTCCACTTACATTTAAAGTAATTATTGATAGATAAGGATTTACTATTGATATTTCGTTAATCATTTTCTGGATATTTTGTAGATCCTTCCTCTCTTGCTGTCTTACTTTGTGATTTGGTGATTTTTTTTTTGTAGTGTTGTGGTTTGATTTCTTTCTTTTGTGTATCTGCTATAAGTTTTTGCTTTGTAGTTATCATGAAGCTTATGTAAAATATTTTATAGTTATACCTGTATGTCTACTTTAAGCTGATACTCACTTTCATCACAGACAAAAGCTTTATGGTTTTACAATTTCCCCACATTTTATGTTGTTGATGTCACAGTTTATTTCTTTTTATATTGTATATCCATTAACAAGTTAATGTAGCTGCAGTTATTTCAAATACTTTTTTCCTTTCAATCTTTATAATGGCACTATAAGCCACTTACACACAACCATTTCAGTATTATAGTATTCTGATTTTGACTATATATTTACATTTTCAGTGAGTTTTATGCTTTCATATGTTTTCATGTTACTAATTAGTAAGCCTTTTGTTTCATCCCAAATAAGTCTCTTTAGCATTTCTTATTAAGCAGTTCGTTCCAGTGGTGATGAACTCCCTCAGCTTTTATTTGTCTGTGAATGTCTTTTTTCTCCCCCTTTTCTGAAAGACAGCTTTGCTATGTAATGTATTTTTGGTTGGCAGTTTTATTTCTTTCCACATTTTGAATACATCATCACTCTCACTTGGCTTGCAAGGTTTCTACTAAGAAATCTATAATGGCCTTATTGGTATTTGCTTGTATGTGACTGGCTTTTTTTTTTTCTTCCTGCTTTTAAAGTTCTTTCTTAGTTCTTAATTTTTTATTGTAATGTATCTAAGGGTGAACTCTTCTTTGGGTTGAATTTGGTTGAATTCCTTTGAGCTTCATGTACCTGCATGTTCATTTCTTTCCCCAGGTGGGAAGTTTTTAGCCACTATTTTTCTAAATAATGGTTTTCTGTCCCTTTTTCTCTCTGTTCTTCTGAAGTTCCTATTATGCAAAAAATAACTCTCTTGATGGTGTCTTATATATCACATAAACTTTTTCATTCCTTTTTTCTTTTTTCTACTCTGACTATATGATATAAAACAGTCTGTCTTCTAGTTTGCTTATTATTTCTTCTGCATGATCTATTCTTCTTCAAGCTCTCTATTCCATTTTGTTGTTCAGTCATTGTATTATTTAGCTCCAAAATTTCTGTTTGGTTATTTTTTAATGTTTTCTATCATTTTGTTGAGCTTACAATTTTGTTCTTTTATTGTTTCCTAATTTTTTAAACTGTTTTTTGTGCTCTCTTGTTTGCAGAGCTTCTTTTAAATTGATACATATTTGTACATATTCATGAAGTGCATGTGATACTTTGTTACATACATAGAATGTGTAATGATCAACTCAGAATATTTAGGGTATACATCACTTTAAGTATTTATCATTTCTATGTGTTGGGAACGTTTCAAATTCTCCCTTCCAGCTATTTTGAAATATATAATACACTGTTGTTACCTGTAGTCACCTTATTCTGGTATCAAACATTAGAATGTATTCCTTCTATCTAACTATGTGTTTGTACCTATTAACCAACCTTACTTTATCTCCAACATCCATACAGCCCTTCCATCTTCTGATATATATCATTGTACTCTTTACATCCTGAACATTGACTTGTTTACCTCCCACATATATGTCATGTGTGGGGCATGAGAGTCTTCGCTGCTACCAAGAACTGCCCTTTGCCTGGGGTTCAGCTCCCCAGGCAAGTCACATGGCCATCACTCCCCAGAATGCTGGGGACTGTCTCCACCCTGCTTCCTCTTAATACCCCTGTGTATATGTTTTTAGTCCCAAGGAAAATATTTGTCTCATCTAGAGATTCTTTTTTTTTTTGATGTGAGAGACTATTTTATTAAAAATAAATCAGAGGGCTGGGCGCGGTGGCTCACGCCTGTAATCCCAGCACTTTGGGAGGCCGAGGCAGGCAGATCACGAGGTCAGGAGATCGAGACCATCCTGGCTAACATGGTGAAACCCCGTCTCTACTAAAAATACAAAAAAATTATCCAGTTGTGGTGGCGGGCACCTGTAGTCCCAGCTACTCAGGAGGCTGAGGCAGGAGAATGGCGTGAACCCGGGAGGCGGAGCTTACAGTGAGCCAAGATGGTGCCACTGCACTCCAGCCTGGGAGACAGAGGGAGACTCCGTCTCAAAAACAACAACAAAAAAAAAATTAGAGAAAAAAGTCATTGTCTTTTTTTTTTTTTATACTGGGTTACATGTGCAGAACGTGCAGTTTTGTTACATATAGATATTCTTAAGAAATCTCTTTCCCACATATACCTCCATCCCTGAGCCTTACACATCTCCTTGCTGTGTAAGACCTGTGATCTCCAAATAACTTCTGTTTTTCTTATTGAAAAAATACCTGAGTCAAGGAAATACTACCTTAAGTAACCCACTTCAAATAGCACAGGAAAAAGCGAAGAACAAATGTAAGTTAATATCTTAATAAACAACGGCACTACATTCAGAACAACTGGGGCACAAGGTCGGTGAGATAGAATGGTGGGTGCTCAGACTGGACACTTTTTGGGGTTGTGGCGATGGGGAGTGGTGTGGACGTCTTCCATTGACTTCAGTGACTCTTCTCGCTAAGATCATACAAGCCTACATTTCAGTCTCGGTTCCAACTTTCTGACCCTTTTTATCATTTATAAACTTGCCTCAATGCCTGTCTTTCCCTATTCCTTGTTCAGAGCAAGAGTTGGCTCTCCTTTCATTTTAAGCCAGTCAGCGTTTCCCCTAGATCCTGTCACCTCCTGTGTCTTGTGGGATGCTGCATCAGCACCTACTTCTAAGGCGCTGATATTTTCATCCTCTCTACTGACTTCTCAGCTAATCGACATGCTCACATCTATCCTATATGAATACGAAATCAGCACATGAAAAGCCCTTCTTTTCACCTTCCAACTCTTTCTAGCTCCTTCCTTCTCCATTCTTCACAACATCCCTGATTGCGCCACACTGACTTTTGCCTCCAGGGCTCAGGAGTGCTTGAGAAACAGCCTGTTCAGTGTCAGTCATGGAGACAGATGGGCTCTGCCACTTACAGTATATTCTCCTGGAGAAATATACTGTGAGCTTTTCTAAGTCCCATGTTCTTTTTTTTTTTTTTTTTTTTTTTAAATCTTATAGTACAACACTTTTTTTTAATTATTAAAAACTGCAGTTTTTCTTGCCATTCCACATTCCCACTCCTCAGAGGCTACTACCATAGGCAACTACCATAAACATTTTTGTTTTATTCTGGCATTTACCTCCATCTTTCTGAATAATATGTATATGTTGCTATTTCTTTTTTAACAGCTTTATTAAAAGGTAATTCACATACCATAAAATTCACCCTTTTACAGTATACAATTCAGTGGTGTTTAGTATATTAGCAGATTTCTGAAGTCATTATCATTATCTGGTTCCAGGATATTTTCATCACCTTAAGAAGAAATCCCGTATGTTCTTAATTTAAAAAATGATAACAGTGAGGACAACCTTAAAATACTATTGTCAGGATTCAAAAACAAAGTAAGTAAATCTTTTTATCACAGTCCTTATATATAATAGGAAAGATTTGGAAGTATTATTATTTTTCTCAAATATTGCACCCTTAGCCTGAAGTCCAATTCTCTCCCTCTTCTATCCTTCCAGTTTGCCTGGGAAATTTCTGCTATCTATTTATACTCTCCTCTGTGCTAGTACCTGCTGTCACCTCCTTCCCTACCTTTCCCCTTGTCTGATGTGCCCCCACTACTCTCTCATGATGCCTAAGAAATTGTCTTACAGTTATCTGAATTTTTGTCTCCCTCTCAGTCCTGCTTTGCGAGCTCTTGGAAAACAGGAACCGGGGTGTAAATCTTATATCCCTGTGCCTTTGTTATGTGGTTGTGAGCACTCAAATGCTTGTTGAATATAATTTTATTTCACAAACTTTTATAGTGCTTACTGTGTTCTAAACACTTCAGAGATATTAACTTTGTAGGCCGGGTACAGTGGCTCATGTCTGTAATCCCAGCACTTTGGGAGGCCAAGGCGGGGGATCATGAGGTCAGGAGATCAAGACCATCCTGACTAACAAGGTGAAACCCCATCTCTACTAAAAATACAAAAAATTAGCCAGGTGTGGTGGTGGTGGGCGCCTGTAATCCCAGCTACTTGGGAGGCTGAGGCAGGAGAATGACATGAACCTGGGAGGCAGAGGTTGCAGTGAGCTGAGGTCGTGTCACTGCACTACAGCCTGGGTGACAGAGCAAGACTCCGTCTCAAAAAAAAAAAAAAAAAAAGATACTAACTTTGTAATCTTTACAAGAAAACTATGATGTGGATACTATTATCTTCATTCTACAGATGAAGAAACTGAGGCACAAGGAGTTAAATTTGCCCAAAGCCACATAACACAAGTAAATAGGGGAGCTGACATTTGAACAACAAGGTCAGCCTCCCTCATCCACATTGTGTTTATTACTATCTGCCCTGGGTTAATATTATTTTATATTCCTTGCCTGCTTGAAGGATTGTAATGAAGACTATGATATACATGAACTTTGTCGACTGCAAAATATTGAATGAATATAGAAAAAGCGTTATATAAATATGTCATGACAACTAAAAAGAGAGCACTATAAACATAACACTTTATAGAAATTTGATGATGATCATCAAAATACTCTTTTAAACCCTGATTTTGAATCACTGAAAAGAGAGACTGTTTTTCTTATATGCTTTTCAAAGGTAAGCAGAAACCGAAAAATAGTTTAACATATGTCACCTCTGGAATGTGGTCCCACAGTCATTTTTCTGCAAGGATCAATTCTACTTGAGAACAGCTGTTTAGAGCAGATGAACTTCCTAAAATGGCCGTGGAGAGAAAAAAGCAAACGGGCAGCTGCTTGACCTTTTTCCAAATGAAAAACAACAAACCCTGATCAGTTGGTCTTGATTGGCATGTTCAGAGTCAAGGAGCTTTAGATCTGCTTTTATAACGAACCACTCGTGATGATTACTCACTGCTCACTAACACTGTATCACAGATCTTCTGGTGGGTCTGATGCCTATTTCCATTTTAACCCCATTCACACAGGCAGCTTGGACAGCATGTGCCCTCTCAGTGGTGACCTGTGGGGAAAAGCAATAGAGAGTGTTTTTGCAGATCGCCTGTGTCAGAATTACCTGGAAGGGTTGAACCATGCAGGTTCATGGGATCAAACTTAAAACTACCGATTCATAACCTTTGGGAGACGATTCTAAGATGTTGCGTCGAGAGCAAGCACTCCCAAGATGACTCTTAGGAATACAGGGACTGGGTATCATGGAGGGGAGACGCTGGTATCTTACAGCATCATACAGGATGAGAACGACTCTAGAACTTCAGTTGACCTTTCCCGAAAGAATTCCAGATTTTCTTTCTTCTGCTGGTTATGATCAGTTAATTGATGCTTACTATTGCGCAGGGAACAGAGATTGAGTTGCAGCCGAACAGAAAGATATTCCTAAGTCTGTTTTGGCTCAGTTTACATCAGTGATTTCAATTCTGTTCCCTGTGCCTTTAGGAAGAAAAAAAAGAAATGAATTTTCTGGATGACCAACATTTGAATTGCTTGAGAGTGATAAAAATAAGCCCCACAGAGTAGCATTTAAAGAGATGATATATTAGGCAGGGCTTTAGTCAACACCTGAATAATGATGGCTGCCCCCTAGAAAACATTTTTTTTTTTTTTTAACTTTGTAACAGCTGCTTAATATAGCAGGGAAATGTTTCTGTTTTAAGCCCTGTTAGGAGGTGCTGGTGCAGACAAGCGTGTCCTCTTTGACATCTTGAAACAATTTTTTATGTCATTCATCACACCAACATAACCATGATTTGAAAATGCTATCAGTAGTTAGCCTCTTATAATCACATAACGCCCATGCTGCTGCCAGAGCACACCAGTAACAGTAAGCCAAGGAGCACTTGTTGAAGGTGTTTGGAGTCCATTTACTTGTCTAAGAACACATATAAATTATAATTATTGTCTAGTAGGTATATTGTACGCAATGCTACAAGTCAAGTCTGATGCTAACCACTCAGAGTTAGCACTGACTCCACAGGTTAAAGACGCAATCCCCAACAAGATTGCACTGACTTCAGATGCCGGCTGCCGGTTCAGGTTCCTTAGGCCACTTTCACCTCTCACCAACTGAATACAAATTCGAAAGGGGATTTCCCATGACCCTCTCAGGTTAGATAATTCATTAAAACAATTCACAAAACCCACTGAAGTATTATACCTTGGATTATAGTTCTATTATTAGGGATATGATTCAGAAGCAGCCAAATGAAGAGACATATACAGTGAGGTCTCTAAGAGTTTCAAATACTGAGCTTTTATGCCCTCTCCCCATGAGAGCATGTCACCCTTCTGGCACATTGATACATTTCCCAACAAGGAATGTTTTTTTCTTGGGGCACAAATTTTTAAAAATTCAAAAGAAAAAAAATGCAGTCATCCTATGGTGACCCTCAGCATGTTGCCTTTCCTCCTCTTCTGCATGTAGGTGTTGGCTGACTAGATGATTTTTATGACCCCAGCCAGCTTCTGGAGTAAATATCTGGGTGGGGTGTTCATCATTGCTCCCTGTATGCCCATCTGTAAAGCAAGAAGATATTTCCTTTAAAAAAGGAGGATTTGGGTGATACTTGGGAAAGGAAAAAATAGAAAACTTAAAAAAACGACTTCCATTTAGCTGACTTATTCTCTTACATGATCTTTCTTTATTCACTTCTAAATCCCTCTGGCCACAGGGATTTTTAGAGATTGGTAGAGGCAAGGCAGAGGCCTCAGTCTAGCCACTATCATCTACTCCTTGTCACCAGAGCCTCAAGGTCCAGAGTTTTTATTAGGGTTTTATTACATAGGCATGACTGATTGAGTCATTGGCCACATGAATGAAGTCAGCCTCCAACTTCCCTCTCCTTCTGACCCATGGCTCAAAGTTGCAACCCTCTAATTACATGTTTGGTCTTTCTGGCAGGACTAGCCCCCATCCAGAGACACCTCCTTAACTCAAACTCAGGTGTGGTTCATGGGCCCAGCATGAATCACAGACACTCTGATGATTTGGGAAATTTCAAAGGTTTAGAGTCTCCATCCCAGAAGCCCAGGACAAAGACCAAATTCTTTGTTGTATAACACTGTAATTCTCAGAGGATGATATTTCATATTAAGTAAGTTATCTATTGGGACCTCATACAATGTTGAGGAGGAATGAATCTTAGAAATCATTTAGTCTAAACCTCTCACTTGACAGGTGAGGAAACTGAGATCCAGAGGTGAAGAGAATCTCCCAAGTTAGTTACTAGTAAACAGCAGAGGTGGAGCTGGAGTCAGAGTTAGGTTTAGGTTTTCTTATCTCAAGACCTCAGATTTAGGACCCGGATGGAAATTTTCATGCAAAATTTACATGGGAAACAATGGGGATTGGAAAAAACATGCATGACTGTGTGTGCACGAGCTGTGTGTGTTCAGGGGCTTATAGCGGATAATACTGGGTGTCTGCTGTTTACCTTGCTTGTACCAGGGCTGCCATATGGTTAATGAGGGTTCTTTAGACCACTGCTGGGAGAATTACTGAAACATAAAACTTGAGATGTGTGTCACCATTTCTCCCGGTCTAAGGAAACTTACTATGAAAGGGAAATCAAGAGCCCAGATTCTGACTGTCTGACTCAGTCAACTCATGAGAAAATGATGGGCAAACCATTCTACCTGCCACTGTCTTAACATCTCCATTTTTATAAAAAGGGTGGGCAGAGAAGAATGGCATCACAATCTGACACTATGGAATGTCTATGAAACATTGTATGTGTGTTTTTTTCTTGGGGCACAAATTTTTAAAAATTCAAAAGAAAAAAAATGCAGTCATCCTATGGTGACCCTCAGCATGTTGCCTTTCCTCCTCTTCTGCATGTAGGTGTTGGCTGACTAGATGATTTTTATGACCCCAGCCAGCTTCTGGAGTAAATATCTGGGTGGGGTGTTCATCATTGCTCCCTGTATGCCCATCTGTAAAGCAAGAATAAAGATATTTCCTTTAAAAAAGGAGGATTTGGGTGATACTTGGGAAAGGAAAAAATAGAAAACTTAAAAAAATGACTTCCATTTAGCTGACTTATTCTCTTTCATGATCTTTCTTTATTCATTTCTAAATCCCTCTGGTCACAGGGATTTTTAGAGATTGGTAGAGGCAAGGCAGAGGCCTCAGTCTAGCCACTATCGTCTACTCCTTGTCTTCACCTGCCGCCTAGATTCTTGCGACTTGTATTCTTCCAGTCTAGAACTTTCTCCTGGACTTCAGAACCAAAGCACCTCAAACTCTGCTGACTCCAGCTGAGCTCTTTGTCTTCTCCTCAGGCTCTCCCTTCTGCTTTTCTCACATTGCCCAATGACACCACAATCTACACAGGCACTCAGAGTGGAAACTTAGTCATGCCTAAGGCAGCCCTTTCCTCACCTAGTCTGACTTTATGTCACCCCTTTTATCGTCTCTAGTTTACGTTGTTATATCCCTTTGATTCTGCTGTCTCAGTTCACACTCCTCACCTCTTATCTTCCGCAGTGGAGGCCTAACTGGCCTCCCTTATTCTGACCCTTTATCATTTATAAGAAGACATTAATTCTATGTTCTATATTATATTGAGCCAGGTGGCTTACAGTCAGAAACAGTATTGAATAAATAAAATGTTTACAAGTATATTCCCGAGCTGCCTATATTATTGAACAACCAAATAACCTGAAGACTTGTTCACCTGAGCCCAGCACAGGCCCTTACTGAATGTCTTCATGTAAATACATTATTTAGTCTCGTTTAGAGTAGCTTCCAAGTATTCCTATTCTTTGATCCTGGAAGCTCATGAGTCTGGGCTTTATAGGTAGGACGCTTTTGTTTATTATTATCAGTCTAGCATCTAATGACCTGGCAAACAGTAAGGGCTTAAGTTCTTGTGGACTGAATGAATGCAAGAATATGCTTCCTAATGGACTTGGGAGCTAGGAGGACCCTCTGAGAAAACTTAATAGAATGTATTCATTTATAAATGTAGATGCTATGGTTAAAAGAGAGGAAGCAAGTCACATTGTGAAGCAGAGCTTGTCTGGCTGGGCTGTTCTTATGCCTCTCACGTTTCCTATTGGGTTTCCTGCTGTGCAATCACTGGTCTTTTTCATTGCGGAAAGTTTTCTTCTGTCCGCACCAGTCCTCACCTCACAGTCTGACCTCTTTGGCTTTCACCATGTGATGACCTGAATAGCCCCTGCAAAAACTCCTTTCTTCATAACCTCCCCCCACTACCACCTCCCGACCGAAGGCCACCACCACCTGCTTTCGCTGGAGTCCATTGGGTTTATAGCTCTTCCAGCTCCTTGAACCTCTTTCCCCTTGTGTCCTGGGCATAGTCCCTTGTCCCCTTTGCACCATTTCCTTCGGCAGCAGTCATCTTGTTTTTCACCTGGTTATGGCATTAATCTTCTAATCATTCCCCACTTTTTCTAGTTTTTTGTTCAAAATAAGGTTTGGAACAGTGGTGTCCACTTTCAGATTTTTCTGAGGACCCAACAAAATTCCTCCCTTGACCCTACAGTATCTGTTTCTGACTTTTACAAACTGCTTTCTTCACACTGAGGCAATGCGAAACATCGATAAGCTATTTTTTCCAGTAAAGGAAGAAAAAAGCCCTTAGTATAGAAATCTTTCACCAACATGGGAACCAGAGAAAATGTTTGTTTTTGTTATTTCCAGTTTTAAAATGCGATGTTTTACCATCGGGCATACACCTGGTGGCAGGGAGTAGAAGAGAGGGTTTTATGCTCCCCAGCTCAGGAAGAATCACTCTCTCCTTTCCTGCCCTGAAACATAAAGTTCTCGGCTCCCAAGTCTGAAGCCCCATGGCCCGGTTAGCTGGCTCCCTTGATAATGTGCAGCTGTATGGAGAAGCCACAAAAAGCAGCCATTATGATTAAGAAGCTTTAGAATAATAAGGTGTTTGACCTTTGGGTGTGGTCCCTGGTTGGCAGTGGTGGACAGGATCTGGGGCCTCCCTGTATGAGAAGATGAATCTACATGTCTATCTATGATTTTTTTTTTTTTTGGTTGGCAGGCTGGGGTGGGGGACAGTGAGGAGAAAGGGTCCTGCTCTGTCGCCTAGGTTGGAGTGCAGTGGCACAATCACAGCTCACTGCAGCCTCAAACTCCAGGGCTCAAGCCATCCTCCCACCTCCCACCTCCTGAGTAGCTGGGATTACAGGCATACACCACCACACCTGGCTAATTTTTGTATTCTTTGTAGAGATGGGCTTTTGCCATGTTGTCCAGGCTGGTCTTGAACTCCTGACCTCAAGTGATCCACCCGCCTTGGCCAAAGGGCTGAGATCACAGACTTGAACCACTGTGCCTGGCTAGATCTCCTTGTGATCTGAAGTTGGAGCAGAACTGCTTATCTTTCGTGTCAACTCCACATTTTCTGCCTATCTCCCTGTACCTCACTTTGTACATTCTTGCATCCCAGACTTACCCTGCTGCTTCCATTTCCCATCTAAATATGACCTTCCATGCCTCCATCCTCTATTTGCTGCATACCCTTACTCCACCAAGGAGCTTCTCACTATCTACTCATTTCTTTTTCGCTTAAAATACTTCCTATTCTCCAAAGCTGGGAGCCAGAGCAGAGATTCTCAAAAGTGTGGCCCCCAAATCTGCACTGTTAACCTCACCGGGGAACTTGTTAAGAATGAACATTCTTGGGCCTCATCCACATACCCCCTGAGTCAGAAACTCCGGAGTAGGCCCAGCAAGGTCTTCAGGGGACTCTGAAGCATAGTAAAGATGGAGAACCACTGCTCTGGAGTGAATTCCAGGTCTTCCACGTTACCCAGTGAGCACTGTCTAAGGATGCATTGAAATGGACCTTATGAAAGATAAGCTGGGCCTGGGCTGGCTCTCAAGAAGGCCCTGGATTCTGTGCCACGCCATGCACTGTCCCTGTGTTTCTTTATCCCATAAATGTTTATGGAGAACTTCTTACTAAATGCAAGGGAATATGGTGGGCTTCAGGGAAACTGCAGAAATAGCTATGAATTTTGCACATATAGAAGCTGTGGGGAAAGGAGGGAGGCTTAAGGTATGTAAACAACTACCAGGCAAAAATTGTCAAGTCATCGATGAGAAACTGAGAAAGTTGAGTGGAGGGAGAAATTGTTTCCTGGTTAGGGCATAAGGACAGGAACGAGTTTGAGTCTTTCAGCAACAGTCATTAAATGCAGGTGGAAGAGCTGAGAAGAGGATCCTCACTGACTTCAAAAAAGTTCAGAGTCGGGGAGAAAGAAGTGACAGTAATGGTGGCCCTCAGTGCGAGAAGCAGACCAGGATAGTGGCTTCTAAGCACGAGCTCTGCAATCCGCTTGGCTTCACTTTCTGTATCTGCCATTTATTAGCTGTGTGAATTTGAGTAATTTCCTCAACCGTGTCTTTACCTGTGTTCCTCATCTGTGAGGTGGGAATAGTAAGAGTACCTGCCTCACAAGGGTTTTGTAAAGATGAGCACACAATAATAAATGAAAAGCATTTGAAACATTTAGCCTGTCACATAGTCAAGGCTCATAGTAACTAGAGGTTAGTCATTTTGTCATTGAGTATTGTGATAGCAACTTGTATAATTGAAAACCCGAAAGTGAGTACTATATTGTATAACTGTTCTTATGATGTTTTACTCATGATAGAGTAGCTTTAGAAAGCATTTAGACAGTGAGCCTGGCTAGGCTTACTCACTACCAATACAATTACTTTGTATTTGCAGAGAATGTAGTGCAGGACTTAATCTGGAAACGACTCTAGTGTCTCCTCTTCTGATGAATGTGTTCTCAGTCAGCCTGCCCCAGACTTATGGATTAGGACTGCCAAATTCAGAACTTCTAATGCCCGGCAGTGCACTTAGGGTACCAGTTCTGTGTGAGATGCAAGACAGGCCAGGATCTGTCTTTCGCATCATCATATGTCTCTGGGTGGGGCAGCTTGCATTGAAAAATATAATAAAAGGGTGAGGTCACATTGCATCCATTGGTGCCAAAGCATTCTGCTCAGGCATAGAACATGTGGCTATTTTGTTTTCTCAGTTTCCAATTTTAGAGTTTCTATTCTTTGGAGCCTTTTGTATCTTTCTGTTAGAAGAAGAAACACCAATATGCTGAACTAGCTAGTAAAATTATTAGAAAATATTCATATTGAAACAATTGGAAATTCTGTTCAAAGAGAATAACATTCTCTCCCTGTATACTTATAAAAAGCTCTGGGCCAGAACTCTGAGAGCATCACGGTATGTCCTCAAGTTTGCCTGACACAACCTCAGGAGTTTCTCTTTGACTTACTCATCTGTATAGCTGAGATCAGGAATAGGGGGAAGGCTACGGTCATCTCAACCCTGAAGTTCACTAGTTATTATCAATGTGGGGCTCACTTTTGCCTATAGAACTAGGCCCAGTCAACTCTCAGTGTGGGAGTCGAGGGAGGTAATAGTTTGGAAGGTGAGGAAGGAGTAAGGTCACTGTTTGGCAGGCCGTCTTTATTGTATGTGTGGAGGTATGGACTTTTCATGCTACACAAAGTCAAGCGATCTTTGTGGCACATGTTGAAGCTGGGGTTAGGACAACAGTCACTACGGAGTGAGCAAATCCATACAGCAGATGAGTGACTTACTAGACACTGGAGGAACACTGTGCCTCTATCTCAAACTCACCGAATTCGTTTTCAAGGGCTGCTGTAACAAAGTACCACAAACTGAGTGGCTTCAATAACAGAAATGTGTTTTCTCCCCATTCTGGAGGCTGGAAGTCTGAGACTGAGGTATCAGCAAGGGTGGATCCTTCTGAGAAATATTAGGGATACTCTGTTCCATTCCATGCCTCTTCCTTAGCTTCAAGTTGTTTGTTGGCAATTTTTGCCATTCCTTGCCCCCACTGCTGCCTTCATCTTTCCATAGTGTTCTCCCTGTGTGTATATTTGCATGTAAATATCCATTTTTTGAGGATGCCAATCATACTGGATTAAAGCCCACCCTAATGACCTCATTTTAACTTGACTACCTGTGTAAGGGCCCTATCTCAAAATATGGTTACATTTTGAGTTACTGTGGGTGAGGAATTCAACATATGAATTTTGGGGAGACACAGTACAACCCACAAACTCACATACAATGAATCCATTCCAATTCACTTGCATACATTATTACATGGAAAGAGTTAGAAAGTACTGTGGACCACAAAACAGGAAGCTTGAGGTCTACCTCTAATTTGCCGGCTCTACTACTAATTTGCAATGTGACTCAGACACAGATTTTAAGGCCTCTTTCCATTTCATAAAGAGAGGAGTTGGTGTTGTTCTCTTAGATTTCTTTCAACTCTATGCTCCTAGGACTCTGCAGCTCTTTCTCTGAAGTTCTCCTGTTCTGTCTAGGAAGTCTGATGTTGGGTGATACCATCGTACTTACTCTTTTGTCTTGTGGTGATGTGAGCTGGGCCAGGGGTTGCTCCAACAGATTCCAAGCACTCATCGCAAGAGGGGAGGAAGAACTGAGTCATGCTTTTATTTGAACTTAATGCTAAATGAAACTGAGAATACTCATGTGGTCTTCTGGTTTGGTGGCTGTGTGATGGGTTCACAGTAGAGGCTTCCTTCTCCTCTACATTCTCCATTTGGACAGGCTTTGTCAAAAGTGTATCTCTCCAGTTTCAGTTGACCTAGGCTATGTCAACCTGAGTAAGTCTGACCACCTGGTGTGGTGTATTGGGTTTAAGACCCTACTGGAGTATAGGCACCAGTGGATTTTGCTGAGTATTCACAGCCAATGCAAATGGTGAGCCATGCTGTGCAGACCTTGGTTGTTTCCACTGATCTGCCTAGCTATTCTTGAGTGCCTCGTGAAGCACATCAGGGAATTGTTGACTTGCAAACATTTTAATAATGTGTTTTGATTCCTAGTTTGTTCTTTAATGTTTCCTATCTTTAAGAATCCTTTGAGCATTATTCTTCAAATATTGTAAGGTGACCTTTTGTGTGTCTTGGACAAGGTACTTCAGCTCTCTGAGCAACAGATTCCTCATCTATAAGACAGGCATAAAAACCTGTATTCTGCTCCCTTCTTAGGCTACAAAAATGGAGCAGATGAAATGGTGGATAACGAACACAGGGTTTTAAGGATGAGAGCCATGTGTCTCTGTTGATATTGTTTTGGGGTGATAATGACATCCCCTTGTACTCTCAAAAATGTCTGAGTGTGCATAATAAATTATATAATCCTCTTATAAGACAATGAATGTAAGGATTCTTTGTTTTATCCTTTATGTCACTATGTAAATTATCTTAAATTTTGGTTTCTTAGTCTCACTTGAAAAAAAAGTAGGACTTTTTTTTTTTTTTTTTTTTTTTTTTTTTGCTTACTTTGAAGGACAGAATAAGAGCTTTATACCCACACTCTTTCACATAATTGATGTCATTGGCCACAGTGCATCCCAGGCAGGCCCTGTTGCTGCGGTGTCCTGGGACCATCCAGGTCTAGCCAGTGCTCAGGCCATCTACAGGCTTCAGTCACTCAACTGATTTGCTCCTATCACTTACTCTATCACTAAGACTGTCTCCAAAGTGATACTGGTTTCTGCATTTGCCCATTTTCTTTCTGCACCTAAAGACAAGTACTGAAGCCCAGTCTATTTAAAGGATAAAAACCATGATCACACAGGTAGATAGATGACAGTAAAAAGAATAAAAACATGGAAAGGCTGCAAAGCTTAGGAAAGGGTATGATATTCTTGCAAAGAGTATGATATTCTTGCAAAGAGTTTGGCCTAAAACCTATCCTTCTCTACACGCTTGCTGTGACAGAAACTGTAAACTCCAGTGGGCTTCTGTCTTCTGCATTTATGGCTAAAGCTGGGACTCACACAGTTCTCTCCTAGTTTAGAATACATTTTCTCTTTTGGGAAAAAGCATTTCTCCATTAAAGTCTTGTTCCTCAACTAAGGCTGAGTAACAGGTTATATTCTTTCCTTGAATGAGCAGTTTTCACCTTTGAGAATTTTTGATTGGAGAGTACTCATTTGACAGAAACTTTTATTCATCTAACTGCATGTATCTTATTAACATTATAATTAAAAACTTTTTTTTTACAGGGGAAAACAATTTAGGGATCACAAAATCTACTGCTCTCATCTCCCTTATACAGTAGAAGAAAATGAGTACTCAGAGGTTTGAAACTGTCCTTTAATTACAGAGTATGGGCCTTATGCAGGTCTCTAGGCTTAGGGTTTCTTTCTAACATACTATTCATAGTCATTTGTTTATCATTTTGTTTTAGCCCAGTGTATTGAATATAAGTGTTTACCAATGAACAATGCAATTGTGGATGGACTGTATGGTTTCTAAATATGTATCACAAGAATTGAGTCTGTGGATAGCATGCCTTTTGCTGCTTTTGTGGATTACGGTGGCCAGACTTTGGCATCAGTACTTTTAACATTCGTGGTGTCTTGATTAGATACAAAGCAACTGACCCAAGTCTATGGTACATAATAATTTGTCACAAGGTTAATAACTACCCCATGGGTTGTTCTAGGGATTACATGAGATAGGGCACAAAAAAAATCCTGAGTATGAATGTAAATTCCTTGAGTTACAACATTGGATGTGGGAGGAATCACTCAATAAGAGGGTCTAGCCATAAAACACTTAGCAATAACTTTTGCATGAGTTAGAGTCAAGAATTAGATGATTTGAAAAGGTGTCTGAGTATGGTGATTCCTCAAGGATCTAGAAACAGAAATACTATTTGACCCAACAATCCCATTACTGGGTATATACCCAAAGGAAATATAGATCATTCTATTATAAAGATACATGCACACGTATGCTTATTGCAGCACTATTCACAATAATAAAGTCTTGGAACAAACCCAAATGCCCATTAATGATAGACTGGATATAGGAAATGTGGTACATATACACCGTGGAATACTATGCAGCCATAGAAAAGGAATGAGATCATGTCCCTTGCAGGGGCATGGATGAAGTTGGAAGCCATAATGATCAGCAAACTAACACAGGAACAGAAAGCCAAACATCACGTGTTCTCACTCATAGGTGGGAGCTGAACAGTGAGAACACATGGACACAGGGAGGCGAGCAACACACACTGGAGCCTGTCAGGGGGGCAGGAGGAGGGAGAGCATCAGGACTAATGGCTAATGCATGTGGGGCTTAATACCTAGGTGATGGGTTGACAGGTACAGTAAACCACCATGGCATACGTTTACGTATGTAACCAACCTGCATGTTCTACACATGTATCCCAGAACCTAAAGTAAAATACAATTTTTTAAAAAAGGAAAAGGTTTCTGGATGTAGTTTTTATGAATGTGGGCAATTTATTATAATGCTTAGCTGATTTTTCTCTGTAATATAGTGTTCTTTACGTTTTTCTTGCCAACACCACAGGCCTCTTTGTGGTTGCCCCTTTCTAATGCTCCTCAAGACAACCTGCTAATATAAGCAAAGAGTAAATGAGTGAGGAGAGCACCTCTTCATGTCAGGAAGCCTAGGGAGTTAGATCACCTGGATTTGCTCATTTCCTGGACAAAAACTGCCCTTTTAATCCTCAATTTCCTATTAAGGACTGGTTCAACATTATCATTTCCCAGGGAGAGTCTTCAACTTGAAGTGATCACTCAATCACTAAGAGCCTCCAACTTGAAGTGATTGCAAAACCACTGCACCTGCACCTTTCTTATGCATTTCTCTTATTGCCTTTTGGATTGGACTTTATGCCTTATTTTTTTGCTCCATTTCCAAGTGTGTCTTGCCTAGAATGTAGCACATAGTAGGAGCTCATAAAATGTCTGCTGAAATTGAGTTGAACAGGAGAGATAAGGCAAGAAAACTCAGTGGATCAAGGCCAGCTCTTGCCAAGAGTTCCAAACTTCATCTTTGTACCTGAGCTGCATATTTCTATGGCCTTGATGAATTCCTTGGCAGCAGAATGTTCAACAACTGAAACATTTATGAAAATTTAAGCAAATGGGTCAATAAAGGGAACAAAACTTAGCCCACACAGTCTACTCTCGTGCTCTTTTACTTTTAAAGCAGCTTGTTTGTGTTATCACTTCAACGGTCTGGTAAACAACTGTGCCTTCTCACGGATCTGTCCCCTGTGTTTGAGGTGGTAATGTGATGATTCGTCACATTAAGTCATTTTACCCATGATGATTAGTCATGGGTAAAAGCTGTATGCATATTTCCAAGCTGCACAGCAATATGTGTGCAGGACTTTGAGGTAAGTAGAGATGGGTACATGGATATCAACCTAGAATGACAATTTTAATGTGTGTTCATCTACTTGGAATTTTCAGGTTTGTCCATACCAGACTTTAAAAAAAAAGAACATTCAGATAATTTAGTGATTTCTTTCTTTCTTTCTTTATTTTTAAATACTTATAAAAATCCAGGGTTGCCCTCAAAGCATTTGATCTGGGTGGTATGTATCAGAGGAGTTGCCTTACTTTATCACCCACTCCTACCCACCCTAGGCTCTTCTCACAACTATGAGTTTCCATGAAACACATAAAGCCTCTGTATTATTTCCTTTTATTGTCATATTCCTGCAGTTTATTATAGAAGACTGTTGGACTGGAAGTCAAGAGAGCTACGTTCTAGTCCTGGCTTGGCTGTTAACTTGCTTTAATGTTGAGTAAGCCAAACTCTCTCTTTGGGTCTCAGTTTCTTCATCAGTAAAATAAAGAAATTTGTCTGTATGAGTTCCTTGCTATGGTGATCTAAAAGATTGATAGTTTTATTTAAATCCAATTAATTATGAAAAATTATTTATTCCTTTAAACTAAACTTGTAATCACATAACTTTAGCAATGACCACGGGATCCAGATTTCTTAGATGATGTTTGAATGTTCCTGTGAGTGTGTGTGTGTGTGTGTGTGTGTGTGTGTGTCAAGAAGCACAAGATGCTTTATTGAATGCCTCTACTTCACCACAGCCTTCAGTTTCTCACCTAACTAGAGGACTGTTTCCAAGGTATAAAGAGTTATCCCATTTATCATTGTATGTGATCTTTACAGAAAGTGTGTAAATATCATAAAGGGCATTTCATGTCCATCTTACAGTGGAAGAAAAAGCTGAAGCCTCTGGACTTGCCCCAAAACATACAGCTGGTAAACGGTTATGGGTGTTTCTGCCTATTTGTCCAGTGCGTCTACCAAACGTTGGGTTAACTTTTGACTGCTAGAAAACTGGTGATTAGAGAACATGACCAATACATGGAATTTCTGCTGAAAGCCCCACAAATATTTTGTCTTTAATAACTGATATCTTTGAATCCTGTTTACCTAATCCAGAATCAATGGTAAATGGGATATAATCTCTAGTTTCCCAACTATTCACCTGATCTCCACTTTTCTCCGCTGCAGAACATTATTTTGCTGTACTACTAGAGATGTGTTTTTCTAAAGCACGAAAACAATCACATTACTCTCTTTTAATGTTTTCCTGCCGTCTAACTTCAAAGCTCTGCAGGATAATCTAAATTCCTTTACTTGGTATATAAAAACATTCATAACCTGGTCTTTGTCTTCCTCAGCAGTTCCCTCTGTTTCCATGCCTTCCATTTATTTATTGAAAACCTATTTTTGTACTTAACAATATTCCAGTTTCCAGGCTAGGATAGACATGAAATCTGATAAATAAGATAGATCTAGGTGATTCCCTGAGATTACCATCTACAATCCAGCTGAGCCAGATGTCATGGATTTGATACTGCTCAGCCCAGATTGCTTTCCCATTTTATCTGTCTTCACTGTACCTGGAAAACATCTACTCATCTTTGCAATTCAATTTTTATCCCCTTCATGAAGCCTTTCCTTGAGTCTCCAGGAGATTCAAACTATCCTTCAGGTCCCCATTATACTTTGTATACGTGTCTATGATAACATAAATAGTGCTTTAACCATTCTTATTGATGTACTAGACTGCAGACTCTTTGAAGGTAGGGGACTGTATAAACATTTATTCAGTGTTTTAACTGTTTGTGAGTCAAAGTACTTTGCAATCAACAAACCAAGAACACTGGTCTATTTATTGTGCTCATATTATATGTAGAAAGGCTGATCTGCCCATAGATCTATCCCAATGGATATATGTACATGATATCCTGGCCTTTTTATTGTATGGCAATTTATATTATTCACAACATTATTATTATTATTTCAAAAATATTGTTGTTGTTAAAGATCGTTCATGTGTTCATTACTCCAAAACATTTAGTCTCAGAAGATCTATATACTTCAAAATTATTGAAGATTTCAATATGCTTTTGTTTATGTGAATTATATTTATTAATACCTACCTTATTAAAAATTAAAACTGAAAAATGCAAAAACAGTTATTTACTAAAAATAAGTAACTAAAAAAATTATTACATGC
This sequence comes from Nomascus leucogenys, assembly GCF_006542625.1. NCBI lineage: Eukaryota > Metazoa > Chordata > Mammalia > Primates > Hylobatidae > Nomascus > Nomascus leucogenys. The sequence continues at coordinate 113,738,215 of NC_044391.1, read as the reverse complement.
TACTATAAGCAATATATTTTTATTAAAATAACTATATTTTTGAAAGCATTGTTTTATATTTTATAAGTCTCTTTTAATGTCTGCCTTGATAAAAGACAGCTGGATTGTCAATCTACTTCTGCAATCAATATATGGCAAATATTGTTTTGGTTGAGGTATACTAAAAAATCCAGCCTCATATGGAATATAGTTGGAAAATGGAGGAATTTTTAATAGTTCTTTTAAATAATTGTGGATATTTTTCTTAACACTCCATCAAAAAAACTCAACCAGTGATTGTTTCTTAAAGGTTAGAGACAAAAGGGAATTCGAAGTCATGTCAATGAACTCTTTATGCTCTTTCACATTAGCTACCTTGTAATTTGAATGGATGTTTTACTGACGGAATATGCTTTAATATCATGTATTGATCATTTGAAAAATATTGGTTCACTGAGTCATTCAGCTCTTTCATGTGTTGACACAGTTTATTATACAATGTCGTCGTCTGTCATGGAACCTCTGGAAAACACATTATCATAAGAAAATGATAATGAAAAAGGTAAATAACAACTTAATATTATTGGAAAAATAATTGTGACCTTGTGCACTCCTTGTAGAATTTCTGGGGACATCCAGGATTCTGTGGACCACACTTCTTTTTTTTTTTTTTTTTAAGACAGAGTCTTGCTCTGTCTACAGGCTGGAGTGCAGTGGCGCAATTTCGGCTCACTGCAACCTCCGCCTCCCTGCAATCTCCGCCTCCTGGATTCAAGCTATTCTCCTGCCTCAGTTTCCCAAGTAGCTGGGACTATAGGTCCCCACCACCATGCCCAGCTAATTTTTTGTATTTTCAGTAGAGACGGAGTTTTGTTATGTTGGCCAGGATGGTGTTGATCTCTTGACCTCATGATCCGCCTGCCTCAGCTTCCCAAAGTGCTGGGATCACAGGCGTGAGCCACCGTACCGGGACCACAGTTTAAGAGCTGTTCCATCTGTCAATCACACTCATGTCAATGTTCAATTTCTGGAAAATTCCTACCCATAGTAACATTTCTTCTCTTGTATTTTTTCATGTTTTGCATTTTCTATCATAATCTTTTAACTTCCATTTCACTAATACAATATTCTACTCTAACTTATATACGATTTAATGTATCTATTGAGATTCTTATTCCAATGGCCATATTTTACTTTTAAAAATCTTTTTTTTTTTTGTTTTTTCTGAGGCGGAGTCTTGCTCTGTCGCCCAGGCTGGAGTGCAGTGGCGCTATCTTGGCTCACTGCAAGCTCCGCCTCCCGGGTTCACGCCATTCTCCTCCCTCAACCTCCCGAGTAGCTGGGACTACAGGCTCCCACCACTGTGCCTGGCTAATTTTTTTTGTATTTTTAGTAGAGACGGGGTTTCACCGTGTCAGCCAGGATGGTCTCGATCTCCCGCCCTCGTGATCCACCCACCTCGGCCTCCCAAAGTGCTGGAATTACAGGCGTGAGCCACCGTGCCTGGACTTAAAATCTTATCTTGTTTACTTGCCTATTCTTTTTTGCTCTAACAATTTTTAAAATACCTATGAAACATATCAAAGCATATTTATTTGTTTTTCACATTTTGCGTTTTTCTTATTTGCTTATTCTAATTTCCTAACTGCCTATTCTTTCAATTCTTATCACGGTTATTAGTCTGTTCTTTTCTCTGAGGGTTCTAATCTTCGTTTTAAAAAGTCTTATTCAGATTTATCGATTTTCTTTATTTCATGGATATGGATTATCCTGTTTGTTGGATCTGGTTGCTTTATGTACCATTGCTGAGCTTTTTCATGTGCTTTAAGATTCTTACTTGAGGTGACATTTTCTTTGGAGATTGCCCTCTAGCAGTGTAGAGTTCTGCAGTTCTTAAATTCTGGGACCTACACGATGCACAGCTCCAAACCAGGTCTCATGATAGCATCTCAGTATGAGTTTTACCCTTTGTGGGTAGTCAAATTTCAGGTCCTGCATCTATGTGCCACGCAGACCCTGTGTACCAGCAGAAAACCAGCAGAAGCCGAATTTCTGCTTCTGCCCTCAGAGTGGCACATTTCTGGCCACAGACCTAGGAGAGTGGGAAGAACTCGTCTCTTTGAAAGTGGGCAGTGCAATCTCAGCTTCTGCATTTATTTGGAGAGCCTATCGCAGACTCTCCTACTAGGCAGGAGTCATATTTGTCCCCCATTGAATATTCCCATTAAGAATCCTGACCCAACGTTTATATTCCTTCCCAGTTCCCTGTAGACTAGTAGCTTTGTCTCCGCTTATTGCTGTGGGTTGCTGCTCTGTTTCCACGATGAAGAAATTTTTTCATTCTTAGAGTATGCAGTTTTCAATTATATATAACTTATTTTGTTGCATCTTTTAGTTATTTAATCTACCTTTTTTTTTTCGGAGTTCAGAGTGGAAGAGAGAATTTTTGGTATGTGCTTAATCTGCCATTTCTACCCATTTATCCATTTTAGGAAAGTACTAACATTTATTAAACCAATTCTCCATTCTTGGACATTTAGGATGTTTTTAGTTTCTGGTTATTACAAACATCACAATGATAAACATCTTTATAGCTAACCATTTGCATGTATCCATTATTATACCCCTAGATTACATTTTCAGAAGTAAAACTAAGGATAAGTTTTACCTTTTCATTATGTGTATCTGATAACATTTTTCTTCCAGCTTAAAACCCCTCCTTGGCTTTTCATTTCCTTCAGGATAAAGCACTAACAACATAACATGATGTTAAGAATGTGTCAATATCTCATTCTTTCTGACCTCTCGCCTCCTGTTATACCCGTCTTCTCTACCACACTTGCCATTCTGCCATTCTGCAGATACTCTATGCTCTCACTCCTCTGTGTCTTTCACTGTGCCTGCCCCTCTATCAGGGATACTTCCCCTCACCCCATCTCTTTGCGTAGTAATCTCCTACTTTTTTTTTTTTTTTTTTTTTTTTTAATGGAGTCTCGCTCTGTCGCCCAGGCTGGAGTGCAGTGGCAGCGATCTTGGCTCACTGCAACCTCCACCTCCTGGGTTCTAGCAATTCTCCTGCCTCAGCCTCCCGGGTAGCTGAGATTACGGGTATGCGCCACCAAGCCTGGCTAAATTTCTTTTGTATTTTTGGTAGAGGCAGGGTTTCACCATATTGACCAGCTTGGTCTCTAGGATTCCTGACTTCAAGTGATCCACCCGCCTTGGCCTCCCAAACTGCTGGGATTACAAGTGTGAGCAACCATGCCCAGCCTCTACTCATCCTTTAAAACTCTGCTCATGCGGGTTTTTTGCTGTGAAGCCCTCTGTGACCTTTCCAGAAGCTTTTCTACCTTCTATCTGATTCTATAGATCCTCTATTAAAGCATTCACTACAGTTGTTTTAAATGATTATCTCCACCACTAGGTTGGGAAATTCTCAAAAAATTGTTATCTGAATCCCAGGACTTAGCAGAGTGCATTATACACAGTAGGTACTCAATGTCTAATCAATGAATGAATGATATTATATAACTTTGTGAATTATATCATGTTGAATCATGATTTTTTTCATTTTGCTTCCACATAATAAACTTGTTTTGGGTGAAGATTGTATTATGATGTTCTTTATGTCTATCTCTCTATCTATCTATCATCTATCTATCCATCTATCCATCCATCTAAACTATTGTATTCTTTAATCTCTAATCTACTAATGTAGTGTCAATCATATTGTTGGCACACTAAACATTTACTGTTTGATTGACTATTAAGCAAAATTACAGTATTGGTGAGGTTGAAGTGAGTTTATTATGAAGTTCTGCTGCAGGTCATTACACTGTAGGCTGTCAGGACATTTGCACTGAATATTCACTTTGGATGAGCCTCTTTCCCTTTCTTAGTTTTCTCAGACATAAACAAAGGCTTTGGACTTGAAGATGTCCATGGTAATTTCCAGCTTTAATAGTCGATCTTCTTACTCATAATTATAATCCTATGTCCAACACCCAGACTATGGCCCCGGTTCTATAAAAAATAAGTGAGCCCCGTGTTTCACAGTGGCACTTGTTTATAGTATATTTGTATTTTGTGGAGTGCTAAAATAGAAGTCACAGCACTTGTATTTACGTTTTAACTTACATCTGGAAAAATGATTATATACAGTCCTGGGAAGAAAGCTTGTAAATCCTTCTGGAAATGTTTTGACTACAAATGAGCATCCATCCATATTTCTGGCGAATTTGAAAGTGATAGCAAAAAATGATAAAATGCTTGCTGCTTTGTAGAGAAAGTTCATAGACTGAAAATAAATTCTTAAATTAAGCAAAGCTATATAAAACTGAGTTGAAAACAGATATGAAACTCAAGAAAGCATCCTTAATTGATTATGAAAAAGAAAGGTATTTAAAATTAAATGACTTCCTTTTTAATGTGTATTTTATTGTTATCAAATTGAGAGCTATTGTTTTGGGGTATGTTCATTTCCAAAAATCTTTCTCTCTTCTACTTCATAGGTAAGTTATATTGGTTTTGTTTTAACTGCATGTGTACTCAGGATTGTTTCTTAGTGGTATTAAAATTTGATGTATGTACTCAGTCACAACAAGCAAAGAAAACTACCAGAAACTTTGATAATCAATGCAATTTCACCATTACTGATTGTGTCTTCTTCATGAAAGGTCTTCTTCCATAACTAATTGAATTGAATATCCTGAATTCTGTTTTGAGCGCTGGTCCCACAAAGGAGACCTTAGATAAGGCACATTCTTTTTTTAAAAATTTTACTTTAAGTTCTGGGATACATGTGCAGAACATGCAGGTTTGTTATATGTGCCATGTGGTTTGTATACACGTGCCATGGTTGTTTGCTGCACCTATCAACCCATCATCTAGGTTTTAAGCCCCGCATGCATTAGGTATTTGTCCTAATGCTCTCCCTCCCCTTGCCCCCCACCCCTAAAAGGCCCCTGTGTGTGACATTCCCCTCCCTGTGTCCCTGTGTTCTCACTGTTTAACTCCCACTTATAAGAACATGCGGTATTTGGTTTTCTGTTCCCGTGTTAGTTTGCTGAGAATGATGGCTTCTAGCATCATCTATGTCCCTGCAAAGGATATGAACTCATTCTTTTTTGTGGCTGCATAGTATTCCATGGGGTATATGAAGACACATCCTTTATTGATTTCAGGTTTATCATTTATGGTAATGGTATAGCAATCTGTTCTCTCGCTTCGACTTATCTGTAGTTCAATCTTCATTTCCTTACCTTTTCCTATAATTGTTCCATGAACTATGATGAAGTTGGTTTTTTTCATGTTTAGGTAAAAGTCTAGAAAGAGGAACTGTGTCTAATTTATTTTTTTACTCTCCACCCACTCTCCTGCCCCATCGTATTACTAATGTGTAACATGCATTTAAGAAATATTTTGTAACTACCTGTATTTCAATAAAAAGCTCAAGCTCTCTAATACAGAAATCTTATTTCTTATTACCCTTAGATAAACCATGGTCCTCATTTTGCTGGATTTCCAGGATTAATGCACTAAAAATCTTACTGAATGCCAGATGAGGTTTCTGGATAATTTGTTTTTCTTCTTTGTGCTTTTCTGTGTTTTCTGGTTCTTCTCTACTGGGTAGGTATTACTTAGCTGTACAAAAACTAAATGTTAGTAAAACTCTAGATAGTAGACATTACGTCGATTTATATTGGATTCTTTATTCCATGCAGAAGGAATAAAAATAAATAATCAAACTATTTGGGGCTGGCTTTTTGGCGACTTTTTGTTGTTGTTGTTTTTGTTGCTGTTGTTGTGAGACGGAGTCTCACTCTGTTGCCCAGGCTGGAGTGCAATGGCGTGATCCCAGCTCACTGCAGCCTCCACCTCCCAGGTTCAAGCAATTCTCCTCTTCAATCTCCTGAGTAGCTGGGATTACAGGTGCATGCCACCGCGCCCAGCTATTTTTTTTTTTTCTTGTATTTTTAGTAGAGACGGGGTTTCACCATGTTAACCAGGCTGATCTTGAACTCCTGACCTCAGGTGATCCACCCTCCTTGGCCTCCCAAAGTGCTGGGATTACAGGCGTGAGCCACCATGCCCGGCCTTGGGTGACTTTTAAAAACCTCATTGTATAAATTAGGGAAGTAATGCTGGTGGTAGTCTTAGTGCTCTGATAAGACCTCTAAAATCAGAAGCACCAAGGTCCTAGAACAACTGTGGGGAGGAGTTTCGCTCATTTGGCATGTCTGTGGCTCATTTAAAACAGGAAGTGCTCACACTTAATGCTCCTCAGTTGCTACTACTTGTCTAATCCACACGGCGGTAACTTTGTTGGATTATTATGTCTCTTCATTTTATCTTTTTATATCTCATGATAGATTCATTTGGTTGACACAAAATGAAATATTAAGGTATGTTACAACGAGGACCACACTGCTTAACTTCATAATTCCAACCACTTCCTCTTCCACGTATCTTGAGAAAGGTAGGAGCATTTTTACTCTTCACATCCATAGACTCACAATCAGCTTTACCACTTATTAGTGGTAGGATTGGAGAAGCTTATGTGTACTGTGTCTTTCAGGGGCTTCTTATCTAACATGGGGATACTATTACCTGCCTGTCTATCTAATGGGATTATATAATGCATGTGAAAATGCTAGACTAATTGCAAGCACAGAACAAATGGATGTTGTCACCATTATTGTCGGATCTCTATGTATGTGCAAAAGTGAAATCCTTGGAGACAAGCTGGAAGATTTTTTTTTTTTCTTTAGCATCTCTTCTGCCAAAAATATATATTGATTGCAGCTGGAGGGAAACCGTTCTGAGAGGGAAAATAATGTTGAATAGAAATCAGAGCCTGTTTGATATTTGACAGCTTGGACATGTTTCTTTATGTTTAATGATAATAATAATTTGACTTTTAAGTGGCTTCTCTGACATGAGAGCCCACTAAATCAGGAAAGCTATAAACTGATGCAAAGCTACCCCCAGAGAGATGACATGGAAGGGTAAATGGGATTGACCAGTGTGTTTGGCTGAGGGTACTCATCTGCCTCAGATTTTATGGGCTTCACAGGAGGCCTGTTCTGTGGCATGTGAATGACTTGAGAACAATTCACCCACCAGCCTTGGACTCCATTTACTGAGATTCTACTATGTGCTACCCTCTGGAGTAGGTGCTTTGACAAAATTATTACATTTGACCTTCAGAACAATTCTGCGAAGAAAGTACTATTGTACCATTAATGTCTGTAGGAAAATTGATACTCAAATATTCCCTAGACTACAATTATCATCAGATCTTCTAATTCTAAATCTGGTACTCTTTTCATTTTATAGACAACTGCCTGACAATCACATATAACTAACTGTATTAGTAACTACGCATTTACAAAGCACTTCTACACAAATTGCCTTACTTGATTGTTACTTTTCCTGTCTACAAGTTTTCCAAGTCATGCTAGTGTGTTATTTCTGTCTCAGTTCTGGTGGCCTGCCTAAAAAGAACATTGCATGATCGTGAACCAGAATTCTGGTATTGTCTCCACCAATTAGCTTTGTTACTTAAAGCCCTAAAAGAGAAGGGAATTGCCTCTACTGTAGCTATTTGGTAGAAGAATCCAGTGGAGAACTCAGGCTGCTTGAGAACCAGGTCTCCCAACGATCTTTGGAGATAAACAGTACTAGACATACAAGTATTTGTGCATTTGTTGAGATCATTATTTAATTATTTAGAAAGTGTAATTATGAGCTATTCCTTCTGGTAATCCATAAGACTCTGACTCAAAATGAAACAAGGGAAAATGTTGGTAGAAAAAGACTTAGCATAAAGGTTTGGTCCTTATTGATAGGGAAAATGATACTTAGAGACAGAGGAGAAGAAGCTGTTTAAAGCTTGCATTAGTTGTAGAACCCCCAGCTTGAGGCATTGAATCTGTAAAAAAATGGAGACAGAGTTTGGGCTATATTTAAAAGAGTCTATCAAGGGCTCCTGTTTGTAGAGGAGCCAAGTCAGACCTCCTAGAAGGTGAAAGCCTGTGGAAATCAGCTTGTCATGGCAAATGAGTGTATTGGAGACTGACTCTGACCTAGGCAGCTTTCAAGTAATCCCTGGGAAAGAGCATTTTAGAGGTTGAATTGATGAGATGGCTAATATGGTTATTGAAGTTATTGGAGTCTATTTATTTGGATTTTGCAATGATTCAGATTTATGAAAATGAATTTGTAATGAAAATGAATGGTGGAAATAAGCTAATACAGGAAGTGTTCAGCTACCAAAGCAAACCTGCCTTTACAATAAGACAAGGATATTATCTCTGGAGGATGAATAACAAATCATTTGAGATATTTTATTAAAAGTTAACTGTGACTCTCTGTTGAAGGCAGTCGCTATTGCTCCAGGGAGAATGACCTTGAGGCTACTCCTTCTTTCTCTTACCTTTCCTTTCCTTTTCTTTCACCATTTCTTTTGGACATACCCTGGTGAATGAAGGCTGTGGAATATGGAGTGAGGAATAAGGAAGCCCACTCAGGCTGAGTCAGAGGCAGTAGGAGATCAGTGAAAGGGATTTTTCATTAGGGAGTGGGATGTGTTGATGTGATAAAGCTTCTTGAAGTAGAATTTTATGGCAAGCGTGATATTGTTACTGGCCCATATTTATGCAGCTTTTAAGTAGTAAAGCTACGATCTGAGCTGGGTCTGTCTTGAATGCAGAGGCCCCAGGGAATTTACCAGGTCTGGCTGTCATTGGTTTTGGATAGCAGAAGGTTGAACCTTAACATGTCAGTCATTTTCTTTGCTAGATTGATTACATTTTGTCTGCAACATGGCAATCTCAGACTCTGGTCAGTCTTCAGCTTAGGAAATATTTTCTTGATTATTATTTCTATTCCACTACTTAAGATTTGTTCTTTAGGATAAAAAATTACTTGTAAAGATAAATCTCCAGTATTTACTATTTTTATTATCTTCCCTTTCATATCTTTCACCTTTTCTGATTCTTGGGAGAATTTCCTCTTTACATCAATGATTTAATTTTTATTGAGACCGAGTCTCACTCTGTCACCCAGGCTGGAGTGCAGTGGTGAGATCTCAGCTCACTGCAACCTCTGCCACCCGGTTCAAGCAATTCTCCTGCCTCAGTCTCCCAAGTAGCTGGGATTATAGGCGCATGGCACCATGCCCAGCTAATTTTTGTATTTTTAGTAGAGACGGGGTTTCACCCTGTTGGTCAGGCTGGTCTAGAACTTCTGACCTCAAGTGATCCGCCCGCCTTGGCCTCCCAAACTGCTGGGATTCCAGCCGTGAGGCACCGCGCCCAGCCGATTTAATGTTTTTATAGTGCCAGTTTTGTTCTTTTCCAGTTCCACGGTGGGATTAATGTGGCTATTGTTACCTTGCTTTTCTCAGCCAGGTCCCTTAATAATTTTAGACTATATTTCCATAAATTGTCTTTTTATCTCATCATTTATCATCATCCCTAACCTTAACAAGCGTACTATTTCATGTATTTACTTGAGAACAAAGAACAGACATTCCCAGTTTTTTTCTTAATATTAAATTATTATTATTATTTTTTAAAGAACTAGGGTTTTCTTCTGCACTTTCAGAACAACTTTGCCTTGTTTCAATTTTATAGCATGGGTCCAGCCTGTGCTGTTTTTGTGCCCCACCCCCACCCCCCAAATGTTTACTTTTCCTTGAGCATGAATCCAACCCTGGAATTTCCAAAAGTGAGGCTTCTCTGTTTTCCCTTATTCCCCAGTAATTTCCATGAGAGTGTAATAATTTGTACAAAGCTCTTCACTAATTTTTAGGAGGTCTATTAGTGTGGCTCTGCCTAAATAAGGAAGTATCTTTTGCTTCCAATGTAGAAGATACTTCTTTGGCTCTGAAGAAGATAATTTTTCACTCCTTGTAAGTTGAAAATTTTCTAGTTCTTACTTTTCCAAAAACAGAGTATACAATGGCCGGAGCTCTTCCTATCTTCACTAGTGCCCACTCACCCACTTTACGTTACGTCCTACTTGGAATTTCTTTTTTTTTTTTTTATTCTACTTTAAGTTCTAGGGTACATGTGCACAATGTGCAGGTTTGTTACATATGTATACATGTGCCGTGTTGGTGTGCTGCACCCATTAACTCGTCATTTAACATTAGGTATATCTCCTAATGCTGTCCCTTCCCCCTCCCCCCACCCTACAACAGTCCTTGGTGTGTGATGTTCCCCTTCCTGTGTCCAAGAGTCCTCATTGTTCAATTCCCACCTAAGAGTGAGAACATGAGGTGTTTGGTTTTTTGTCCTTGCGATAGTTTGCTGAGAATGGTGGTTGCCAGCTTCATTGATGTCCCTACAAAGGACATGAACTCATCCTTTTTTATGGCTGTATAGTATTCTGTGGTGTATATGTGCCACATTTTCTTAATCCAGTCTATCATTGTTGGACATTTGGGTTGGTTCCAAGTCTTTGCTATTGTGAATAGTGCCGCAATAAACATACGTGTGCATGTGTCTTTATAGCAGCATGATTTATAATCCTTTGGGTATATAATGGATATATACCCAAAGGATTATAAATCATGAAAGATATGAACAGACACTTCTCAAAAGGAGACATTTATGCAGCCAAAAGACACATGAAAAAATGCCATCATCATTGGCCATCAGAGAAATGCAAATCAAAACCACAATGAGATACCATCTCACACCATTTAGAATGGCATCATTAAAAAGTCAGGAAACAACAGGTTCTGGAGAGGATGTGGAGAAATAGGAACACTTTTACACTGTTGGTGGGACTGTAAACTAGTTCAACCATTGTGGAAGTCAGTGTAGCGATTCCTCAGGCATCTAGAACTAGAAATACCATTTGAACCTACTTGGAATTTCTGTACCACTGGGCATTACAGTCTTCAACTTTTTCTATAAGGGTAATCCACTAATACTGCTTTAGGGAAAAAGCAAATGTCACGGGAGAGAGAAAATCATCCTAGATGGCTTAGTTAACCATTTCCTTATTGTATTTTCTTATTGTAATATATGTGGGAAGGGGGATGTAAGATTTCTGATTTCTGCAGGTTGGAGAGGGAGCTACACAGTGGGAGTGACTGGTGGTTTCTGCTACTTTTCTAGCCCTGTATATACACATCAGCTGGGGATGAGGCCACATGTTCATCTTATACAGATGAGTATTGATTTCTCCTGGGTGCTGAAAAACTGTTGTTAGATATTATCAGTTTAGTTTTCATTGCTATAGTTCTGTCAGGTCATATTTTTGGTTTTTGTGTATTTTAATGGGATGTAGGGAGAAAAAATGAAATGCCAGAAGATGTATCAACACTTTATTTTTATGATGTCACACTAATGTATTGCTACAAACACCCTCAGTAGTTATAATTTTCTGGGATCCTTTTAGAATAGATGATTTCCATTTTTGAGCTCATGTTTTCCTATCCGTGGAAACCTAGCATCAGCAGCTGAAACCATCAGTTTTGGGATGACTTTCAAGCCTGATTTGTCCTGTCCCGTGATCCACTCAAGGCACATAGGGAAGCAGCTTGGTGTCCTGGCTGGACCACTAACCCTGGAAGGCAGGGGCCATGTATGACTTACCTTTGAATCCTGTGTACTTTGCACAAGTACTTTGTACTTTGCAAAGGGCCTGGCACCTGGGTTTCTAGAATATATCAAATTATGTTTTTTTTTTTTTTTTTTTTTTTTTTTTTTTTTTTTTTTTTTAGAACAAATGAAAAGCTTATAAAATTTCCAGAGAAAAACTCAATCACCTTTTCAGGCACTGTGTCTTCAGCTTCTAATGGGATAACTATTTTGATATGTAGCAAATGAGGTTTTTAAAAAATCTTAAGTGCAGTGATAATTTCATACTAATTATTGCACTGGACAAATTATTTTCATTGAAAACCTAAGTTATGCAAAACTATGATTTAAAAGAAAAGCAGAATTTTTATTTATTCTCAAGCTAACCTATTATTTCGAAATAAGCCAAGTGCCCTGCTTTCTAGGGTAAAGCTAATGCACCCTAAAACTTCATTTACTAGTTAGCATGCTCCAAACTCTGCGTTGCTCTGCTCTCCATGACGATCTTCATGCAGAGGCTGCAGCTTGCTCAGCTTCAGAAAGTCATGGCAGAAGTAATAAAACTGCTGGTAGCAGCATTTAGGTACCCAAGGGAACATTCTCACAAGCCAGCAGCTGATCTTGAGTTGAAAGAGGCAAGTGGTGAGCTACAGAAGCAATGCAGCAGTCTGATATGCCAAGTTCTGGGTATCTGACCACTGGCAGGTTCAGTATCAGCTTGCATCCTGCTAACGCATGGGTCCAGTTTACCACCTATTTTGTTTATATAAAGCTATATAGAAAATCTATTTAAATGTGATTTTTTTAAACAGTGGACTGATTGACTATGTAGCACATTTATCATGGTTTTTCTGTGATTTTTCAAGAATCACTGATGTGTCCTATTCTATTTTTGTCCTAGTTAAACTTCACAGCATCTCTGTCAGTGCACTGTTTTGTGTCTGCAGTTGCAAAGTGCTGATAAAGGCCCTTTGTTTTCCAAAGGAGCAATGATAGAGTGAAAAAAAAAACCCCAAATGGTCTCGTGGGCCTCATTGCAGAAATGTAGTTTAGCCCAGAGTAAAAAAGCCTTTAAAACTTCATATTATCTTGCCACATTTATTACTTCTGAAAATTTTATTAGTGTTTTGATCTTTTGGCAATTTAAAAATGGGAGCTGCATGTTTGAAAACTAAAATTATTGTTTGGAAATGTCTCGGAAATATGGTTTTATTGATAAATTTGGGTTTAAGTGTTAGTGGACGTGCATAGCTTGGTAGATACATAATATAAGATCCCATTATAATATGGCCAAATGTAGGATTTAAAAAATTATGATTAAAATATGTACTACCTGTATTTTAAAACCATGAGTCTGAATCAAATAGATTTAACAAATTTAGGTAGTTGGAACTCAGTTGTAAACCAAGAAATAAAGCCAAAAGGAATTTGGTGCAGATAAAATTGATACCAAGAAGCTTGTATAGTCTCAGCTCTTCTTCCTTCTCACCTCCCTCACCTCTCCCCCTACACTATGGGAGGTTCTTTTAGGAGCTTGTTTTATAGTTCTAATAGTTCTCTGTTTTTTTTTTTTTTAAATAGTTCTCTCTAGTTAAAAAGAGGCAGTTCCAACTCTGCCAGGAAAGGCAGACAAAGAAAAATGATAAAAATCAGACAGAAAAACTCTAAAAGCATTGGGACTATCTAGTGAAGTGAGAGGAAGCCCTGAATATTTAATTTGCTTTAATACAGGACAATGTGGATATTCATCATAACTGCCCTGACATGTTAAGAGAAGATTAAATTATGTTCAGTATGTTATATCAAATAAAGTTCAGAAATGCACAGTACATTTCAGGAAGCATTCTGTGCAAGAAAGTTATTGTCTTTATGAATGTAAAGGAAAAAAAACCTCAACTCACCAGAGAACATAGATATCCAGAATAGCAACCATTATATGATTACATATTAACCTTCCCATTGTTGATATGTACTGGGGTCCTCTGTTATTTATAAGTCCTGTGACCTTGGCCGTGGGACTTTATGCTAATACCTATCTCTCAGTCATGTTCTGTAGATTCACTAAGATTTATCTTTGTAAAGTTTTTCACATTGTACTTGCCAATTAGTATATATTTAATAATTGTGGCTATTATGCATTTCAAGCTTCCTGTGAACAAAAATACATTGGAAGCTGGGTTGCATCGAGGATTACAGACCACACGTTGTATTTTCATGAACCTACACTGCTAGGTGTTTTCTTGTTGGGTACTTTGAAAAATATTACATGAACTAAAAGACTGTCGACATTGGAGAGAGTATGCCATAATCTTGAAGTAGCTGGCATTGTTACTGGATATGTATGGCTTAAGTCTTTGGTTTGGAAGTGGGAGGCTGTCCTGTGCATTGCAGGATGGTTAGTCAACAGCATCCCTGGCCTCTACCCACTGGATGCCAGTAGCACCCCTCCTCCCACCCCAGTTATGATAATCAGAGATACAGGCATTGCTCAATGTCTCTGGGGACCAGATCACCCCGGCTGAGAACCACTGCGCTAGAGAAACAAATGTGTAAATATGGAGCATGAAGTTTTAAATAGTGGCCACAAGTTAATGCTGAGTGTGTTTAAATTCTCATTCCTTTTGTGCTATGAGGCTTTGACTACATGTATCTGCTTTATTATAATTCTCTCTCTGTCTCTGTGTGTGTGTGTGTGTGTGTGTGTGTGTGTGTGTCTCTTTTCACCTTATAATTTAGGTGTTGTTTAGTGACAGTTAAAGGATAGTAAGAAAGGATTGGGATGAACAGTATGTTTTATCCAGTATTTTGAGAATAAGACTTCCCAGGCGAGCTTCTGTCACTGATTTTTTGGATGGCTGTACATTAATTAACATACATTTATTGAGTGCATAGCCTTCTAAAAAGTCCTGTACCAGGTACTGCAAGGAAAAGAATTTTTTTTTTCTTTTCTGGCGTGTAACATTTCTTTTCTCGGCCCATGTGTCTGGGGGGCTAGTTATTCTTCCCCTCCAGTCCCAAACAGCTTCTTATCCTATGGCCTCACTGACCTTTTGCTCTAAAATCCTCATGCTTATATTCACCTCTTCCCATTCCCCCATCTCTATTGCATCATTATGCAGGTTTGCAAACATCATCATCTTCTTTGTGGCATGACTCAGACTCCTGATAACGTTCCATTTCTGGTTGCCTTATTTAGGGAAAATCATCTTCTTCTTCTAGCCCATATTAGCATGGGACACTGGTCCATCTATTACTCAGTCGCTCTTTAATTTCAAAATATAGTCATAATCAAAATTTTCTGGCTTTTATTTTACTTATATTTTGGGGGACTCATCAGTTATGATTAAATGGGTCAACTAGTAACGGAAATCTAATACTTGTAAACTAAATAGAATTAATTTTCCCTTGACGTAGAAGTCAAGAGGCTGGTATGGTGATGTTGTGATTTCATCAGCCTCTCAGTTTTTCTCAATCCTTCTATTCTGCATTCCTATTCCGTAGCTTCCATCCTCAAGGTCAAGTCATGGTCTAAAGATGTCTGTCTGTCTATTGCAGCTCCAACCATCACATCTGAGTTTTAGAAATAGAGATGTAGAAAAAAAGAAAGGCCTGTGAATGGAATGCATTCTGCTTCTCTGAAGTCCCTCTTAAAATTGTTTAAATTTTAACACCTATCTACAAGGGTGGCTAGGATATGTAGCTGGGCACATTGTTGCTATCAACAATATAGAGATTGTGTTAATAAGGAGGAAGTGAGAATAGATATTGGCCAGGCAGCAGATGTCTCTGCACACAGAGAATTTTGAGTGGAATTTATGCCATCGATGTTTTATATACCATATACAAAATAAGACTTTAAGAAGATGCTTCATAATCTATACAGCAAAATTTACTATATTAATATTGAGTTATTCCTCCTAACGTTTGTTCCTTGTGCTCAAGTACAGAGTTGGAAGGATTCTTTATCATTGCTCCAAGGAGCGAGGGGGAAAAGTGTCACGTTCCTCTGAAAAGTAAAAAATGTGGTCTATCAATCTAGTTGACTTTTTTTTTTTTTTTTTTTTTTTGCACTGATCTGTCAGAAGTGGCTGATTAGCTATGGGTTTCTATACATAGCTAGCATTTATCAGAGAAATATCATGAGGACACTCTTTCTCTTGAATATATGAAAACCACAAGCAGTTTCTACATGTAAGGGAAGGAGTGGTACACAGGTCTGTCAAGGTGTGATGCAGGGTGGTGTGGGGAAAGGAACGGACTACGTTCAAGAAGCCTCTCTTCTGCTTCACGTGGAACATTTCTAACTCTGTCACTTTTCCTCAATCACTGTAAGCCTCTGCTTTTCATCTATAAAATGGGACTAATCCTTAACTCAGCTATCATTTGTTGTGTCCCTTCTTAAAGATACACTGAATGCCCATCTGTGGCAAGATACCAGGGTAGGACAGAGCTATTGTTATGCTTAAATAAAATATCTTGTAGAAAATCAATGTAAATTCAAAATGCTATTGGGTTTCTGATATGGAGATTATTTATTTTTTTATCATTTAGATCCAGATCAGATTTTAGCCATTCTTGGCAACAGATAAACTCTATTGCTCAAAAATTTCTAGTAGCAATCAATTATCTCAAAAAAATTCTGCTGTCCTGTGTGACACTGCAACTATGTATTACCCATTAATGCTAATTAGGAAGGACCTAGAAAGCACAGCCAGATAACCTATAGTTTATTCCCAGCCCTCCTACTTGCCCTCCAAACTTCCACAAAACACTAGCTTCCTTTGTGCCTACTTCCAAGCCTAAAATTCTTTTTTTTTTTTTTTTTTTTGAGATGGTGTCTTGCTCTGTCCCCCAGGCTGGAGTGCAGTGGCACAATCTCGGCTCACTGCAAGCTCCGCCTCCCAGGTTCACGCCATTCTCCTGCCTCAGCCTCCCGAGTAGCTGGGACTACAGGCGCCCGCCACCACATCCAGCTAATTTTTTGTATTTTTAGTAGAGACGGGGTTTCACCGTGTTAGCCAGGATGGTCTTGATCTCCTGACCTCGTGATCCGCCCGCCTCAGCCTCCCAAAGTGCTGAGATTACAGGCTTGAGCCACCGCGCCCGGCTCTAAAATTCTTAAGTAACTTTATTATTTATTTGTTTATACAATAGCAAAATCCTGAAATCCTTCACATATTTGTTAGGCAACATTAAATATTTGTAAAGTCTGAGTGGCACCCTCACCTTAAGAAGCCTCAAATGAGGCCAGGTGCTGTGGCTCATGCCTGTAATCCCAGCATTTTGGGAGGCCAAGGCAGGTGGATCAACTGAGGTCAGGAGTTCTAGACCAGCCTGACCAACATGGTGAAACCCCGTCTCTACTGAAAAATATACCCATACACAAAAATTAGCCATGCATGGTGGCTTGCACCTGTAATCCCAGCTACTCAGGAGGCTGAGGCAGGAGAACCACTTGAACCAGGGAGGTGGAGGTTGCAGTGAGCTGAGATAGTGTCACTGCACTCCAGCCTGGGCAATAGAGCATGATTCCGTCTCAAAAAAAAAAAAGAAAGCCTCAAGCCTCAAATGAGGTATGTATATTGAAAGAGTTTTGTTTATTTATTTTGGTTTAATGAAAATTTGATCTGTTGTATTTTTAATTAGAAATTATTTGCTTCAAGGTTTTCATACAGGACATACAGGAACTAATTAGAATATTTTTAATATTATAGATCTGTACTGTGTTGTCAGAAGGCTACAGAACTCTGTAAGAGAAAAAATAATTATTTGGCCTGCATTGTTTAAAAGGAGATCGTATCTAGTTGAGGAAAACTGGTGGCATTGGAGCATGGCTTTGACAGATTTTGATGGGCACAGAAAGCAAGGCTGGCTGAGCATTCCAGGAAGAAACCAAAATGTAGGGACCAGAGAAACTCCTGGAGATTATTGGGGAAAAGTGAGAAGATTTTTTTATTATTCTAAAGAAATGGACTGAACGCCTCAAAAACAAGAGTTATGACTTATTTCCCGTCACCACTCCCAGTGGTAGTCATAGTGATGACATAAAGAGAGCTTGGTGATCATTTATCAGACTGAATTACAACCAGTTTTAAGCCAAACCCAAAGACTGTAGAGAAATGGATATGCCCACCGTCTCTTCTGTAGTTGTCATGTTTAAATATGACCTGGGTGTTCCATAAAGAGCATTTCACAATTTCTATTTGTGCACCATTCGAAACATGATGTCACAGAAGGCTAACAGTAAGTTCTGTGTCACAACAAAAGTTTATTCCAAGGAGAGTAGGGCCACAGATGGCATCTACTCAAATTAACAATGGGTGCTTAAGTCTCCCTTTCAGTAGCCCTAAAAAGTGATGACTCACCACCTCAGCATAAATTCCTAGTTTATTCCCAAAGGGTCCATCTTGCAAGCTTCTCTGCCCCCTACATGCACACAAAGTTAGCCTGTAGATTTCAGGAGCGTGTTGGTAATTCTGGGTTAGAACTGACGTCTTTTGGTATAAGGATATTCAAATGGGCGGAAGTCCTTTAAAGCAGTGATTCTCAAATTTGAGTGAACATCACAATCTCCTGGAGTACTTGCTAAAACACAGACTTCTGGGCCCTACCCTCAGAGTTTATGATTTGGTAAATTTGTGATACTAGCCTGAGAATTTGTATTTCTCACAAGTTACCAGATAATACCAAGGCTGTTGATTTGGGCACCACACTTTGAGAACCATTCTTAAGGATATTCTGAAGCCAAGAGCAAGTAAGCATCCTCTATGGCAAAGCTTGGAGAATGAAAAACAGAGAGAGGATATTTTACTTTGCTGCCTCAGGGCTGGTCTGGCTTTCTCTGAACAAAACGATGCCCACTCAGTCTTCCTTCTGCCATACAGGCCAAAAGAACTACCTTCCTAGGTGAGCTTTGCACTCTCATCTATCTGGGCTGTCATTCCTGCTCTTCTTTCCATGTTGGCACACCTTCCCTTGCTATGTTCACCTATTGAAATACTCCTCCCTCTTCAAGGCCTAGCTAAATGCCAGAGGCTGTCTCTGATTTTCATGAACACGATGAATTGTTCAATGGGCTCCCATAGTTCCTTGCTTATATCTTTATGTCCCACTTGTAACATGTGCCCGTGGCATACAATTTGTTTTATCCACTTTAATCTCTCCTGGAAGTGTAAGATCTGGAAGTCCAGAAGGGCAGGGATCGTGTGAGGTTTGATATTCCCTGGCATCTAGCAGAATGTCTGGCATAGAGTAGGTGCCTGGCAAATAGTTTTTGAATAAATAAATGAGCCTTCCAATCTCTTCTCTTCTCACTTAGCAACATCCTCTGCATGAATAATATGACTGGAGGGAGGGGTTGCATTGATACAGAATGAAGCTGAATTGAATCCAGAGACTGACAAATGAAGCTTAGCTCTGCATTTATTAGTTGCTGGACCTCACGCAGTACACTGAACCTTTCTGTCCCATTCTCTGTCTAAATCAAAGGGTCCTAACTCTCAGCGATGTTTCAAAGATTAAACAAGGCATTATACATGAGTGCTTTGGAAAACTGTAAATCCTATGTAAATATGAATATGTTAGTTGCTTAATATTTCCATGTATAACAAAAGTATGTACATCTTCTACAATGACCCAAAGTGACAGTGGTTTCAATATCTTTTCTATAATGAACTAGAATAAATGTTTAATTTGTCCACCCATTTTAAATGTGTTGCATATAAGAAAAGCATCTTATTTTTGTTTTTAATTTGTTTTATTTTTTATTTTTTGTCTTCAAAGGTGAGGGGAAAAACGAGATTGTTGAATTGAGAAGCAGGCCTCTTATCTGCCATATACCAGTAAATATCACTTAACCTCCCTTGTCATTTATTATAACTTGAAACAATCCATAGCTTGACAGGGTGTGAGACCTGGAAGACTCTAGGGGATATCAACTAGGCCCCTAATTTTACAGAAGAGGAGTTGCAGTTCGGAAAGAAGTCCCCTGCCCAGGTTCATATGACTGGTTTGTACCCAATTCACCCCACCTGAATATCCCACTCTGAAGGCTTCTACAAATGTCAGTTAGTCTGAGAAGGTCAATGTTCTGTTTGCTCGTCAGTCCTGGGACTAAGGTTTCTATCAACCCATTGACCCAAGTAATTAGAACGTTTTGTGTGTTTTGGAAATTCACCTGAATTTACACATTTAGCTTCCTAGTAGGTGTCTGTGCCTACGAATACAAAGGACATAGATGTACAGATTTCATCCGGAAACTATTTTTTGGTGTCTAGATAATCAATATCTTCTTAGGAACTTGAGACATTAGGACAGAAATATATTTAACTTAAAATCTTACTCACTGTTTAGAATTAAATGTTGGTCAGTGAAACCCATTATATACTTTTCATATGCATGTTATTCATATTTTTTAAGTAAAAAAATTAAGATATCTTGTTGGATGATAGGACAGAATATTTAAAGTCATAATTGTCCTATTGGACATACATTAATATGTGACATTATTTTATTTTATATTTTAAAAAATTACTCTTTAAGAGATGATGTTTCATTCTTTAGGTCATGAATACTTCAGATTTATTCAGAAACTTTTATGGAACATTTTTGTGTGCCAGGAACTGTGCTAATTGCTAATAATATGAAGTTGAAAGGTACACAGGTCTTGTTTGGAAGAAACTTATAGACTGACCAAAAATGTATTTAAGGACAAATTATGACAGTGAGGTATAATAAACTCAACAATGAGATAAATAATAGGTATAGGGTTGGCACAAGTACAAGGGAGTGGGTAGTTGTTTGGGTGGCTCAGGGAAGCTCATACAGATGGGAACTGTCTTTCAGAATGAGTAGGAGTTTATCAAAAGTGGAAACTAGGAAAAGGATGGCAGTTCCAGTAGTGGAAATAGCAGGTGCAAAGGCATGGAGATGTGAAACAGTATGGCATGTTCGAGTGGTTGTAAGTCAGTAGACATCTCTGAAATGCAAAATTTGTGTAGGTTGGTGTAGAAAGTGAGGTTGAAAAAGGAGGTAGGGGCAAGTTCCTGGAAGGCCTTTGAAGGCCCATTAAAATGTTTAAAGTATTCTGCAGGCAAAAAGGAGTTTGGAGTTTGTGTAATTTTAGAGACATGTGACATGATCAGATGTACACTTAAAGAGGGTATTTTGCTGTCTTTGTGGCTTCCCGCATGACTCTCTTTGGTTCTTCTTCCTTACAGTCTGCAACAAAGTGAAAGACTGTTTCCTACATGAGGTCTGTGAGAGAGGGAACAGGTTTGCATGTTGCCAAGTTATCAAAGAAAATACATTTCCTTCAAAACCAACTTCTTCCCCTGAAGCTGCTAGTAAGAAAAATGTGAGTGAAATATACCACAGAATAAACTTAAGCTGCATTTTAAAAAGACTGTTATCTTGTATGAAAATAATTCATAAGTTAAAATGTTAAAAGGCCAGATGTGGTGGCTCACGCCTGTAATACCAGCACTTTGAGAGGAAGGGGTGGACAGATCACTTGAGGTCAGGGGTTTGAGACCAGTCTGGCTAACATGGCGAAACCCCATCTCCACAAAAAATAAAAAAAATTAGCCAGGCATGTGACGGTGCACACCTATAATTCCGCACTCCTACTTAGGAAGGTGAGGTGGGAGGATCGCTGGAACCGGGAGGCAGAGGTCACAGTGAGCCAAGATGGCACCACTGTACTCCACCCTGGAAGACAGAATGAGACTCTATTAAAAAATAAAAAATAAATAAAAATAAATAGTTAAAACGATATTTCAGTATAATTTTAGTAACACAGAAAACTCGATATATTTATTACAACTCAAAGTTATAATAATAAGAATAAAACTAGATTGTCAAGGCACCCTATGAATTAAGAATTAAAACAGTCATTAGTTAAGCAGCAGAACTCTTAAGGAGAAGTCAATGAATAATGAGATTTACTGCACTTTGGGAGGGCCTAGCTCTTTCCACCCATTGAAGAGACATTACCACTGGGGTCACTCTACTTACTATAAGTGCTTACTATTGTATGCAGTGGCTGAGGTTTTGGCTGTGGCAATCAATCCTCTACGTTGGATGAGGGATAGGTGAAATCACTTCACAGGTCACTGTAATGAATTTTTCACTGTCTGGGACACTATCAGTTCAATCATATGATGGCTACTTATAGGTGTATTGATTTGAGAGCTAAGACAGCTGCAATTGGATAGGGTGACTCAAAAGCCTTCAACTTTTGACACCCTGCTTGTGCAGATTTTTAACATGATAGAGTGACCCCTTAAGATTGCAATTTCCCTTCCTCCACACTCAATAACATTTACTCTACCCTCCAAAGAGAAGGATGACTTGAAATCATTCCAAGAATGAGTTCCTCGATTTATTTGAGAATCCATATTGGAGATTAATCAGCTCCAAGTTTGGTGAACTCCCTAACTGGCTTCTGGCCCCATACTTCAATTTCAGTTTATATTTAGTTGTTACTCAATGGAAAGCCTTACCTCACAGATAATTTATTCTACTTTCTGCAAGCATTGTTTAAAAAGTATTTTTCCTTCTATTTTTCTGTTGCTCCCTTGTAATGCCATTTCTCATCCTTCATATTTTGCATAAATTTTGGAGCACAAAGCATAATCATGAATAAAATAATCTCTATTGAAGCAATGATTATTTGCTTAAGGGATGTTTACCTAGTTGGAGAAGAATGAAAACCAACAAAAGCCAGAAAATTCATGGGTTTTTAAAATAATTTGTTTTTGTTAAAAGGGGAAATATCTACTGATGTGAGAATTTGAAATTCTGAGATACTAAAAAAAAAAAAAAATGTAAATAGTCTTTGTTCCTGTAAGTCCATGGATAGTCGAGAATTGACCATATCGTGGGGGAGACAATCATTCTGTGTATATAGATGTATCTTAGTGCCTTACTTTTCTTTGTGAAATGAACAAAAAACAATGACAAAAATCAACAAAACCAACAAAATAAATTATTTTTTCTAGGATACATTATTATCTGGGCCACTAGTCAGTTGTTATAGACCATTTCTGTTATATCTTATGCCATTATTTACTTTCTATCTGACATTTGTGTATATTTTTATCCTGCAATAATAAAAATAACAATAATAATAGTAAAAATAATGATAGAATATTGTGTCATGTCAGAACGTATTGGACTTGATGTCAGAAGATTTGAATTGGTATAAAACTGGATATGCCACCTACTAGAAGCGTGAGTCTGCATAAAGTGGCCTTACCTTTCCAAGCCTCCTTTTGACCCTTTGTAAAATGGGGTTATTCTTTCTGCACTGCTCATTTCATACAGCAGATATGAGGATCATATTTGTTAATAGATATAAGTGGGGACCTGTCAAATACTAAGGTGTTTTTATTCATACATATTTTTAATCTGCTATTCTTGAGCAGCTTTCCTATTTAGTTTGCTTGGTTATTTATTCATTTATTCACATCTTATTTTCTAAGGAGTTCATTAATTTTGATGGAATCTCCAGCATATATTCGTGTGTTTGTATATATGTGTGTGTGTGTGTGTGTGTGTATATATATGTATATATGTATCTATTTTTCTCTAAACATCCGTAATAAAAGTGTTAAGCCATATTCCCCAGGTTGATATGAGTTCCAGGTAATTATTCATTCTTTGGTTATTAACTATCAAGGGAAAGCTGAAAAACTGATAAGTCCACTTTTTTTTAATACTTCCTGAATACTTGCCATTGTAAGGATTCAGCATCCTGATAAGTCACTAGGTTTCTTAAAGTAGAAATATAATAAAATTTTAAATCTTACCTTGGCAGTCTTCAGAATATTGGATGAATTTAACCCCTCTCTATCTTTTTAATGAAATGAACTCGTAGGTTAGTGCTGGCAGAATAAATGGTGTGCAAAACACTCCTTCTAGTTCATTGATGAATATTTAATGTGAGATAGAACCCAAAACCTCATTAAAACCCCAATGTGTTATAACTCTGCCTCATTTTTGATCAGTCAATCTTATCATTCAGCATGAAGGATGAGGCTTCCTAACTGTACTTTTATAAGGTAGCAAGTGGCAATGTTTCATAAGACACATGGATCTTGTCATCTTCATGTATTTGTGATGGATTACTGAAAGCGTTTTCAGTTTCTTTCCAGGTAAAAAATTAATCTTACGAAACTGAATTTCCAAAGTCATTGTTAAATATAGACATAACTCATTTAGCCACAACTCATTAAAGACAATATCAGTTTTCGGCCGGGCGCGGTGGCTCACGCTTGTAATCCCAGCACTTTGGGAGGCCGAGGCGGGCGGATCACGAGGTCAGGAGATCGAGACCACGGTGAAACCTCGTCTCTACTAAAAATACAAAAAATTAGCCGGGCGTGGTGGCGGGCGCCTGTAGTCCCAGCTACTTGGAGAGGCTGAGGCAGGAGAATGGCGTGAACCCGGGAGGCGGAGCTTGCAGTGAGCCGAGATTGCGCCACTGCACTCCAGCCTGGGCGACAGAGCGAGACTCCGTCTTAAAAAAAAAAAAAAAAAGAATCTTTGTTGATACATAATTTACATACCGTAAAGTTTACCCATTTAAAGTATACAACATACTGGTTTTCAGTATATTCATAGAATTGTGCATCTACTACCATTATCAAATTCCAGAACACTTTCAGCACTGCAAAAGGGAACCTGTACCCATTCAGCAGTCATTCCCCATTTTCCCCTCTCCCTAGCACCTGGCAGCCATTAATCTACTTTGTCTCTAACGACTCGCCTACTGTGAACATTTCATGTTATTGGAATCATACAATATGTGGCCTTTTGAATCTAGCTCCTTTAACTGAACGTAGTGCTTTCAAGGGTCATTCCTGTAGTATGTATCAGTATTTCATTTCTTTGTATGCCTGAACAGTATTCTCTTGTATGGCTATTTCACATTTTTTTTGTTCATTCCATGAGTTCTTTAGTTTCGTCAAAGTGTTTTGTGGATGCCTCTTCCTACTCCCCAGAAGATAACATTTCTGGTGGACAAATTAGCCATATATAATGACTCATATATTTATATTAATCGGGAGAAAGGGACTCATTAGTAGATACCATACTGTGCTGGAAATGGCCAAAATCTAGGTTTCTTTTGCAGGCTTTACTTCCCCTGCCTCTTTTATTAAACGTTGACTTCCTGCATTCCACAATCTGATGATTGATTGATTGATTGATTGATTGATATCGTGTCTCAAGTTATACATTTTCTCTGCATAAATAGATCTCTTTGAACTTACCCCTTTCTACCTCTCATCCTGGGTACATGTGAGATGTCCCAACCTCACTGACCTTTTTCAGTATCTTGAATACAAAACTAACTCTTTCCAGTTTTAGGATCTTCACATATGCTGTTCCCACTTGGGGTGATTTTTACTTAGCTAACCCTTTATCAGGCTTTCGTTTCAGTTTAAATGCCCGTATTTCAGAGAGGCTCTGACCATCTCCTACTCCTCAACTTAGTCTAGACTACATGGCCCCTGCTATTCCTTTTTAATAGCGCTCTACACCTTTCCTTTCTGGAACTTAATGTAAAGTTGTTATCGTGGATTTGTTTGTATGCTCTGAAGTGTAACCTTCACTAGAATGTTGGCTCCAAGAAGGCTAGACTTTTTTTTTTTTTTTTTAACCTGTTTTGTCAACTGCTGTTATCCTCAGCATCTAAAACAATTTCTGGCACAGAATAGGTATTCAGTAAATATTTATGGAACAAACATTTGACTTCAATTACCACCTGTACTCTGATGACTGCCTACTTGGAATCTCTCTCCTAGACATATCTGATGCTCCATTCTGTTATGGGCTGTCATCTTGACATCTCTATCTGAATGTTCCACGTGTACACCAAAGTCAGCAGTTCTGAAACTGGACTCGTTACCTTCCTTCACCAACTTTGCTTCTACCTGCCCTGTTTAGTGGAATAAAAATTCTTCTTACTACCTAAGCTGGAAATCTGAGCATCATCTTAAATTCTTTTCTTTCTTCAGCTATTAATATGGAACTGGTCATAAGGTACAGTTGATTAAGTGTCCTAAACATTTCTTTAATATGTTTTGATTTCCACTGTAATGATCTTACTTTAATTACTTCTTTTCTCTCCACTGTGCTATTATGATATCCTCCTATCTTGCCTCACCCCAACCCAGTCTTATTTAATTCATACCTCACACCGCTCTGAGCTTTCTAAATCTAATAGTTGACCATGTCAACTGCTTTGCTTTAAAGCCTTTAGGGATTATTTCTTACAGGTGAGTTCCCAACTTCATTACTTGGCTTGCAAGCCCCAAGCTTCTTCGGCTTCAGCAGGAGCCATGTTCCAGTCAGGCCAAACTGCTTTAATTCCCTGAAATATGCTACTTTTTAAAAACTGTGTGCCCTTTCCCATAAGGTTTCCTTCACACACAAAGCCCTCTTTCTCTCATCTACTTAACAAACTTATAGCCATTTTTTAAGATTCTGCCCAAATGTCATATATTTCTCAAAGATTTGGCTAACTACCCTAGAAGAGTTAGGTTTCCTTCCACCATGCTCAATGACACCTGTACTTATCTGAATAATAGCTTGAACCCTGTGGATTTAATCATCATGATAGCTATCTCTAACACCAGACATGAGCCCTTGAAGGGCAAAGACTCTTCTCTGCTGACCTAGGCTTCAGATGATGTCAGACTTGGGTTTAAATCCTGATTCTTACTTGCAGTCCCACAGCTTAGGTGAGACCTTTAACTCTTTAACTGAGAAGATGTGTGTAAAGAGCCTATTACAGTATCTGATGTACAATAAGTATTTACTTAATGATAATTCTTATTCGTATTATTTTTTAATAATAGAAGTAACAATAGTATCCTAGGTGTGAGACAGCAACTGACATTTGGTAACATTTGTTGAATCAAGGATTCAACAAAAATTAACTTTGTTGTTGGTGAATCATGATGAAACCATCATGCAATAAAATAGGAGTGAACATAAACTTATGAGGTGATCCAGAAAACAGGTGCACAAATATATGACAACAGGAGTTTTAGCCTAGAGTGGTTGGAGAGAGGGCTGGGTGAGTTGGACTTTGCTTCCCCCCAACTTGCTGAAGGCCAGATCTGAAAATCTGAAAGAATTCTTACAAGAATCCAGGACCCCAAAGGTATGTTCAGACTAAGTTACTGAATGAAGTTATGGTTTGTTTTAAAAATGTATGGACATGATAACAATAGCAAAGCAGTAAAACATGTATTTACATTTTAGCAGTGGACATCACCAACTAAAAAAAATTGTTAGGGAAGCAATATGATCAAACGGGGATGTATGGGCACAAAGAGCCAGAAGACCCAAGTCTTAATGCTGGGTAAATTGCTTTATCTTTTTTAGACCTTCATATTTTATGTGTAAGGCTGGAAGTTCAGCCTAGAAGGTCCTTTAGGTTTTTTAGCTTTGTAAGTTCTGAAGTCACTTGGTTTACTCTTCAAGTAGGGTGTCAGTGATTTCAGAACAAGAAAACTTCCAATAAATCAAGACCCATTTATTTTGTGAGAACTCATTGAGGTGATTTACCACAGTATATGAGTTCAACTGTTTTTTCATTTGTATTGTTTCACCAAAATTCAGATGTCAAAAAATTTCCCTTATTTGATAGTCTTTTCTGTGGTTTAAAAAATGTATATACTATTTATAATTTATATACTGATATAAAACAGTAAAAACCAGAATGACAAATGCATAAAAATAAGTGCCACTGGAAATGGACACTAATAAAGTTCATTAAGAATTCAAGGAAGCAGAGCCTTGAAGAGTGGACAGGATCAGAATATGAAAATTAAAAGGAAAGGACATTCATATTATTTAAAAGAACAAGGAAAAATAGTGTAATATAACATGGCTGGTTTGGGAGTAGAATGAGGGACAGAAAGTGTAATTTGCATGAAGGAGAGCTCATGGTGATAAGATTAAAATGGTAGATTGGGGCCAGATTGCAGATACATTCACTGTGTGTATAATCTTTACTTTCGAGATTCACATTGGACAAAATCCCCTTTGGTGGTAGTTTCCTCACTGATTAAGACAGTTGGACTAGATGATCTGTAATAGTTCATCCAATCATAATTTTTAAAAAATTTTGTAATTCTCCATGTCAGGATCAATAAGTGATATTCTAACTAGCTAGCTAGAGATAGATAAATGGATATATATTCTAAATTTATCTATCTATCTATCCATCCATCCGTTCTAAATGATCCCCCACTGTTTTCAGAAGCTTAGAATAGTAAAGAATTTCTCTGATATTTTAACTCTAAGTCTGAATTATTTTTAAAAAATCATGACTGCCAGCTATGTGCAGAAAACTCTTTTGTGCAATATCATTCCCTGAAGAAACACTTATTGATTGTGAATATACAGCCAGGTAATTTGCTACTGGTAAGAAAATGTAATTGATAGCTGATCTTACTGTAAGTCATAGCATTTAGTAGTAGAAAGGAATCAAAGGAAAGAAATAAAGAGTAGGACTCCAGATGGATTGGGCAGGACTCCCCATCAACCTCCTCATCAGGTTCCTGCCAGTGCTGGCACAGCGACAAAGAGCAGTGATGTGCTTCATCATTTTCTTTGGGCTACAAGTAAATGGCCCATCAAAATGGATTTCATGGCAAGGGCTATGCTGAACTCCGATTAACATTTAATTGGAAATTCTCTTTTCCTTGAGAACCATTGGAACTATTTGAAATCTTTCCTCAGAGAGAGGCAATTCTTACTGGTGGGGGTTGCTTTCACTTGATCTTCTTAGTCTGACAACTTTTGAAAACCTTCTTTGTTGAATAAGTAATATATGTACATGGTATAAATTTTAAACAAAAGAATAATAAGTCTTTCCTAACTTCTTCTTTGGCCAGAGACAAAAGTTCTTCCTGGTTATCTTTCCAGAGATAACCATGCACAGGAAAGGACCGTAATTGTTTTTATAATATTATCCTTTATTATGTTTTGGCTTTTCTAATCTCAGCTGTGATTGTCTTGTATCTTTCAGGTGGAGTGCTGTTCTCTTAGGAGCACCTGGGTTCTGGGGTCAGGGCAGGAATCTCTTGCTGACTCAACAGGGCTCTTAGGAAAGTCTTTTGAATTCTCGGAGCCTGGTTTCCCTCTCTGTAAAGCAGCAATAGTAATTATTTCTATTGGCACCTCATGTGAGAAATTAATGGAATAATGGATGTGAAACTGTTTGAAACAGTAAAGACTTATGTAAAAATGGTTTGAAAAGGAGGTGTCGACTGTTGAAAAATTAGGAAAAATTCTCAGACATTTGGTATCCTCGATGAAACAGTTTGATAAGCCCATGGATGTATAACCAAAACACAGAAGGATATAAATCAAGTTCTGGGTACGTCTAATTTATAAACAAAAGATACGCTCTTTGCAGACACACATCAACGTATTAAACATCTCTTCACAGACATCATTTAGAGGAGTGAGCAAATGTTTTCTATGAAGAATCAGACAGTAAATATTTTAGGCTTTTGAATGCTGTGGTCTCTGTTGCCACTACTTACTGTCATTGTAGCATGAAGGCTGCTGTACACAATAAGCAAACAAATGATCATAGCTGTGTTTCAATAAAACTTTTTTATTTAGGAGCATGGAAATTTGAATTTTATATAATTTTCACTAATCAAAAACATTTTCTTTTCAACCACATAAAAATGTGAAAGGCCGGCCGGGCACGGTGGCTCACGCCTGTAATCCCAGCACTTTGGGAGGCCAAGGCGGGTGGATCACTTGAGGTCGGGAGTTCAAGACCAGCCTGACCAACGTGGAGAAACCCGTCTCTACAAAAAATACAAAAAATTAGCCGGGCGTGGTAGTGCATGCCTGTAATGCCAGCTACTCAGGAGGCTGAGGCAGGAGAATCACTTGAACCCGGGAGACAGAGGTTGTGGCGAGCCGAGATTGCGCCATTGCACTCCAGCCTGTGCAACAAGAATGAAACTCTGTCTCAAAAAAAAAAAAAAAAAAAAAAAAAAATTGTGAAAGGCCAGGCACTATGGCTCACAACTGTAGTCCCAGCATTTTGGGAGGCTGAGGCAGGTGAAGCATTGAGACTATCCCGGGCAACATAGCCTCTGTCTGTACAAAAAAATAAAACAAACTAGCTGGGCATAGTGGCAAGTACCTGTGGTCCCAGCTGTTTGGGAGGCTGAGGTATGAGGATCTCTGAAGCCCAGGAGATTGAGGGGGCAGTGAGCCATGATTGTGATACTGCCCTCCAACCTGGGCAGCAGAGTAAGACCCTGTCTCACACAAACAAACAAAAAGTAAAAAAAAAAAAAAAAAAAAAAAAAAGTGTTTTAACTCTCCGCCCATACAAAAATGGGCTACAGTCCAAAATTGGCCCATGGGTCACAGTTTGCCAAACACTAATTTAGATCAAACTGTATATAGAAAAATGAACTTTTACCAACCAAAATTTTTATTTACTTAAGTTTTTAACACATTTTATGTAAGATTGGGCTGACTGTGTGGACATGGGCAGGCCGTGTTATCCTCTGAGCCTCACTTTTCCTCCTATAAAATAACGGAGGTACCATTCGATGGCCTCTTAGGAGCTTGCTTTTGCTAATATTTTGAGATTTAATGTTTCTGAATAACCTACCTCTTTTGGAGTTCATCTTTACTTATATGTGATATATACAATTCACCTGTGAAAACCATTCTCCCGGCAAGCTTTTGGCTTCTATTTTATTTTATTTTACTCTTTTGTTTGTATTTTTTAATGTAAAATATAATTTATTGTCCATATTTAAGATATACCACATGATGTTATGGATACATATAGACAGTAACATGGTTCCTATAGCAAAGCAGATTTACATATCCATCATTGCACATAGTTGCCCATGGTTTTTTGTTTTTTAATGTCAAGAGCGGCTAAAATCTGCCCATTCAGCAAATACAGCACACATTTATTAGCTGTAGTCCTCACGTTGTACCACATCCTCCAGATCTGCTACCTTACAACCTATGACCTACATCCCCTATTTCCTTCCCCCATTCCCCTCCCATGTCCCTGGTAACCTCTGTTTTATTCTCATCTCTGTATATTTCATTTATTTTTAAAGATTCTACATATAAGTGAGATTAGGCAACATTTTTCTTTCTGTGTTTGACCTATTTCACTTACTGGCCTCCAGGTTTATCCATTTTGTGGCAAATGGCAAGATCTTTTTCTTTTCTAAGGCTGAATAACACTTCATTGTGTATACAGTCCTACCTTAGTGTCTGTGGGGGTTTGGTTCTAGGACCTCCCAAGAATACCAGATCCACAGATGTTCAACTCCCTGACATAAGATCTACATTACATATCTAATATCTAATACAATGTAATATCTAATACAATGTAAATTTTATAAAAGTTGTTTTTCTGCATTACATAGGGAATAATGACGAAAAAATAAGCCTGTACATGTTCAGTATAGATGCAGTTTTTGTCTTAAATGTTTTCCATCTGTGGTTAGTTGAATCCACAGATGTGGAACTCATGGAGGGCAGACTGTGTATAGCACCGTTTCTCTATCCATTTGTTGATAATTGTCACTTAGGTTGTTTCCATATCTTGGCTATTGTGAATAATGTTACAATGAATGTGGAGTTCAGACGTGTTTACAAGGTGGTGAGTTCATTTTTGGGGGCATACGCCCAGATGAGGGATTGCTGGGTCTTGTGGTAATTCTATTTTTAACTTATTTAGAAATCTCCATACTGTTTTCAATAATGGTTACACTAATCCACATTTCCACCAATAGTGTAAAAGGGTTCTCTTTTCTTCACACCCTTGCCAACATTTGCTATCTCTTAACTCTTTGGTAATAGCTGTCCTCGTAGGTGTGAGGTGATATCTCATTGTGGTTTTGATTTACATTTCCCTGATTATTAATGATGCTGAGCACCTTTTTTATATACCTATTGGTCATGTTTCTGTCTTCTTTAGAGAAATGTCTATTCAAGTCCTCTGCCCATTTTAAAATCAGGTTATTTGTTTTTCTACTATTTAATTGTATGGGTTCTTTATACATCTTGGATACTGATCCCTTATCAGATGTATGGTTTGCAAATATTCTTTTCCCAATTCGTAGGTTTCCATTTTATTTTGCTGACTGTTTCCTTCATAGTGCAAAAGCATTAAATGCAGGGAAAACCAGAAGTGAATTTCTACATCTTTTTGGGTTCAGTTTGCCTTGGTTCGGAAGTTTCTATTAAATTAGGTGTTTCGGATGTGCATTACGCCTCCTGGGTATCATTTGGGACACTGCCATGTTATTACTGCACAGCCTAGTGAATCTGATCAGTGGGATTTTTCCCATCCAATGAGTTACAGTGGGCTGTAACTCATACTAAATGAGCACATCTATAAAACAGAGAACTAATACCTACCTTGTGGGCATGTGGTGAAACTTAATTAGTTAATGCTTCTAAAGAACTTTCAAATCCATGGATAAAATGTATTATTCAATTGCTAAGAGCTATCATTTTTTATTATTTCCTCTAGTATTTGCCAGTGAGTACTTTACTGTTAGGATATACTGGCAGTAATTTTGAAACAAGCTGGCATTTGACTTTGTTTGCAGAGTGCATGAAGCTACAGGTAACATTTTAATGAAATCTTTCCCTCCTCCCCACAGAGTCATTAGGTACACAGATACTGCCTCCTTCCCTTAAAGCTTTACACAGTTGAGTAGTATTTAAGTAACATCATCATTGCTATAAAAAGAATCAAAAGAAAGAATCTTTTTCCAACTAAGACCAAGTGCTTTAGTAACAATCCTTGTTTATAATTTTTTTTGATGCTAAGGCTATGTCTAACGGAAGGAAGAACAACAAGTTGTATTCAATAATTTACTAATAGTTGTAATTGACCTTTTATGTTGGTCAACATTATAGTTTAGATAAGAGCCACTTGAGACAGGCCCTAAGTTACTCTTGTATTATTTATATATATACATATATACACACACATACAGATACACACACAAACACACACACACGTAGCTTTGTCAAGGCTTATGATTTTTAGATGTCATGCCATTTAAGGCTCACTTGCAATAATATGAAAGCCAGCCAACATGTGATAATATGAATAGAAAGAACACTGGCCTGGAGGGAAGCCACCTCCTTAGAGACTCAGCTTTTCCCCTTCTTAGCAAGTTTCTTTTCTTTCTGCATTTCAGGTTTCTTGCTAAATTGGATGATTATACTTGATTTTCAAACTGTGCTTTTTGGAATTTAAGGCTTAGAACAGATGCTTCAAAATTTCTACCAACAGTTAAGTACTTTCCAACAAATATTAAAGACTTCTATGCCCAAGAACCCCCATTTATTGTTTCTTCTTATATATATTGTTTCCTTTTACATTTTTATCTGAAGATTTTTATGACTTAGGAAAGTAATTCTATTCTGTGACTCAAAAGATCCCTTCCAGTTCTGGCGTCCTATAATCTTTCCTCTCGAAGGAAGCTAAACACCACAAACTTTAACAAGACTTCCTAAAAATACGGCTCTTAGCACAGAGCCTATGGTCCGTTTAACAGAGAAGGAAAATGAGGCTGAATGCAGGGAGGTCTACCTTCTGAAAGGCACATTTGGTAAGTGGCAGAGGTGATATCTGAACCCAGGCAAATGGACTTTAGTGCCTCAATGCAATGTCAATGCCATATTGCCTACAGGTGTTTGGGGCACCATGCTAATAACTGTCAGGGGCCACAAATATGACACAAATTTTGTCCTCCTAGAGCTTATGGTCGTAATTTAAGCTGAAAGTAAATATGAGTGAAAGCACTGAAAGAAATGCCAGGCGGCCTGCACGTCGGTGGCCAGAGGAGAGGTGCAGAACATGGCTATTCTGGGAGTCCTGAGAAGAGGGCCATAGAAACTTGGCATCACTGAAGTGTCATTATAAAACCAGCCAAAAGCATTGTCAGCATTCCGCAAGATTTCCATTGCCTTATCCAAAGAAATAGGAGCGGGGGAGAGACGCTATAAAAGGAAGAATAAAGGAAACATCTATTTATCAGCTGTGTTCTCAGTCATCCCTCACTTGGCTGAGCTGACAGCCTATGATAATCAGGCTAAGGTGGCTTGTCAGGTAATTCTGTGCAGGCCCATAGCTCTCTGGCTTCCTATCCCCTCCCTTCTCCCACCTCCCTAGTCAGTAGTAGCACCCTCTTCATTGCCATTGCCCTTCTCCTCTCATGGCCTTTCTTAGTACCCTGGCCACACTGACTGTATCCTTGTTTCCATTTCTGCTTTTAATTTAGTACGATACAACTATAGCGTTTTGGAGTAGTCCTCTCTGATCACATCACTGTTGCTCTCCTGAGTGCCTGAGTCATCAGGGAGAAGTCCCCTGAAGTCACCTCTGCTGACCAGTACGGCTAGGTCACCTCATGGCACAGAAGAATTCAGCAGGCAGAGTGGCCAATAGCTATGACTCTTCCTCAAACTCTGCACCAATTCTGATACATACACATGCACCCACACCCATTTTCAGGGGACTAGACACTATCATATCCTTGACTCATGAAGGAGAAAAGAAGTAAAGATGTGGCGTGACACCTTGGAAGAGATTTATGAAACCATTTGTTAAGAGTTGACTTGTGCAGATTTCAACATGATGAAATGGTGGTAGTTTATATTGGTTGTTGAAATTTGTGCAGAGAACTTTCTGCAGTGATGGAAATGTCCTCTGTCTGGGCTGGCTAATATGGTGGCCACATGTGGCATTTGAACCCTGAAAATGTGGAACTTGAAGTAAAACCAAGGAAATACATTTCAACTTTTATTTAATTTCAAACATTTGACTAGTGGCTACCACATAGAACAGGCTAGCTATAGATCAAAGTATCCAAATATTCAGAACTGACAGTCTAGGGGGATCTAGTGTACCAATGCTAATACTAGCATTGTGTCTTCCTAGTTATATAACATATCTTATAAGGTGAGTTTCTGTACATTACATGATTGTATTTGAGCAGAAAGGTCTGAGTACATCAAGGATTTCTATCTTATAAATATTTATTGGAAGCACACATATGCCATTTATCCTCCAGCT
Source organism: Nomascus leucogenys (assembly GCF_006542625.1). Classification (NCBI taxonomy): domain Eukaryota; kingdom Metazoa; phylum Chordata; class Mammalia; order Primates; family Hylobatidae; genus Nomascus; species Nomascus leucogenys. The sequence continues at coordinate 113,703,520 of NC_044391.1, read as the reverse complement.
CCCTGTCTCAGCCTCAGAATCTTCCTCAGTGCAGTGTTTCGGGTAGCTAGTGTCAATTGGTTGTATTTGTGAAGAGAGAGACACCTGATTTCTATCTTTGAGGTGCTAGAGACAACATATATAGTGTACTCTGATACAGACATCATCAATGAAGACTTGATGACCAAATGATCTTTAAGGTCTGATCATGAGATTATATGATTCCATCAATTAAAAGATAACCAGTTCTACATCCTATCCAGACTTCTGCATAGAACTTCAGAAGAGAAACCACCTCTATAGCACTAACACATACTAAAAGGATGGCCCTCTACTTCCAATAAACTCCCTCCCCACACATAAAAAAAGAACAGAAAGAAAAAAATGTACAGCAAGATTTTGAACCATCTATTGGTTGAAGTGATATCAAATAACCGATTGTTTTCTCTGGTTTCTGGATTAATGTATACACAGTGTCAGGCCAAGTCATAAGCATTATAAAAACTTACTACGGCCCAGCACTTTTAGGTGCTGGTATAGTATAGGGTTTAATGACCAGTTATTAAGTATTGTAAAGCGATGTGGCAAAATCAACAAAGCTTTACCAGGTTGTACTTATGTTAAACAGTAATTCTCTGTGATATACGCAATACCATATATATTTATCAATTCCAGCATCAAAATGTACATGTGTATATGTAGGGATTTCAGTGATTTCACAGTGATTTTTAAAACACAATCAGGTTGGCCTAAAGCAAGAAGAGTTATGAGGAAAGAGGTACTTGAAAAAAATTAAAGCATTCTAAACACTATCACAGGGGACAAGTGATTCTAAATCATGTTATAGCTCTATCTTTTAAAACTGTAAGAATGTCTTACAATTATTATGTGCTTATAGTAATAGATCATAGTATTTTAAAAATTATTCTTGGCCAGGTATGGTGGCTCACGCCTGTAACTGCAGCACTTTGGGAGGCCGGGGTGGGTGGATCACTTGAGGTCAGGAGTTTGAGACCAGCTTGGCCAACATGGCAAAAACCCATCTCTACTAAACATACAAAAATCAGCCAGGTGTGGTGGCACGTGCCTGTAATCCCAGCTACTCAGGAGGCTGAGGCAAGAGAATCGCTTGAACCTGGGAGGCGGAGGTTGCAGTGAGTGGAGATCATGCCACTGCACTCCAGCCTGGGAAACAGAGTGAGACTCTGTCTCAAAAAAGAAAAAAAATTATTCTCATCCCTATTGTGAACTTATACCTAAAATCCGTTATTCTTTTTAAACGCTCACAGTTATTTTCTTCTTATATATATACATTAATTAATTTAGCTAATTAATTTTAAGTAATTTAAGTTTCTATAAAGTCATTTAAATATATAAAGTAATTTATTCATTTATTAGTGATTTATTGTACACCTTCTTGGAACAAAGTATACTGTAGTATACACTCTTAAGAGATAGTAAGGTATGGGGCTTCCTCTCTCAGATGTCGGTTTCTCCTTTTGGAATTAGGTGGGTGTGAATGTGTGTGCATATATGTATATATAGTCATCCCTCAGTATCCATGAGGACATCCTGTGGATACCAAAATCCATGGATGTGCAAGTCCTTTATATAAAATGGTGTAGTATTTGCATATAACCTATGCATATCCTCCCTGTATAATCTAAATCATGTCTAAATTAATTTTAATTTCTAATACAATGTGAATGCTATGTAGATAGTTGTTATACTGTATTATTTTTAAAATTAATTTTATTTTTATTGTATTACATTTTAATTTTATTTTTTGGATATTTTCAGTCTGCAGTTGGTTGAATCCATGGCTGTAGAACCCATGAATATGAGGGCTGACTGGACGTACGTGTATGTGCGCATGTGTATATGAATCTACATGTGTAGGCATCCTGTATACACAGGAAGAAAAAGATGAAAGAGAGAAAAAAGGAAAAAAGAGAAAAAGGAAGGAAGAATAAAGTATGATGAAAATTATATTTTGCTTCGTATCCTTTGAAGCAAAGAGGTAGTGCTGTGGTAATTGAGGAGACAGATTTATATCTGCACTAGGCCTTTAGGAATGAATTTAGACCTAAATGGATTTTGAGCATGCAGATATGAACTGAGCAGACAGGGATTTCAGGGGAAGCAACAATGATATACAGTTCTAAAAAGGTAGAGGAGATGAAGGCACCTATCTAATTCACCTTGGCTAAACATAAAGGTGCATGAAGAGTTGTTGAGATGTGAGAGAGGTTACTGAAAATGATGGCCAGGTGCCCAGTTCAGGTATCATGAGCAAGAAACCCTGAACTTTCAGCTGTTGGCTGAAGGGAGTTGAAGCGCCATATAGGACTGTCACAGATAGTTAATCCTGTGCTGGTTATTGTAAATGAAAAGAAATTGAATGAAGCAGGGGCTTTTGCAGGGTGGTACGGAATGACTCCAGTACTACAGCAGCACATCCTAACTTCTCTGACTTGGGCAGGATAATGTTATAGAAAAATGGAGTGAATTGGATAAGGGTTGAATACACTTTTGTTTTGGTCTTGGCTCCACATCCTATTACTTGTGTGATTTGGGGAATCTTTTAACTCTTCTGTAGTGATGAATCATGTTTTCCCAAATTAATGTCTGCCAAGAACCTAAGGATGCGATCTTATTTCGAAATAGGATCCTGAATTAAGATGAAGCCATATTAGCTTAAAGGGGGTCCCAAATCCAATGATTGATGTCCTCATAAGAAGAGGAGAGGCCGGGCGCGAGGGCTCACACCTGTAATCCCAACACTTTGGGAGGCCGAGGCAGGTGGATCACTTGAGGGCAGGAATTCGAAACCAGCCTGGCCAACATGGTGAAACCTTGTCTCTACTAAAAATACAAAAACTAGCTGGGCGTGGTCATGTGCACCTGTAATCCCAGCTACTGGGGAGGCTGAGGCAAGAGAATTGCTTGAACCTGGGAGGTGGAAGTTGCAGTAAGCCAAGATCGTGCCACTGCACTCCAGCCTGGGCAACAGAGGGAGACCCTGCCTCACCAAACAAACACAACACAACACAACACAACACAACAAAACAAAACAAAACAAAAAGGAGAGGGCACACAGAGAAAAATGCCAAAGTGGGGATGAAAGCAGAGGCTGAACTGATGCATCGATGAGCCAAGAACACCGAGTATTGCCTGCAACCACCGGAAGCTAGGAGAGCGGCATGGAATAGATTCCCCCTCAGAGCTTCTAGAAGGAACCACCCCTGCAGCATGTTGATTTCAGAGTTCTGGCTTCTATAACTATTAGAGAATACATTTCTGTTGTTTTAAGGTACCCCTTTGTGCTACTTTGTTATGACGACCCTAGGAAACAAATACACCTTCAAACTTTAGTTTACTTCATTGTAAAATGGGGATGATGATTTTTACCTCTGAGAGTTTTGATAAGAATTAATGAACCAGAATCAAAATTAAGAATATATTTGTCAAATTTAAAGTGCTCTACAAATATCTGCGAATTTAAGAATCCATTTTCTAGTGTTGGGAAATATATCTAACCGTTACTGAGCATTAACTGTGTATCAACCAAAGCATCAAGCACATCATGCCTGCTATCTCGCAGTAGAATTAGCAATATTTAGTTGTCATTTTACCTGCTTGGCATTTGAAGCTTAATGTCAACAAAATTTTGTAAGTCTTTACTTACTGGGGGAAAAAGTGAGTGCAGTGGTTAAAATGGAATGATTAATGCATTTTTACTTTCTGGCAGTGTTTTTCTTTTAGTCAAAATCATTTCTTTTTCTCTACAGATAAGCAAAATTGCTATGCTATGGTTTAATAAGTAAAATATGTACATCAAGTTAAAATAAAAATTTCAGTGGGTGTTGAATTCCATGCTCTGGTTTTCAATTACTACTCACCCTCTCTTAGGAAAGTCACACTTCTCATCTGCCTTGGATTAGATGGGGGGGAAGGAGCTCCATGTACCACATAGTAAGTGTAATCTGGAGTTCCAGGAGAAAATGTATGTGTAAAGCTATTTAGCCCAGTTCATCTTTAGATGATTTGGCAACTATTGGCTAATTTGTTTGCGTTGGTCTCCTGAGAGAACTATGAGTTGTGTTCTTTTGTAACATGGAAGCTGAAATGGAGCAGTTCAGTGATTTACTAAATAAGTAAAAGGAGCAGATGTGGCTGCCGGAGCTGGACTCCCAGGATTTTAGGACTCTACTCATTGATGAGCTTCCCCCACTAGCATGTGAAGACCCCAGGCGGCACCCACAAACTATTCCTCACCATGCTTTAAATGGCCAAAGGATTTTTTTATGTTTATATTCTATCACATTTATATTCTATTCTAAACCCATGTGCTCTGTCTTTAGCCTTCCAGTTTCCATTCCACTGCCTTATATGCAGAAATACAATGATAATTATAATGGGGTATGCCCCCTGCCTTCAATGTGCCATGTCTAGTAATGGAGAGAGGAAGTTAAATCACAGTGTGTGAAGTGGCATGCCATTTTTTAGAGCTCAAGTTTAAATAGACAAGACCACTTACTTTCAGCAAGAATGTGGAGGAATTATGTAGATCAAAACATCCAGGTGCTAAACTTGCCCACTGGTATGGTACAAGGAGTTAGGAAAATTACCCAGGTATGGCTGCAAATGAGGGCTCAATCTGGTGAACAAATGATGTTAGCAAGATTTTCAGTTACAGTTGAACAGTTGCTGTGGGAAGCCAGGAGTGCTATACCGGATGAAGTGGCATTATGTTCCACTAGTTGGGCTGGATGTCGTGATGGATGCTAGAAGGGTGTGAGGACACGGTTAGTCTCAAATATCCAGACACTGGCATCAGAGTAGCAGGACCTAGTGACTAGCCTGAAGTTTAGGAATAGGACTCTTTTCTATGAAAGGGGAAGTGAAAAGCAAATTCGGGCCAGCAAATAGATGGAGGACACTGAACTCTGAAGCAGGTTACCAAAAAAAGATCCTTCTTATAAGAACAAGGCAAAAAAGTGGCAATGGCTCAGGAACTGGAGAAAGAGATAAGGAATAAGCTGCTGGCAAGAAGGACTTGATACTTAACGGACTCCAGAATATGGAACTGGAGACAGTTTAGTAAATTGTGTCACGAGGCAAAATTTCGGAGGAAAGCTAGAATTGGAAGTGCCTGCAGATGTGAAACATGGCTTTAGCCTCAGCTGTTGGGGGTAGGAAGAGTGAAGAAGTTTGGAACCAGGCTAGGCCATAATATAGTTTTTTTAAGAAAAAAAAAAAAAGTGGGCCGGGTGCGGTGGCTCACGCCTGTAATCCTGGCACTTTGGGAGGTCGAGGCGGGCGGATCACGAGGTCAGGAGATTAAGACCATCCTGGCTAACATGGTGAAACCCTGTCTCTACTAAAAATACAAACAAAAAATTAGCCGGTCGTGGTGGCAGGCGCCTGTAGTCCCAGCTACTCGGGAGGCTGAGGCAGGAGAATGGGGTGAACCTGGAAGGCGGAGCTTGCAGTGAGCCGAGATCGCGCCACTGCACTCCAGCCTGGGTGACAGAGGGAGACTCCATCTAAAAAAAAAAAAAAAAAAAAGAAAAGTGAATTTTTGTGTAGCAACAATGTGTCACACAGGGTTAAGAGCACAGGAAGGGTGGAAGAGTTCTAGTTCAGCCTTCGTTAGTTATCAGGAGCATGACCCTGGGTAATTTTTTTTTTTTAACCTTGATTTCTGTATCTATAAAATGAAAGCATTTCTCTATATTAATAGTTCCCAAATGGCAGGCCATGGGCTGTGTGTTAGGCTGTTCTCGCATTGCTATAAAGAAATACCTGAGACTGGGTAATTTATAAAGAAAAGAGATTTAATTGGCTCATGGTTTTGCAGGCTGTACAGGAAGCATGACGCTGGCATCTACTTGGCTTCTGGGGAGGCCCCAGGAAACTTACAATGATGGCAGAAGCCAAAGAGGGACCAGGCGCATCACATGGCCAGAGCAGGAGCAAGAGAGGGGGGCAGGGAGGTAGCCCACACTTTTAAATAACCAGATTTCTTGAAACTCACTCACTATCACGAGGACAGCACCAAGGGAATGGTGTGAAACCATCCATAAGAAATCCACCCCATGATCCAATCACCTCCCACCGGGCCCCACTTACGATACTGGGGATTCCAATTCAACATGCGATTTGGGCCGGAACACATCCAGACTATCTCAGGCTGGCACTAAGTTGCTAATAAGGATCACCTAGGGAGCATGTTAAAAATACATGTTCTTGTGGTATATCCTCGCAGATTGTGCCTGAAATAGTCATGGGTAGATCCCAGAAATCTGTGCTTTGAACAGGCACTCCACGTGGTTCTGAGGTAGGAATGGAGATAAGGCTATCTTAGCCTAGAGACCGTCAAGTCTCTGCAACATTCTGTTTTTATTATTTTCTCTTCTCATCATTTGCCTTTGGACTTTTTTGTGTTCATGAATTGGGATGATGCTCAAAGATCCAATAAAGAAGTTTATTGGCACACTCTTTCCAGCAGTCACTTGAAGTCTGGGAGCCAAATGATGCAGGGAAGTTAGTTTTTATGGCTTTCTCAGCCCCAGCAGCACAAAAAATCAAAAGTCTAATGTAGAATCTGTTTTCATCTGACTTCTGAGCCCGTTTTTGCAGATGCAGAAGTTTGCATTCTTGAGATCGCTGGTTTCCTTCTTCTATGTTATGAGGCTTTTCTGAAGCCTTAAACTAGTAATATCTCCCCAGCATTTCAAACTCTTTAGAGAAAAAGTTTTCACAAGTAAACATAGGAGCAGTCATGGTGGTGATTAGGTGATTTCTACAGTCATGGAGGACAAGGGAAAAACTTTCCGGAGTTTGTCTTAGATGAAGTAAATCAACTTGCTGTGTTCAGTGGGTTACTTTTGGAGGACAGAATACGCTCTAGGGCCCACATGTTACCTTGTTCTCCAGAAATAGCATTTCCTACTCATTAAGCAAATTAATTCCTTTTCTTTCAGAAGATAAATAATTTACAGATTCTTCCTAGATTCTAAACCTCATAGTCAGTCATGATAGTCTGTTTTATCTTATATTCATATAAAGTTAAAATTAAAGATTACTAGAAACTTTGTAGTTTATAGAAACCATATTCCAGAGAGAGGAAACAGTTTGCTCAAGATCACACAGTGAATTGGTGGCAAAACCAGTCTCAGCCTCTGGTTCTTAGCTGTACATTCAGTGGCCAATAAAAATAATAAGAATATTCTCCATACCTATATTAGTCAGGGTTCTCCAGAGAAGCGGAACCAATAGGATTATGTGTGTATGTATATATATATTAATATCTATATAGGAAGGAATGGTAAAAACCACAATTACTTTTGCGTCAACTTATATAGTAAAAAGTATATATTTATGTATATATGTGTATATATTTATGTATATATGTGTATATATGTATTTATGTATATATTTATGTGTATATATACATAAATGTACATATACTTTTTTAATGTATATATTTGCTACATATACGTTAAATCTGTAATGAAATCACAGGCTCACAGTGTCCTCCATCTATTTGCTGGCCCGAATTTTCTTTATATATTTATGTATATATATGAAACTTTGGTTGGGATGAAAAATAATATATATATACATATATACTAATATATATACATACATGTCTGTGTATGTGTGTGTGTGTGTATATATATGTATTTATATATATATATAGAAACTTTGGTTGGAATGAAAAATAATATATATATACATATATACTAATATATATACATACATGTCTGTGTATGTGTGTGTGTGTATATATATATATTTTTATATATATATATTTATATATATATATATTTTTATGTATATATATATATGTTCCTTTGGTTGGAATGAAAAATTGCATAGCCCCTCTGGAAAAACAGTTTGGCAGTTTTTATTTATGTTATGCTCTTGAGTTTTATTCCAGAAAAACGAAAAGTATATTCCCACAAGAACCTGTATATGATTGTTCATAGCAGCTTTGTCTAAAATAGCTCTGAAGTAGAAACAGCCTAAATATCCTAAAACAGGAGAATGGTTTGACAAACTGTTTACATTCATACCATGAAATACTACTCGACAATAAAAAGAAGCAAACTATTGGTATCTAACAACATGGATGAATCTCCAGGGAATTACACTGAGTGAAAAAAGCCAGTCGCAAAAGGTTATTTACTATATAATCACGTTCATATAATGTTTTTTAAATGACAAAATTTTAGAAGTGGAAAACAGATTAGTGGTTTCCAGAGGTTAGAGATCAGTTGGTAGTGTGGGCAAAGGAAAGGAGAGTATGTTTATAGAAGAGCAACATGAAAGATACCTGTGACAAAACTAATTTTGATTGTGGTGGCCTCCACATGAACCTCTACATATGATAAAATTGTATATAACTAACACACACACACACATATATACAGAGTACAAGTCAAACTGAGGAGGTCTGTGAATTATACAAATGTTAATATCTTGGTAGTAAGACTGTAATAGTTTTGCAAAATGTTACCATTGGGGGAAACTACATAAAGTATACACAGATTCTCTCTACATTATTTCTTACAGTTGCCTGTGAATCTACAATTATCTTGTAAAAATTTCAAATAAATGATATCCCTACTAATAAGCAAGTTAGAAAACTGTTAGTATTTTTCTTATGCCTCAAAAGGATATTTTTATATTTCTATTGCTGGCAAGGACAGAGGAAAATAGCTACTTCTATACTGTACTGATGGGAGTAGAAATTGTTGTACTTTTAACAATAATTTGATATATTTATTCCTTTGGCATGATAATTTCACACCTGCGAAATTTTCCTGGGAAAATAATCAGAAAAATGAATAAAATTTACATATAAGTGTTTTATTATAGTATGCAGTATAGTGTATTATGATAGCAATAAAACTAAAAATAACCTTCACAATAAAATATAGTATTTTACATGTTTTATTAAAATTGTATTTTCCAACAATATTTGTTAATTGGAGAAATGCCCCTGAGACAATACTAAGTACAAAATATAAGATACAATTTTATTGATTATATTACAAACTATATATCAAAATAGATATCTGACTCCTATGCTTACTAGCTGTGTTATTGGGTGAATTGCTAAACCTCTCTAAGAACTTGTTATCTGTGCAATAGGGATATAATAGGAATCGTTCATTTTCTTTTTTAATTAAATGATTATAGCTCTTCCAAGCATATCCTAGCAGGTAGATTTTTAAGCTGATAATAAATAGCGGTTGTATTTGGTTAGTAGTAATACTTCTCATATTTACACTCTTCTGTATTTTAAAAATCTTTAACAATGAGCATGAGCATGTGATACTTTTTGTTTAAAAATACTTACTATAGATCAGGCATAGTGCTCATGCCTGTAACCCCCGCACTTTGGGAGGCTGAGGTGAGAGGATTGCTTGAGGCCGGGAGTTTGACATCAGCCTGGGCAACGTAGTGAGACACCACCTCTACCAAAATTTTTTTAAAAATTAACTGGACATGGTGGAACACAGCTAGCTACTGAGGAGGCTGAGGTGGGAGGACTGTTTGAGCCCAGGAGTTGGAGGCTGCGGTGAGCTACGATAGCACCACTGCACTTCAGCCTGGGTGACAGAGGAAGGCCCATTCTCTAAATAAATCAATAAACAAACAAACAAACTGGCATGTATATGTAGTGTTTAACTTATTCCTTCTTACTCTAATGATGACTAATTCCTGTCGATACTTTATATCCAAAATGCCTACAGTTAGTCCATTTCTGAGAGAAAAAGACATGCAAATTTCTACCCAGCTGAAATTTTCCTTATAGATTCTCTTGGATAGTGACAGAGTCTTTGAATGCAGTATTTAATTTTTAATTTTAACTATGCCCAAATGTAGGGTGTATACTTAAGGAATATGATTTGATCCTGAAGAGCAGAAAAAAAGCATTGAAAAATATTTACTGTTAATTTTGGTAGTAGATAATTAATTGACTGCCTGGAAAATTAATCACTGATGAGACCATGAAATAAATAACATACGCTAATTATTTCAAAAAGATTGAGATGATACATTGGTGATTGGAATTGAAACCTCGAACCACTTACTGGGTCAGGTTATGAAGCATTTAATCATTTACTTATTCTTGGTGAGCATTTAATTTGTCTTAAAAATGGCAGTCATTATAGCAGCCGTGAGAAAATTTTGTAGACTTTATGCATTGCAGCACTGTCAGAGCAAAGAGCAATCTGAGGAAATAAGAAGCTACAGAATGCGAGTCAACAGGGACTGTCTCATCTTTCTAATATCATCTGTTTATCTAATTTTACCCAACAAGCTGGTTATCAATTTACTTTTAACCCTTTAATCCTAACCTTGGGATCTTGTGAAAAATTGCAGTTCATGTATTAGGTTTTTTTTTTTTTATACTTTAAGTTTTAGGGTACATGTGCAAAATGTGCAGGTTTGTTACATATGTATCCATGTGCCATGTTGGTGTGCTGCACCCATTAACTCGTCATTTAGCATTAGGTATATCTCCTAATGCTATCCCTCCCCCCTCCCCCCACCCCACAACAGTCCCCAGAGTGTGATGTTCCCCTTCCTGTGTCCATGCGTTCTCATTGTTCAATTCCCACCTATGAGTGAGAACATGCGGTGTTTGGTTTTTTGTCCTTGCGATAGTTTTTAAAGTTTAGAAACATGACATCTAATAACTGTTTTGCCCATTATTTGTTTCCATTTGTATTTGTTCATGCCCTTTTCCTTTTTAATATATTTTGTGTTTTTCTTTTCAATATTTTATTACCTAAATACCCTTTGGGATAATCTAGACACCTGGTAACAAAGTACGTGAAAAAATATGACTTTTTAAAAAGAAGTTTATTTTCTGAAAATAGAGATTTTTTCCTTTATGTATTTGCTCAGTTTTTAAGAAAAAACCTAGAATCTGTATTGCTTTCTGAATATCATTAGTGTTTGACACCAATGTTTCTTGTTTAATTTTTAAAAGCCAGTAACAGCCTGAACTTACTAGGTTCTCATTTTTAAATTTTTAATATAGAAAAATAATTTCAAAACAGAAAACATTCAAGTGGCTATTAAACATATGGAAATATGCCCAATCTCAATCTTAATAAGAGAAAAGCAAACTAAAAATTAAACATCAATATACCATTTTTAAATCCACAAATTTTCAAAGATGAGAAAATTTTATAACACACTCTATTGACTCAGTTGCAAGGGGAGCAGGCCTCATAATACAAGTATGAGAATAGGTATAATATTTATCAAGGACAATTTGGCAATATCTGTCAAAATTAAAGATATACATATTTTGATCCAGAAATCCTACTTCCAGGAATTTACCTCAGATATCTTGGGACATGTGAAAGATGATTATGTAAAGTAATACATCATAGAATCATCTATAAAAGCAAAAGATTAGACACAACCTAAGTACTAACTAATGGTGGCACATCTGTAAAATGAAAACCTATATATTTGAAACATAACAAAGCTTTTAATATGCTATATGGAGTATTTCCCAAGCTTGTTAAGTAGACAGAGCAAAGGTACAGGACTATGACAGTAGTCTGCACCGTATTTGCTTCTTATTAATGTTTTCATAAAGTGTCTCTGGAAGAATGCAGCAAAACATGACAAAATGGCTGCCCTATGGAAGGGTACTGATAGATCACAAATAGGGGATAGAGACTTTTAAAACTTATGGTCTCTTACACCTTTTGGCTTTTAAACTATGTGATTATGCTACCTAATCAAAAAAATAATTTTACAATCATTGTATACACACATAATGGAAATATAGTAAACAGAAATGTTTAAAAGCAACTTTCTCATTGCTACGAAGCTAATTTTTTCCTAATGTAGTCCTTTAACAAGGAAGATGCTATATAATTATTTTATAATACTGATGAAAAATGATTTTTTAAAGTTTAGAGAGAATAAAGCTTTGCAGCATTAAAGTCAGTTTATTACTTCTACTTGTATTATTCACATGAGAAAAAATATAAATGAACACCTAAATAAGTGAATCACTTTCCCCCTTCTCCTTCCTCCTCTTCTCTCTGCTCCTCCTCTTCATCTTCTTGTCTAGTTTATCTGTAGCATTGGCTGGTATTGGAAGGATTTTCAAAATACATTCACAAAATATGGGTATGTGCATGACAATTGTAAATTAATATTTAGATATTCATCTAAATTATGTTTTTTCTGTGTTGATATAAATAGAAACAGGCCTAACTGCCTTTCTGCACATACCACCCTTATTTTAATAGGGATTTTATTAGTTTTTCATTCAGTTTCATTTGGGATTTTTTTTTAACTAAGAGATTGTTCCACATTTGCTACTGGGTTGTATGCCCTATATATATTTCTATGGAAAGTATTAGCACATTTCATTAATTTTTGCTATCATCAACTCTAAAGAAAATATGGAAAAAAGGAACTTAAACCACGGAGCCTCATAATGTCACGTCATCTCAATCTAGTTCAAGATATGGTGTGTTTTCACATTTAATTAACCTTCTGTCAAATCCTGTTTAATAATCTAGTCTTAAAATTGATGATATAGTCGAGCATGTTTTTGCAGGCTCCATAAACTAATTACTTTTTCAAACATGCAGTTTTGGCAACTAGTCATGATTACTTCTGAGACTCCTAAAAGGGGTTGTCAAAGAAGGGCTCAGATCTGATGCGCCATGAAAAAATCCAATAGGGAATGATAGCCGAGAGAGAGGTGAATTTGGTGAAGTTATTGGACTTCCTTGGTCTCTGGCTACTTTTCTTACAGACTCTCCTCCTTCTGCTGAATCCGCACTACAGTGACTCATTTATGTTCTTGACACCTAAGGAGGACAGCATTCTGCTGTAGGCAAACGTATGAAAGAACCTAATGGCAGTCTGGTTTCCTTCATTCATAGAGCCTTGCTCTTTCTGCAAAACAAAACCAATACATCTGGATAAAAAACAGAATACAAAACAAACACCAGGGACCATGTATAAAACAAAAGAGCAATCACAATTTTTAGGGCATTACATTTACAGGACTATGAAGAAATTCAGTTGACCTTGTGGCATCACCCCCAAATCTGTATTAGTAGCAGTTTATACTGGCATTCAGATACCAAGTATCACAACATGTAATTTTAGCAAACATTGTAATCCCCTGATCGGAAATTCCATCCAGAGTTGTTCACAAAAAGCATATTTGGCTTGCTTAAATTGTTTACTTTCTTTTGTCTCATCAGAAAAAGGATGATACCACCCTCTGTGCATTTGTAGTCCATTTGGTACTGACTTCCCTTTTGCCTTGTTATTAGTTGTTTTCATGTCAACATGAACACGAACGTGAACAAACTGAGGACAAAGACCACGTTATTTCTATCTTTATCTACCATAACCTCTAGCAGAGGACCTGGCTTATAGCTGTTACGTGGTTGATGTTTATCTGATTGAATTGAATAATGAGTGACACTTTTGTTATTCAAATGTAAACAGAGGGGAAAGGAAGGGAGATATGCCAGGTTTGAAATAGAAATTGGTTTTATTTCTAATATAGTAAGTGCTTGCTGCAAATGTCATAAGCCAGAAAGATTGTTCTGTGGTCCCTGGATCTAGGAGAGAAGACGCCACTGACTTGCTCTCCTTGGTTGTCCAGGAAGGCCACCCTAAGAAAACAACAAAACCTTGATTTCTTTAGCCACGTGTGTGTGTGTGTGTGTGTGTGTGTGTGTGTGTCTGTGTATAAGTGTGTGTGCATTTGGGTCCTCGCCTGATGAAGAAAAGTGAGAAATCTGTTTATATGTGGGTACTAGGTGTTTCATAGTTTATGAAATGCATCTGTGCTTTTCCATGACCATATTTGATGTTCAAAACAATATGAGAATACTTTGTCTAGTTTACAATTATGTAAACTAAGCTTCAGAACAGTTAAGTGATTTGCCTAAGTTCTCTTAGTTAGTAAAGATCGGAACCAAGACTGGGGTAAACTTGAATTATGTGGGGACCTGCCTTGAACTCCACAGTGATTCCCACTGACTGGTGGTCCCTGCCCGTCCTTTTCCTGGTCACTGTTTCCATGAGAGAATGTTGTATGTCTTGGGCATCTTAGGGTAGTGTGAGGATTGAAAACATCTGACCCAAGGATTGGACTCCTAGTTTAGTGGTTTCTGCTCAGGGCATTCTACTAATGACACACCTACTGTCTCATGGGTTAGGTGATAACTCTAAAGAATGGCTCCACGTGAGGTTGAAAGGAGCACCCCTGGATGACTCTGTTCCCACATGTCTCTTTCTTTCCCTTTGGACTGCTCCATAGCCTTCTTGTCTCTCAGTTGCTACATTTTGCTTGATACCCTTGGGCTGAGGGAGGGCATGCTGTGGAAATGATTACATCTACATACCAGTTGGCACAGAGAAACCATGCTGTGCATATTTATTTGTGCCCATGCCATTTGACAACAGCAAAATTTAGTACTTGGCTTGCATTTGTAAAGAAATTGGAAAAGAGGCCTTTTCCTCAGTGGGCTACTCACCAACAACTGGAAAGATCTGAGTTCTCAGTCCTGGATGGCAGCAACTTTCTTCATATACATCTGGCATTATTTGACTTCTCGTCACAGGGTAAATATTTGGGATAGAAGATATGTACCAATTTCCCTTATTGCCCCCAAAGAACTTGCATTATATCATTTCCACTAGTGGCATTGGAGCACAGTACCAAGCATCTTGCCAAGCTTTCCAGATTTCTTGAGGCCCCTTCTGGTTCTGAGAGCTACAGTTCTTAGGGCTGGAGGCAGGAGGATGTGTGCAAGGGTATGTTCCTTTTTTTTTTGTATTTGTATCTTGCCTAAGATATTGCCTAAAACTAAATTTAACCCTGTTACTTCCCGAAACAAAAGACACAATTTTCTCATCAATAAGAATATCTCCTCTGTGACAGGCACTATGCTCCACGAGTTATCTATATTATCTGTACTCTAAAATAGCCCTGCAGAGTAGGTGCTATTATTCCCAAAATATTATGAGGAAAATGAGGGACTCCATATTTTCTCTAAGATCACAGTGGCAGAACTTGAATTCCAAATGGTTCTTGGTGGGCTTCAAAGCCCATGCTTTTTCTGGTATGCCTTACTGCATAACTGAACTAAACAGAAACTTAGTTTTACAAAAGGTGACAATTTCACACAGTAACTTGGACCCAACCTGCTACCTATGGGAAAAAAATTCTGGACAGAAAATAAATTATACAAGAAAAAAGAATTTCATTGAGGAAGTACATTTCTCTATTAAATTTTTGAGGAAGGAAATTTATTTATGAAAATTAACCAGCTAAATGCAGGCAGGAAAGGTGACGGAAAAGCGCACATATCATTTTGGGGGTGGGTGAAAACAAAAGCAATGGTTTTTAATGGATTTAAAGTCAACAATGGATTGCTTGAAGAGAATGCAAGGTTTAGGGGAGGAGATGTTTGAAATTATCAAGTCATATAGAATTATATCCCCTTAATTTACATGAATAAAAATATATAAGTAGTATGTTAGAGTCAGATGATGCTGGGAGTTAATTCTCCAACTTTGCAGATGGAGGCTTATGACCTGGAGCTCATACTGGTATATACGTAGACCTAGAACCTGAGCTTACTGAGCTTGAGCCCAGGTCTCCTTTTGTGAGCTGCCATGATAGGCTTTGGTAGGGAAGTAGACATCCCAGTTCTTTCAACTTGCCTCAAAAATGAATCCAGAGCTCACTGCATTGATGTTGGGAGGCTCAAAGCTGGGTCCACGGCAGTTCAGACATTTTGATGTTAAGAATATATCTGGGGACAATTCTGAAACCAAATAGACCTCATAAATAAAATAAGAGTGAGTCTTATAGACTAATGTTCTTAGTGAATGATATACTCAGGGAGGACACAGCACATTAAGTTTCAGAACGTAAAAGCTACGTAATGTGGCCTCTTGATCAGCAGCTTGCCAGGCGAGAAGCTGGGGCAGCAGGTTGGTGGTATGCTGGCTAGCTTAGACAGGGTGGCATTTTTCCTACTGTATAGTTTTTTTATGCAGAGCACACTCCAAGCAAATGATTCTCAGCAGGGAAGGATGCAGATTTTCTCTAGTGTGTTACAGCTACTGGGGTAGATGAAATATGGGCCCTGGAAGTCTTTTTGGCAAACTCTCCAATTACTGTAAGGAGTGCTTATAAAAGGAAGAAGAATGTGGGCTCTTTCTTAGTCTATTGAAACCTTGAAATATTTTTCAGGTTTGAGTGTGTGTGTGTGCACGCGGGTGTGTGTAATTGATCTTGTTAAACTGAATCATGAATTTTTTTGTGTGTGAATTCAAGGCCAGAATGTATTTTCACGTCCCTCTCAATGAGGAGGATGAGAGTGAGGTCGGCAAAAATGGAGTGTTCACAGGAAGTGGATGCCAATGGGAGTGAACCTGTGTTATGGGGGATTTGAATAAGAGTTCCAGTAAGCTCTTCTCACCCACTGAGCAAAAATGACCACAAGGTATCCCGGTCTGAAACAATCAATAGGTTTCTCAATAAATATTTTTGTCCTTTCAACCCATTTCAGCTACCTCTCCCCAAGGGTTAAGGAGAAGCTATCAACTTGTTGGTTTGGGAACTGATTAAACTCCATTGCTAAAATCCATTCTTCTGCTCCAGCTGAAAATTCGCCCAGCAGGAGATGGTTTCCTGATTGAAGATATGACAAAAGAAAACGTAGGTCTAACAAATATTCCTAATTATTTTTTCAAGATGTAAAGAATTTATGGCCAAATAAGTTTGGAATAGAGCGATGTATCTCCAATTTCCCACATTATAGGAAAATCAAAAAAGCAAAATCAAAGAACTTCCCATAGAGTGTCAGAACTGGGTTTACTACTTGGATTCTAAAATCTCATACCTGAGCAAGATGCAGAGGTAACAGTCCTCAAATTACTCCCAGCCCAAAGTTGCCAATAAAAGTTCTGAGGTCAGTAAAGGCCATGGCTATGACACCAAATGCTTCAAAGATGTCAGCAGGAGGTGCTCAGGGGAAGCTTGGCTAGAGCGACTGATGGGAATGCCAGTCAAGGCCCAGATGTACTTCTTCAGCCTTGTCCTGCACCTTCCCGCCATACGCACTAGTCTAATCACCTTTCCCAGTTCCTGCCCACACTTTCACTTCTCTTTGCTTTTCGTATATGCTTTTTTTTTCTGTGCCTGGAAATGCATGCTCCTTCTTTGAGGCCCAGTTCAAACATCACCTGTTCTGTAACATCTCTTTGAGATTCCCACCCATGGGGGGAGGAAGGAGGAATAAATTTCTCTCTCATCTCATCTCATTTGCCTGATAGAGGTTACAGGCAGCCAATTAAAAAATCCAATAACATGTTAACCACTTAAAACAGGACTACTAAAAAATATGTATATGTAAATTAGCAAATGTTTACCAATTAAATTAGCCTTTAATTAGCTAATTTAATTAGCAAACATTTACCAATCCCTTATATATATTTTATATATATTATATATTGACATATATATTTTTTATAGGCCTATTTTAAGTGGTTAACATGTTATATGATTTTTTAATTGGCTGGCTGGAACCTCTCTCCGACTGTAAGCCAGGTCTTATCTGTGCATTCCCAGTCCCTAGCAAGTGTTTCTCGCTTGGTAGGGATTGGTGAACATTTGCTAATTTAAGGCAGATTCTTGGAACTGTTCTCACCCAAAGAGCAAATCCTCTCATTATTTTTTTTTAGTATTATGAGACAGTCAAGCTTTGATCTATGAAGGCAGAAGCCACATTTGTAATTGAACAGGGTTATTACCTTTCTTTTTCATCTGTGAATCTGATCTGGAAGACTTAGCAGCTTCAAATGAGACTGAAATTAAAATTTTGAAGCCGTCCATTTCTGAGCCAGAGTTTTAGAGAGAATATTTTTGGCTTTAATTCTGAGGAGAAATCGGTCAAATTTATTATTGATATGCTGCCATTCTAATACATTAACTCTTCTCATCTTGTCTATCATACTGTATAAGTCTCCTTCCTTCCTTCCTTCCTTCTTTTCACCTAGAAGTGATAATTAATTTTTAAAAGTAAATCTATTTATTATCTTGCCTTACATCAAATGGCACTAATCTGCCAAAGCTTGATGGACTTGAGTTTGAGGTCATGGGATACACATTGAGTTTAGAGACGTGTACCAGTTTGGAATCCAGTTCTACTAGCAGTAGCATTCTCTGGTTAACTTAGCGGACTTTAGAATTTTTTTTTTTTTTTTTTTTTTAGGTTCCCTATGATCTCTCTTTATAAAAGAATGTACTCTTTTTCACCTTAGTGATTCCACTGTAAAATCAGAAAAACGTACAATAAGAAAGGACCTTGGCCGTCCCTTCGACAAGCCCTCTACCATTCCTATAAGGGGTTGCTTATGTTCATCTTGAATACTTCCATTCAAAGCAATTTATTATCTTTCAAGTTAGCACATTCCTTTGTTAGTCAACCTCAATTCTTCTTTGCCACTGGGTATACAGATGGAGTCATATTTATATCAATAACCCAAATTTATTTTCCTTTCCTATATATATGTTCTTAAAATACCTAGGATAGCTGGAGTACTCCCAGCATTTCTGGGTATGTCTGGATTTTGTGTGGAGGGTATTTCCAGAGTATTCATAAACTACCATGTGGGTTTCAGACCCTGTTCAGCATCTACCCAGTTTTTCCTCCCTACTTAGCATTTTCTTTGTCAATTTCTTCTCATCTCAATAATCTCTACTAAAATTCTTCTACCTGGTGGTTGTTGGACTAGCACTATCAAAATTACGTGACAGCTCATTTGAAAGGTGGAATCTTGGGTCCCACCTCAGACCCACTGAATTGGATCAGCATTTTAATAAGAGCCTCAGGTCGGTTGTATTCTTATATAAGTTTGAGAGGCATTGGTCTGTCTAAATAGTGCCTTATGATGCCTGTGGCTTTGCCCATTCTTATAACACCAATTTCAAGACTAAAAGAGGTGCTTCTGGATGATTTCCAAACCAGAATGGTCAAGTTGGAGAAGGTTCTGCACAGAAAGTGGGAGAATGACTTCTCCAATTTTATGACCCCCTTTATCACTTTGCAGTGTCCTAGGCAGCCATGTCCTGAACCCCACTCTATCTGTGGAGCTTTTCATAAAAATTGATCCTCCAACCTCCCACCTCCCCCACTTTCCTTCTGAGGGATCCTGGAAATGCTATCTACACCATTATGTTTTTTCCAATGACTTTTTCAAACTTCTCTTTAAGCTCTTAATATATCCCTAGACTATTCTCCTTCAGTCTGAAATTTAAAAGCTTACCTAGAAATCAGTTGGTGCCAAGACCCTTATGGACCCACATACATCACACACATGCAAATAAGCCTGAATTCCTTCTGGATTTAACTGGACCAGCCCATATTCATTTCTATTGTACTGACATTATACCTTCCAAAAACTTCTTTATTATCTAATTTTTGTCTTCTGAAGCCATGAAGAAATATACTTTTAACCTCTCTTCCATGTAACTGTTCTTTAGGTATTTGAAGCTCATTTTTATGCCCCTGTCCCCCAAACTTTCTCATTTCTACACTGCAAATTCTCACATCTCTCACATTTTTCTCATGTTTGATTTTTCAGTTATTTGTCCAGAATATAGCTTAACTCTCTAAGACTGGATGATACAAATTGATCACAAAATAAATTGATGATCACAAGCAGGAGATAGCAGAAGGCAGAGAGTAACAACACAGGACATTCTCATATACATGAGGGTGTACATAATGCCACAGAAGATTTCCACTTGCAACCAAGCTGGAAAAGAACTCTCTTATTTTACTACCTCTCATGCATCAAACAGATGAGCTACTCCTCTTCTCAAAATATCACTGCCCATATTACTTTTTTTCACCAGTTTATTTATATTCTAGATTTTAGTTTCTCAGCACTTATGCTGAGAACTCTTCAAACAACAAAATTCTGAGAGTCTATGCCTCAAAGGCTGTGTGTGTTCAGGGCTTCTCAAATTATTGGATGTTAGAAACAATAGACTTAGGAATCATAATAAATCTGATGTGAGAAATGTTGTGATGGCTGAGGCTTTTGTAAGTTGATGAGGTACATATCTAAATAAACAATAAACTAACTTAGATTCGTAGGCTTCACCGATGGTATTCCATTTCTTAGATTGTAGATCGTAATGCTTTAGAGACATACTACTTTTATTTGTTTTAATTAAATAAATAAAAATAAGTTAAATAAACCATAAGTGATTTTGAGACTTCTCTGAGGCTGTGATAATGTGGCACACTTTCTTTGCTTTGCCAATGATTCCAATAAATACAACTTAAGATAATTTTTTTCAGTAAAATTTGCTGTATTGGAATTGATTACATATAAGTATCTATAAAATATATTAGTTGTCAGTATATTACATTTGAGGTTTTATGTGTTATATTTTAAGAAAAAAATTTTGTAAGCATAAAACTAATAATTATCTATTGTAGAATTTTTAATGTTATAATTGATTATATTTACAAAGAAATTAAAATCATCCATAATCCCATTACTTGTAGATAAATGTGATATTTTGATGTACTTTTTTCATTTTTAATCAATGAAATATATAAACATATACATGAGTGTGGTTATTGACTCTGTGCAATGTCATATTCTGCTTTTATCACCTGGCATATATGTCCATCTTGTTAAATATTCTTTGGCTTTAATTCTTGCATAACAAACCAGCACAAGAACATGCCATGCTTTGTTTATTTTACCATTATCTTCTTGCCAAACATTTAGATTGCTTTTAACATTTTATTCTTTCACTGGAATGAATATTCTTGTATATATATTTTGACCACTTCTGTGATTATCTCCTTATAATGGATTCTGTGAATTGGAATCGGTGAGTTAAAAATTATGGACATGTCACACATATATTTTAAATGTGTAGGTGGTTTAGTTTGTCCATTAATTAAAATGCCACTTGGGTGGAGTGGATAGCATGTATGGGGGCTGGCGGGGCTGGTAAGGGGTGAGGAAATGGAGAATTGGAGTTACATATTCTCAAGGAAAGAAAAGGAAAATCGTTTGTTAGTAGATGATTCAAGATCTTCGCTATTAAGTAATTCTAAACACTCTAAAATGTGATTTTATAATGAGAAATCTTAATTCTATAATTACAGAGAAGGGAGAATTTCGAATCTTTTCATCTTCTAATAGAATAAAAAAGCACACACATTTAAAGTGTGTAATTAGTTGTTTATCTTGGCATAACACTGAGATTGAATAATCTCTTTAAAAATTTTTTAAAAGGCTTATATTATTTTCTTCCTGTCATAAAAGGAAAGACACACAAAATCAATACTGTAAACTCCGTGAAGGCAAAAGATGGCGGCTGTCCCAGGGGGTCTGTATCTCAGTCCCCCATAGATCTCTTGACACATGAAGGGTACACAGTAGATATCTGGACAGTGTAGAGAATCTCTTCCTTGTGACTTCTGGAGTATTAAATAGATCTGGTCAAGATAATTTTATTTTCATCAAAATTCTTAGAGAGTGATATAATGGAGAAAAAAATCCCTGGAAACAAATAAAACAAAAACAGTACGTAAAGGCCATTCTGAAGGTGAAGTACTTAGAAGGCTGGAAGTGCTCCTCTGTCTAGGGTTTGCGGTAGATGGGATTTTTTTCTTAACCAGGAAAGTCCAGGAACTCACAGAAAACGTTTCTCTCTCTCACTTTTCAAAGGCCAGTTACCTGAAACTCTGTCTGTCTGTTCTTCCTTTGCCTATTACAGCATAAAGAATACTAAATAACACCTTCAGAGATGTTTCCTTTTAAAATTTAGTCTAGTATGACTGAGAAAAAAATGGATTAGAGTTTTAAAAAATCTAAATTATACCATCTGTAGCAATACAAAGAAAACACACTATGCTCTGTTCATGTATTTAAGGTAATAAGCAAATTTAAAGAATAATACAGAAAAAGCTAAATAAATTAACTTGAAAGAAATAGTTTCTTTTTTTCTTGAAATGACTCAAGTCCTTTTCAGACTACCACTGAAGTTTTTCAGAAGTTAAAAAATCCATGGCAGGATATAGGTTTCTTCCTTCTTGTCCCAATTAAAAGCATTCTGAATACTAAAACTCTAATTTTATTCTCTTCACTTTCGTCTACATGTAGAAATATAAGGGCAGATGAGCAAAGGATCTTTGTAGCAGATTGTTTCAAAAAAGGAGGATTTAAAAGAAAAAAATTAGTTTTAACCATAGAAAATGTTGACCCTTAGGAAAAAATTTTTAAATGCAATTAAAGGGAAAAAAAAAGGAAATAAAAATTTAGAAATAAAATGACCTGTGGTAGGGTTATACAGAGTGCTACACTGAACACATGTTCTCACCCCTCATACCCCTGGAGCAAGTATATGTTCAGGAGAGATGAATAACAATGTCTTCAGTGGGAAGCAATGGGGAAGGACAAGAAATGCTAGGATGTCAGGGGAGAGCATGCCCTTATGACTTGGATTCAATAAGAAACCCATCCATCATTCCAAGGTTGATCATTCTTACCACTGATAAATGAATTAATTTACATTCCTTTGTTTAATGGCCTTATTACAATTGTAAATTTAAAAGTGATGTTTTAGGATCTTATGCATAATTCCTGAGAAAAAAAGTTTGCATTTTTGAGCCTGTACGCAGGGTTGCAATTTTACTAATCAAAGATTTCATTTTGGGTGTTTCCAATAATATGAGTGTAAGTAGGAATGTGTCTTGGTAGTTTGCTTGGTGTACCTAGGATCATTCACCTTCGACTTCTCTTAACTGGGAAAATTGATCATACCTATTTTTTTCTTTGAACATGCCAAGACTCTTGGTAAATATTTGTAAGTTTTTATAAAATATCTGGAAAATTGTGTTGAAGGTCTACAGGTCAAATAGCATTTGTTCTACAGAAGAGTCCTTTATTGGATGATTTATTTATTATATGTTCTCAGAACCTGGATATAATAATCTATTCAGATGAAGGTAAATGAAGTAAGTCATATATTGTTTTGCTTTTAGTCTTTAGTGTCATATTTTTATAGCAAACACTTTCTCATCATACTGTTCCAGAAAATAAAACAAAGCAAGATATCTGTGGTATACCCGTGAGGGGGTTGTCTGTTACAATTTCCTCTATCATAAAAGCAATTAATATAAAAAGGCTCATAAATAAAATGAGAAAGGGCTTGGAGGCAATCAATAAGGGACAAATTATACAATAAAGTTACTAATATCTTTTCAGAGATAATTTTCGTCAAATGAATTGTACAAAAACTCTTCAAGGAATAATTGACTTCAACAAGCTCTCCACTGGTCAGCAAAACTTTTTGTTTTGAAGTAAAACAAAATAAAACAAAACAAAAAACAGATCAGAAAAAAAAGCAGTAAGTAAGAAGTAATGCCTACATCTTCCCACCCACAAAAATGAGCAGGGAAAGGTCACCAGCTTGTGTTTTCAGGATTATTTGTCTATCCCACAGTTTGTGGTTCCAAAGTATTTTTATCAGCATTAATTAGTTTTTCCCTTAAAATTTTGGAAACATTCAACTCAGAAGGGTTATGCCAATTTAAGTCTCAGAGAAAAATTTGGGCAAGGAGCATGTTTCTTGGAACAGGGGGTATAAAGGAAAACTGATTTCTATTTATTTGGTTTCCATTAAAACACCACAAGTTATTGGCTTAAATTTCCGTATTTTTTATGTTTTGAAATTAATACACATTCAGCTTAGAAGAATTGAAATAAAACAAGCAGAAGATGAAAATATACAGCCCTAATAATGTTATTTCATAGCTATAACTTGTAGGTCTTTTTTATATCATAAGTAGCTTTGTATCCTCCACCCTCATATTTTTTTCTTACTTTATGGTGACCATTTTCCCATGACATTTCTCATTCTGCAAAGTATTTCACCATCTAGGTTTATCATAACATATTTAATCAGTCTTGCTTTTAGTAACCGTTTATCTATTTATCCTTAATTAAGGTGAATATCATCAATTGAATACAAAGTCAACCACGTAAGCCAAACACAGTTATGAAATTCAGATGCGTGTTACAGATCCCGGTTTGTCATAATAAAGCAAAACTTGGTTTCTCTCTCTTCCAAGTGATTCATTTACTTTCAAAAGGCTAACAAAGGAAATGATATACAAACCTGATCAATTAAGAAGTGCAAAAATGTGGAGAAAATATAAAAAAAATCCAGGTACATAGGAGCACCCAAAGTCCAGGGTCATAGAAGGAAAGCAGAGCATACTTCATCCAGTCACTATAAACCTTTAAAAATAGAGCCATTTCTCTACGACTGTGACTGGTTTGTTTTCATGGCCAAGAACTGGCTTTGGTTGCAATTCTACATGGCTAAGATAAATGGGTATATAGAGAGTCATGTGGTGGCATGAAACCCAAGTAGGATTATAATCCCAGAACCTCTGCAGGCCTGTTTGACAGGGTTGAACTCGTCAATGACTCTCCCTAGAATGTCTGCCTCATCTCCCTCAACTCCTTGAGTGCACAGAGATTCCCTAAAACACTGAATCTCCATGAAATGGAGAATGAATAATTTCCCAAATGTATTTGAACATGGGGCTATTTTCTCACCTAAAACAGCTATTAACCTTTCACAGATGACTACTGTCCTTTGCAACACAGTTGGAGGAACATAGCTCTGACTAGACAGCATTACTCTTTCTCATACTCCTCTAGCACTTATATCTGTTGCTCCTTCAGTATCCATCCTTTTAATATGACAGCAGGAGTAAAACCTGGAGTGAATATTACAGTTACCTGGGAAGTACTTAAGAATTCCTCTGTTCTTTGGATTTTCTGAAACCAGGCCCCAGGCGTTGGTTTGGTTTTGTGTTTCTTGGGCAATTCTGTTATGAAGCTGGTTGAGAACCATTGCCTGACGGTGCACTTTTTCATTATGTATTTTACAGAATATGTTTAATACAGCTTCAGATATCCTTAAGGCTAATACAAGGACCTTGTAGATAATAGATTCTCAATAGATATTTGTTGAATGAATGAATACACCCCTAAAACATGCTAATGCAAACAGTATCAAAGTAAGATCTAAAATCAAAATTAAAAAAGCAATCCCTGATAACTGCCTCCTTTTCTTGCCACTGGGTATGTAGGCTTTAAAAGCTAGAAATAATTCCAATAAGTTGCCATACATGCTTTGCAAGGATACTCTGATCTTCCCAGAGGCTTAAAGAGTTTTAAATTCTACAAGCAAAGCAGAAAGCAGAGCTTCTAGGTATGTAGCTTCCACGTATGGCATTGCAATGGAGCTGGCCCTCCGTCTTTTCTTTCTTCTATAGCTGATTATTAAGTGGTTAATATGTAATGAACACTATTGTAGGCTTTGGAATTATGCTCGTGGACAAAACAGATGAAAGTTCTTGCCCTTACAGAAGTTAAAATCTAATTGGGGAAAATAAAGATCATGATAAGGGCTAAAGAGGAGAGTAAAACAGAAACGGTTCTAGGGAGTATAAATGAGGCTGCAATTTTTATATAAGGAGGCTAGCTTAGGCCCTGCTGAGAAGGTGTCATTTGAGTAAACAATGGAATGAGGTGAAGGAATATTTGGGTGACAACGTTCTCCAGGCTGAGGGCACAGCAAGAGCAGAGGTTTTGAGACATGACCACACACCTGGTATATTCAAGAAATAGCCAGGGTATTAGGAGTAAGAGATAGTCAAAGAAGAAATGGGGAAGCCAGATCGTGCAGGTTCTAACATGGACACTGGCTTTAATTCTTAAAGAGATGGAAAGTCGTTGAGGCTTTTGAATAAAGGAGTGACCTGATCTGACGTTTTAACAGGATCACTCTGGTTTCCATGTTGAATAAACTGAACAAGGTAATGGATGTAGCGAAGAGATCAGGCAGAAAGCGATTTCAATAATCCAGATGAGATGATTGTGGTTTGGAATAAGGTGTTAACAAAGGGAGATAAACAGTAGCCAGATTTTATGTGAATCTTCCCTTTGATCTATGGACCAATCTAACAAGACTGGAGAGAACACACAATTTCCTCCCTGGATATACATCATCACAACACTACAGTTCATATTTTCCTGGAGCTCAGTGTACACTTCTAATGGCTTCCTTTTTATAATTGCAGACAATGTAAAATAAAAGGAAAATTTGATTCACATTCAGTAAGCTCTCAGCTTCTTTTGCTTGGATTCTGACTGACCAATAAGTGAAAGAATCTGAAGAGGAGATTTCTGTATCCAGCAGCGGGTGGAAATAGATGAATGCGAGTGTTCTTTCTAATTCTGAGATTCTGTGATTCTGTGATCCTTAGTAACTCTGGAAATTGAATGTTCACAGACTGAAAAGTTATATATGATAGTGGCACCAAGTGTCACAATAAATTGGAAGCAAATACTAATGATCATGGATGTATTTAAAATATTTTACACCTGTCCTAGCACAGACCAGTCAGAACAGATGCCAACTGTAAACAACAGGCACAGCCATGCATCAGGCTGAATATTAGTTGTGCTTATGCTCAGGTACAAATCAAATTATATTTTAGCTGACACGGTCTGACAAAGATCTATGTCTGTTTGAACCAAGTCAAGTGTGCAAGTATAGTGAACACAGATGTTTTGCCTAGGTTTGTGCCTGATAAATTTGAGAAAAATATTAAAAGGGGTATAAAATACAATTGTGACCTTCTGAGTGTTTTTAATCTGTTTCAGAAGACTACACTTTGCACTCAAAACAAATTAGGAATGTTGCAACATACGAGGCCATAACAACTATTTTACGGGTTCTTGGCCTCCCAGCAGCTTGCCCCTAACATAGTAACTGTGTCTTTCCTGAGATTTCAGAGTAATGTAACAATGAAAGAAGAACAAGCTTACTTGCAAGATATTAGGAATTGTTGACTTCATGATGCTTGCTGGCATCTTAAGAACAGACATGCAATGTCTCAAGCCAGCATTCAACACACTAACTTAGGCAACAGCCGTATAAGGCAGTATCTCTTTTCCATATTCATGATCCCTCCCTCCTACCCCGGTTTGGGTGCTTCCCAGCACTATAAGAACCAACAATCATAAGCCAAAGTATATCTGGAGAGTGGGAGAAGCAGTCCTGCAAATGCAGCCTTTTCACACGCTTCACCCCCCATTTGTGATTGGCTTCAGGAAAATCTGTGTTGTGTGGCATCTGATCAATTATGGTCAAGGCCTGGGTATGCATCATCTATTCAGCATGTAACACAGCTAGCTGGGTAGAGGGTATGACTACCGTCCAGAATCAAGACACCAGGCTTATATAACAAATATGGAGAGTTTACAGAATTTTAGTTTATTTGACCTATTGAACCCCTGTCATTCAGAAGAATCTAGAGGAAGAAGAGAATGATCACAGCTTTATCCAGAAGGAACACAGAATTTCCAAAGTTAGCTAACTACAGATTCTGTCCCTTAAGCTGGATGCCCATTATAGCTCAGCCAAATGCCTTTTTTAGTATCCTCCTCTTTAAGCCTGCCTCACTAAGCTGGTTAAGTGCCAGAATATGTGGAACTGACCGTGCACTTCTTCTGCATTAAATATTTCGGAGCTGGTAAATTTAGAACAACCTAAAGAGTCATGTTATGTCTCTCTCCGCTGCTTATCAAATTGACATAAGGGTTAGAGACTTAAAACTGGGAGCTGGATTTTCCCAGAGGCCTGAATTATTTAACTGTCAGCAATTTTGAGGTTCACAGTAAAGTAGCAATAATGAAATCATCTGCTTCTAGATGTAAAAGCATCTTCTCGGAAGGCCAGAAGGAGTTTGCAGCTTTTTCTATCTGTTGGGTGTTTTGGGCCCTGCCTAATACACACTGTTTATCTGACCTGAAATATGAGAAGATTCTGCCATAGGAGAATAAATTCCGTATAAATTTAAAAGGGAGGGTCTGCATGTGCTGATGGCTCCTTATAAGGGGATAGTTTGTCAAATTTGGTACATATTCCTCTCCTTTTTTAATTTTTAATTTTTGTCGGTATATTGTAGGTGTATATATACGGAGCACATGAGATATTTTGATACAGGCATACAATGCATAATAATCACATCAGGGTAAATGGAATATCCATCACCTCAAACATTTATCATTTCTTTGTGTTACAAATGTTCCAATTATACTCTTTTAGTTATTTTTAAATGTTCAATAAATTATTGTGGACTGTAGTCACTCCGCTGTGCTGTCAAAAGCTAGATCCTATTCATTCTAATTATATTTTTGTACCCATTAACTGTCATCACTTCCCACTGCCCCCACCACCCTTCCCAACCTCTGGTAACCATCATTCTACCTTCTAGCTCTATGAGGTTCGAATGTTTTAATTTTTAGCTCCCACAAATAAGCGAGAGCATGCGAAGTTTGTCTTTCTGTGCCTGGCTTATTTCACTTAACAATGGCCTCAATGATCCAGTTTTCTCATCTGTAAAATGGGCACAATAATGGCAAGGGCATGTTCCTAACTGGGTTGTTGTGATGTGGAATTCAGTTAGAAGAGGGACTGGCTCAAAGTAAGTGATCAGGGAATGTTAACTATTCCTTTTTTTCTTTTTTCTTTTTAATTTTCAGTGTTCTCTGGGTGTGTTAACTATTTTTATTTGCTCATGGTGAAACGAAGGGAGCTGACAAGAAAATTTCCACCAACGAAATTTTCATGTCCTTTTTAAAAATTGTCAAAGTTCTATTGAAATACATGGGGAGCTTAAATAAAATTAATGAATCATGCATCAGAGTAACAAGAGTAATAATCATCATATTTTTAAAACAGCCAATTAGAAATGAAGAAGACCTTTTACTCCAACAAAGGAACTGGCATATTTTTGAAAGCGTGCTGTATGTCAGGCATGTGTAATGGCATTGCCATCATATTTAGTCTTCCCTTCACCCTGGCACTACTATCAGCATGTAATAAAGAAACTAAAGCTCTAGTTAACAGAAGCTCTAGTGGAAAGCAGGATGAAAACTCAGGTCTGACACCCCTGAAACTCCTCCTCTTCCACTAACTCCAAATACCACCACATTCTTCCTTCTTCCTTATGCCAGGCCTCAATTTTCTTTCTGTGGTGTTGAAGCACCTTCTCTCTGTGCTCCTCTTTTCTTCGCTCAGCAGAACTGCTTTCTGATGCTGCTCCGGAACACGTGGGGTTTCCTGGATAAGGTGGATTTCATGGGAACTGCTGCAGGATGTGGCAGCTTGATATGGGTTTTTGTCCAACTTTAGTCAAATAGCAAAGCCTCTTACGTGCAATAGTCAATGGCTAATGACTCTGGTTGTAGTTGTTAAATAAACAACAGTGAAAACATTTCAAAAGTTACAGAGAATCAGTCAGAGCATAAATGGTAAAATTGTGACTGAATGGGTGTGTGTACCTGCGTGTGTGTGTACCTGCGTGTGTGTGTACCTGCGTGTGTGTTGGGGGAGGGGGGTTGCCCTTGAAGCTGTCTCTGCATTCTTATGAAGTTCCAGTAATAAACATTTGTATTCACCTGGCTTACTCAACATGCTGCTGCAATTACTCTAAGATATTTCACGCTGTTTGGAAGAGAGGGATTTATACCCGGGAGTCAGGGGGAAGACTGAAGTTTACTGGAGGTGCAGAGCAGGGAATTCCCAGTTGGAAGCTGTTTGACAGCCCAGACTTGAGAATAGAACAGATCCAGGTTCAAATCCTTGTGCTGCTTTTAAATAACTGTACGACCTTGGACAGCTTACTTAACCCCTTAAGCCTTGTTTCTTCCCGTGTAACAGGAAAATAACCATATCGATGTTACAAGATTCTCTGTGATGATCAATGAAGTAATGAGAATCAAGTACATGGCACATAAATCAGTGCCTAGTGAACAGTGATTATTAATGTGCATTAATTTATTATTATTATTTTAAACTTCAACTTTTATTTTCGATCCAGGGGGTGCATGTGCATGTTTGTTACCTGGGTATATTGTGTGATACTGAGGTTTGGGAGGTTTGGTGTACAGTTGATCCCATCACCCAAGTACCGAACATAATACACAATGGTTAGTTTTTCAACCCCTGCACTCCCTTTCTCCCTCCTCTTTCTGGTAGTCCTAAGTGTTGGTTATGGCCGTCTATATGTCCATGAGCACCCAATGTTTAGCTCCCATTTATAAGTGAGAACATGCAGTACTTGATTTTCTGTTCATGCATTAATTTGCTTAGGATAATGATCTCCAGCTGCATCCATGTTGCTGCAAAGGACACGATTTTGTTCTTTTTTTGGCTGCATAGTATTCCACAGTGTATATGTGGCACATTTTCTTTATCCAGTCCACCACTGATGGACATCTAGGTTGATTTCATGTCTTTGCTATTGTGAATAGTGCTACGATGAACATATGAGTGCATGCGTATTTTTGGCAGAATAATTTATTTCCTTTTGAATATATATCCAGTAATGGGGATTGCTGGGTTGAATGATAATTCTCTTTTAAGTTCTTTGAGAAATCTCCAAACTTCTTTCCACTGTGGCTACATTAATTTACATTCCCACCAACAGTTTATAAACATTCCCTTTTCTCTACAGCTCACCAACATCTATTGAGTTTTAACTTTTTAATAATAGCCATTCTGACTGCTGTGAGATGGTATTTCATTGTAGTCTTGATTTTCATTTCTCCGATGATTAGTGATGTTGAACATTTTTTTCGTGTTTGTTAGCTGCTTGTATGTCTTTTGAGAAGTGTGTGTGTTCATGTCTTTTGCATCTATACTTTTCTGTTTTTGTTGGGCCTTTTTAAAATGAGATTATTTGTTTTTGGCTTGTTCAATTGTTTAACTTTCTTATAGGTTCCAGATGTTAGACCTTTGGTGGATGTATAGGTTGTGAATATTTTCTCCCTTTCTGTAGGTTGTCTGTTACTCTGTTGTTAGTTGTTTTGCTGTGCAGAAGCTCTTAGGTTTCATTAGGTTCCACTTGTCAATTCCACTTGCTTTTGAGGACTTAGTAATAGATTCTTTCCCAAGGCCAAGCCAATGTACAGAATAGTGTTTCCTAGGTTTTCTTCTAGGATTTTTTTTTTTTTTTTTGAGATGGAGTCTCCCTCTGTCCCCAGGCTGGAGTGCAGTGGTGCAACCTTGGCTTACTGCAACCTCCACCTCCCAGGTTCAAGAGATTCTCCTGCCTGCCTCAGCCTCCCAAGTAGCTGGGACTACAGGCATGTGCCACTACACCAAGCTAATTTTTGTATTTTTAGTAGAAACAGGGTTTCACCATGTTGGCCAGGATGGTCTCGATCTCCCGACCTCATGATCCGCCTGTCTCTACCTCCCAAAGTGCTGGAATTAAACATGTGAGCCGCCACCCCCAACCTTCTTCTAGTATTCTTACAGTGTGAGGTGTTACACTGAAATCTTTAATTCATCTTGAGTTTTTGTATATCATGAAAGACAGGGGCCCAGTTTTATTGTGGCTAGCCAGCTATCCTAGCACCATGTATTAAATAGGGAATCCTTTCCCTATTACTTGTTTTTGTTGACTCTGCTGAAGATCAGATGATTGTAGGTGTGCAGCTTTATTTCTGAGTTCTTTGCTCTGTTCCATTGGTCCATGTCTACTTTGTACCCATACTATGCTATTTTAGTTACTATAGCCTTATAGCATAGTTTAAAGTTGGGTAATGTGATTCCTCTGGCTTTGTTCTCTTTGCTTAGGATTGTTTTTGCTATTTAGGCTCTTATGTGGTTGCATATGAATTTTAGAATAGTTTTTTCTAGTTCTGTAAGAAATGACGTTGGTAGCTTAATAGGAATAGCATTGAATCTGTAGATTGCTCTGGGCAGTATGGCCATTTTAACAATATTGATTCTTCCAGTCCATGAGCATGGAATGCTTTTTCATTTGTTTGTGTCCTCTATGATTTCTTTCAGCAGTAGTTTATAGTTCTCCTTGTAGAAATCTTTCAGTTCCTTGATTAGATGCATTCCTGTTGTGGGAAGTCAGGGACCCTGAATGGAGGGACCAGCTGGAGCTGAGGCAGAGGAACATAAATTGTGAAGATTTCATGGACATTTATCAGTTCCCAAATAATACTTTTATAATTTTTTATGCCTGTCTTTATTTTAATCTCTTAATCCTGTTATCTTTGTAAGCTGAGGATGTACGTCACCTCAGGACCACTGTGATAATTGTGTTAACTGTACAAATTGATTGTAAAACATGTGTGTTCAAACAACATGAAATCAGTGCACCTTGAAAAAGAATAGAATGACAGCGATTTTTAGGGAACAAGGGAAGACAATCATAAGGTCTGACTGCCTGCACATGCAGGCAAAAAGAGCCATATTTTTCTTCTTGCAGAGAGCCTATAAATGAACGTGCAAGTAGGGAAGATATCACTAAATTCTTTTCCTAGCAAGGAATATTGCTATTAAAACTCTGGGAAAGGAATTCATTCCTGGGGGGAGGTCTATAAACGGCAGCTCTGGGAATGTCTGTCCTATGTGGTTGAGATAGGGACTGAGATAAGGACTGAGATACACCCTGGTCTCCTGCAGTACCCTCAGGCTTACTAGGATTGGGAAACTCCATCCTGGTAAATTTTTGGTCACCGGTGCTTTCATGCAGTTCTCTGCTCACCAGTTCTCTGCTCTTGAACCCTGTTTTCTGTTAGGATGTTTATCAAGACAATACGTGCACCACTGAACATAGACCCTTATCAGGAGTTCTGCCTTTTGCCCTTTGTCCTGTTTGCTCAGAAGCATGTGATCTTTGTTCTGCTTTTTGCCCTTTGAAGGATGTGATCTTTGTGACTTACCCCCTGTTCAGACACCTCCTCCCCTTTTGAAATCTTTAATAAAAACCTGCTGGTTTTGAGGCTTGGGTGGGCATCATGGTCCTACCGATATGTGATGTCACCCCGGCACCCCCAGCTGTAAAATTCCTCTCTTTGTACTCTTTCTCTTTATTTCTCAGCCAGCTGACACTTATGGAAAATAGAAAGAACCTACATTGAACTATTTGGGGCAGGTTCCCCCGATACATTCCCAGGTATTTTACTTTATTTTTTTGTGGATATTGTAAATGGAATTCTGTGCTTGATTTGGCTCTCAGCTTGAACATTACTGGTGTACAGAAATGCTACTGATTTTTGTGCATTGATTTTGTATCCTAAAACTTTACTGAAGTAATTAATCAGTTCCAGGAACCTTTTGGCAGAGTCTTTAATGTTTTCTAGGCATAGAATCAGATTGTCAGCAAAGAGATATAATTTGACTTCTTATTTTCCTATTTGGATGCCTTTGATTTCTTTCTCTTGCCTGACTGCTCTGGCTAGGACTTCCAGCACTATATTGAATAGAAGTGGTGACAGTGGACATCATGTCTTGTTCCAGTTTTCAAGGGGAATGCTTCCAACTTTTACCTACTCATATGATGTTGGCTATAGGTTTGTCATAGAGGGTCTTATTATTTTGAGATATGTTCCTTTGATGCCTAGTTTCCTGCGGGTTTTAATCATGAGGAGATGTTAAATTTTATTGAAAGCTTTTCCTGTGTTTATTGAGATGATCGTATGGTTTTTGTTAATTCTGTTTATAGAGAGAATCATATTTATTGATTTTCATATGTTGAACCAACCTTGCCTCCTAGGAAAGAAGCTTACTTGATCATAATAAATTGACTTTTTGTGCGCTGCTGGATTTGGTTTGCTAGTATTTTTATGAGGATTTTTGCATTTATCTTAATCAGGGATACTGACCTGTGTTTTTCTGGGTTTTTTTTGGGCCTTTGTGCACTAATTTAATTAGAAGTGCCAGATACTCATAAACAGCAATGTTTTCCTGGGTCACACAGTGGTATCATAGATCTTTTCCTTAACAAGTATCTATTGAAACTTTGCTGTTTAGAAACAGTTGCATACACACTGTGGCAGCAACTTGTACACTCCTGAGAGTGAACACTTCTTATCAGCATAATTCAACTACACTTCACAGCTCTGAGAAGACGTATAATCATCAACATAGAATTTGATGGATAAGGTGGTGGAAGGATTTGCTTAGTTGGCTCCTTCTCATTTTTTAGGTTTTGCACAAATACCACCTCCTGGGAAGGAACTTCCCTGACCATGATGTCTCAAATACCCCTCACCTTACCCATAACCCAGCCAGCTGTAATCTGTCCCCTTTAGTATTATTTATTTGTTTACTAATCTTTTATGTCTTAAATAATAGACTTTATTTTTTGAGCCATTTTAGGTTCTCAGGAAAATCGAGCAGAAGGTTCCTATATATCCTCTCCCTCTCACCACATACACAATCTCCCCACTATCAACATCTTAAACCAGAATAAGACATTTGTTACAATTGGTGAACCTCCACTGACACATCATTATCATCCAAAGTTCATAGTTTACATTAGGGTTCTCTCTAGGTGTTGTACATTCTATCAGTTTAAACAAACGTTTAATGACATGTATCCACCTTTATAGTAACATGCAGCATACAGTCAGCCCTCCATACTCATGGGTTCTACATCTGTGGATTCAACCAACTGTTGAACAAAAATACTTAAAAAAATGGACAGTTTTGTCTATACTGAATATGTACAGACTTCTTTTCTTTTCCTTATTCCCTGAAAAATATTGTATAACAACTATTTGCATAGTATTTGCATTGTAGTAGGTATTATAAAGAATCTAGAGATGATCTGAAGTACATGGGAGAATGTTTACAGGTGATATGCAAATACTACACCATTGTATGTGGATTTTGGTATCCACAGGGGTTCTGGAACCAGTCCCCCAGGAATACTGAGGGATGACTGTAGTTTCACTGTGCTTGAAGTCCTCTGGGCTTTGCCGATTGATCTCCCCATCTTCACTAACCCCTAGCAACCAGTGACTTTTTTTTTCTTTTCTAAGCTGACCTATAATAATTGTACATATCTGTGGGGGTACATTGCGATTTTGCAATACATGTAATGTATATGATCAGAGAAGAGTAATTAAGGTATCCATTATCTCAAACATTTATCATTTTCTTGTGTTGGGAACATTCAATATCCTCCTTGTAGCTATTTGAAACTACATATTATTATTAACTATAATCACACTACAGTGGTATGGAACACTAGAACTTACTCTTCCTATCTAGCTGTAATTTTTATGTTTTAACAGATCTCTCCCTATTTCCCCCGTACCCCTACTCTTCCCAGCCTGTAGTATTCTCTGTTCTACTTTTAACTTCTACGAGGTCAACTTTTTTAGCTTCTACATATGATTGAGAACTTTAACTTTCTATTCCTGGCTTATTTCATTTAATGTTATGGCTTCCAGTTCCATCCATGTTGCTGTGAATGACAGATTTTATTATTTTTTATGGCTGAATGGTATTTCATTGTGTATTTATATCATATGTTCTTTATCCATTCATCAGTTGTCGGACACCTAGATTGACTCCGTATTTTGGCTCTTGTGAATAGTACTGCAATAAACATGGGGTGCAGATGTCTCTTTGACATTGCTAATTTCCCTTCCTTGGGATATTAGTAGTAGGATTGCTGGGTCATACAGTAGTTCTATTTGTAGTTTTTTGAGGAAGCTCCAGGCTGTTTTCCATAGCAGTGGTATGAGTTTATATTTTCACCGACAGCATATCCCTGCTGCATCCCTGCCAGCATTTGTTATTTTCTGTATTTTTGATTACAGCCATTATAACTGGGGTGAGGTGATACTTCATTGTGGTTTTGATTTGCATTTCCCTGTGGATTAGTGATGTTGAGCATTTTTTTCATGTATTTTTTTGCCATTTGCATATCTTCTTTTGAGAAATGTCTTTTCAGTTCATTTGCCCATTTTTAAATTGAATTTTTTGTTTTTTGCTGTTGAGATGTTTGAGTTTCATGACATTAATATTCTGTTGTATGAATAGTTTGCAAATATTTTATTTCATTCTATAGGTTGCCTGTTCACTTTGTTGGTTATTTAATACTACCCAAAGCAATCTACAGATTCAGTGAAATCTCTATCAAAATACCGATGATGTTCTTCACAGGATTTTTTTAATCATAAAATTTGTATGGAACCACAAAAGACCCCAGATAGCCAAAACGATTCTGAGCAGAACAAACAAAGCTGAAGGCATCACACTACCAGACTTCA
The DNA here is from genome assembly GCF_006542625.1 of Nomascus leucogenys. Classification (NCBI taxonomy): domain Eukaryota; kingdom Metazoa; phylum Chordata; class Mammalia; order Primates; family Hylobatidae; genus Nomascus; species Nomascus leucogenys. Next base: position 113,667,295 of record NC_044391.1, on the reverse strand, counting down.
AAATGTATTACAAAGCTGTAGTAACTAAAATAGCATGGTGTTGTTATAAAAACAGACACATAGACCAATGGAACAGACAACAGGGCCCAGAAATTAATCCACATATCTACAGCCAACATTTAATTTTTGACAAAGGCACCAGGAACAGTCATTGTGGAAAGGACAATTTCTTCAATAATTAATGCTGGGAAAACTGGATAACTATATGCAGAAGAATGGAACTAGATCCCTGCTTCTCTTCCTACATAAAAATCAACTCATAATGAATCAAAGACTGAAATATAAGACCTGAAACTGTAAAACTACTAGAAGAAAACATAGAGAAAACAATTCAGGACACTGGCATGGGAAAGGATTTTATGAATAAGACCTCAAAATCCAGGTAACAAAAGTAAATATAAACAAATGGGATTGTATTAGACTAGCCACTAATTTTACTATCTCCACACTTTTTTTTCCTATAATGTCATATAGTTGGATACTTTATTTTTAAAACATATATATCACTATTTGTATTATTTACATGTTTCGTTATTTATTTTTTTCTCCCTCTAGAATGACAGCGCATGAAAGCACAGTCATTTTCTTACTTTTTAAATGTCGTATCCTCAGTGCTAGACTATGATTGTCTCAGAAAAGTCCTCAATAAATATTTATTAGTTAATAAATGAGTAAATCTTCCCACCATTAAAATTACTCTCTTCCTTCTGCTAACATTAGAAACTGGTCATTGGAAATACTTACATAGTGGCAATAATAATAATATTGGTTGTCATTTTTATTATCTTACAGATGCCAGGCACTGTGGTATACATTCTAAGTACATTGTTTTACTCAATTCTCAGAACTACCTTCTGACATAGGTAACATTTAACAGGTAATATAGGTAGTATATAAGTAGTCGAGACATTTTTTAGGTACAAAAATGAGATTCAGAGAAGTTAACTTACCGAAGATCACATATTTAGTAAATTGCAAAGTTAAGGCCTAAATTCAGGACTGTAGGATTCCAAAGGTAACATTCTTTATTATTATTATTATTAAACTTCAAGTTCTGGGGTATGTGTGCAGAACGTGCAAGTTTGTTACATAGGTATACACGTGCCATGGTGGTTTGCTGCACCCATCAACCCGTGATCTAAATTAGGTATTTCTTCTAATGCTATCCCTCCCCTAGTCCCCCACTCCATACAGGCTCTGGTGTGTGATATTCCCTTCCCTGTGTCCGTGTGTTCTCATTGTTCAACTCCCACTTAGAGTGAGAATATGTGGTGTTTGGTTTTCTGTTCTGTGTTAGCTTGCTAAGAATGATGGTTTTCAACTTCATCCATGTCCCTGCAAAGGATATAAACTCATCCTTTTTTATGGCTGCATAGTATTCCATGGTGTATATGTGCCACATTTTCTTTGTCCAGTCTATCATTGATGGGCATTTGGGTTGGTTCCAAGTCTTCTTAAACTGTATATTGGAATTTAGAGTGAGAGGAAAGCGTATAGCTAATCCATTCCACTCTTTGGATTTGAAATATGGTTGCTTAGTCTAAGTGCCTTGATATTTAACTCTGGTCCATTTAATACTTACACATCTACTATTTGCTGTGCCGTGTGCTCTGGGGTATCACCTGACTTTTCTTAGAAATGCAGACTTTTAGCTGTACTCCAGGCCTACTGATGCAGAATCTGCATTTAAACAAAATCTCCAGCAGCTTTGTATACATGAGATATGTACGTTTGAGAAACACGGCCCTCTAAGGAATATCAAGACCCAAAACTCCCATGTCCTTGACTAATGAGCAAACAAGGATCTTAGCTTTTAGAATACCTTGCACTTTAGGAGAGGACCTAGTTACTCGTGCTTATCACACTTGCTAGCACTAATAAACACTCAGAATTATTATAAATTACACAAGCAATGAACTGTCAGCCAGCTAGTAAGGCAGATAGTGTTGCTAAGGGTGAACAAGCCAGCCTCTAGCCCCTCGACAGTATAAAATATTCTTTTCCAATAATGCATAGACAATGAAGTTTCTTTTTCTCTTGCTGTGATTCAGTGGTGGTGTGGGCATTTGGTGTCATATTAGCTTTTCTAACTGTAGTTGAGTAGAGTTCTGTAATACCAGTTAGACTGTAGTACATCTGCAATTATGCAGTAGTGCACATTGCCAGGAAAGGCTGATATTTTACTACAAATCACAGAAGTGCTACTGCATGTCCACCAGGGAAGTTGTGGGTGGTCAATCTTAGTACAACTTGAGACTGCTATGTTCTTACAATAGGGAACAAAGTGTTGACTGTTTTCTAACATCTCTGGTCCAAACAAACCCAACCTTCATTACCCACTTTACAGTTTATGAGCATTTATTTACACAAGGGAAAATGAATTTAGATACTCCAGGTATGCCATCTATCCCAGCCTGTCTGCATCAAAATGCCAGATTGTCATCTCCAGTTTAGGCCCCCTCTTTTTCTGCTGTAAGTTGTATTTCAGTCTGAGGATGAATTCAGCACTTTAATCAGTGCATTTGTTTTCTGCTTTGTCATACACATAACTGGCAAGTCTGGCCAGGGCGCTGTTTGCAGATGAAATCTGCCTGTGCCTGGAATGCAGAGTGGCCAGTTTCTCCGATTTTTCTTCTTTTTCTCAGTCAACACAGCCACTCTTTCCATTTGTTCCCAGTTCTATGCACACTATAATTATGTATATTTCCTTTCATGCCACTTACACTTGTACCTTTCTGCACTAGGGTGAAGGCAATTTATTCCATTTTCTCCTTTTTCCGCTTTGTGTCTCAAACTGTTGCCTTGTTCTTTCCCATTGATTCCTGTACTGCAAAAACAGTCAAATGGAAATACAATATGTTGCACCTGACATCCATTTAAATCACCTGCCATGATGCTAATACATGCTGGTGATTTCCTAGTGTACTAGTCAATGGAAAACTGTATTTGTATTGCAATAATATGCCTATATTTGCTTTTTCTGGAATATGCTATGGTTTGGTGCATGAACAATTCAATAAAATTGTGAGGATTTAGTGGGAATGAGTAATGACACTTCACTCAATATGTTCCTTAATGTTCAAATCCTAACAGTCCTAGCACATCCTTTTGCCCTTTCAATAAGTTAGGGTAGGAATTAGCTCTTATTGTGCACTCTCACTACTCAAGGCCCTGGACTAGGTACTCTGTATGTACATTCTTAGTTTTACATATATTTTTGCTTAATCCTTTTTAGAGATTAAAGTTTTAACGTACACATGTACTTTATTTTACAGGCAAGGGACTTAACATTCATAGAATTAAGGTGATTTTTTTTCAAGGTATCATAGCTGGTCAATTACAGAATGAAGATTTGTTTGACTCCAGCATTTACCCACTTTCTACACACTATCTTCCTCTTTGCAAAGTTTTAAATGCCAGAAAGTTTAGCAGCCTCCTTGCTATCTGATGCTGATTAATTGGGTGGAATAGAGTCTATTTTTAAAATCTCATCCCAAGTATTCACTGCAAAGCTGCCATGTGTAAATAATTGTGTGTGTGTAAAATAGATGCTTTCTGTTATTTGTGAGTAATGTATTATGGGTCCAATTGCATTTTAAGAATCTTTTAGCTTATCCTAAATCCTCATGGCATTTTTAATCTAGTTTTCATTGTGTGTCAGTAAGTAATCCTGGTGAGCAAGATTAAAGATCAATTGCTGGCCCTGGCTTTGCCATATATTTGCTTTGTATCCTAGGGAAGACATATCAAGCCTCTAAAACTTAGCTTATTTATCTGTAAAGTAGAGTAATACACATACCCTGTTCACCTCACAGGATTGTTGTATATGTTGAATGAGATAATGAATACGAAAGGCTTAGGAAACCACAATCATACATAGAAATGTATCATTGTAAGTCATTAGGTGTTTGTCAGGTGCACAGCATTAGCCTGTGTTAGACACTGCACTGAGGAGGCTACTAGGATTTCCTTGCCTTCAAAGAAGTTAAAACGTAGACAAACAAAAAAATGTAGTCATTGAACAAGGTCTTGACGTTTTAATAAATTTACAAAAATTACTCATTGTTTTCAATATCATCAGCAGTTAATTCTCAAGTAGAGTAGGCATCATGAAAAATGCTATTATCTAATATGTTGTAATTTATTTTTAAGAGTATATTATATTATATTATATTATATTATATTTTTGAGTCAGAGTCTGGCTCTGTCACCCAGGCTGGAGTACAGTGGTACAATATCAGCTCACTGCAATCCCCGCCTCCCTGGCTCAAGCCATCCTCCCACCTCAGCCTCCCAAGTAGCTGGGACTACAGGCATGCACCACCATACCCAGCTAAGTTTTGTATTTTTGGTAGAAACAGGGTTTCACCATGTTGGTCAGGCTGGTCTTTAGCTCAAGTAATCCACCCGCCTCAGCCTCCCAAAGTACTGGGATTATAGGTGTGAGTCACTGTGCCTGGCTTTCAAAGTTTTTTAAAAATAAGTCTTACTTTACTATGTCTTGCATTCAACTTGTCATACTGTTACAGTGGAAAATGCCTTCTAATCTACCAAGACCAAGTTCAAAGCCTACCACTTACTACAACAATGATTCTCCAAGTGTGGTCCCTGTACTAGCAATATCAGCATCATCTAGAAATTGTTAGAAATGTGAATTCTTGAGTCTCACCCCAGGCCTACTGAGTCAGATACTCTGGGGTGTAGCCCAGCAATCCGTGTTTTAATAAGCCCTCCTGGAGATTCTCATACATGTTCAAGAGTAAGAACCACTGCTCTATTAAAACCTCAAGGTAGAAATCAGACGTTAAGAACTCAAAGGCTCACCGAGGCCAAGAAGGACACATGAATGAGGGAAAGGACTGGGAATAAGATTATCAGGAGTGGGAGGAGGAAATTGTGTTGAATTGGAGAGCTGCCCTTGCTTAATGGGAGCAGCTAGTGATTATTCTAGACATAGGTTGCCATTTAGGAATGTGAAGCAGGTCCAAATATAATTTTCCAAAAGATGAAAGAAAACATGACTGTCTTACAAATATATAGTGAATGTGTCAAAGATTAATTTAACTCATAATAAGAATTTAGTAAGGTGACAGCTGGTTCAAAGGAGAAAATGAGAGGCTGGAATATTTATACAGTCAACAGAAATAAGAATACCGAGAGAAGATAAAGTTACGTAAAAAATTGGTTAATACCCTACAAGGAAACCAAACTGTTATCTATGGAGTTATTTATTTTATTGTACAAAAATAATTTACAATCACTCAATCTTCTACAAGTTGGCATCTAACTTTATAGACTTTTAACTCTAATCAATAGTATGCAGTAAATCTAACAATATTGCATCACTAGAGTCTAGGGCCTGGACAATTGTATAAATCTTAGGCAGGTATCTTAGTCCATTTTCTATTGCTATAACAGAATATCACAGATTTGGCAATTTATAAATAAAAGAAATTTATTTCTTACAGTTCTGGAGACTGGGAAGTCTAAGACTGAGGTGTTGAGTCTGGTGAGAACCTTCTTACGGCATCATAACATGGCAGAAAATATCACATGGTGAAAGGACAAGAGCATGTCAGCTCAGGACTCTCTTGCTCTTCTTGTAAAACCACCAATCCCATCATGGGGGCCCAATTCTGGGTGACCTTATCTGATCCTAATTATCTCCCAAAGGCCTCATCTCCAAAAGCCATCAACATATGAATTTGGGGGGTTATGTTTCCAACACATGAAATTTGGGGGACATTTCCAAACCATAGCAGCAGATTTTGTAGACAATATTCTATTATGATTGAACGAGCATGCCGTAGTCCCTTTGTCTTATCTCCAAGGCCTGGATGATTTTTTCTTGACAAGCAAGTGCGGCAGACCTTCCACTTTTAAAGGAAAACCGAGATCAGGATTTATATGTGAAATTTTTTCTTTAATAGATATAGTCTAAATAAAGTGTGCTTGAGGACTGGCAACTGTGGATTGCCACCTTGAAAACCAGGTATAAATCATTATTGAATGTGTGGACTCTAAAAATAGCCTATTCATCATGTGATGACACTCATTCTACTCATTTTATCCATTGTGTCCAGTTATGCACCCCGTGTTTCACTATTAAAGCCTGTTATACAACTTTTGAAAATAGGCAGTCTCCTGTTCAAATGTCCTTACCAGACATTTCAAGCCTCAGCTCCACTATGTTCTTCAGAAAATTTCAGCAGGTTTGCTCTTTTTACATAACTTTAACAGACAAGCTGCTTACCCTCTTAATATTTAAGCAATTCACGGCAAGACTAAGAATGAAAGTGTCTAGACAAAGTAAGACCAAAACCATTTAAATCCTTATTACAATATTCTTAGGCAGAGTAACGCAATTTGAGGATTTTTATAAAAAGAGGATTTTTTTTTTCTGGTTTTTCCTTTGTTCCAGAGCCTTCTACCATTTGAGTCAGTATCTTTCAAGCCTCAGAGGGAAGGCAGAAGCAACCCAGAACAAAGAAATCAATGCCTAGCTTTGAATTGAAAAATGAACTTTTAAAAGTGCACCGCAGAAAAAATAGTTTTGAAACCCAGTGCAGGCTTCTTGTGAGATTGTTTTTTGGTTTGTTTGTTTGTTTTGTTCCAAAGATTGACTTTGCTAATAAAGATTCAAAGTTTGGTGAACTTCCAATTTAGAATTTGTTCATTCATTCATTCACTCATCCTACAATTATTTATTGAGTATCTATAAAGTGCCAGACACTGGGTATTCAGTAGCAAACAAAATAACGTGTTCTCATGGAGTTTATGTTCCAATGGGTGGAATTGAACATGTATCAGCAAATAAACAAATAGTATGTCAGGTGATAATAAGTGCCGTGGGAAGAAGAGGCAGAGAGAAGGAGAAGAGGGTCACTGAGGGCGTAGGGTTGCTATTCTATGTATGATCATGAGGGAAGAAGGTCACGCAGATGGATGGCAGTCAACCAGACCTGAAGGCAGTGAGGAAAAAGATATCTGGAGTCTAAGCAAGGGGGACAGCTTATGCAGAGGCCTGAGGCCAAAGAGCAGAGTGTTAGAGAGGAAGCAGGAAGGGCAGATAATATAGGGCTTCCTGGGTCATTATCAGAGCTTTGGATTTTATTAAGAATGAAGGGAAAACCAATGAAGGATTTTGCGGAACAGAAGAGTGATGCTATGTGACTTGCATTTTAAAGGGATCACATGGCTGCTGTTCTGAATATAGATTCTAGAGAACCAGAAGAGGAATATTGCCTCCTCATAGACCAGTGAGGTGGCAATCACAGTAGTACAGGTGGAGGATGACGGTGGCTCAGCCCATCATTGTAATGGCAGGCAGGTGAGGAATTATCAGCTTCTGTATGTATTTATCATAGTCAGTCAGAATCATGTGACATCAAAGGAGACAATTTTGTGCCTAATGGGCGGGAAGTAGCACTAGAGAAGCTATGCGTTGAGCTGAGGTGTGCTGAGTCCCCATGAAATGCTCAACCCCTCTTTCCTTTGCTTGATACCAAGCTCTGCAGATAAAGGGAAGATGGAGACCGTTGGAGAAATTTGAGGGGATTCTGGAACAGAGGTTTTGTTTTGTTTTACCTGCAAGGACAACTATGAGCCCTGTGGAGTATCCTGCATCCTGCATGATATTATGATGGTAGAGGAGCAACAACTGGGCGAGGAGCTTGGGAAGATGGACAAGAGCGTTGCTTCTCAAATTCCTATGCATCCCGCATGGGGAACAACTAAAAGTTTCCCATAACCCTAAGAAAGAAACAATGATAGGAGGGGAAAAAATCAGCAGAAAAGAAGGATCTGTGACTAGGATCAGGAGGACACAGTTTGCAAATACCACTTTACCAGGACCCGTGACAGGGCCAGAGATGCTGGTGGCAGTAGACAAATAAGATTGGATTCCAAAACCTAGAACCAGGTGGTTTGAAATGTGCTACAGGGTACACCAGCAAAGACAGGGGCAAATAACGAAGACATAATCTCTTCTCCCAAAGAGGAGGGTTTATCCCAACGGAGCTTTGTAAAATGTGTGCAGTCTTCGTCAACAAGACAACACTGATAAAACAACTTCAGACAAAATGTCTGTTTACTCTATCAGGCCCGAGTTGAATGGGGAGCAATTATAATTCTAGAATTTTGAACTAGATAAAAGTATCCAGGTATACAGGGCTACTTGTCCTAATAGAGATTTTTTTCCCCTGCCTAATCTATTTTTATTGTCTACACAGCCTGTAGCAAAACAGAGTAGCAAGAGTAGTCACTTATAAGTAGTTTTTCTTATAATTTTTTTTTCTGGCTAAACCACTGAGATTAGGTACTGTGGCAAAAAAGGAAAAAAAAATGCTTAGCTTCCAATTTTATTTGTGGTAGGAATAATCTAGTCCCAGCTTTCCCTCTACCCATACCCCTCCACCCATCCTTCCCCAAAGTCTTAAGATTCTCCACCTATAACGTGAAGGGCTTGTGCAGAAAATAATTACAGTTCCTTTAATTCTAAACATGATGGACTTTCTATTGCCACTTATGCATTTCCAGCTATACCATCCTCTTTCCTGTCACTCACCTCAGTGTCTGGCACAATGCCTTGCTTATACTGGGAACTCAGTATCTTTGTGCCTTATGAGTAAATGATGCATGAGAAAGATGACCGCAGCCTGAGCCCACTGTAGGGCCTTGCTGGGGGTAAAGGGCTTGATGGGCCTTGGCCTGAATTCCATTGGAACCAGATTATAAATAAGCCACAACCAGCCTATTTCCTGCCTCCTTTTCCTCAATGCCACCACTTAGCTACTTTCTGGTTTAGTCCTTTAGGAAAAATAATAAGCACTTTTCTCATTTCTTCTCTTTTCCTTCACTCGCAGCTGTTTTAAGGCATTAAAACTGGGAGCCGAGCATGTCCAGAAGTGAAAGATTCTCTCATGATGACAAATTGAGTCTCTATTTTTAAAAAATGTACGTAAGAGTGCTCTAACTGGTCATCAAAAGGGCTAATTAGAAACTTCCAATCCCCAGAAGCACTCAAGTAGAAGACGGATAGAAGACACTTCTTAGAGCAACACTGCTGCTTTGGTCCGATTGTGCCTATGAAGGAACTGGGTTTTGCCTGGTCTCCATAGATACCGCCTTCTTCACTGACTTTATCTTAGACTCACACTACGTGTTTCCAATACAAGATAGCAAAGCATATGAATAGAAAATGAAGAGAGGTGATCTGATTGGGCTGAGGAAGGCAAGGCCCCTTGAGGAAACATAGACAGTTTGGTGTTTTGTTAGAAAGCGATATGCATGGGAGGAAGATGGAGAGAGAGAACTATTCAGAGAACTGTGTGAGCAAGGGGGAGCAGAACAAGGTTTATGTCAAGAATAGCAAGCTCTCAGGTCATCACTGTGGCTGGAGCTGTTTTTTTGTTTGTTTTATTGGGACAGAAACTGAAGTTGATGGTGCCACTTTCAAGAGGTTTAAAGTCTAAGGCCAAGAAGTCTGTATTTCACAAAATCCATAATTCAAGAAAATGTGGCAAGGTCCATGTGATTATCTGCTAGATGTGTGGTACAGAGAGGAGTGGAACATGAGTAATTGTGACCCAAGCCTCCATCTTTGACCTTGAAGCAAAAGGAAGTCATTTGTTTTAAAGATGGATGTAGAAATAATTTCTGTTGATAATTTTTGTGCAGCATTTGACTTCTGTGGGGTTTTTGATTCAGAATAAATACTTATCTACACAATTTCATTTATTTGTTCTGCTGAAAAATATTGTTTTCCTGCTAAAAAGAAAAACCTTCAAGTGTTCATAAATCTTTCTGATTATCTGCAGTTCTACTGATATGTTCACAAAAAAAATAGGGATAAATGAATTCGAAATGTAGGAATTTAATTTCCTGAGAACTATGTATGTTTTCTGAATGAATTAACTATAAAGTATGACAATGTGCAAGGCAGTTTAGGCTTTACAAATTTTTTTCATGGTTTGAAACTTTTCTCTTTATCTGTGTTCTGATTTTACATATTTCCCTGGTTCCATACATATACTGGTTCTAGAATGAATCACTATGGTGTCTAGTTTTACACTCATTTATGCATGAATTTGATATCTGAAGCCTGAGTTTTAGGTTAAATACAGTGGTAGGGTGGAAAGAGCAAAGGACCTTGAGAGAGAAGAACCAAGGCTGGAATCCCCATTCTACCACTTTAGAGTCCAGTGGCCTTGAGCAATTAAAAAAAAATCTCCCAAGATCATTTTTTTCTCATCCATGTAGTAGTAAAAACAATACCAACCTCCATCTTGGTAGAGAAGGGACATAAGAGTTTCTCTCACAGGTGGTGAACCATCACTATGCTTCCCTCTTCTCCTTTTTCCATAAGATATATTACTTGCTTGCATAGTCTTTCTCCTAAAAATTGTCATTTTCTCTGAAAATTCCACCTACTGTGTGACCTTAAGAAAGTGATTTGTGTACTCTGAGCATCAGTCACTCCTTCTGTAAAGCGAGGGACTAAAGGAGATTGCCAGGGGACCTTACTTCGATTAGTGCCATTCAGTGAGTTTGGGGGATTTCATCTACTTCTTGACTCCACTCTTCCTTGACTGTGCATTTCCTGCCTCCATCCCATGAGTCCCATAGGGTTTCAGTGTGACTTACATAATGGGTGTTCTCTACCAGACATCCTGGACTTGCTGATGAGATTTAAGCCTAGAAATAAGTTGATAGAATTTGCTGAGACCTACTCATGGAGCAGGCAGTGTTTTTCCTCTTGTTAGCTAACTTTCTTTTCCATTCCAAAACATTGTGATTTGCAAGTCTTTAAGAATTTTATGTCTTCTGACAATTTAGCACAACCTGCTCGTATAAAATGGTGTTATACAATCCAGCAGCAGTTGTTTTCTTTTTTTAAAAAAATTTGGGACTTTTTTATTTTTTTTTGAGATGGAGTCTCACTCTCTCGCCAGGCTGGAGGGCAGTGGCACAATCTCGGCTCCCTGCAAATTTCACCTCCTGGGTTCAAGCGATTCTCCTGCCTCAGCCTCCCGAGTAGCTGGGACTACATGGGCGCACCACCACACCGGGCTAATTTTTGTGTTTTTAGTAGAGATGGGGTTTCACCATGTTGGCCAGGATGGTCCCCATCTCTTGATCTTGTGATCCACCTGCCTCGGACTCCCAAAGTGCTGGGATTACAGGCATGAGCCACCGCCCCTTAAAAATAAGCTTAAAATAAGCTAATAAAGTGTGAAATTCTTGACCACGCTGATACGGTTTCTAGCGACCTCTGTCGCACACATCCCTATTAGTCTCAGCACTTGAGTATTCTGTTATCGAGCTCAAGAAGTGGTCACAAATATTGGTCACAAATATATACAACAGCGAATAAGGTAAGACGATAATATGTTTCATTCTTTTACTCTCTAGAACAAACATTATAATTACTAATTTACCTCGCACCTAAAGAAAAATCCCAGGCATTCCAGTGTGCTTTAGTGTAGCGGAAAGTGAACTCAGATAAGAAGACCTGGGTATAAATACTGTCTCCCAGTTTCTAGCTGTGTAGCCTTGGTGAGTTAATTTGAGTTAATTTTCTGAGATTTAACATCTTCATGTATAAAGTAGGAATAATAACCCTGGTATCCCAGGATGTTGCATGGATTAAAATAGTTGATATATGTAAAATAACACTGTAAAGTCTAAAACACAAAAATTAGCTTTATTATAAAATAACTTCTTTCTTGTTCCTAACACCGTTACTATGATTGTTTTAATTTTATTTAATTTTTTATCCAGATGCTGAATTCTTTAATATGCCACTGTTTTATAAAAGAACTCCTTTCTTGTTCCTAACATCATTACTATTATTGTTTTAATTTTACTTAATTTTTTATCCAGATGCTGGATTTTTTTTCTTTTTCTTTTTTTTTTTTTTTTTGAGACGGATTCTTGCTCTGTCGCCCAGGCTGCAGTGCAGTGGTCCGATCTCGGCTCACTGCAAGCTCCGCCTCCCGGGTTCACGCCATTCTCCTGCCTCAGCCTCACGAGTAGCTGGGACTACAGGCGCCCGCCACCACGCCCGGCTAATTTTTTGTATTTTTTTTTCAGTAGAGACGGGGTTTCACCGTGTTAACCAGGATGGTCTCGATCTCCTGACCTGGTTATTCATCCACCTCGGCCTCCTAAAGTGCTGCGATTACAGGCGTGAGCTGCTGCACCCGGCCTAGATTATTAAATATGCCACTGTTGTTAAAAATGCTATAAAATACAAGGAAATCATAGATGCTCAAAGAAAGTCTATAGCGTGATGAAATAACTAAATTAGGTAACCAAAAGTGAAGGCAAAAATACAAGTATTATTTGTCTTTTTCACTCATGTGTTAAGAAGTTGGTGCCCAAAGTTTTAGAATTAGAAATTCTTTTTCCTCGCATTTTCAGATTTGAAAGAGATTACATATATATAATGAGAGAGAGGGTCTCCCTGTGTCACCCAGCTGGAGTACAGTGGTGCAGTCATAGCTCGCTGTAACCTTAAAGTCCTGAACTCAAGCGATTCTCCTGCCTCAGTCTTTCGAGTAGCTAGGGCTGCAGCTGTGTGCTACCACATCTGGCAAACTTTTAAAAAATTAAAAATATAGTGATAGGTTCTCACTATGTTGCCCAGGCTGGTCTCAAATTTCTGGGCTCAACTGATACTCCTGCCTCAGCCTCCCGAAGTGCTGGGATTACAAACATGAACCACCATGCCCAACCTGTGAGAGTATCTTGAGTTGATTTTCAGCATGAAATTATTTCTTTGTTATTATATGTAAACATAAGGCTGATATTTAGCTGTCATGCTTGTTAAAATATTACAATATATCCATATTCTGCTGTTCAAAGACCCTCCTACTACCACCACGACCTCTGCCAGGAGCGCCTGCTCCACAGCCCAGCAATAAAATGGGTCCAGTCCTAGAATAAGTGGGTGCCTCTAGAAACTTGCTTGATCACAAGGCATTCATTCTGATTGATGACCCTGCAGAACTAATTGGTAACCATTTTGAGTACCACTCTTACCAAGTTCTATATTGAGGATTAACTGGCTCCGTTACTACCAGAAGGTAATGTCTTTTCGTTAACAGAAATGCTAGATGGAGCAGTTATGAGCAGCACTTTCCCTTCAAATGCCTTGCTGGCATTAACCTTAGAGATTTAATTCAACTCGGAAATTGGTTAAGACCTATAGCTTTTATATATATTATTCTGAGTAGATACCCTGGGGTTAGTGATTCCAAAAAAGTATAAGAATTATCATATTAGACTGTTTCTAAAGTAATACATTATTAGATTTATAACATAGAGACACAGGGGGAAATGTGTACAAATGGAAACCATACTAACAGGAAGTACAGTTGTCAGCAGTTTAATAGAAAGAATTTTAACAAGACTTGAATGATTTTTTTAAAAAGTAAAAATGAGTGTGGTCTAGTCTGCAGCAGGACACACGCACATTTCCAACATAAACAAATGGATCTCTATGGCGTTACCTAGACTTACATTTATATTTACTAAAGCTTCTCTACAAAAATGAGAGGATGAAATTTAGTCTTTGATACCCACTTCTGGAGGAAAATAGAGCCTTCCTTGCTGGCTTCTTCCTTGCTATCCAGTTCAGGCGAAGTCATATTGCAACAAAGCCTGTGTCAGAGGCAACTAAGCTCTTTCTGGAGACACTAATGCCAATTTTCCAGGCACTATTTTGGAATGATTTAATAATATTAAGATCAATAACAACATTTACTATTTGTCAGGTACTATACTGAGTTCTTTATTTACATTCTTTCATTAAATCTTTGTAACAACCAATGAGATGGATATTATTATGGCCCATATATAGATATGGAAATTGAGGTTTAGAGAAATTAACTTGTGTAAATTTCCAGAGTTCATTAGGTAGCTCATAAGCAGGAATCCAGAGCTTTTGTAGGCTCATAAGCAGAAATCAAATGTAGGGTAATCTACTGTCTGCTTCAGTATTTCAATTGTTCCAGGTCTTCAGTTTTAGGAGATGTGATTTACCTGCTTGCTACTCATGCTTGTCTCATCTGAGTTATATCCCCACCCCCCTGAAAAATCACAAGTGCACAAGAAGCAAAGACTCATACCTTTTTATTCAATTTGTGTATGGTGGCTTTCACATGTACACTTGGTTAATTTTTATGTTTAGTAATCATTATAACAATGATTTTTTTCTTTTATGGACTATTCCCCACTTTCCAATGTCAAGTTATTTTCTTTTGATAAATTTTTTCAATACAATATTATCTCTTAATACATTATTACTGCTACTACTGTATGCTTTCTTCACTAGTTCTTAGAAATGTTGCTAGATTTCAACTAAATGTATGTAAATACATTCGACTAGGTATAAGTAATCATGGGGTTTCATCGGTGAAGCTAAACTCTTAGACATAATATTACATTGCTATAAATACAGTTATCCTCTTCCCCACCTCCATTCAAGGCAAGTGACTATTGGCCCCAGTCTTCCACCTACTGTTGTTATGTTGGTGGTTGTGGGTGTTGAGGGGCTCGGGGGGTTCATGGATGGCAAGATAAGACTGAGCAGGAAATGTCAGGCAACCCCTCCTCAGAAAGTGGGGAGAAAAAAATTGGGTCTGGGAGTCCCCAGAGTTCTACAGGCCCACCCCTCCTTGGGTCAAGCTGGTGAGATACATGCCGGCTTGTTAGGTGTCTAGAAGTTTCAGCCAATCACTGAGCCTAGAATCCCTTATGGACATTAAAGTGGGAGCAGGAAACTTGCCACCAGGTTATGCCAAACCACAATTAAGTGTTGGATACGATCTGTACTGAGATCCCTGAAACTGCTCCCAGCCCTCACTCCTGCTTACAGCTGGAAAGAGGCACAAAAATAATTTATCATATATGGTAGAAAATATAGAGATTTATAATTGAACAGACCTGGGTTATATCCTGTTGCTTCCAAGGTTTTTGTGGAGTCTAAAATAAGACAGTGGTCAGTGCAAGCAGGCAGGAAGCACAGTGCCCAGCATTTACCAGGCACTCCATGGTATTGTTTGGACCCAACCTAGAAAGAATTGACTTGGCCTGCAATTTGTTCCTTAAATATTGAATTCACCTATGCTATTGCCACATTACTTTATTGAAAGCAGGGTAACTTTATCTCACTTGATGTTGAATGCAACAGAATAAGCCTTTCCAGAATGAGAATTTTTTATCTGAAAATAACTGAACCACATCTTGTCTTTAACCAATTCACTGGCTTCAGCAAGGCACCTCGCTAGGGCCCGGCATACACTATTGAAAAGCAGGTGTCATATCCCAGAGATGTCTAGAGATGGGGATGGCATTCTTTGTGGAGGGGCAGAGTTTTGTTGGCAGCTTTACAAGAATTCATCAATAGAGGAAAAGCGACATTGCGTAAAAGCCCAAGAGAGGCTTGAGACCTGAGGAAGTGTCTTAGCCAAGCAGAGAGAGCAGAGAAAGGAAAGAATCTTAGAAGCTGATAACAAGATAGCCTGAGGATCAGACAATACAGGGCAGCCTGGCACAATCCGGAAAGGTAGGAGACAGGAATATCAGATTTTGTCTACAAACTGTGGTGATAAGGCCAGGGATGAAGGATAAATAAATATAGAAAATGTGGCTGGCATTCTGGTATGCAACTAAAAGAGCCAAACCTCTATGTGAAATTGTCTGAAAGAACCTAGGGCAATAGTAGGCAGCACATTCAATGTAGAGAACCTCAAACTCTGAACCCATTGCAGTCTGCTTCAGAGATGCTTCTGACTTGAGATAAGGCCTCAGTGTATCTCCGGACCTCTCCGGGCCTCTGTTTTCCACAGGGATCTCTAATATACGTTCTAGATAAAAATTCTTATAATTATCATGATTAAAAATAAGACTGCAAATAATATTCTTAATTGGTGCAAATTTACAAGGCCGAAGAAGATCGGCATACGACAAAGAAAAGGGCTATGGCTTTTCCATAATTGCAAGTATAGAGTTGTGCCCTCAGGAAATGCCCAGAGATTTGAAGGGTTAACAAAGGTATCAAAGAAACGGTAATTACTAAGGGTAATCTGCCAGTAATTATTCATCTATTTACTCCTTCTGAAACAGAGCATAGGCAATATCAAAGGAAATAAAGGTATGGGATGAAGCCAGTTCCACGTCTCTTAAATGGCTCCTTATTGAATTTAGAAATACCTGAATCATTAAACTCCGTGATTCCATGGTAGACCAGTTTGATGTCCCTATGTATTTCTAAAGAAGATTATGAGCTCAGATTTTTTTTTTAAGTCAGCAGACCCCTATTCTTCACAGCAGCTCAGCAGGCTTTGTAAAGCTAGTCAGACTGAATTTTTTTCCAGGATTTAAATTAACAGAGAAAAAGATAAAACGATCATTTCAGAAGCAGCCTTTTAAGGCCTATAAAACAAGCTAAATTGAAAGTCAGGGTTAGGAGATAGAGCCTTTGTGAAATATGTCTGTAGAGCTAGAAATCCAGTTACTGATGGCTGTCCTAGACACCCGCCTGTGTGTGGAAGCACCAGGGGAACAGGTCAGATGTCAAGACTGTGACCTTGCTCTTCAGTTGTATGTAGGATGAAGTCAGGGGGTCTGAAAGTTACATTTTTTTCTGATCCATTTTAGAAAGAGTCACATTTAGTATTCTGAAACTCAAAACTGCTTCAGTCTTTTTCTGCTATTATATGTGACTTAATATCCAAGTCTTGAATGTTTGAAACTGTTCTTATCAATTCAGAAGGGCTGAAAAGTACCACTAAAGCAAATCAAAGATAGGTTCACTCTCACTGCCAAAATTATTTTTTTAGGACCGGTAACAATATTTTCTCTAGAAAAGAAAGGACATCATATTGTGAAGATGCTTGAAAAGTATAAACTATTTTATGCAAGAATATCATTAAACAATTCGCCCAGCTCATCTGATATCTTACGTACCTTCAATGTTTTCCACATTACACTAGGCCCCATGGAGAATATAAGAGAGCGTGAAGCCAGTGATACTCACCATTGACTTGCAGAGAAAATAAAGGTGTGTGTTATTTGAGGCGGTGTATAATTAGAGAGCAAACTGGATATCATTTAGCAATGCATAAAATAAAGATTTGGAAACTGGAGAAATCAATGAGAACTAAGGATCTCTTCAGGAAGGAGATGAGATGTGACCCAGCTCTTGAAGAAAAGGGATGGTCTGGAAAGATTGAGGAACAGAGAAAATCTCATTTAGGCCAGGCTGTATGTGATGAGGGGGAAGGGAAGGAGGAACCAAATGAGAAAATTATAGAGTCAGGAGTGAAAAGTGCACGGTGTGCAGGCTTGTGTTGAGGCTAGGGATGTGAGGAAGGGAAATAGGGTGGGGTAGGCCTGGGGAGTACCTACCGGGAGCTCAGGTGCGCTAGGGTCAAATGAAGCTGAGAAGCTAGGCACAGGCCTTTGAACTGCCTCATTCATCTTCACGTTGATCCTGGTTCATACCAGACCTTCATATCTATGTTCATAATGACAGTAAGATAAGGATATTTTTTCTTTTTTTTTTACTAGCTGTGGAAGCATTTCCTGCTCCATTTTCTAATCACCAACCACCAGGACTGAAATTCTACTTCGTTTCAAAGCTATTCAAGTCAGTTTAGCTCCTGACCCTTAGGACTGCTCTCGCTTCTTACATGGCATTTGAAGTTTTC
Organism: Nomascus leucogenys; assembly: GCF_006542625.1. Classification (NCBI taxonomy): domain Eukaryota; kingdom Metazoa; phylum Chordata; class Mammalia; order Primates; family Hylobatidae; genus Nomascus; species Nomascus leucogenys. Next base: position 113,649,578 of record NC_044391.1, on the reverse strand, counting down.
TTTTCATTTCTCTTTGTGCTGGACCAGATCTCACAGTGCTTAGTAGCTGGAAGGCTTCATCCTTGTCAAAGGTCAGCCCATCCTCTTCATAACTTGCTAAATTATGTATTAAGGTAGGAAATAGTAATCCAGTAATAAAAATAAGTGAACATGATAAAGATACAAACTCTTTCAGTTAGAGTTCCCCTCCTTTATAGGCTAACAACTCCCATTTATATTTATAGTATGTGCTTTTGGAAGAAGATATGAAATAAAACATAAAATTGTTTTTTATGTTAACAGTCTAGGGCAGATTTGCTAGAGTCCTAAAAATAACTTTATAGAGATTCTAAATACACAGCCACATTATTTTTGAAAGCTTAAAACTATTTTTAAAGCTGCCATAATTTAGTAATTCTGAAATAAAATGCAAAGTTTAATGCAACGGTGAACCAGGTTAACATCTGTACAGTTATATATAGCTGCTTAATAATCAAGAGTTTGGAAAGACTCTACTTTAGTGGGCCTAGAATAATTGTATTTTCCCACAAATCCTGAACAAGTACAAATGTTGCAGAAATATTGTCAAAGAGTAAAACACTGAGTCTATCAGGACATTCGAGTACCCTGAAGAGTGTAAGGCATTCATTGTTTTAAGCATTTTTATATTTATTTATAATCTCTTAGGTAATTAAAGATAATGATATTTTAGAGATAAATGTGCTCAGCACACTGAGTAATTAAGAATTCACCATGCCGTGTAGATTCGGATGTGCGAAAAATCTGAATTATAGTGTATTTAGATAAAAAAGCCATCATGCCATTTGGATTCTAAAGAATGGAAAAATTTGAAGTCTCCTAAAATATTTTCATTTACATTTTAAAAATCTTCAAAGTCAACAAAGAGTGATGGGAGTTGAATATTTCAGTGGAAGGAAAGAGAACACTTGACCTCGATTATAGAGAGCATGACAAAGTCAAGAAATTTTAGAATGTCTAATTGTCCAGAGTTAATATTTTTGACATTTTTGCATGTATTCTTCCTGTATATATATATATATATATATATATATATATATATATACACATATATACACTGTGTGTGTGTGTATATATATATATTTTAGAGAGGTGAGGTCTCATCATGTTGCTTAGGCTACAGTCTCAAACTCCTGGCCTCAAGACATCCTCCTGCCTCAGCCTCCCAAAGTTCTGGGATTACAGGCATAAGCCACTGTGCCCGGCTGTATTAAGATGTGTTGAAATATATTTTAACATGCTTTGAGTCTTTTAATTCTCTACATACTTTATTTATTTAGTAATAAATTGTGTTTATTGGCCCACATCATTGAAAGTCTTCTATATAATGTTTAATGATAACAATTACCTATGAAACAATGATTTCATAATTAACCATTCCCTTCTCACTGGGTATATTATGTCCAATTTTTCTCTATTATAAAAATAGAATATTTTAATAGATATTTTATACATATCTGATTATTTCCTTCATCTCAAATTACTGTTCAAAATGCATGGACATTTTAAGACTTTTCATATGTATTTGAAATAAATTAATCTACCTCAAATTAAATCCTCACAACATGTATTAGTATCATTAAAATTCTTTATTGAGGCCGGAAGTGGTGGCTCATGCCTGTAATCTAAGCACTTTGGGAGGCCGAGGCGGGCAGATTGCCTGAGAGATCAGGAGTTCGAAACCAGCCTGGCCAACATGGTGAAACCCTGTCTCTACTAAAATTATCTGGGCACAGTGGTGCGTGCCTGTAATCCCAGCTACTCAGGAGGCTAAGGCAGGAGAATCGCTTGAACCTGGGAGGCTGAGGTTACAGTGAGCTGAGATTGGGCCACTGCACTCCAGCCTGGGTAACAGAGTGAGACTCCATCTCAAAAATAAAACAAAACAAAACAACAACAACAAAAAACCTCTCTATTGAGAAGGATTTTTTGAAAAGCCCCACATGTGGGACATAAACCAATTGCCCTCATCAGACATAAACTATGTGGATCCCAGTATCTAAATATTATGACACATTTCCTTAGCAAGCTGCTCCACAGTTCAGCGGTCACTAGATGTTTCCTAAAATAATTATTGAGTTGGATTTCAGGGAGCGCTTGAAGCAGTTTTCATCTCTAACCATTTTTTTAATAAGGGATTTCGTAACATTTGCAAAAAAAAAAAATAGAAATTTTGACTCCATGATAAATTCCAGTAGCTTCTTCTAATAGCACACATTGGCTGTCACCTTTGTAGCCAGGGAGCTAGCACACAGGAACTTGAAATTGACCACTGCATAAGATCTTGCATAAAGTGCCTCACAACAATAAGTAAGTATATAAGCAAATAAAGAAGTAAGTTACCACATTGTATGTCTTGGATTTCTAAAAAAAGAAAAAGGAAGGAGCAGGCACTGAATTAAAAGTCACGAAGGCCCTAGTCCTCCTTGTAAGTTATTTGAGGTCAGGGAGCATGGCATCTGTCATCACCCTTTCTCTCTACTGCCTATGAGAATGCCCAGGAAATGACTCTCAGTAAAAGCAAGTTACTTCAATGAATGAGTGAATAGATAAAAGAAATAACAAAGGAAGGAATACTGAGCTTGAGGCTCTTAGGAGAATAACATGTGGGGCTGGGTGCAGTGGCTCACACCTGTAATCTGAGCATTTGGGGAGGCCGAGATGGTCGGACCACCTGAGGTCAGGAGTTCAACACCAGCCTGGGCAACATGGAGAAAACTGTCTCTATTGAAAAACACAAAAACTAGCTGGTTGTGGTGGCACGCAGCTACTCGGGAGGCTGAGGCAGGAGAATCGCTTGAATCCCAGAGGCATTGAACCCTGGAGGCAGTGGTTGCAGTGAGCCAAGATCATGCCACTGCACTCGAAACTGGGTGACAGAGAGAGACTTCATCTCAATAATAATGATAATAATAACATGCGGTTTACAGCAACATGGAAGCAGTGCTTGTGTGTCCTGAGCTTACCTATCCTCCAGTGGATATTTCCATGGAGATACAGGAAGTGCCTACCCCAGCAAATACCTCCACTCCTTGCTCAGGAACAGATCTGTGCAATTCAGTTTTTACTCTCTTAAATGTATCCTGAGAATGAGTTGTCTGCACAATTTCATCTTTTCTTTGTGTGCGTGTACATGTGTGCGTGTGTTTTAAGAATTGCTTTTCATAGTGCTCTAATCAAGTCTTGTACCTTGAGAACAGATAGAGATCTTAATTTTCTTTATTGGAAACAGGCTTATTACCAGGGTGCAAGGTAACCTTTTCCCAAAGAGGAAAATGTTTCCTCAAAAATGAAGACACATCATAGATGGAAATAACATTGAAACCCTGTATTTTAAAGACCATTGTCTGTTTCAGAAAACCTTAATGATGAACATCAGGTACTTGAAAAAGAACTAGTGAAAATCATTAAAAGAAAAGAGAAAAAGAAATTATAAACTTAAAGGAGTGTTGGAATGAAGATTTGGTGATAGACATTTTACAAACCAAGGCAGTGTGGGAGGTCTTCAATTTGTATTTTTAAATGTGAGCAGATGGGCTGAGCATTCTTATAGAAAGTGGATGTGTGTGTCTATGTGGTGAAAATGTAGTTCATGAAGGCTGTTCCTTTGCAGGTGGGAATAATATGAGCTACTCGCTTTGCAATAATAGGAGAACTAAAATCAAATCCGCAAATCATTTTACATATGCTGACCCAGTTCTTATTTTCTTCTTAACTGTCCAGGGAGTTGTGTTTTTCTTTTCATTTGATGATTTGAGTGAGAAAGGTAATATTATCAAAAGAAATTTGAATGTCCAGCAAGTAAAGATCAGACACATCATAGCAGAAGAATATCTATTACTTGGCTCTAACAGTACGGGGTGTCTCTGAGGTTAGGTGGGACAAAAATTAAAGACACACTTCCTACTTACAAATCTAATCTGAGAGGCGAAACTGCCATGAAATTATGGAATAAGAGCAGTTAATAAATAAATTTTGAATATATGCATTTTTGTTATTGTTGTTGTTGTTTTATCTTAAAAGACAGTAAAGGGCTAAGAATGCAGACTCTGGAGCCACAAGGCTTGGGTTTAAATCCTGGCTTTACTAAATATTTCCTGGCTGTGTGACCTTGGGCAAATCACTGAATCTTCCTTTACTCCAGTAAAAAGAAAGGAGCAAGGAGAATAATAGTACCTATTGACAGGGAAGTTTAGGAAGACTAAATTAGTTAATATATGTGAAGTGCTTAGAGCAGTGTCTGGCACACCGTGATTGCTACATAAACACAGTGTTTTCATTTACTATTATTTACTTGGTATTAATTTGATATTACACAGGTAACTAGAGTTTGAAATTATCTTTCAGACAAATGTACCAAAAATATTTTTTGTTGCCATAGAGAACATGATTATGTTTCATGAAATGACTGTACAATGTTGCTATTTTAGATACCCTGCCCCCTGCCAACCATAACCCCTTTCACTAGACCTTGCCATCTCCTTGCACCTTTCTTTGGAGCCAAATATTTACCCACAGTTACTGCTTGTTATAAAAAAGAGCATTTTCTTTTGTTTTGTTTGAATTGAAGCAACCTTTTAGGGCTTTATCTAACAACTTCACATTAGTATTTTAACATTTCTTGGATAAATTCATGTTTATTCAACCTATAAACTACAACTCAATTCAGGCACCTGCTATTTGCCAATACTATGCATATCATTGTGAGATTAGAAAGATGATGAATAAAACAGTTATTAGTAGGGAGAGTAAAGTACAGTGGTATTCAGATATTCAAATATATAATGACAAATCATTTTATGAAGCTCAATCATATCACTTTAGTCTTAAGGGATCTCTATTTAAGATTCCTAAATTTTAGTGAATTCCTGTATGCCATATGGCAGAATTTCCTCTTCCTTTGTTCTCTGTCCCAGCTTTTTTCTAAGTCTGTTCCGGTGTCATCTCTCCAACATTGCCAAAATGCACATAGCATTCCAGGTAATGTTGGCAGGATCATGTTTCCACTTTGTTACATATACCCTTTGTGAGTGTTTTGCTGCTGGAACTGAGTACATACGAAGGGCCAAATATTTAGAAGATAAGCACGATGACTCTCAGAACCGTTTGTTCTTTTAAAAAAGATTCTATTTCTTGTACTAAGGACAATATGCTCATAGTTCCAAAGTAGAAAGGTATAGAAAAGAATAAAGAAACACAAAATCATTTATTGTCTCACCACCAGAAAGAGCATGGCTACCATTAGTATTATTTATTTATTTATTTTATTACACTTTAAGTTCTGGGGTACATGCGCAGAATGTGCAGGTTTGTTACATAGGTATACACGTGCCATCGTGGTTTGCTGCACCCATCAACCCGTCATCTACATCAGGTATTTCTCCTAATGCTATCCCTCCTCTAGCCCCCCACCCCCCAACAGGCCCTCGTGTGTGATGTTCCCCTCCCTGTGTCCAGGTGTTCTCATTGTTCAACTCCCACTTATGAGTGAGAACATGCGGTGTTTGGTTTTCTGTTCTTGTGTTAGTTTGCCGAGAATGATGGTTTCCAGCTTCATCCATGTCCCTGCAAAGAACATGAACTCGTCCTTTTCTTTGACTGCATAGTATTCCATGGTGTGTATGTGCCACATTTTCTTTGTCCAGTCTATCACTGATGGGCATTTGGGTTGGTTCCAAGTCTTTGCTATTGTGAATAGTGTTGCAATAAACAGTATGATTTATTTTTCTGCCCTCCCCTGCCACCTAGCAGATTCAGGACTAAACTGTTGTTCTTTCTCTGCCTTTCAAACTTAATATTAAAATATGAGGATTTTTTTCCATACCATTAAGAATTCTTAAATAATGTATCTGATGGATTTAATTATCATTTATTTAATCATTCTCTTAGTATAAGGAGAGGCCATAGCATGCAGATAAGACATCGACCTGATTTCCCCTTAGTACCTTTCTAAGACATTACTCTTTACTTTAAGTCAGACAATACTTCCTTTTCTTATCTTCTTTTCCAGTCAAACTTTCTTCTTAAACATTTCAGTGTTATGGAAAATGTGCAAGATTTAGAGTCAGTTGTTCTAAAACTAGCTTGCGTGGTATTTGGCAAGTTACTTCATCTGACTTACCTTCAGCTCTCTCATCTGTGTGATGGAGTAACATTCTCTGCCTTTGTTACAACATAGTTGCTGTGCAGATGAAATCATATGGTGAATATGAAATTGTTTTACATATTATAAAGTGAGAGATGGTTCTTTCCCTGTGCTTTACTTTTCTAACCCAAAGGCAACATTCATTATTTTTCTTCTTTTGTAAGCAGAAAAAAAAAAGGCTGCATAAATGTGCTGGAAAAGATGTCATTCAATTGCCTGACCTCCCAAAGCATTTGTTAATGTTTAACTCCAACTCACCCTTTCCCCTCAGTGACCTGATTTATCTGATGATTTAAAACAAAGATTATTTGGATGGTGAAATTACAATTCTAAAATTTTCATTGCAAGTAAAAAATCTATTGATGAAAGAAAACCTTAGTTATTTTTTTCCAAGTACCTTTTTCATACTTATCATAGAATATAACCTTGTAATAGTAACAATATCAACATAATAATTACAATGTATTAAGTATTCATAAAGTGGCAGCTAGGTGCTACAGATATCAGTTTAAAGCTTCTCAACACCCTACAGATTATTTATTGGGATGAAAAGTTTATCAGTAGGCCAGAGTCATTTAGAGAAGAGATCCAGAGTAGATTAAAAAAAAAATCAGTCTGAATTAGAAAGAAACTAGGCTTAAGAGGGAGCAAAACCTAAATGCAAAAAAAAAGCATCGCTGATGACTAAGTGGTACCAAGAGAAGGAAAGGAAAAACAAAGAAAGGACTTCAACATGGAAGCCCTAGTGGGAGGCAGAGAACAGGAGACTTCCCTCCTCCTCCTTCTCCTCTTTCTCCTCCTCCTCCTTCTCCTCCTCCTCTTCCTCCTCCATGTTGCTGTGTTAGCCCTTCTTCCACTGCACTGTGGATATTAGTGAAGTTAATGTCCTTTATTCCAAACCTAAGTACATTAGGACAGGGCCAATGCCAATGCTTTGATCATCATTTTTAATTGATTTTTTATAGCTCTATTGAGGTTTAATCGACAGATTACAAACTGTGCACAATTAAAATGTACAATTTGACAAATTTTGACATGAAACTATTACCATGATAAAATTAATGAATATAACAATTGCATCCCCAGAGTTTCATTGTACGTGTTTGAACTCTTTCTCTCTTTGCCTCCACTCCATCCCTAGGCAATCACTACCTGTTTTCCATCATAATTGATTAGCTTGTCTCTTCTAGGCTCACTTTACTCCATGTAATTATTTGAGATTTTAAAGCATGTTATATATAATAATAGTTCACCTCTTGTTATTGCTTAGTTGTATTCCATTGTATGGATATACCATAGTCTGTTTATCCATTTATCTGTTCATGGATGTGTACGTTATCCATTATTTCATAAAAGATTATCTCAAAACTCAGTGGCTTAAAATAACTATTCATTATCTCACAGTTTCTGTGGGCCAGACATTTGGGAGCAGCTTAGCTGGGTGGCTCTGGTTCAGGATCTCTCATGAGATTGCTGTTAAGCTGTTGACCACTTCTGCATGTGCAGTTACCTGAAAGTTTGACTGGGCTGGAAGAGTCACTTCCAAAGATGCATTTTTATGTACTGTCTCAATTATTGTACCTAGTACACAGTAGGTATTCAACAAATGTGTGTTGCTAGAGTAGGTTAAGCTTTGATTATGGAGGTTCTTAAATTTTAGGCTAAGCATTTGAACATTTGCCCTTATGCCCCCTAAGCAATGGAGAATCAGTGCAGGGGTTTGAATGGGGAATGCTATGATAACCTATGTTTTGGAAGTCTGGTTTCATTGACAGGAGGTGGCCCATTTTTGAGTAGGACGACATGAACTATCCAATTGTGCAGTGCTAGTCAGAGGTTCAGAGGTTTATTTTCTTGATTTGATCTTTAAGCAAAAGTTTATATGGTAAAGGGTCAGAAGCATAGCCCCTCCTGCAGAGCAGACAGAGTGGATTTTCATGACGCTCCAGCTACACTTTTTAAAAATTCTTAAATCTTAAAGACATGCTAAGAATTGAGGCTTCATTAGATAGTATAGGCTTTACAGATCTGCTAATAATTGCTGTATGGTACAGATAGGACATTTTTCTCCTCTGAGGCTTAGTTTCTCCATATCCAAAATAAACAATATTGACTAGCTAACTTCTGCACTCCTTTTGAGTTTTAGGATATGTACTATGAGAAGTAGATCATTAATTGCAGAAAAGTCAGTAAAATACAAGAGTCTTGTATGTGATCTCTTCCCAAAGCAGCATCTAGCTTTATAGCTCAATGATAATGTTTAATCTGGACAGGAAAGACACTATACTTCACTCCCATGATCCTCTGCTAGGGAATGGCTGGGCAGAGGCCCTTGCTTCAAGGGCACCTCAGGGTAAAAGAGGCTGGGAAAGGAGAAAAGTGGGTTAAACCTATTATTGAACTTTTGTTCCTAACTTAAATGAAGACTAAATGACACTTGCTGAACATGTAAGAGGAAGGGCATGGATAAGATGGCAATTAAATGTTGCTGACACACCAGCAGTGTTGATAACTTAAAACTCAGACTGCTTTTGAAATGTCTTCTTGCTCTGTTTGTTTCTTATACCCAAATTTGGTTGGGTTTTATTTTTTCTAATGAGTATTGTAAAATAGGTATTATGTTAGTCAGGAGTCTCTGGAGAATTGGAATCAATAGGAGATTTTATTTATTTATTTATTATAAGAAATTGGCTCATGTGATTATTGAGGCTGGTCCAGTGTCTGCAGAGCCAGTGTTCCAGTTTAAGTCTGAAGGCTAGTGGGCTGCTGTAGAACCAGGAAGAGTTGATGCTCCGGTTCAAAGGCCCTCAGGTAGGAATTTCTGTCTTATTCAGGGGAGAGTTAACTTTTTGTTCTATTCAGGCCTTCAACTGATTGGATGAGGCCCACCCACCATTACAGAGTTCAATTTGCTTTACTCACTCTACTGATTTAAATGTTAATCTCATCCAAAAACAACATTGCAGGAATACTTAGAAAAATATTTGAACATATATCTGGACACTCTTTGGCTGGTCAAGTTGACACATAAAATTGACCATCACAGGTATATTGACTATCCTTTTTTTTTTTAAGCTCCGCAAGGCACCAACCATCCCTTTTCCAAGATTATTTTTAAGGCCAGTTCAGAAGTAGGTTCCATAAGCCCTGAGAACCCCTATCCCATAGGAAGAGAACAACTTTCCAAAATAACCTTTCCTAGTTCTGACCACTGAATATAGAATGAGACTCTTTAGTATAAAGTTTTGCTCATTACTTCTGTCCTTTGCTTTCCCAAGTATAAAAGAAAATCTCTTTTCTGAATGCCATTTCTTCATTCCTAGAGTCATGTCATCATCCTTCTTCCCTCATTTTCTCTCTCCCTTTTTCTAACATTTACTAAATATTTATTTTATATAAAGTAATTCTAACAGTTGGAAAAACTATGAGGATGGCCATGAAATGGCTCCTATTTCTCATTGTAGGCTTTGAAAATGTTCTATACATGGCCATTGTGATGACAGTGAATCCCCTGCATTTTAAATTGTACATAACAACAGAATTGTTGGTGTAAATTGTGAATGGGTCACTGTGTGCTTTATAGCTCTGATTAAAATAGTTTAGTATGTAATTTCTAAAAATAGTCTAAGGGGTAAACGTTTAGCATTGTTACTGTGTATTTGGCCCTAATGAGTGGTATTTGTCTGTGCATAAAATTGTGCATATTTAAGTCCTTGGGTTTAAATTAAAGGGCTAAAATACTATACATGCCACCTTTGCATTCCTTTGAGTTTTGTTTGTTTGTTTTGTTCTGTTTTTGTCACTACAAAACATATGTTGCCCTTATTTGGCACATTTTTCCTTATTGTGTCCTTTTGATTAATTTTAATGACCATTTGTTCTCTTTTAAAATCACCTGCCTGCTCATCAGCATCATTAAAGGACGAAAGGTAAATGGAGCTTGACCCTGTGCATGATCATGTGAATTTTCCCCTTGCTACAAGAGTTCTTCAAATGGGCCTACGGAAGATCAGCTGGGTACTCAAGGAAGAAATCATTAAGTGCTAAATAATCATTTGGAGGAGGCTGTCAGTTTTATGCTCCTGGAGGATGGAAGAAGTGAAAGAGCTCATTTTCTTCAATTAAGTCTCTTTCGAGAAGAAATAAAAAACAAAGACGAAGGAAAACAGAAGTTGTGTTTATTAAAAGCTTCCATCCAGGATCTGGATTACTATGAGAAGGTTCATGATGGGTCCTAGTTTCCTAAGCCTCAATATTCTGATTTATTCATTGTTCACTAAATTGTCCATCGTATACTAGGCACTGTGGATAACTCAGATGTATGAGGATTGCTAAGACTCGTATATTACAACTAAAATTAAAAAAACAAAAAACAGCAATAGTGCTAAGGACCACTATATGGACCCTCAGAAAGTTCCCAGGAGGGGCAAAGACTCCTAAGCTCTGGGAAGACCTCTAGGAGGCATGGGCATTGTGAGATCGAGATAGATTGAACACCCAGATTGCTGCTGGGGCTGCTGCTGAGGAAGTTGGTGATGTGGCTTTGAGTATGGAAGAAGCAGCTGCTTGGAAGCTGCTCGCGTTGCTGCTTTGGTGTTTGAGTAACGAGTGCAGGATCTTGCAAAAGCTAAATTGCTGCCCTGCCCTGGGGGAGCAACCTTGACACAGGACAGATTCAAAAGCACAGTCTGACAGATTTATTTTAATAAGGCCCGAGAACCCTATCAAGATGTTATCTTCTGATAAGATGGATACTGAAAACGTTTGCTTTCTCGGATGGAAAGTCTGGACCCGGGCAGTGGGTCCCGTCCGCCCCGCGGCACCTTCTGCCTGTTGATGCCGCGCAGCTCGCGCGCTCCTTCGCTCTGGCAGCGATCCCGGTACTGCATGAGTCAGTTTTGCGCTGAACCTCGGCATAATGGAGGAAGGTGCTATTTTAGGATAACAGGCATATGATCGGGTTTTTTTGTTTTGGTTTGTTTTTTTTGTTTGTGTGTTTTTTAGGGGGCAGATTTCACAGACCGCGATGTCTGCAGAAAGAGCGATCCTCCAGAATTCCTCCCTTTGTGCTAGAGCACAGAAAACAATTTCACGAAGTCATTGTTGCCTTTCCAGGAGAAACGGTTTCACATTTGACATTGACAGTCCATTAACTGTGTTAACAGCAGTAACTGCTTTAGAGTAGTTTAATGGAAGATGTTTATGTGTGGCCAATAAGGTGCATTCCTCCCCCCCACCCCACCACCAATGGTAGAAATGAAAGCAGAGAGGAATTGGAAAGGTGTGGAGAAGCTCTGAAGAATCAGAAGGTTAATGGAATCACGGAACCCTAAATGAATAGAACTCCCCGTCTGTTTCCCCTCCCTTTTCCATTACTACGTTATTTACTTTGCTAGCCTTCCTAGGACCGATGCCAGAAAGTGAGCTTCCAGCTTAGAATAGTTATTAAAAAGGGATGTGCTAAGGTTATAATCTTATTTTTTATTTAGTTTTATTTTTTCTTATGTATATTATTACTGTTACTTACAGTGAACTTTTTTTGGTAATAAGCCAAAATCAATAAAAATATTTTATGAAAAGATAAAACAATGTATGGATGCGTGTGTGAGTTGATTTCAAGGATTGTGAAGTTTGGGGATCTGCATACTACTAGATGTGCTATAGACAATGTGGTGCTATGAATATAGCAGATGTTATTCTTATGTCCACATGATGTACACTCTGGTGTGTTTTCTGTTTCATAAATCCAGCTAACCAAATTTGGGGAAACTTCTAGACTCAGTCCTTAATTAGGCTGAGAGATCAAAGATGACTATGATGAAATCCCCACCTCCAGACACATCATAAACCTTTATCTTTTATAGTGTTTGTGCCAGCCTGTCTCTTTTTTTTCTCTTTGGCAATATCATTAATCATATAGTTGGACTACGAGATTTGCATGTTTTTCCCCAACTGTTTATCTATAACTAAAATCTTTTTTTGATAAATTTAACATGCATATGCCTAAATGTCTGCTGGAGCTCTCTACTTGGATTTCCATAGGCAACTCAAATTCAACATGTTCAAATCCGAACCACCTGTGGCCCTCTCCCCCATCGAAAACAAACGCAAACAAACACAGCTAGCCTGATGCTTGTATTACATCCCTGTCTTGGTAAATGGCACCTCTGTCTTCCTCCTTGCTCAAGCCTGGACCTTGCTCATCATATTCCGTCCTCTTTTCTTTTTTCTTCATCCTAAATATTCACTCATTTATTAAAACCTATAGATTCTGGTTCTTACTTGCCTTTGGAACTTCTGCCTCCTTGCGGTCATCGCTGGCACTTTTATGGCACTGGCTCAGTGTAGGGCCTTACCTCTTCCCTTCCAAAACTTGTCACAGCAGCGCTACTATCCTCACATCCTTAGTCCTGTTCTTCCCCAATCATTGTTTTATACACATATTTCTAAAGCATAAATATGAGTTGTGTTCTCCCTATTACAACCTACCAGTAATTCCCTGTTATCATTAGGAAAAAGTCCAAACTTATGCATTTCTCAATAAAGAAAGTGTAAGATCTGGAATAAGACAGATCTGAGTTCAAATCCTCATTCTGCAACTTACCAGTTGTGTGACTGTGACTAACTTCTCTATATCTCAATTTCCTCTTCCATAAAACGAGAATAATTTGGTGGCTACCTGCGATAAATCTTACTTCAGTTCCCCAATACCTGCTTCCCCTCTAATTGTGGACATTATCTGTCCCTGGCCTTTGAAGTTAGGTGTGTACAAATGACTTGCTTGGCCAAAGAAATGTAAGCACAATAGCTATGTGTCACTTCTGTGTATAAATATTCAATTACTGGTACTGAATTCTCCAGACATTCCTTCGCTGAATGTGAAAACCTGGAAATACGAGGGTTCCATAGGAATTAAGGAGATAGAATGCTGAGGCTACACACAGAAGACAACTGTCCTGAGGAATGACTCAAATCCGCAGCAGACTATGTGTGGATGAGAAATAAACATTCATTAGATGAAGCAACTGATATTTGAGGGTTGTTTGTTACCTCAGCACAGCTTAGCCTACACTGACATTCTACCACAAAGGCTGTTATGAGAAATTATATAACATACAAAGGCATATGCTATGATGCTTGGTGCCAAAGCAAGTGTTCACATAATGATTATCTTTGCAGACAATATTTTTTTCTACCTTTCATCACTGTACTTTATCCAAGGCACTTCACCAGTTGGTTTCACATTTCAGCATATTTACACATGGCAATTATTCCGCATGTACTGTTTTCTCCTATTTTGCTAAGCTGATAACATTTATTCAACCTTGGAGAACCAACGCAAGTGTGCCCTTCATAAGTTGGTCTTTTATGAAGGACACACTTAAGTTGGTTCTCGAAGATTGAATAAATGTTATCTCATACCCGAGTCTACCCATAGCCTAGAGTTGTCACATGGGCTCTATGCTCATGTATGCAAAGGATCTCTCCTTCCTGCTTGAACACTATCTCACAGTGATAACATTATGTATCTGTCTCTCCTATTGGGTTGTGGATTTCCTGACAGAAGGACTCTGTCTTGCCCATCTCTATAGTCTCAGAATTTATTAAATATCCACAATAAGCAGATATTTAATAAAATGTAAAAATTAACAAAAACACTCTCAAAACTAATGAGGGAGACAGGATAACTGATTCCACTATAATATGACAAGGAATTGGCATAAAATATGAATGCTCTCATTTCTCTGAAGCCTCACTGTTCATTTCCTCTTAGACCAAGAACGCTTTTGACTGTGACCATTGGCTAGTCTAACTTTCTTATTTTACAGATGAGGAGACAACCCAAGGAGAGGACACAGCAAAATGGTGTCAGATTTTGGAGCAGAGATCAGATATTATTGCTCTATAGCAAATAAACACATGGAAGGGTAGGAGTCCCTAATATGTACATGCATGAGCTCCCCACTGGCAGGAGGAAGTACAGTTACAAGAGCACTGCAGTGGGTTGAATGGTGGCCCTTAAAAGATATCCCCATGTCTTAAACCCTGGTAACTGTATACATGATCTCATTTGGAAAAGGGATCTTTGCAGATGTAATTCTGCAGATGAAATCAATCCAGATTATCTAGGTGGACCCTAACTCCAATGACAAGTGTCCTTATAAGAAACGCACGCAAAGGGCGGGGCATGGTGCTCACACCTGTAATCTCAGAACTTTGGGAGGCCCAGGCGGGCAGATCACCTGAGGTCAGGAGTTCAAGACCGGCCTGGCCAATATGGTGAAACCCCACCTCTACTAAATATACAAAAATTAGCTGGGCGTGGTGGCTGGCACCTGTAATCCCAGCTACTCGGGAGGCTGAGGCAGGAGAATCACTTGAACCTAGGAGGAGAAGGTTGCAGTGAGCCAAGATCGTGCCATTGCACTCCAGCCTGGGCGACAACAGCAAAATTCCGAAAAAAAAAAAAAGAAAGAAGAAAGAAAGAAAGAAAGGAAAAGAAAGAAAGAAAGAGAAAAAAAAGAAAAGAAAGGAAAGAGACACATGGAGGAGACCATGTAAAAATGGAGGCAGAGATTGGAGTTACACACCAGAAGCCAAGGAAGCCCTGGCATTAACAGAAGCTAAAAAGTCAGTCAAGGGAGGATTCCCCCTAGAGCTTTTGGAAGGAGCACAGCCCTGTGGACACCTTGATTTTGGACTTCAAACCTCCAGAAGAGTTGTTTTAAGCCCCCAAGTCTGTAGTGGGTTTTTACAGCCGCCCTAGAAAATGAATGCAAGCACCATTTGGAGGATACATGATTTTCCCCCCAGGCATATTTCTCTCCAGTTAAGCTTTCTATAATAATCTCTAAGAAAATTTTTAGCCTTTGTTACTTAAAAAAAGAAAGTCCTTTCCCTTTCCTTATCTTTTCCCTTTTTTTTTCTCCAACTTTGGTGAGGAATAACTTACAGCCCCAACCCCTTAAAATATTCCCAGTTCTATTAAAAAAACTTAGATATTTTCCCCGCTAAAGTTGAAGGTAGAGTATTCCCATTCATATTATATTTCCCCTAGATCATATCCTAAAGGAAACAACGACAAAGTTTTGATCTTTGTCTCACCTTTGAGCCTCTGAGGTGCTTCTAGTACCTGGAGTAAAACTTCGATCTTTATCCTCCACACAAAGCATGATCCTTTTCCTGTTGATTTCTCAGAGTGGTGGTAAGAAGTAGACGAGTGAAAGTATCTGTGGGAGTTTTGTAAAGTGTGAGGTGCTATGTGGAGATAATGTTACTAGCATTATAGCTGCTGACTAATACGTATGAACTGCAGAGAGAATAGACGGAATCTGAGAATTCAATGCATGGCACCCTCTAGGCCGCCGACTCCTGCTGCTTGTACACTATACTTTGCTGCCATCGTGTGGCCTTTCTGGTAGTTGTCAGTGTTGTTAGTTCTTATATTTAATAGTTTTAACCATAAATTTTATAATTATAAATTTTCAGGATAAAATGTAATTTTTATTTTGGAAAAATACTGGTCATACAACTGTGAAATTGTTCAGTGTCTAAGTTCTTGTTTGAGGGAAACTAGGAGACGGTTTGGAAATATCATTTGAAACATTATGACAGACAAATCTAGAGATTAAAAGACTGGGAAGGGGCGAAGAGACAACGGACAGTGTTGTAGACTTTAGAGAAACAAAAGCATGTGCCCTATCCAGGGGCATCCATAAAATACAGTTACTTGAATTCTAACATTTCCTGCAAATTTTCCCAGGCTCTCCACAGGTAGTCTCCAAGTCTTTTTAGCTTCTTTTCTCCAATATCTCTTTCATTTATTTTATACTCTCTAGCTTTATGGCTGTTGTGTATCTGTGGCCTTTGTTTCTTTCTGCCTGGATCATTTTAATACCTGGTCTTCCTATCTCCACGATCTCGTATTTTTCTTTTATCTTGCACATGCTGCTAGAATGATTTTCATGAACCACTATAGAAAGAGTACAGAGTAGTGATTAAGAGTAAAGCCTGAGGCCATACTCCTTGAGTCTGAAACCAAGATCCCTCAATTTGGCTCTGACTAGTAGAGCGATTTGGTAACCGGAGGCAAGTTGCTGAAATGCTCTTTATTTCAGTTTCCTTACCTGTGAAATATGATACTACTAATGCCTGCTTCATATACAGTCATGCCTCTCTCTTGCTTTTTTGAGATGGAGTTTCACTCTTGTTGCCCATGCTAGAGTGCAATGGCGCAATCTCGGCTCACCGCAACCTCTGCCTCCTGGGTTCGGGTGATTCTCCTGCCTCAGCCTCCCGAGTAGCTGGGATTACAGGCATGTGCTACCACACTCAGCTAATTTTGTATTTTCAGTAGAGATGGGGTTTCTCCATGTTGATCAGGCTGGTCTCGAACTCCTGACCTCAGGTGATCTGCCTGTCTCAGCCTCCCAAAGTGCTGGGATTACAGGTGTGAGCCACCACGCCCAGCCCAGTCATGCATCTCTTAATGACAGGGATATGTTCTGAGAAATGCACTGTTAGGTAGTTTTGTCTTTGTGTGAAAATTGTGGGAAATACTGACACAAACCTAGATCATATAGCCTACTACAGAACTAGGCTGTAGTGTATAGCCCACTACACAATAGGCTCTATGCTGCAGCCTGCTGTACAACTAAGCTGTATGGTATAGCCTATGGCTCCTAGGCTACAAACCTATACAGCATGTTACTGGGCTGAATACTACAGACAATTGTATTTGTGTATCTAAACATATGTAAACAAAGAAAAGACACAGTAAAAATATGGTCTTATAATCTTATAGGACCACTGCACTATTATGCAGTCCATTGTTGACTGAAACGTTGTTATGCCATGTGTAACTTTATTTCTGACACAGATAAAACAGGTAAATTCACATCTGTGCCTATAATTTAGTGTTCAACTAATATTTGCTATCATTAGCACTCTGATAGAATGCGAATTATTCTGAATGCAAGAATTTGATTTGTCTTAGCATCTTCAACTTCACCTATCACTTTTAAGTTGCAGTAATTTGATAAGATTTTTAAACATATAAGTGAAAGATCACTAAGCTTTAAGCCAGTTTACTTCTTGGAACTCTCATTATATTACCAAAATATGCTTAAAGTCATCCCATGATTTGTCTATGCACTAATGTACAGGGAATTTTCAAACTTGCTAAATTTATAGTTAATAAACAGTGATTAATATTTATTGAGCATTCACCAAGTGAAAAAGCTCAAAATGTTTTATGTAGATAAGCTCATTTAATACACACAATAGTTTTGAGATCAGTAGTAATATCAGCATTCCTCTTTTATGTAGAGGGAACAAAGGTGTGGGAAAGTCCCACAGCCAGTAAATGGAGAGTAGATTAGAACCAATGCAATTTGTCTCAAGAGCTTACATTCTTAAGGGAATTCTGTGCTATAAATACATTCTCGTCTAATCTTTCATTTCAGTACCGAGATGCTGTTTCTGAATACCAAAACACAGAAACATTTAAAAAATTCCAAACCCCGTGGAATGCAGAATGCCAAGCTCATCGCTGCATTGAAGCTACATCAGGCCTCAACTTGCCATAGCCCATTTTGGGAACAGTGCTCCATGTGATAATGAACTGTGATCACTGGTCTCTGTTGCACTTGGATTTCTTGAAGTGTGCAGATCATGTGGAGACCCCAAAGACCAAGTATTTTAAAGTTTGTACAGTAGGAAAGACAATGATTCGATTCCAAAAGCAATTCATTAGATGTATTGCATATCACCTGCTGCCTTAAATGCCGGCTTGTGTTGGAAAGTCTTCCTGAGAATACTGTCCCCAAAGCATAAAGTGTACATGAAAAAATGTAATCCCTGAAGTAAGTGGAGCATCTGGAACTTCTAGATGTTCCAGTAAGACTACACATGGTCGGCCGGGCACAGTGGCTCACGCCTGTAATCCCAGCATTTTGGGAGGCCGAGGCAGGCAGATCACCCGAGGTCAGGAGTTCAAGACCAGCCTGCTCATCATGGAGAAACTCCGTCTCTACTAAAAATACACAAATTAGCTGGGTGTGGTGGCGGGCTCCTGTAATCCCAGCTATTCGGAAGGCTGAGGCAGGAGAATCACTTGAACCCAGGAGGCGGAAATTGCAGTGAGCTGAGATCACGCCACTGCACTCCAGCCTGGGCTACAGAGGGAGACTCTGTCTCAAAAAAACAAAAAAAAACAACAAAAACAAACAAACAAAAAAAACAAACAAAAACAAAAAACTGCACATGGTCTAGTTTTAAGTCTTGGTCCCTACTAATATATAGACAGGTTGAACACTGAAAAATGTAGGCACACCAGATGGTAATCATCCATTGATAATAATACCGTATAACTATGTCTTGCAATACACTGTTCTTAGGCTTGATTTGAATTAATGAATTTAATCCTCATAAGAAGCCTATGATATAGGTATTCTTGTCATCTCTGTTTTCTCAGATTGGAGAACTGACAGAGAGGTTAGGATTTCAAATCAGGCAATTTGGATCCAATGTTCAAGCTTTAACTACTAAGGAATACTACTTACCATTGTGTTTATCTATTGATAATAGCAGAGTTAAATATCATTTTATTAATTATGTAGAATTTCTCTCTTTGTTTCAGGACACTGATGATACACCTTTGCTGACAAAGCACTATGTAATTGTGTTCATACTTTTAAACTTGTCAACTGCTAATCAAAATGCCATTCTCAAATATCCTTCTTCGTTGGATTTAGCTTGATTTTTTTCCTCTTTAGGGAGTACAATTGAAACTACTCTGGCTCTTCTCAGTCTCCGGTATTAAACCATTGGCAGCAGCTGGTAACAAGCTAGGAGGAGGATGGGATTGTGTGTGCAAGTCTTCAGTATTTGAGCATGCGGTGAATGTGTGAGTTGCGAGCTTGGGGGCATAAAGATCCTGGTGAAACATCTGCCCCTAGAACCATTAAATCTTGGGATATGAGAGGTATTAAAGATTGGATTGTCTAGCCATTCATCAGATGCTTAAAATTTGTGTATATTTACCTGTTTTCAGTTTATACAACTTTCTAATAATATTCCATTAATCTTGGATAGATCTAACTTTGTTATTTTGAACTGCAATCGCTTTACTTTTAACTTCAACAGTAGGTCCCAGTTCTAAAGCTCTTGAAATCACATAAAGTCTAATCTTCTTTCATGGCATATAAAAGCCACTTATATGTCCAGAATGAGTCTTCTCAAGATCCTTGGAGTCTTTCTGTGATAGGACTTTGAGTGTCCTTATTACCCTGGTCATACTCATGTGGCAAACAATAGGTCTAAGAGTATGTAAGCCAAACAGTGTTGGTTTCAGTATGGGAAATCTGTGTGAATGTTTGATAGAGAAAGTTCAGGATGAGCAATGACAGTGTGAATAAGAGAGATAATTGTTGGCAAGAGAAGCTTAGTGGATGAAACAGCTTCTCTCATAGCGCAGTGAAACACTGTGCCACTGCACTCCAGCCTGAGCGAAAGAGCGAGACTCTGTCTCAAAAAAAAAAAAAAAAAGTCTCAGAGGTAGGGTTGGTATCACCCAGAATTTATCTTCTGTACCCAAATTTCCATACTAGTTGCCATAATGAAGAGTATACCTATTTATTTATTACAATATGTTTTATTGAAGATAATATAAATTCACAGCAATTACTTGTCCCATGGTGACAAGATGGCCTATACAATTTTTTTATTTATTAATAAGGGCTATATCTAGTACAATTCTACTTCATTGTGGGTTTTTTATTTCAATCAAATTTTGAACTTTACTGAAGAAATCCCTTCATGCTTTTCTTATTATTTACTTCATGCATTTATGAAGTAAAAATACACACATTCTTTGTGTTTCTATTGTCTAATTAAAGTAAAATTTAAATGCAATAAAATGCAGATATTTTAAATGTGTAATTTATTGAGTTTTGTTAAATTTACCTATATAACCAACACATTCATCAAGACATACAACATTTCACTTGGGAAAATTTCCTCACATTCCTTCCAGTCAGTCTCTTCCGCACCCACCCACAACCAATTATCTAATTTTTCTCATCATAGACTTGTTTGGCCTAATCTTGAACTGCATATAAATGAATTTTTTCAGTCTATACTATTTTGAAACTTCTTCCTAAACAAAATTTTTGAGATCCATCATGTTGTTGTGTATCACTAGTTAATTATTTAAAATTGCTGAGTATAAGGTCTATTGTGTAAGTATTCCATGGTGTATTTATTTGTTTTTATTTGGGTAGGCATTTGGATTATTTTCAGTTTTTTACTAACTTGCATAAAGCTTCTGGAAATATTCATGTACAAGTCTTCTTTTTTCTTTCTTTCTTAATTTATTTTATTATTATTATTTTTTTGCCATGTTTTAACTTCTCTTGTGTAAAAACCCAGGAGCAGAAGTACGGGGTCATAGTGTAAGCTCTTGTTTAACTTTATAATGAACTGGCAAACAAATTTGCAAACAATCTGATACTATTTTAAGTGACATTTCTAGAAGTATTATTTTCTAATCATTTGTAACATAGTATTCTCCCAATGTATGAGAGTTGCAGTTGGTCCGTATCCTCACAAATAAATAGTATTTTCCAGGCACGGTGGCTCATGCCTGTAATCCCAGCACTTTGGGAGGCCAAGGCAGGCAGATCACAAGGTCAGGAGATCGAGACCATCCTGGCTAACATGGTGAAACCCCGTCTCTACTAAAAATATAAAAAATTAGCCGGGTGTGGTGGCGGGCGCCTGTAGTCCCAGCTACTTGGGAGGCTGAAGCAGGAGAATCACTTGAACCCAGGAGGTGGAGGTTACAGCGGGCTGAGATTGCACCACTGCACTCCAGCCTGAGCGAAAGAGCGAGACTCTGTCTCAAGAAAAACAAGAAAAAAGTGAAGTTTCTCACCATCATTTTAATTTTCATTTCGCTAGTGACTAATGATGTTGATAACTTTTCATGTACTTATTGGTCATTCGTATGTCCCCTGTTCTGAAGTGCCTGTTCAAATATTTTGCTTATTTTAAAATTTGTGTTGTCTTTTATTATTGATTTGCAGAATGTGTGTTTGTGTATATACCTGTGCGTGTGTTTGTGTGTGTGTATATATGGCATATATATATGTTGGTTACTCCCCACTTCCCCCTACCCTTATAGATTTTCCTGTTCTGGGTATATCAGATAAATGGAGTCATGTAACATGTGACCTCTTGTGACAGTCTTCTTTCACTTAGCATAATGTTGTCAAGGTTTGCCCATGTATCCTGAGTCAATACTTTATTCCTTTTTGTGGCTAAATATTTTGTTGTATGAATGTACTATATTTTGTTTATTCTTTTTAATACTCTGCTAGGTTTGATTTGCTAGAATTTTATTACTCTTTCACACCTATGTGTATGAGAATATTAATTTGCCTTTTTTTCAGTAATAGGTTTGTTAGATTTGTGACAGGTTTTATTTCGTCCTCTAATTTAGGAAAGAGTTTGTTAAAATTAGCATTCTTCTTTCTCTAATGTTTAATATATAGTTCAGCAGTTAAACCAACCAGGCCTCCAGCTTTCTCTGTGGGAAGGTTTTTAATTTACAAATTAAATTTATTTACCAGCAGAATTATATTTATTTTCTTCATTTTTCCTGTCAATTTTTAATTTATGCTTTTCAAGAAATTCATCCTTTTACCTAATTTGAATATACTAACACAAGGGCATGTATAATATATGCCCATAGAATCTACAATGACATGCCATCTTTTATTCCTAGTATTGGTAATTAGTGTTTTTTCTTTTTTCATCAACAGTACCTATGTTAGGGTTTAACAATTTTATTACTTTTTTTTTTACAAAAACACTTTGGCTTTTAAATTTTCCCATATTGTTTGTTTTATATTTTATTGATTTTTGCTCTTTATTATTTTTATTTATTTGGATGTGATTTTCTCTACTTTTCTATCTTCTTAATCCTTAGATTATTGATTTTAATTTTTTTCAAATATAAGAATTTGAATCTCATATATTTCTAAGACTTAGTTAAACTGGATCATACAAATATAGAATGATTTGTTTTCATGAACATACATTTTCAGAAATTATCTAATGTGCCTTGTTTCTTCTTTACCTTGGGTGATTTACAAATGTGCTGTTTCCTTTCAAAATATTGAAGATTTTCTTCATCTTATTGAATTTTAATTCAATACTATTGTGGTCAGAGAACATACACTGTAAAATTTCAATACTTTTAAATTTATTGATACTTATTTTATGGTATATCATGAATGAATCTTGAACATTTTGAGCATTTGAAATGGATGTGCGTTCTGCAATTGTTGCAGTAGTGTCCTATAAATATCAATCAGGTTAAAATGGTTGAGATAGTGCTGAAATCTTCTACTTACCTACTGAGATTTTTTAAAGTCATTAATGAACTTTAGTTTTTAGAGGAGTTTTAGGTTCCCAGTAAAATTGAGTGGAAAGTGCAGAGAGTTTCTATATATGTCCCTGTCCCCAGACGGACACAACCTCTATCACTATCAACATCTCCCACCTCAGTGGCACTTTTGTTGCAATCTATTGACACATCATTATTAATCAATGTTCTACATTATGGTTCTTGCTTAGTGTTGTACATTCTATGAGGTCTGAAAAATGTATAATAACATATATACACCATCATAGCATCACACAGAATTGTTTCACTACCCTAAAAATCCTCTGTGTTCTACCTATTTATCCCTCCCTATCCCTACCTCTTGATAACCACTCATCTTTTTACTATTCCCATAGTAACATTGAACATGTTTTCATACACCTATTGACCATTTATATGTCTTCTTTGGAGAAATGTCTACTCAAGTCGTTTGCCAATTCTTAAAATATTTTAAAAATTGGGCTATCTGTTGGTTTTGCTATTGAGTTGAAGGAGGTCTTTACATATTTTGGGATTAACTCTTCATCAGATATATGATTTGCCAATATCTTTTTCTCATTCTTTAGGTTGGCTTTCACCTGCAGATTGTTTTCTTTGCTGGGCAGAAGCTTTTTAGTTTGATATAGTCCCATTTGTCTATTTTTGCTTTTGTTGTCTGTATTTTCGGTGTCAAATTAATGAAATCCTTGTGAAAATCGATGTGAAGATGTTCCCTAATGATTTCTTATAAGAGTTCTATAGTTTCAGACCTTGCATGTAAGTCTTTAATCGACTTTGAGTTTATTTTTGTTTATGGTGTAATACAATGGTTCAATTTCATTATTTTGATGTGGATATTCCATTTTCCCAACACCATTTGTTAAAGAGAATATTGTTTCTCCATTTTGTAGTCTTGGCACTTATGTCAAAAATCATTTAACCAATATATATATATATATGGGTGTGTTTCTGAACTCTTTATTCTATTCCATTGATCTATATATCTGTCTTGATGCCAGTACCACTTTGCATTGATTATGTTGCTTTGTAATATGTTGAAGTCAGGAAGTATGAAGCTTCCAGCTTTATTCTTCTCTCTCAAAATCATTTTGGCTATACAGTGTTTTGTTGTTGTTGTTGTTGTTTATTTTTGGTTCCATATGAATTTTAGGATTTTTTTTTCCATTTCCACAAAAAAAATGCCAGTGGGATTTTGAAAGCAATTACATTAAATCTTTAGGTCACTTTGGGTGGTCTCGACATTTTAGCAATATTAATTTTTCCAATCTGTGAACATGGGATGTCCTTCCATTAATTTGTGTCTTCCTTAATTTCATTCAACAAAGTTTTGTAGTTTTTAGTGTACAAATTTTTTACCTCTTCAGTTAAGTTTATTCCTAAGTATTTTATTATTTTTGATGCTATTGTAAATGGAATTATTTTCTAAATTTCTTTTTCAAATTATTTGTTATTAGTGTATAGAAACACAAACTATTTTTGTTTATTGATTTTCTATCTTGCAGCTTTGCTGAATTTGTTTATTAGCTCTGTTTTTCTGTTTGTTTATTCTGATATGCACTCTAGAATTTTCTCTATATGCAATCATGTTATTTGAGAACAGAGACAATTTTACTTGATCCTTTCTGATTTTGATGGATTTTATTTATTTTTTCTTACCTAATTACTCTAGCTAAGACTTCAAGTACTATTTCAGTTAAATAGAAGTGGTGAGATTGTGCATTTTTGCCTTCTTACAGATCTTAGAGGAAACATGTTCAATTTTTTACCATTGAATATTATTATGTTATCTGTTGGTTTTTTATATATGGTCTTCATTATGTTGAGGTAATTTCCTTCTATTCCTAGTTTTTTGAGTGTTTTTTAAATGAAAAAGTGTTGAATTTTGTCAAATACATTTTCTGCATCTATTGAGTTGATGATGCAGTTATTACCCTTCATTTTGTTATTATGGTATATCACCTTGATTGATTTTTGTAAGTTGAACTATCATCGCATCTTAGGAATATATATTACCACCTGGTAATAAATACATGATTCTTACAGTGTGCTGTTGAATTTGGTTTGCTAGCATTTTGTTGAGAATTTTTATATCTTTATTCATTGGGAATATAGGCCTATAATTTTCTTTCTTTTGGTGTCTTTGTCTTTGCTATCAAGGTAATGCTGTCCTCATAAAATTAGTTTTGAAGTGTTCCCTTCTCTTCAATTTTCTAAAAGAGTTTGAGAAAAAATGATATTAATTCTTCTTTAAATGCTTTGTAGATAGATCTCATAAATGAAGCCATCTCGTCATGGGCTTATCCTTTTTGGAAGAGTTTTTTGTGCTGATTCAATCTCCTTACCTGTAATTGGTATTGTTTTATGTCTGTGGCATGAGTTGTAATGTCACCTCTTTCATGTCTTTTTTTTTTAGACTTATCTGTTTTTTTCATACTCTAGCTAAAGGTTTGTTGATTTTCTTTATCTTTTCAAAAAACAATTCTTAATTTTGTTGATTTCTTTCTATTGTTTTTTTACTTTGTATTTTATTTATTTATACTTTAATCTTGATTATTTCCTTTCTTTTGGTAACTTTGGGCTTAATTTGTTCTTCTTTTTCTAGTTATTTCAGGTGTACCATTAAGGTTTTTATTTGAGGTTTTTTTCTTTCTTATTGCAAGCATTTACTGACATAAAACTCCCTCTTAGGGCTGCTTTTGATGCATCCCATACATTTTGGTATGTTGTGTTTTCATTTTTATTTGTCTAGCGATATTTTTAAGTTTCCCTTTTGGCTTTTTCTTTGACTCATTGGTTGTTTATCATTCAAGGGTGTGCTGTTTAATTTCCACATATTTGTGAATTTTTAAGTTTTCTTTCTGCTTTTAATTTCTGGTTTCAATCCATTGTGATTGGAAAAGATACTTGGTATAATTTTAATCTTCTAGGAGCTCAAACAACCCCATAGGAAATAATATCCTTAAATTTGTCAAAACTTCTTTTGTGACCTAACACGTGATCTATGCTGGAGAATGTTTTGTGTGCACTTGAGAAGAATGTTTATCTTCTGCTGTAGAATGTTTCTTACATGTCTGTTAGGTCCATTTGATAAATAGAATTGCTCAGCTCCTATTTCCTTATTTGTCTCTTCTCTGTATGCTTGGTCCATTATTGAAAGTGGAGTATTGAAATCTCCTATTATCATTGTACTACTGTCCATTTCTCCCTTCAGTTTTGTCAGTGTTTGTTTCCTATATTTTGGGTGCATATATATTTATAATTGTTGTCTCTTCCTGGTAAATTGACATTTTAATCATTATATAATGTCTTTCCTTGTCTCTTATAACAGTTTTTTACTTGAAGTCTATTTTGCCTTAAATAAATATGGTTACCATGATTCTCTTTGCTTATCATTTGCATGGAAAATCTTTTCCATCTCTTCACTTTCAGTCTATGTGTGTCCTTAAATCTAAAGCAAGATTTGTTTATATCTTATAGTTGGATCTTTAAAACAAAAACAAACATTCAGCCACTCAATGTCTTTTGATTGAAGAGTTTAATCTATCTATATTTGAAGTAATTTCTGATAGGGAAGGACTTATGATTGCCATCTGATTAGTTGTTTTCTATCTATCCTGTAGCCTTTTGGTCCTCCTTTCTTCTCTTGTTGTCTTCCCTTGTGTTTTGTTGATTTTTTTTAATAGCAACATGCTTTGATTTATTGCTCACTTTCTTTGGTGCATCTTTTATAGATGCCTTTTTTTGTGGTTACCAAGGGGCTTACATTAGACATTATATAGTTGTAACAATCTCTTTTTAGCTGATAATTTCAATTGTACACAAAAACTGCCCTTTACGTCTCCTCCCCATGGTATCAGTGCCTCAGTTGTAATGTCTGCCCATGCACACACTATGCTATAGATGTCACAAATTACATCTTTTTTTTTTTTTTTCCCGAGATGGAGTTCTCCTCTTGTCACCCAGGCTGGAGTGCAATGGCATGATCTCGGCTCACTGCAATATCCGCCTCCTGGGTTCAAGCAATTCTCCCACCTCAGCCTCCCTAGTAGCTGGGATTACAGGCACCTGCCACTACACCTGGCTTTTTTTTTTTTTTTTGGTACTTTTTAGTAAAGACAGGGTTTCGCTATGTTGGCCAGTCTGGTCTCGAACTCCTGACCTCAGGTGATCCACCCACCTCAGCCTCCCAAGTTGTTGGGATTACAGGTGTGAGCCACTGTGCCTAGACAATTACATCTTTTTATATTGTGTATTATCATGTTTTTGTTGTCATTTTTTATACTTGTATATTTCAACTTCTACACCAGAATTAAAAGTGATTTATGCACTACTTTTATAGTACCACACTATTCTCTGATTTTCTATTTACCTTTGCCATCTAGCTTTAAACTGATAGTCTTCTTGAGCCTCCCTTGTATGTGAAAGTCACTTTCTCTTTTGCTGCTTTCAAAACTCTCTAATTGTCTGATTTTTGACAATTTGAGTATAATGTGGCTTGTTATAGATTTCTTGTATACTAGTTTTATACTAGTTGAACTATTTTGGTATTCTTGAATAGGGATATTCATTTCTTTCCACAGATTTGGGAAGTTTGGGCCCATTACTTCTTCAAATAATGTTTCCTTCCCTTTGTCTTTCTTCTCATCTTCTGAGACCCTCATATTGCATATAATGAACACCTTGATCACGTGCCATAAGTTTCTTAGTCTTTCTTTACTCTTTTTTATTCTTTTATTTTTTTCTCCTACTGGATAATTTCAATGACCTGTCTTTGAGTTGACCAATTCTTTGTTCAGCTAGATCAAATATGCAGTTGAACCCCTCTAGTAAATTTTTCAATTTAGTTATTGTATTCTTTCATTCCAAACTTTCTGGGTGTTTAAAAATATTTTATTTTTGTTGATATTCTCATTTTATTCATGAATTCTTTTTTTTTCCTCAGTTCATTGAGCATCTTTACAGTAGCAATTTAAAATCTATTTCAGGTAATCTCCATACCTTTGTTTCTTTGGGTTCAGTTTCTGGAGATTTATTTTGTTCCTTTTATTGAACCATGTTTCTCTGTTTATTATGAGCCTTATAACTTTGTGTTGGGATCTCTTCATTAGAAAAAAATAGCCATATCTATCAGTTTTTATGAACTGGCTTTGTACAGGAAAAGATACTTACCAATCAGCCCAGCTAGATATTCTAGAGAGCTTCTCAAACCTTTCCTATGGATGCATCTTCTCCAGACTTGTGAATATAAATTCATTAGAGAGATTTGCCAATTTCTTTTTTTAAGAGTTCATCATCTCTTTCTCCCTCTGATGTGTCTGTTTGTGTTCTTTTTTTTTTATTATTATACTTTAGGTTTCAGGGTACATGTGCACAAAGTGCAGGTTTCTTACATATGTATCCATGTGCCATGTTGATTTGCTGCACCCATTAACTCGTCATTTAGCATTAGGTGTATCTCCTAATGCTGTCCCTCCCCCCTCCCCCCACCCCACAACAGTCCCCGGAATGTGATGTTCCCCTTCCTGTGTCCATGAGTTCTCATTGTTCAATTCCCACCTATGGGTGAGAACATGCGGTGTTTGGTTTTTTGTCCTTGCGATAGTTTACTGAGAATGATGTTTTCCAGTTTCATCCATGTCCCTACAAAGGACATGAACTCATCATTTTTTATGGCTGCATAGTATTCCATGGTGTATATGTGCCACATTTTCTTAATCCAGTCTATCGTTGTTGGACATTTGGGTTGGTTCCAACTCTTTGCTATTGTGAATAGTGCCACAACAAACATACGTGTGCATGTGTCTTTATAGCAGCATGACTTATAGTCCTTTGGGTATATACCCAGTAATGGGATGGCTGAGTCAAATGGTATTTCTAGTTCTAGATCCTTGAGGAATCGCCACACTGACTTCCACAATGGTTGAACTAGTTTACAGTCCCACCAACAGTGTAAAAGTGTTCCTATTTCTCCACATCCTCTCCGCACCTGTTGTTTCCTGACTTTTTAATGATGGCCATTCTAACTGGTGTGAGATGGTATCTCACTGTGGTTTTGATTTGCATTTCTCTGATGGCCAGTGATGATGAGCATTTTTTCATGTGTTTTTTGGCTGCATAAATGTCTTATTTTGAGAAGTATCTGTTCATGTCCTTCACCCACTTTTTGATGGGGTTGTTTGTTTTTTTCTTGTAAATTTGTTTGAGTTCATTGTAGATTTTGGATATTAGCCCTTTTTCAGATGAGTAGGTTGCAAAAATTTTCTCCCATTTTGTAGGTTGCCTGTTCACTCTGATGGTAGTTTCTTTTGCTGTGCAGAAGCTCTTTAGTTTAATTAGATCCCATTTGTCAATTTTGGCTTTTGTTGCCATTGCTTTTGGTGTTTTAGACATGAAGTCCTTGCCCACGCCTGTGTCCTGAATGGTATTGCCTAGGTTTTCTTGTAGGATTTTAATGGTTTTAGGTCTAACATGTAAGTCTTTAATCCATCTTGAATTAATTTTTGTATAAGGTGTAAGGAAGGGATCCAGTTTCAGCTTTCTACATATGGCTAGCCAGTTTTCCCAGCACCATTTATTAAATAGGGAATCCTTTCCCCATTTCTTGTTTTTGTCAGGTTTGTCAAAGATCAGATAGTTGTAGATATGTGGCATTATTTCTGAGGGCTCTGTTGTGTTCCATTGATCTATGTCTCTGTTGTGGTACCACTACCATGCTGTTTTGGTTACTGTAGCCTTGTAGTATAGTTTGAAGTCAGGTAGCATGATGCCTCCAGCTTTGTTCTTTTGGCTTAGGATTGACTTGGTGATGCAGGCTCTTTTTTGGTTCCACATGAACTTTAAAGTAGTTTTTTCCAATTCTGTGAAGAAAGTCATTGGTAGCTTGATGGGGATGGCATTGAATCTATAAATTACCTTGGGCAGTATGGCCATTTTCACGATATTGATTCTTCCAACCCATGAGCATGGAATGTTCTTCCATTTGTTTGTATCCTCTTTTATTTCATTGAGCAGTGGTTTGTAGTTCTCCTTGAAGAGGTCCTTCACATCCCTTGTAAGTTGGATTCCTAGGTATTTTATACTTTTTGAAGCAATTGTGAATGGGAGTTCACCCATGATTTGGCTCTCTGTTTGTCTGTGATTGGTGTACAAGAATGCTTGTGATTTTTGTACATTGATTTTGTATCCTGAGACTTTGCTGAAGTTGCTAATCAGCTTAAGGAGATTTTGGGCTGAGACGATGGGGTTTTCTAGATATGCAATCATGTCATCTGCAAACAGGGTCAATTTGTTTGTGTTCTTTGGAGCTACCATAAGGTGCCTAGCTCTCTTTTGTTCTCAGTGGCTCCCAGGCTTCTAGTAAATGTTGGGACACATCGGTGCACTAAGTCTGAAGACACAGAAACAATTCCCCCCAGAGAGCTTCTTGAAAAGCCAGACCACTGGAGGCATACTTCACTCTTCTCTTCTGGCATGACCCCACAAAGGAGAGACCACCAAATGGCATAGGCCTCTGTCTGTTGTATGTTATCAGTAGCAGCAGTAAGCTTCCCGGCTCTATTTTGTCCTCTGTGCCTTGCAAGTGCATAGAGTATGCCGGGTCCCTCCCATCCATCCTCCAAGACAGGCAAGGCAGAATCTAGTCCTTCGGGCAGTCCCTTGAAAGGTCAGAATGTTGGACATATACTTTAACTCTTTCCCTCCACAGGGATAAGCCAGGAGTTGAGGCTTCTTTTTCCCCCTACTCATTCTGCACTGAGCCAGAGGGGAAGGGGATAGAATTTTGGTGAGCAAGTGTTTGTTAGTCTAAACCATTACTTTTGTTTTCAGTAGTCCCCAACCTGGCACTTTTTCTTTTCTGTGCTTAGAGTCAGGCAGGAGATAAACCAGTTCCTTGGGCAGCCCCACAAAAGTCTGAGTTTTGGATGTGTTTTAGTCTTTTCATTTCCTCCCCAGAGAGAAGCCAGGAAATGGGAGTTTTCTCCAGATTGTACAACTCTGAGCTGGGGGTGGGGGGGGGATTATGGTTTATGAGTGATACAAATTTTCTTACTGGTTTCAATGCATTTGGCTTCATATTTGCCCGAGGTTCAGGAACTTCATAACTGGTTTATGGGTTTCTAACAAGCGACATTTGTCATTGAATTGCTATTAAATGGTGTCCTATGAGGGGAAAGAGGTTCTGGGCTTCTTATTTTGCCATCTTGCTCTTCTATTGGCTTTTTAAGCTGTGCTGCTTTATTTATTTTTAGCAGTTGTATGGGGATTAAAATATGTATTCTTAATTTATTGTTACTTAGAGTTACCATTGTAGTATTTCATATAAAATGTAAGAACTGTATTATGATTATATTTATACCGTTTCCCATCTTTGTGGTATTGCTGTTATATATTTTTCTTCTACATATGTTATAAACCCTACAATATAATTTCTTTTTTTTTACTTTGACTAGTAAGCTGCATTTTAATGACATTTGTAAAAGAAAAAATAGTTTTTTTATATAGATTCATATATTCAGCACTTCTAATTTTCTTCTTTCCTTCTTGCATATCTGTGCTTCAATCTGGTATCCCACTTCAGTTTGAAGAACCTTTAATAACAAATTATTATAGTGTATTTTTACTGGTGACAAATTTTCTCAGTATGCATTTATTAAAAATGTTTATTTTATCCTCATTTTTGAAGTATTTCCACTGACGGCAGAATACTGGCTTGACTTTAAAAAACTTCCAGTACTTTACAACTGTTGTTTCAAGATCTTCTGGCATGTATTTGGTTTTTTTTTTTTTTTTTTTTTTTTTTTTTTTTTTTGGTTTTTGGTTTGTTTTTGTTTTTGAGACAGAGTCTCACCCTGTCACCCAGGCTGGGGTGCAGTGGCGTGATCTTGGCTCACTGCAACTTCTGCTACCCAGGCTCAAGAGATTTTCATGCCTCAGCCTCCGGAGTAGCTGGGATTACAGGTGCACACTACCACATCTGCTTAATTTTTGTATTTTTAGTAGAGATGGGATTTCACCATGTTGGCCTGGCTGGTCTGGAACCCCCAGCCTCAGGTGACCTGCCAGCCTCGGCCTCCCAAGTGCTGGGATTACAGGCGTGAGCCACTGTGCCTGGCTGTCCTGTATTTACTTTTCTGATGAGGAGTCCATCATCTTTCATCTTGTTTCCCTTCGTGTGAGTTTTTTTTTTTTTTTGGTAGATTTTAAGATTTTCTTTTTACCATTGTCTTTCAGTATTTTGATTGTAATATACTCAGTCAAGGTTTTCTATTTACATGGTTTAGGGTTTACTAAATGTCTTGAATCTGGGGGGTAATTTTTAAAACAAATTTTGAATTTTGAATTTTTTTTTGCTTCTTTATCTCTTTCTACCTTTTCTTCTCTCCTACTTTTTCTCCTCCTCCTTCTCCTTCTCTTTTTCCTCTGGATTTTCACAAATAGTTGAATTTTCTGAGGTACCAGGGCTCTGCTAGTTCTTCTCAATCATTTTCTTTTCCTTGTCTTCAGATTGGTTAATTTATATTCACATGTTTTCTAATTCATTGACCCTTTATTGCAGTGTTTAATCTGATGTTCAGCCTATCTAGTGAATTTATTCAGGAAAAGTATTTTTGTTCTAGAATTCTCATTTAGTCCTATGTTATAGTTTTCCTTTCTCTCCTGAGATTTCCCAACTCAGCATTATGAGTATATTATTTCTACATTTTTCTTTAAGTTTATATCTATATCTCTACATATATATCTCTATATAAATAATAACATATCCACCTATATATCTATATTTATCCAGTTTTAAGGTCTTTATCTCCTTATTCCAACTTCTCTATCAGGCTGGGATTTGTTTATGTCAACTTCTTTTACTTTTGACTATAGGTCACATTTTTCCTACATCTTTGCATGTCTAGTAATATTTGACTGTATGCTTGACATAATGGATGGTATGTTGTGGGATGGTATGTATTGAGGATTTTTTTTTTCTTTGAAGAGTGTTGAGTTTTATTCTGGCAAGTGGTTAACTACTGGTGGCTTCCTTTAATTTTGTTAGAATGGATTTATACTTTATTTCAATTTTATCCTTAGTTCTATGGCAAGGCCATTATTTTAGGTCATGGTCTTTCCTCCTAGGCATGGTCATTCCAGCATCTTGACTGAATGCTTTTGTTGCTCAGTGAAGCTTTCTCACTCTGGCTGCATTAGGACTTTGACATCTATGAGCACTGGTTAGTGTCTCCATTCAGATGAGCACTGAAGGCTTTGTCACTGCTGTAGTTGTTCTCTTAAGAGTGTCACAGAATACTTACCTGAACGAAAGTGGCCCATCTTTTGGCCCAAGGGCCTGAGGGCAACCTCTGTGAAGATTTCTTGCTTCCCCTACTCTGCAAAGCTTTCTCTCCTCAGTACTCCGCCACACACATTCTAGCTACCTTACCAGCCCGAAACTCTAATCTGTGCCTTCTCCTCTCAGTAAAATTGTCATTCTCTATTTGGCCTCTGTCTCCCATGCTGCCCCTGGAAAGTGACCCCAGGTAGAAAGCTGGAGTTAATACAGGGTTAACTTATATTTTCCCTTTCTCTAAAATATGACAGTCCTGCACCATTTGTTATCAAGTGCTTGAAAATAATGTGTTAATAGTTTTCCACCCAGTTTTGTAACTGTTTATGGCAGAAGGGTAAGTCCAATACTAGTTGGACTTTGTCATGGCTAGAAGCAGAAGTGTTGTTTTTATTTAATATTGCATATACAATCTATTTCTAGGCTTCCTGACCTAAGTGACTCTCTAAACCTGACAGTTACATGCATTCCAGGGAGAGGAAGCTAAAATAAATGGAGATAATTTTGCTTTTTGTAAAGAGAGAGAAAAAAGATGTTTGTATCTTTAAATATTTGAGTATTTTAATGTATTTTTAAAATTTCATTTTAAGTCCTTTACAAAACCTTCATTGAATTATATTTTTTTTCCTTAAATTAGTTCTGAACTCTTTGGTTATATCTCAGAAATTTTCCCCTGTGTACCTCCAATCTACCTTTTTCTGCTTACCTTCTACTTTATCTCACCTGATGCTCTAGTTGTGTTATACTATTTGTTCTTTTAAAACTATACCCTACCTATGTAATTTTCTCTTTGTCTGAAACGGCCCTCTTCCTTTCTTTAAGGCTTAGCAAACTTGACATACTACACTCTTTGTTACTTATTTCTGCATTACTCACAGTTCTTCAGAGAACCATAGTTCATGGAACTCATGGTTCTTCAATAGGTGTTGTATATCATAATATTATATCTACGTAATATATGATGTAACATATGTAATATATAATATGTTATATATGTAATATATGTAATTATATTATATAATATATTATGTATACACACATATAATCTATTATATATGTATGCACACATATAGGAAGGAAAGGAATATATTATATGTTCACACATACATATATACATGTATGTGTATATACATATTATCTATGCACATACATATATATACACACATATATATCTGTACATATACACATATGTGTATAGTCTCTCATACACCTCACATCCTGTGGCTCACTCAAGTGGACACATAAAATTAACCATCCCAATTTCCTTTTTTCTATATATGTAATTATATATACATATATATACACACACTCACACATATACACATATATGTGTGAGTGTATAGATATATGTGTGTATATATATAATATATCTATAGAGAGAGAGAAAGAGAGAGACAGAGGGAGGAGATTTGTTATAAGAGATTGGCTCACATGTTTGTGGAGGCTGATAAGTTCCAAGGTCTGCAGTCTGCAAGCTAGAGACCTAAGAAAGCTGTTGTGTAGCTTCCATCCAAATCTGAAGGCCTGAATACCAGGAATGCTGATGGTGTAAGTTCCAGTCAGAAAGCTGGCAGGCTCAAGACCCAAGAGGAGCTGATATTTCAGTTTGAGTCTGAAGGCTGAAAAAGACCAATGTCCCAGCTCATAGCAGTCAGACAGAAGGAGTTCCCTCTTGCTCAGCCTTTATGTCTATTCAGGTCTTCAATTGATGGATAAGGCCCACCCACACTAGGAAAAGCAATCTGTTTTACTCCATCTTCTGATTCAAATGTGT
Source organism: Nomascus leucogenys (assembly GCF_006542625.1). Taxonomy (NCBI): domain Eukaryota; kingdom Metazoa; phylum Chordata; class Mammalia; order Primates; family Hylobatidae; genus Nomascus; species Nomascus leucogenys. The sequence goes on along the minus strand of NC_044391.1, from coordinate 113,614,861 downwards.
CTCATCTAGAAACACCCTATAGTCATACCCAGAATAATGTTTGGCCAAATTTCTGGGCATTCTGTGGCTCACTCAAGTAGACACATAAAATTAACGCCCCAATTTCCTTTTTCCTATTTTCAAATGTGATTTTATCTTCCTTTTCATTTGTTCTCATATCTGACACTTTATACACTTTACCGTGAATAACCATTATTCTGTCATGAATAATAAATGTCTATTTTTCATTTTGAGCCCCTTTTCTACTTAGCACAATTCCAGGAGCTTGGATATTATTGCTTCTTCTTCTTTACTTCTACACATAATTACTAAGTTACACTAATTATTAGAATCTGTTCTTTTATCACGACTGCATTTGCCATCGTTTAGGGTTTTACAATTTGCTGTCAGGTCATATTGGTTTTCTCTATCTCCATACTAGTACCAGAGTAATCCTCCTGAATCACATATTTGATTAGAGCATACTAGGAGTTAACATCTTTCAACAGCTTTGATAGGATTTTTTAAAATCCAGATTTCTTAGCCTGAGCAACTGTTAGTGTAATTAGCTTGCCTGGTATGGTTTAGGAAGCATAAACTATCACATCCACTTTAATGCCTATTAAGAAATGTAGCAGTGGTTTATAATAGAGAAGTGATGTAGAGATCTATGAAAGACTTTTTTGATAGAAGCAACACAAGTGAAGTATTTTTTCAGGTTATAAGAGACAGGGTTATAGTGTAATGAATTATTCCCACAGGAACAACTGTAGATTAGTTATGGAATCAGCTTTCCTTTCCATTTTTTAGGTTAATATTGCCAGGTTTTTTTTTTTAATGCTGTGTGTTGTTATTGGTGAGATGAATAAAAATATCAGTAAATGTGTTAGAAGGGATATAACACTACAACCAGGTAAATACATGATTGTCTTTCAATCTGTCTGCTCTGGAACACAATGGTGGCATTATTAGAGAATAGCTATCATCAGAATTAATAATAATGTTCAGAATCTGGCTAATACATACCTTGGTGAATTAGTTAACCCCATCTTAGGCATGGTAGATGAGCCATTGTAATGTCACTGAAAATACAGGTGATAGCCACACAGTTGATAAAAATAAATCTAGCAAAATCCTCTGGAAAAGGGATTTAGAAGTGAAAAGGCTTGAAGTCTGCTCCAAGTTGAGTAATTATGTTGTGAGTTTTTCTGAATGATTCATTTCCCTATGCCTCAGTTTTTTCCATTTGTACAATGAAGACATTGGAATGTGTAATATCTGAAATTTATATTCTAATATTGAATTTGAAATTGCAGAAATATTTCCGATTTGTGTTCTATACTTTTAAACATGTGTATCAATGCTTTGGGAATTAAGGCCTTTAAGTTGCTTAATGTTATCTATTGTCACCAATCTAACTGGTAACAGCTCTAAAGTCTCTCTATGCACTACACACCAAACATCCTTCTTCTCTCCCTCTGCATACCCCGACACTTAAAAAACAGGAAATGTGTATTTTTGGATGTTATTCAAATTTACTTACATAGAAGTATTTACTCACTTAGAAGAAATTTACTCATTTTGAAGTATGCTAAGAAAGGCATTTTTAAATCCTGTAGTATTTGCAAAGTTTTTTAAAATCTTGGTTTGATTTTTTGACTTTATTTCTGGTTCTAGTCATCTACATTCTGAATGTACAGAGGCCTCCAGTAAATTTTCTAGCTAATACTTAGGAAGCATTTTAAGGGAATAGAGTATTATCTCCTAGCACATGTTGAAGAAAATGATAACAGAAGCTATAGAAAAAATAGTGACAGAAGCTGTAGAGAAGAAAATGATAGTTTTTATTGCAGTGACTGAAAGGCAACCCTGGCCAGTGCTGTGATGAGAAATAATACTAGTTTCATTGGTTAAGTTCTAGCGTTACATAACTAGAGCAGGTACTTTTAAGAACAGGTTGGAGAACGCTTCCTGTTGGTTTTGGATTCAGTTGTCAATCCAGTATCATTTCTATGTGGCCAATTTTACTGCAACATAAGCTATAATTTGTGTAAATATTGAGATTTGTCCACAACAATATACCATTGTAAAGATAATAGCCTGTTATAAATTACAATAATCATTTATTAGAGACAACCTTCTTGAAATAACTTGGTATCATTGAGGTGATGAAAGAGACACATTGGGGGAGTTTATTGCAGAAGCAGAGACTCTATAAAGAAAACGGTGAATTTCAGTGAGTTGAGAACTATGTATAGTTTGATTGTGGATTATTCTATTGTGATCAAACTGAAAAAGACAAATTCATAGAGACTACTTATAAAAAACATTTAATTAATAAGTCAGATGCCGATGGATACATTTACACTGGGAGAGAGACGTCACCTGCTCTACTACCAACGGAAATTGTCACTGTTTTCTATAAAGGATTCCATACATGGCTTATAAAAAGCCAAAGAGTCATCACAAGGTTTCTTTTGATACGTGAAATTAGTACAGATAGAGTTGGGTAGGTCTAAGGAATATTTGCGGAGGCTCAGCTAGAATCTGGTTTGTTTTGCCCCACTATTGTTTTTTTGAGACAGGGTCTCACTCTGTTGCCCGGGCTGGAGTGCAGTGGTGCAATCTCAGCTCACTGCAGCCTCAACCTCCTGGGCTCAAGCGATCCTCCCACTGCAGCCTCTGAAGTAGCTAGGACTACAGGTGTGTGCCACCATGCCAGGCTAATTTTTGTATTTTTAGTTGAGATGGGGTTTTGCTGTGTTGCACAGGCTGGTCTCAAACTCTTGGGCTCAAGGGGTCTGCCCACCTCAGCCTCCCAAAGTGTGGAGAATTATAGGCGTAAGCCACCCCTCCCAGCCCACCCTACTATTTTGTAAATAGTCATTGGTTATTAGGGTATTGAGTGGCCACTCTTTTATTCACTCATTTGTCAACAAAAGTCTATTGAGTAGAGACTATGTGTCAGAAATAGCTCTGGTCTCTAGAAATACATTGGTGAATCAGATAAATTCCTGCCCTCATAAAGCTTACATTCTAACAGGAAGGAATAAGCATTGAAGCAGGGAACTACAATTAAACACTTATTCTCCAGTTGTGGTTTTGGTGTATTCTTTATCTGTCAAAATATCCTTTTTTTTTTTTTTTTTGAAAAGTAGCAATTTCTCATGACAAATGTTACAGATTCTAAAATTTGCTGCCCATTTTAAATTTCTCCTTAATTTATGAATTATATGTATATAATTGATTTTCCATAGATGATCTTAAAAAGCTGGGATCACTGTGGTTTGCACCTAAAGTATTAGTGATGATAGGTTTAATTTGTTTAGTGCCTATTGTAAGCCCTGCAGTGCAGTAGTCACTTTATGTATAATATCTCATAGACTTCTTACAATACTCTATAATGCGGCATTCTTATCTATATTTAGAGGAAACAACTGAGACTCAGAGAGGTCATGTAAATTGTCTAAGATGACACAGCTAATAAATGACAGAACCAGGATTTGAATCAAAGTTGTCCAGACTCAAAAGTTATGTTCTTTTCCACTACACCACTCTGTCCCTCATTTACTAGGTCTTTCCTAAGGCAATAATTACAGCTAGCTAATTACGTTCCATTCAGAGATGAAGTAGTCATGACTTCTTCCTTAGTTTATTTGGGTGGAATCCATTCAGAGCACAGAGATCCTTATGCCTCTAATCAGTCAGATTGGACCACTTTTCTTTTCAAAATCTCTGAGATCTAATTTGTCTTAGAGAGTGTAGCCAAGTGGTTCAATGTCCTTTGCCCAAAGCTCGAATGTCCTCTAAAAGTAAAAAGAAGCTCACTATGAGTAGAGACAGGTAATTCCAACTGTGGATGGATTTGAGAAAGAGAATATTTTTTAATATTGAGTTGAGAATTGTCTCCTTAAAAGTACCAGCATCTACCACGCTGAAGAATTACAATATTTTATCCATAAAAGAACCCTCTGGATATTATGTGAACAATTTTGTTTTCTTCTGGAAGCTACTTTTTCTAGCACCTACAGTTTCATTCTCTTCACCATGTGTCACTCTCCTCGGGATAGGGCCAGTTGAAACCAGCTATAGCTATGGGACAGAATTCACAGCTTTGCTAGAAGGTAAACACTTCACGAAAGCTATGCACATACTTGTGGAGGGTTTTCTGTGGGAGAGAAAGATCAGTGGTTGTGGAGGAAAGCTTTTTCAGAGGTCATTGAAACATCACTATTCACAGCTGAAGACTGTGCTATTTATGACGCTCACTGTCCTTTGTGATAAAATTTATCATGTCGATGCACATGGTAAATGCCTCCTGGAATTCAGTGCCGGGGAAAATATGTTGGTAATGATAAATTGGTACAATTGTCTTGATAATTAAAGCTTATACACAAGTAGTTTTGGGGGCCAGAGTGCAAGTGTTCGGTTGGTACCTACATGAGGGAATATCCTGTAGTATTTGATTCCCCACGCAGTTGTAGTTGGTACAGAAATCCCCTATAATGCTATGCTAGAGAATGCTGCTTCTCATAGGTGTTTCTGATCATTGTGGGGCTTGCTTCCCCTGGACATGGCTCAGTTGATCTTGCGTGAGTCTTTGTACCAGCTTACTGATTATTCAAGTTCTCCTTAAGCTATCTCACCTGACTTCTCCTCCGTCTCCTCTTCCAGGAAGAGGAAAAGTCAAAGTCCAGATAAAGTAGTTGTGGCGATTGCCCTGAAATAGGTGTCTGCTCTTAGACCTATTGACTTACAGACTGAATGGAAATACAAAGGTCTGCTATACTCACGATTGTACCCTGATTCTGTGCCCAAGCTTATACAACTTGTGTGGGATAGACCTGGAATGAGAGTCTAAAAAGTCTAGCTCTAGAATCAGCTCTCTTAAAACCTACAGTATAGCGCTTCACTAATAATACTTTAAAATAATAAAATGAGTGTGAAATCCAGACCCTACTTCTGTAAAAAAAAAAAATTGTAAAATTTAAAGTGTTGTAGAGAGAAATCTATATGTTTTGTTATGTGTTAAATAGCTCTTTTGGATAACTTTAGTACTGAGATAAAATAAGTTTACAGTAAAATTCTCAGAAGGATGAGATAATTTACATGAGTTCACTGTCCAGATATCGAAACCTACTCCTTCTAAAAATTAACATATCAGAGAGGAAGGCAGCACAAGATGGCCAAATAGAAGACTTCACCGATTGTCCTCCCAGCAAGAATAACAAATTAACAACTATCCACATAAAAACGCACCTTCATAAGAACCAAAAATCAGAAGAGCAATCTCAGTACCCGGTTTTAACTTCATATTGCTGAAAGAGACACTGAAGAGGGTGGAAAAGAGAGCCTTGAATTGCCAACAGTACCCGTCCCCATCCCCTCAGCAGCAGTTGTGTGGCATGGAGAAAAAATAAATCTGTGTGCTTGGAAAAGGGAGAGCACAGTGATTGTGGGACTTTGCATTGGAACTCAGTGCTGTCCTGTCACAGCAGACAGCAACACCAGGCAGAACTCAGGCAACGCTAATGGAGGGAGCAATTAGACTAGCCCTAGCAAAGGGGAATTGCTCAGAACCAGTGAACTTGGGGGGCATGTGACCTAGTGAGACGTCAGCTTGAACAGCAAAGAGAGTGCTTGCACTATCCATTCCCCAGCCCCAGGCAGTGTAGCTTGCAGCTCTGGGAGATACTTCTTCCGTCCGCCTTAGGAGAGGATAGGGAAGAGTAAAGAGGACTTTACTTGCCACTTGGATACCAGTTTAGCCACAGTAAGATAGGGCACTAGGCAGAGTCCTGAGGGCCCCATCCCAGACCTTAATTCCAGGATGACATTTCTAGACACACCCTGGGCCAAAAGGGAATCCACTGCCTTGAAGGGGAGAACCCAATCCTGGCAGGATTCATCATCTGCTGACAAAAGAGCCCTTGGGCCTTGAACTTTCAGCAATGGTAGCCTGGCAGTACTCGCTGTGGGCCTTGGGTGAGACTCAGAGACATGCTGGCTTCAGGTGAGACCCAGCGCATTCCCAGCTGTGATGGCTATAGTTAGAGACTCCTTCTGCTTGAGAAAAGGGGAGGGAAGAGTAAAGGGGTCTTTGTTCCTTAGCTTAGGTACCAGCTTGACCACAATGGGGTAGAGCACCAAGCAGACTCTTGGAGTCCCCGTTCTGGGCCTTGGTTCTTGAATGGCATTTCTGGACCTAGCCCTGAACCAGAGGCGATCCCATTGTCCTGAAGAGAGTGTCCCAGGCTTGGCAGCATTCACCAACAAGCTGACTGAAGAGCCCTTGGGCTTTGAGTGAACATCAGTGGTAGCCAGGCAGTACTCGTCATGGGCCTGGGGCAAGGGTGGCCACAGGGAGAAACTTTGTGCTTATAGAAAAGGGAGGGAAGAGTGTGAAGGACTTAGTCTTGTGGCTTGGGTGCCAGCTCAGCCACAGTAGAATACAGCAACAGGTAGATTCCTAAGGTTTCTGACTTAAGGGACTGGCTTCTGAAAAACATCGCTGGACCTGACTGGTGCTGGAGGAAACTCACCATTCTGAATGGAAGAACAAAAGCCAGAGTGGCTTTGTCACCTGATGATTGTAGAGCCCTAGGGCTTTGGGTAAGCATAGGTGATAGTCAGGCAGTGGTAACCACAGGCCTTGGGTGAGACCCAGTACCATACTAGTTTCAGGTCTGACCCAGCACAGTCCTAACAGTGGTGACAACAGGAGTACTTGTGTCACCTCTCTTCTAGCCTAGTTAGCTCAGCACAGAGCTGAGCTGTTTGGAGAAAGTAAGGAAAGTAAGGAAAGAGAACAAGAGTCTTTTCTTGGTAATCCAGGCAATTCTTCCAGATCTGATTCAAGAACACCAAAGAAGTATCTCTATAAGTCTGCAAGAACCATATTGTTACTGGGCTTGGGGTGCTCCCTAATACAGATGGGGCCGCAGTGACCAGAAACTTAGAGCACAACACCCAAGTGCCTTTGAATGCTTGGAAAGTCTTCCAAAGAAGGACAGGTGGAAAAAAAAAAAATCAGACCGCGAAGACTACAATAAATACCCAACTCTTTAATGCCCAGACACTGACAAACATCCACAGGCATCAAGATTATCCAGGAAAATATGACCTCACCAAATGAACTAAATAAGGGAGCAGCAATTAATCCTAGAGAGACAGAGATATGTGATCTTTCTTTCAGAGAATTCAAAATAGCTGTTTTGAGGACTCGTAATGAAATTCAAGATAACACAGAGAAGGATTTCAGAATGCCATCAGATAAATTTAACAAAGGAATTCAAATAATTAAAAAAGAATTATGCAGAAATTCTGGAGCTGAAAACTGCAATTGAAATACTGAAGAATGCATCAGAGTCTCTTATCAGCAGAATAAATCAAGTGGAAGAGTTAATTAGTGGGCTTGAAGGCAGGCTATTTGGAAATAGCCAGGGGAGACAGAAAAAAAGAAGAAGAAAAAAGAATGGGCCAGGCATGGTGGCTCACACCTGTAATCCCAGCACTTTGGCAGGCCGAGGCAGGTGGATCATTCGAGATCAGGAGTTCAAGACCAACCCCGTCTCCACTAAAAACACACACACACACACAAAATGCCAGGCATGGTGATGTGCACCTATAGTCCCAGCTGCTTGGGAGGCTGAAGCCCCCAAGGTCAAAGATAAAGAAAGGATCCTAAAAGTGGCAAGAGAAAAGAAATGAATAACATACAATGGAGCTTCAATATATCTGGCAGCAGACTTCTCAGTGGAAACCTAACAGATCAGGAGAAAGTGGCATGACATATTTAATGTGCTGAAGGAGAAAAACTGGTATCCTAAAATAGTAGATTTAGTGAAATTCTCCTTCAAGCATGAAGGAGGAATAAAGATTTTTCCCAGACAAATAAAACTAAGGGGTTTTATTAACATCAAACATGTCCTCCAAGAAATGTAAGGGAGTTGTTCAGTCTGAAAGAAAAGTTTGTAAATGAGCAAAAAGAAATCATCTGAAGGTGCAAAACTTACTGGTAATAGTAAGTATACAGAAAAACACGCTATATTTTAACACCATAATTTTGATATGTAAACTACTCACATCTTAAGTAGAAAGACTAAAGATGAACCAATCAAAAATAAACTACAACTTTTCAAGATACAGATAGTGTAATAAGATATAAATAGAAATAGCAAAAAGTTAAAAAGTGGGGGGACGTAATTAAAATATAAACTTTTAATTAGTTTTCTCTTTGTTTATGCAATAAATGTTAATTTGTCATTAATTTAAAATAATGGGTTATAAGATATTATTTGCATGTTTTATGGTAACTTCAATCGGAAAATATACAACAAACACAATAAAAATCAAGAACTTGAAACCTTAAAACATATCAGAGAAAATCACCCTTGCTAAAAGGAAGACAGGAAAAAAGGAAAGAAGGAAGAGAAGACCACAACCAACCAGAAAACAAGTAACAAAATGGCAGGGGTAAGTCCTTGCGTATCAATGACAACACTGAATGTAAATAGAGTAAACTCTTCAATCAAAACACATAGAGTAGCCAAATGGATTTAAAAAAACAAGACCTAATGATAAGTTGCACTTTTCCTACAAAGACACACATAAACTGAAAATAAAGGGATGGAAAAATATATTGCATGCAAGTAGAAACCAAAAAGAGCAGCAATAGCTATACTTACATCAGACAAAGTAGATTTCAAGACAAAAACTATACAAAGAATCAAAGAAGGTCATTACATAATGATAAAGAAATCAATTCAGCAAAATGATATAACAACTATAAATATATATGTACCCAATACTGGAGCACCCAGATATATAAAGGAAATATTATTAGAGCTAAAGAGAAAGATAGACTCCAACACAATAACAGCTGGAGACTTCAACACCCCACTTTCATCATCGACACATCATCCTGACAGAAAATTAGCAAGGAAACATCTGGCTTAATCTGTACAATACACCAAATGAACCTAACGTGTATTTACAGAACATTTTATCCAATGACTGCAGAATACATATTCTCCTCAGTACATGGATCATTCTCAAGGATATAACATATGTCAGGCCACAAAACAAGTCTTAAAACATTCAAAAAAATTGGAAGTTATATCATTTATCTTCTGTGACCAAAATGGAATAAAACTAGAAATCATTAACAAGAGGAACTTTGAAAACTATACAATCTTAAGGAAATTAGACACTATGTTCCTTAATGATCAATAGGTCAAAGAAGAAATGAAAAAGGAAATTGAAAAAAATCTTGGAACAAATGATAATGGAGACACAACACACTGAAACCAATGGGATACAGCTAAAGCAGTGCTAAGAGAAAAGCTTATAGCTATAATCACCTACTTCAAAAATTAGAAAAACTTCAAATAAACTACCTAATTATGCTTCTTAAAGAAACAGAAAAGCAGGAATAAAATAAACCCAAAATTAGTAGAGAAAAAAATAATAAAGTTCAGAGTAGAAATAAGTGAATGTGAAATTAAGAAAACAATACAAAAATCAGTGAAACAAAATATTAGTTTTTAGAAAAGATAAACAAAATTGAGAAAACTTTGGCCAGACTAAGAAAGAAGAGAGAGAAGGACCCCAAAAAATCAGAGGTGAAAATGAAGACTTTACAACTGATACTGCAGAAATCCAAAGGATCATCAGAGGCTACTATAAGCAACTCTATGCCAACAAATTGGAAATTCTAGAAGAAATGCATACATTCTTAGACACATATAACCCACCAAGATTGAACCATGAAAAAAATCCAAAACTGGAACAGACAAATGACAAATAACCAGATCAAAGCAGTAATAAGAAGTCACCCAGCAATGAAAAGCCTGGAACCTGATGGCTTCAATGGTGAATTTTACCAAACATTTGAAGAAGAACTAATATCAACCCTACTAAAACTATTCAGAAAAATAGGGCAAAAGGGAATACTTCCAAACTTATCATATGAGGCCAGTATTACCCTGATACCAAAACCAGACAAAGACACCTCAAAAAGAAAAGAAAACTATAGGCCAATATCCCTGTTGCACATTGATGCAAAAATCATCAACAAAATACTAGCAAACTGAATTGGATTCAATAACTCATTAAAAAGATCATTCATCATGACCAAGTGGGATTTATTCCAGAAATACAAGGATGGTTCAGCATACACAAATCAATCAATGTGATGCATTATATCAACAGAACAAAATACAAAAAACATATGATCACTTCAATTGATGCTGAAAAATTATTTGATAAAATTCAACATCCTTTCATGATAAAAACCCTAAAAAAATCTGGGTATAGAAGGAACATACCTCAACACAATAAAAGCCATATTGACAGACCCACAGCTAGTATCATAGTGAATGGGGAAAAATGGAGAGCATTGCTTTTAAAATCTGGAACACGACATGGATGCTCACTTTCACCATTGTTATTCAACATAATAGTGGAAGTCCTAGCTAGGGCAATCAGACAAGAGAAAGAAATAAAAAGCATCCACACTGGAAAGGACGAAGTCAAATTATCCTCGTTTGCAGATGATATTTTTGTTATTTGGAAAAACCTAAAGGTTGCACCCAAAATTATTCAAATTGATCAACAAATTCAATAAAGTTGCAGGATACAAAATTAACATACATAAATCGGTAACATTTCTATATGCCAACAGCAAATAACCTAAAAAAGAAATCAAGAAAGCAATCCCGTTTGCAATAACTACAAATAAAATAAAATATCTAGGAATCAATTTAACAAAATAAGTGAAAGATCTCTACAATGAAAACTATAAAACACTGATGCACGAAATTAAAGAGCACAACAAAGAAATGAAAAGATATTCCATGTTCATGGATTGGAAGAATCAATATTGTTAAAATGTTCATACTGCCCAAAGCAATGTACAGATTCCATGCAAGTCCTTCAAAATACCAGTGACATTCTATTCTTCACAGAAATAGAAAAAAAAATTTGAAAATTTATATAGAACTGCAAAAGACCCAGGAAAAAGCTAGAATTACCCAGCTAAAGCTATCATGTACAAAAAGAACAAAACTAGAGGAATCTCATTACTTGACTTCAAATTGTACTACAGAGCTATAATACCAAAATAGCATGGTACTGGCATAAAACCAGACAAATAGACCAATGGAACAGAATGAAGAACTCAGAAGTAAATCCATATGTCTACAGTTAACTCATTTTTTAACAAAGATGCCAAGGACATACATTGGGGAAAATACAATCTCTTCAATAAGTGGAGCTAAGAAAACTGGATATCCGTATGCAGCAGAATGAAACTAGACCCCCTATCTCTAGCTAACCACGTACAAAACAAAAACAAAAACAACAACAACAAAAAACAAACAAAAAAAACGGATTAAAGGCCTGGCACAGTGGCACATGCCTATAATCCCAGCACTTTGGGAGGCCAAGGTGGGTGGATCACCTGAGGTCAGGAGTTTGAGACCAGTCTGCCCAACATGGTGAAACCCCATCTTTACTAAAAGCACAAAAAATTAGCCGGGCACAGTGGCACGCATCTGTAATCTCAGCTACTCAGGAGGCTGAGGCAGGAGAATCACTTGAACCTGGGAGACGGAGGTTGCAGTGAGCCGAGATTTCACCATTGCACTCCACTCTGGGGAACAAGAGTGAAACTCCATCTCAAAAAAAAAAAAAAAAAAAAGTTAAAGGCTTAAATCTAAGACCTTACATTATGAAACTAGTAAAAGAAAACTTTGGGAAAACACTCCACAACACTATTCTTGGCAAAAATTTCTTGAGTAATACCCCACAAACACAGGCAACCAGACCAAAAGTGGACAAATGGTATCACATCAAGTTAAAAACCTTCTGCAAAGTGAAGGATACAATCAACAAAGTGAAGAGACAACCCACAGAATGGGGGAAAATATTTGCAAACTATCCATCTGACAAGGAATCAATAACCAGAATATATGAGAAGCTCAAACAACTCAACAGGGAAACAATCTATTAATCTGAATAAAAAATACATGAAGATCTGAATAGACATTTCTCAAAAGAAGACATGCGAAGCGGTATATAACAATGTGCTCAGCATCACTGATTATCAGAGAAATGCTAATAAAAACTAACAATATGTCACCTCACCCCAGTTAAAATGATTTTTATCCAAAAGACAGGAAATCACAAACACTGGCCAGCATGTGGAGAAAAGGGAATCCTTGTACACACTTGGTGGGAATGTAAATTAGTACAACCACTATGGAAAATCATTTGGAGGTTCTTCAAAAACTAAAAATAGGGCTACCGTATGATCCCACAATCCCATTACTAGGTATATACCCAAAAGAAAAGAAATCAGTATATCAAAGAGATTTCTACACCCTCATGTTATAGGAACACTATTCCCAATAGCCAAGATTTTGAGGCAACTGAAATGTCCACCAACAGACAAATGGATGAAGAGAATGTAGTACATATACACAATGGTGTACTATTCACCCATAAAAAAAGAATGAGATTCTGTCATTTACAACAATATAAATAGGACTGGAGGTCATTACATGAAGTAAAATAAGCCAGGCACAGAAAGATAAACTTCACATGTTCTCACTGATTTGTGAGAGCTAAAAATTAAAACAATTGAACTCATGGGGATAGACAGTAGAATGATGGTTACTAGAGGCTGGGGAAGGGTAGCGGCGGGGAGTGAAGATAGTTAACAAGTACAAAAATGTAGTTGGAAAGAATGAATAAGAACTAGTATTCGATAGCAGGATGGGGAGACTAAAGTTAACAATAATTTATTATATATATAAAATTAACTGAAAGTATAATTTGATTACTTGTAACAGAAAGGATAAATGCCTGAGGTGATGAATACCCCATTTACCCTGATGTAATTATTATGCATTATATGCCTGTATCAAAATATCTTATGTACCCCGTAAATACACCCAGTATGTACCCATAAAAACTAAAAGTTAAAAAAATCAAAATATCAGAAGCAAAAATCTTATGTTTTATATATTTTTTTCAAATGTCTTAGAAAATTCTCAACATATTTTACAATTTTTGTTGATGTCTCAGGATCATTATTATAAATTTTAATAATTGTATTGCCCTGTAAAATACACTTTCGGAGACTTGTTAACAACTTGTTAGGCTGTCTGGTGTTATTTGTCTTCACACGTGATGGCACCATGTATTGTGACTTCGGAGGGCATGATATTTGTTGGTTTGTTGTTTGCTTACTTTTTTGCCATAAAATAGTTATTTCTCACCATATGTTTTTAAATCTGTCTATTTCAACTTTTGCTTCTTGATGAGAGGTTAGCAGTCCTTTTCTGCTAAGAGCCAGATAGTAAATATTTTAGGCTTTATGGACCATATAGCCTTTGTCACAACCACTCGACTCAGGTTGTAGCCTGAAACAGTCATAGACAACACGGAAACAAATGGTTATGGCTGTGTTCCAATGGAACTTTATTTTCAAAAACAGTCAGTTTGCTGGATTTGGTGTGTGGGTTGTAGTTCTAGACTGTTGAGCGTGGTGAAATAGTCGTGTAGAATAATACGTAAAAAAGTAAATAGGATTTTAAAAAATGCAAATACATATTGTATTAGGACATAATGTAACCCTACAAGCTATGTAAAATTTATTGCTGCAATTTTATGACAGCATTTGTAGGTGGTTAGATGTCTTTCTTTTGTCCCTTCTTTGCATCTTCTTTCAGGTTTGTATCTATGTGGCAGATATTTGGGGTTATTGAATAAATGAGCTCTAGAACACTTGCTTCATATGAATACGTGCATATGTATGTTTATGTATCTCGGATATAGCTAAATTCATTGTACCAATTAAGACCCAGCTAAGATTGGTTTAAGCTCCATTCTATGAATTTTAGAATTCAGTATTGCCCACCCCAAGCACCACCAAGTTGTATGCAAATTTTCAGTGTGAGTTTATATTTTCGAGGCCTCCTCTGGCTCTGAGTTCTGCTTCTGTCAAATTATTTCATTTTAGAGACTGTACAGCTAGCCTTGTTCTCTGAAAAAGTCTCGGCTATTTCTATACCTCAGACTCCAGCCTCCTACCATGGTTTTTGGTTTTCCTTAGTCCCTCCAAATTCTTCTCACATTGTTCTGCAGATTAATTGCATTTCCTCCAGTCTTACTCCCAAATTTCTCTCCGACTGCTCTGTGCGTGTTCTGATCTACCAAGATGCTTTGCTGAAGAAAGAAGACCTATTCTCCCTTAACTGAACTGTCTTCCTAAGAAGGGAGTTTTATTTTAAGTAGAATTTTTTTCCCTATAGATATATGGATGAAAGATTGGGTGGATGGATGGCTAAAAAGATGTTATACAGTACTGCATATTAGGATAGCTACTTCATACGGAGGCTAGTACCAAATATGAAAAACCTATTTCTAGCTTATTATAGTTGATTTTGTGATCTAGATATTATTCAGCATTGTTCTTCAAATCCCCTGCCATAGCCAAAACACACCTTATATACTATTTCTGCTTTTACCTATAGGAAGAATTTTATTCATTTCTTATTTGTTTCATTTTATAACATATCCTAATAATGATTTTATTACAAAAGCAGTCAGGAATATCACTTCATATGACAGTCTACTAAATCTTAGAAATAAAATATAAGATCTTAAATTGTGTAAGGTAAAGGTTAGACTTAAAATCAAAGTATCCACTGAAACTTACAATAGTAAGGTGGTATTTCTATTTGGAGGAATGTCCCCAAATCTCCAATATTAGAAAAATAGTTATCTTATTATTATTATTAAATAGTTCTAAAATCGGTAATTTTAAAATGATTTTATTCAAAATTAGTATTATTCAGTCATATGAATTATCAGCCACTCTTAATTGTCTACAAAGAGCACTGCAAAGAATATCAAATAAAAAGATACATTTTTAATAGACTAAAGAGCATGGTGGCTCATGCCTGTAATCCCAGCACTTTGGGAGGCCAAGGCAGGGAGATCTCTTGAGGTCAGGAGTTCGGTACCACTCTGGCCAACATCACAAAACCCCATCTTTTCTAAAAATACAAAAATTAGGTGTGGTGGCATGAGCCTGTAGTCCCAGCTACTTGGGAGGCTGAGACATGAGAATCTCTTGAACCCAGGAGGCAGAGGTTGCAGTGAGGCAAGATCATACCACTGTACTCCATCCTGGGTGACAGAGTGAGACTCCATCTAAAAAATAAAAATAAAAATAAGGAGCTTACAATCTGGTTTTGCTTCTGGAAGTGATAGTGATAGAAATATGATTAAATGATTAGAAAAATCAGAAGTGTAATATATGAGTAAGTTAATTTTTTAAAATCTCACATTGCCTGAGCACTACAGTAACCTAAAACCGGCTTCTTTGAAGTTTACTCAGTGTGTTGAACTGTAATGGAAAGCTAGCAGCTATACTGCTTATACTTTTTTCTTAGAATCACTAGAAAATATTTGACCATAAAAAATAGATTCTGAGTAAAATTACCTTTTTTAAACAACCAAACCTGATCCTTTTGTAGTTCATAAGCAGGATGATTGGGTGTTCACATGTATGTGTGAGATGTGCCACCCTTGAAACTTGTCAAGACATCGGCACATTACCCAACTGATATGAAAAAAAACCCTGTCATCTTATAAAATTCCATTTATAAAGAGGAATAGAGATAGGACACTGAATGCTTTGGGTTTGTTTTGTCGACATTTATGTTTTCAAGCAGGCTTGCTTCATCCAATTTTTATATTCTTTTGAGGAAAAATACACTGCCAGGAATCACAGTATGCAATGCAAATCAGACACAGAACTATTCCCTATGGACTTTCTAGCCTATGGAGAGAGATATGCATGCAGACAACAGAGGAAAATGGGGTTGCTTCTGATGTTTGGACTGGCCCACGACAAACTTTAATAAACTAGAAGAGACATAGAGGACAGTTTTGGCTAAGGAAAGAAAATGAACAAAGGCTCAAAAGTTCAAAAGTCTATGTCCAAGTAAAGCAAGCGCAGGCTTACATTTTACTGTCTTTAATTGCTAAATTCAAGAAGCTCTGAAAACCATTGTGTGTGTTGTTGTTTTTCCTTAAGGTACAGACTGACCTGAATTGACCGGAGGCTATTTATAGTCTTTATTTATCCCACCTATGAGAATATTTATAGATTTTACTGCAGAACTATCAATGTATTTCATTATAGGTGCAGCCTCAACATACATGGATTTTGCTAATATTTTATACATTAACTGTATTACTTTAAAAAAATACCTCCTTGTTCCCCAAAAACCTGAATTACAAAACTCACTTGGCCCCAGCTGTTTCTGGTATGGGATTGTAGACTTGAAGTAATTATGGGGGAAGTGATATTGTAGAAACTATGTCCAGAAAGCTAGGTGAAGATTGTGCCAGTTCTTGAACACACCAAGTTACAGATTGTGGTCATTTGACTTTAGATTGTAAGGAACCATTATACACTTTTGAAGAAGAAGTGAAGTATTCAACCATTTTTTATTAAAATTGGTTGAATCCCTGAGCACACGCTATTTTAAATTTTTTCTCCATACAATTACAAAAACTCTTAGTAAAGATGGTGTCAGATGAAATGCCTTTTGAAAATAGATATTTACATCCATCATTTGTTTTCTTGTGATGGTGTGTAGGAGAAATAAGTTTAGAGAAAACAATTTCAGATCATGTCTGCAGCTTGCTAAGTGTCATGCCACATAAATATGGTCAGAGTTTGATGTCCCCAAATGATTGTGCATTAAAAATACAAGAATTGTCTCATAGAAGAAAAAAATAAGCAAAAAACCATAAGAAATAGTAATTTATTTCATATTTGGTCATGTTCCTTGCTAAAAATACCTGAAGGCAAATTCCAGAAAATTTGTTTCTGATTTGGTTAAGAAAATTGAGAAATTAAAAATGTTATTGTCATTGTTGTGTGTACAGTGTATGTGTGTCACTCATAGTGAGTCTTTAAACTCTGCCTTTAAGAACAAGAATCAAAAGTTTGGCACAAAATCAATGTTCACAAATCAGTAGCACTGCTATACACCAACAAAGACAAAGTTGAGAATCAAATCAAGAACTCAATTGCTTTTAAAACAGCTACAAAAAATAAAATAAAAAAATACTTAGTAATATACTTAAGTAGGTGTAAGATCTCTGCAAGGAAAACTACAAAACAATGCTGAAAGAAATCATAGATGACACAAAGAAATGGAAAGACAACCCATGCTCATAAATGGGAAGAATCAATATAGTGAAAATGACCATACTGCTCAAAGCAATCTACCGATTCAGTTCAATCCCCATCGAAAGGTCATCAGCATTCTTCACAGAGCTAGAAAAAAAAAATACTAAAATTGATATGGAACCAAAAAAGAGCCCACACAGCCAAAGCAATACTAAGCAAAAACAACAAATCTGGAGGCATCACCTTACCCAACTTCAAATTATACTATAAGACTATAGTTATTAAAACAGCATGGTACTAGTATAAAAATAGGCATGTAGACCAATGGAACAGAATAGAAAACCCAGAAATAAAGCCAAATACTTATAGCTAATTGATCTTTAACAAAGCATACAAATACATAAACTGGGGAAAGGACACCCTATTAAATAAATGTTGCTGGGAAAACTAGCAAGCTACATGTAGAAGAATGAAACTGGATTTTAGTATATGCTAATCCAGAATGTAGGTCTAATGCTGAGTGTCTAGGTAAGACCATGGACTAAAAACAACTAACAAACAAAAAAGCACTATCCAAATAAGCTGCCATCAGACTAACACCTCCTAAGCAAAAGCTACTTATATTCCTCAACTCGAGGTGTCAGTGACAGCATCAAGCATGTGGTAGAAAATTAAAGGAGGGGGTTGATTTTCCAAATTTTATCTTCACATACCTTCCTTTCAAAATATAACAACCCAAAATGTTGTTAATAACTTTAAGTTTTAAATTTCACCTTTAAGAAAAGTATTTTCATTTGCTTTAAAATAATTATAAATTTAAAAAATAGGGACGACCAGTGGGTGTTTCATAATAGGTTCTGACTGGAAAAAAAGAAAAAAAATACCCAAACCTCTTTTTTTGGAATGTACTAGTCCTTTTGAAGAAGATCTTCGGTAAATGGGGAGTCCACTACGTGCTAATCTCTATGTTAAGCATTTCCTTTTCTTTCTTTCTTTTTTCTTTTTGCCACAACAAACCTCAAGGCAGATTATTAGCTTTGTTTTGCAAATGGGGAAAATGAAATTAAAGTTAAGAAATGTGTCCATTAACACAGAGCTGGGACTTGAACTCAGCAATGCATAGCTCTCAAGTGTTTCTTATGATGTCATCTAAGACTTTGACAACCAAACTGATCATAATCTCTACAACGTGGAGTGGACAACTGAAATGAAAACAGGAAAGAAAAAAAATCACCACTCTAATAACGTGTGCAGCTGTAAACTATCTTGCTGTCCAATATTTTTCTTATAGTTTTAAAACATTAAACTGCAGGGCTGGGTGCGGTGTCTCAAGCCTGTAATCCCAGCTCTTTGAGAGGCCGAGGTGTGTGCATCACCTGAAGTCAGTTCGAGACCAGCCTGGCCAACATGGTGAAAAGCTGTCTCTACTAAAAATACAAAAATTAGCTGGGCATGGTGGCATATGCCTGTAATCCCAGCTACGCGGGAGGCTGAGGCAGAAGAATTGCTCAAACCCGGTAGGTGGAGGTTGCAGTGAGCTGAGATTGCTCCATTGCACTCCAGCCTGGGTGACAGACCAAGACTCTATCTAAAAAAAAAAATTAAAATGCAATTCAGATACCATAAGATTTACCCTTTTAATGTGTACAGTTCAGTGGTTCTTAGTATATGTATAAGGCTATGCAACCATCACCACTCTAATTCCAGAACACTTTCATCACCTCAGAAAAAACCCCATGGCCATTAGTATTCACTTCTTATAGAATTTTGATGAAGCAAAATCCTTCAAAAGCTTTCTACTAAAAATCCAATTTTCTTAGATTTTTCCTTCAAACAAAGACAATTCTTAAATATTTTATAGATACAGAAGAGAAATTATTAAAATAATCTCAAATAACAAATAAGCGATATTGCTGTTGTTGAATAAATCTTCAAGGATGAAAGGATGAAAAGGATTATTACTGGTAGAGTTTCCCAAAAGTCATAAATGTCAATAAACTTCTCCACCATATCATTACCACAATTTATTAAGGACCTACGATCTGGCAGGCACCATATTAAGATATTCTATCTCAATTAATTCTGACAAAAATTCTTTATTTATTTATTTTTTTTTTATTTTTATTTTTTTTGAGATGGAGTCTCGCTCTGTCACCCAGGCTGGAGTGCAGTGGTGCAATCTCGGCTCACTGCAAACTCCGCCTCCTGGGGTCAGGCCATTCTCCTGCCTCAGCCTCTCTGGTAGCTGAGACTACAGGCGCCCGCCACCATGCCTGGCTAATTTTTTGTATTTTTAGTAGAGACGGGGTTTCAGCGTGGTCTTGATCTCCTGACCTCGTGATCTGCCCGCCTCGGCCTCCCAAAGTGCTGGGATTACAAGCGTGAGCCACCGCGCCCGGCCTAATTCTGACAACAATTCTAAGGAAGTATGAATACTCACTCTATTGTACACATAAAAACCACTGAAAGAAGGAGCAGTCATCTCATCCAGTAAATGTGAGAGTTGAGAGGTAATCCTAGGTCCGGTTTGATTTCAAAGCTCAACCTCTAAACACTAAGCTCCACCAAGTGAGAGAAAGTGGATTAAAAGAGAATGTAGATGTCAAATTTTAAAAAAAAACAGGATGGAGAGAGAAGGATGAACAGAAGTGGGTTAAGGGTACAAACATACAATCCAATAAGAGGAATAAATGTAATGGTTGGTAGCAGAATAGGATGGCTATGCTTGACAAAACTGTATTATCCTCAGGTGACAGACATTTTAGATACCTTCCCTTAATTGCTACACATTAGATATGTGTAACAACATTTCTCATGCACCTCATTGATATGGTTTGGCTGTGACCCCACCCAAATCTCATCTTGAATTCCCATATGTTGTGGGAGGGACCCCATGGGAAGTAGTTGAATCATGAGGGTGGGTCTTTCCTGTGCTGTTCTTGAGATAGTGAATAAATCTCACAAGATCTGATGATGATATAAGAGGGGAGTTTCCCTGCACAAGCTCTCTTCCCTTGTCTGCCACCATGTGAGATGTGCCTTTCACCTTCTGCCTTGATTGTGATGCCTCCCCAGCCAGGTGGAACCGTAAGTCCACTAAACCTCTTTCTTTTGTGAATTGCCCAGTCTCCAGTATGTTTTTATCAGCAGCATACAAATGGACTAATACAGTAAATTGATACCAGTAGAGTGGGGTGCTGCTGAAAAGATACCCTAAAATGTGGAAGCAACTTTGGAACTGGGTAACAGGCAGAGGTTGGAACAATTTGGAGGGCTCAGAAGAAGACAGGAAAATGTGGGACAGTTTGGAACTCCCTAGAGACTTGTCAAATGGCTTTGACCAAAATGCTGATAATGATATGGACAATGAAATCCAGGCTGAGGTGGTCTCAGATGGAGATGAGGAAATTGTGAGGAACTGGAGCAAAGCTGACTCTTGTTATGTGTTAGCAAAGAGACTGGTGGCATTTTGCCTCTGCCCTAGAGATTTGTTGAACTTTGAATTTTAGAGAGATGATTTAGGGTATCTGGCAGAAGAAATTTCTAAGCAGCAAAGCATTCAAGATGTGACTTGGGTGCCGTCAAAGGCATTCAGTTTTATAAGTGAAAGAGAGCATAAAAGTTGGGAAAATTTGCAGCCTGACAATGCGATAGAAAAGAAAATCCCATTTTCTGAGGAGAAATTCCAGCCGACTGCATACATTTGCATAAGTAATGAGTAGCTGAATACTGTTCCCCAAGACAATGGAAAAAATGTCTCCAGGGAATGTTAGAGGTCTTCATGGCACCCCTTCCCATCTCAGGCCTAGAGGACTAGGAGGAAAACATGGTTTTGTGAGTGGGGCCCAGGGTCCCTATGCTATGTGCAGCCTAGGAACTTGGTGCCCTGTGTCCCAGCCACTCCAGCTGTGTCTGAAAGGGGCCAATGTACAGCTCTGGCCATGACTTCAGAGGGTGTAAGACTCAAGCCTTGGTAGCTTCAACGTGGTGTTCAGCCTGGAGTTGAATAACGGGGGTGGGTCTTTCCTGTGCTATTCTCCTGATAGTGAATAAGTCTCATCAGATTTGATGATTATATAAGGGGGAGTTTCCCTGCATAAGCTCTCTTCTCTTGTCTGCTGCCATGTGAGATATGCCTTTCACCTTCCACCATGATTGTAAGGCCTCTCCAGCCACGTGGAACTATAAGTCCATTAAACCTCTTTCTTTTTTAAATTGCTCAGTCTCTGGCATGTCTTTATCAGCAGCATGAAAATGGACTAATACATCCATAAATATGTACAAATAAAAAAATAAAAATGAAAATAACAGTTCAGTCTAAATGGATTATTTATATAAGCCCAGGATGCTGAAGATGGTTATTTAGTGCTGGCTCCTAGAAGCATTATTGCAGTGATTTTCATATTTACATATTGAATACTTACAATATACACTTGCATGAGACCATAGAAAACAGATCTTTCTGATCCTTCCATTTTTCATTATTTTTTAATTAACCTATAAAACTAGAAATGGAAACAACGGCAAAATCTGGAAGTATACAACCTTTCAGACTAATACTATGAACCTCTTCTCCCAGGTCTTTGTCTGTTGGTCTTCCAGGATCTTTATCCTAAACTAGTCATCATCTTAGTTTATTTTCTGTTGTTAGAATACCACAGACTGTGTAATTTATAAAGAAAAATACATTTAATTTTCGCAGTCCTGGAGGCAGGGAAGGCTGCTAGCATCTGGTGAGGGCCTTTTTGCTGTGTCATATCATAGCAGAAGGCAAGTGTGTGCTAGCTCAGGTCTCTCTTCCTCTTCTTATAAAGCCACCAGTCCTGTCGTGAGGGCCCCACTCTGATGATGTTATCTAATCCTAATTACCTCCCAAAGGCCCCACCTCCAAATTTTATCAAGATGTGTTTGGGGATTGAGTTTCTAACACATGAAATTTTGAGGACACATTCAAGTCGTAGCATCAGTTTAAGGGTTCCAAAGGCTCCTTTTCTCCTGGCTTGCATTTCTTTTGGATTTTTTCAAGACCTCCTTTATTTTTATCATACTTGAAACCATGTGGTAGGTGTGTCATTGATTTTTAGGAAAGACAGAAGGCATGACGCATACTGCTTTTGTTGTAACTGAAATGTAAGGTTATAATAAATTTGATTAAGGCTTTATCTTCAGTTGAACCATATGGTTAACTCTAAAGCAACAGAATCATATAACTATTCTGCAACTCGGGTAGAGTTTTCAATTCAATTCAGCAGATATTTATTGACCGTTTCCTATGTTTTGAGTAGCATCTGTATATTGGGAAAGGCAGAAATTGTAATATTTCATGATGAATGACTTTTATGACTTACCACGAAAGGGAACAAAAGTGACTGTGTGTGTGTGTGTGTGTGTGTGTGTGTGTGTGTATGCGTGTGTTTATAAGCTTGAAGTGAGGAACTGTATATAAGCATGTGCCCAACTAATTGTGACACAAACTATGATGTGATAAGTGCCTCAGCGTTTCCTGATTCCTCTGGCTAAATCAACACTTCTACCACCTCTTTAGACACTATAAAATCATGTACTTCTCCTTTTTGCAGCTGTTATAGTTGTAATAATATATTAGTTTGCATGACTATTTGGCTAAATTTTCAAGAAGTACTTTGGCTTTTTGGAAATCAGAGATTATAGTGTGAAAGTTCTATCCTAAGAAATATGCGCAGGTAAGCTCCAAAGGGCACCTAATCCAGCCAGGGAAGGTTTATTGACAGAGGTGATAATGAATCCAATTTTTGAAGGGTTGGTATGAACTCACTGGAAGAAGAAAGAAAGCAGGATAGTCTAAGCAAGTGAACTATGTGCAAAAAGATGTAGACATGAACATGAAAGTGTGACTCAGGCCAGGCACGGTGGCTCATGCCTGTAATCCCAGCACTTTGGGAGGCTGAAGCAGACGTATCACGAAGTCAAGAAATCAAGACCATCCTGGCCAACATGGTGAAACCCATCTCTACTAAAAATACAAAAATTAGCTGGGCGTGGTGGCGCATGCCTGTAGTCCCAGCTACTCAGGAGGCTGAGGCAGGAGCATCACTTGAACCTGGAAGGTGGAGGTTGCAGAGAGCCAAGGCGGTGCCACTGCACTCCAGCCTGGCAACAGAGTGAGACTCCGACTCAAAAAAACAAAAAAACAGTGAGACTCAAGGACATGGATGGAGTTAAGTTCATATACAGAGATAAAAGAAGACAAGCAAATCATTGTAGGTTTTATGTACCAAACTTAAATTGTCGACTTAATCTTCAATACTATGAAAAGTTTCTGAAGAGCCACATTCTTTAGGGACTTAAGTTTTGCGGTGATTATTTTGGCAGTACAGAGGCTAAATTGAAGGCAGTTGGAATATTTTTGTAAATATGTTGTAGTAATTAGGGAAGACGTGATCAGGGCCTGAAGGAAGGCAAGAATAAAGTGATGGATGTTAGAGATGTTAAACAAATAGCATCTATAATACTCTCTGATTGCAGATAAGTTGGCAAGAACAGTCTAGGATGGCTCACAAGGCTTTGAATTTGGAAACTGGATAGTTAGATGTAGTTGCTCATTAAAATATGGAGTTCAAGAAGTTTAGAGAGAAAGATATGTGTCCAGTTGTAGTTATGGTTTTTTTTTTTTTTTTTTGAAATACCTGTGGATCCTTTAGTAGAGATTTCCAGGGAAACTTGGAAATGGATGATTAAATCTATGTAGGTATCTTGTTAGCAGACACAGATCCAGGAGTTATCAACAGTGTAAGAATTTTAACGTGTAAGAAGATGTCTAGTAACAGTAAAAATGGAGAAGAGATTGAAGCTTGGTGAATAGTAACACTTAGAGGATGGCAGAAAGAGAACTATGATGTTAATAGAGAAGTAGAAGGAAAACCGCGAGAAAAATGGTGTTTCTGAAGATGAGGAAGAGTTTCTTGAAATACAGTGATCAATAATTTCAACACATATACTTACTGCATCTTTGTAGCATTAGGACAAAATGTGTCCATTGTATTTGGAATAGCCTGATGATGGTGATTTTATAAAAAGAACTTTGGTGAGATTGTGCAAGCAAGAGGCAGCACTCAGTGGGTTTAATAAAGAAAAGAAATGCTGAAGTGAAGGTAGTACATAGCCTCTTCTTTAAGATGTTTGTATGTTTGTGGAAGGGAAGAAAGAGAGGATAGAAAAATAATGCACAGAGATTTCAAAATTCCACATGTGGCTCTTGCCTGGTACGTGAGAGTGGCAACTTTGGCCTTAACCTGTGTTCTGCACAGGCACGAAGATATATACATATGTATACTTGTGAATATATTTGTGTGCATAACAATCACCTTAAAGGGGCTAAAATATTCATTCTCCAAATTACCGCATGTCCAATAAGCCTTCGATATGGAACCTAATGAACATCTCCAGTTAACCCTTTTTCTCCTCCTTTTTCTACTCTGACCATTGCACCACAACCACTTATATTAGGATAGTTAAAAGCTTGCCATCAGGAAAGTTAGCCTAAGTCATAAGTTTAGACTCTTTCCTATGCCCTTTTCTGAAAGTTAACACTAATAGAAACCTCAGAGTTTACTGTAAAGGCAATGCTTATTTTTATTGGTCAGATCTTTAAATGAATGGCTGCCTTCTGCTTCTAAAAAGCAGACAATTTACAGAGAAAATTCAATTTCCAGGGAAAGGAAAAATGCCCTGAAATCATTTCTATGCATATTATCAAGTAAGTTTGATTCTGATGCTATGAAAACCAGGGGCAGCATCATAGTATCTTTTAGAGAATATTGCACTAGGAAGGGGGCAGGGGTTCTGAGCCACTTAGTTGCAGCCCTGCTGCTGGGGGCCAGGTGACTTTAGAAGTCACTGTCCCTTTTTTGTATTTTTTTTTTTTTTCTGTTAAAGGATGGAGTTAGAAAATAAATGTCTACCATGGGTTGACTTACGTTAAAATTTTATTCCCTAAAACCCCAAATGAAGTCATTCCACATATACATATCCTTTTCCTATCTGCATTTTGGAAGAACCTCTTCTTTACAAATGTCATGATACTGCTATGTGGTTTTAGATGGTTTGCATCCCTCCTCGGCAATCACAATCACTCTTCTCATCTGTGCTATCCCTACAGGCTTCACATTTCTCTATCCATGTCAACATTGTTTGTATAGCTATCTATTATTTCCATCCCTATGAGATACTGAGTCCACTGAGGGCAGGGTTATATTTAAACAAAATATGCACTCGCTAAATGTGCAGTGAATAGAAATGAATATTTTTTGATTCATTTAACAGGTGGACTTAATAGTATCTTATAAAATTTGATGAAAGTTTTATTTGGAGAGCTTGGATAATATGAAAGCTAAAAGAGGTTGGGTGAATCTTTATTACCAGACTTGGGTAGGGCTCTTTATTACTGTTTTGGTGTCTTTAATACTCAAGATTGTTGAAATTCCAGAAGGGCATATGGGAATCAAACATGGTTTATAACAATCATATGGAAGTAACTATTTTTCCCAATGCCACCTAAATGTAAGACTTCCCATTTAAAAATGAATATATAGTTTAAAAGTAAAATAAGAGTAGCAGCTCAGATTTATGGCACTTTGGAAATTTCTTATTTACTCATGCATCCCTTCGTCTTAGAGGATGAGGATCATCAATACTTGAACTCCTTCTGGTACCAACATTCTACTGTTAGGCTCTGAGAAGGTATGATGTTCACTTAGGTCTTCTGATTCTCAAGGCATCAAGACTATACCCTATTGCAACTTAGAAATAACATTTCTAGTCCCTGTGTGTCTCCTTCACATTCTGGATTTTTGTATTTTAATTAAGCTTAGTAATAAATATGTTTTAAAAATCAAAGCAAAATTTATATAATTGATTTTTATTGTAA
Source organism: Nomascus leucogenys (assembly GCF_006542625.1). Taxonomy (NCBI): domain Eukaryota; kingdom Metazoa; phylum Chordata; class Mammalia; order Primates; family Hylobatidae; genus Nomascus; species Nomascus leucogenys. The sequence continues at coordinate 113,588,759 of NC_044391.1, read as the reverse complement.
TATGTTATTTATTTTGAAGAATATGCATACGGTACATTTTTAAAGTATAAAATGGAATGCAGTCAAAAGTAGGTCTCCCTCTCTGTTGTGTTCTGCTACCTAATCTTTCTCCCTCAGACTACAACGGATGCCAATTTCTTGTGTACCTTTTCAGAAAGAGTCCATGAGTTTATAAACATGAATGTATGCACATTCTTATTTTCTAGATTACACAAATTGTGGCAAACTATATATATTCTTTTATATGGTTGTTAAATTCAGTAATAAATTTCACAGATCTATTCATATTTAAAAAAATTGTAGCACATTACTTTGTGGGAATATACCAAAGGTAAGTTAGTTCCCTATTGATAGATTAGTATCACTACTATCAAATAGTGTTATCAACGATGTTGTACTGAGTACTTTGTGCAGTTGTCACTGTTGTATACTTATGCAACTATATCTAAAATATCTAAATAAGAAGTTGCCAAAGGGAGAATTGGCTTTTTAAAGTTTGAAGGATAGAGACAAATAGCTATCCATAAAGACATTAATGCTTACTTTTACCAAGAATGTATGAGGGTTCTCATTTCCTTTATATTCTCTCTAGTACACCAAGTTATCAAACATTTTTATCCTTGAAGTCTTATATGGTATTAATATTTTATTTTGGATACAATTAGTATTTCTCTCATGTGTGAATCTGATGACTTTTCAAATGTTTAAAAGTAAGTTATATCTTCTATCTAATTCATATCCTCACTCTAAATTCTTTCTGGGCTATTGTTTTTAAGTGTAATATAGAATTATAAATATTTTTCCCAATTGGAAAATCACAAAAAAGTCCCCTTTTTTTTTTTTTATTTTATTTTTTTTTTTTGAGACGGAGTCTCGCTCTGTCACCCAGGCCGGAGTGCAGTGGTGCGATCTGGGCTCACTGCAAGCTCCGCCTCCCGGGTTCACGCCATTCTCCTGCCTCAGCCTCCCGAGTAGCTGGGACTACAGGCGCCCGCCACCACGCCCGGCTAATTTTTTGTATTTTTAGTAGAGACGGGGTTTCACTGTGTTAGCCAGGATGGTCTCGATCCCCTGAACTCGTGATCCGCCCACCTCGGCCTCCCAAAGTAAAAGTCCCCATTTTTTTCATTTCATCAATATTTAAATAAATTATTTCTTACATATTCTAGGTACCAAGATACACAAACATACAAGATATGAACATGAACACCAAAATTTGGAGGCAAAAAGGCTCATAGTCTCTTGGGTGGAAAATATGTATGTGCAAGCTGAATAAAATAAATCCTATAATAGAGGAACTGCAGTGTGCTGTGGGAACTACGAGGAAGCTGTGACTGCTTTGGGGGATGCGGGGAGATAGGAGGGAAAGTTTACCAGAGAGATCGCTGTGGCTTCTATGGTAGGTCTCAAGAAATGTGTGTAATTTATAGGGTCAGAGGCGTGTTCAGGTGATAGGAGAAAAGGGTGGAAACATCCACTTCATATTGTGCCCCCCTTTTAGTAACGAGTTTTGACTAATGAGCGATTGCTTTTTTTCCTTGACATTCGTAAGTATTTATTATCTTGAACTGATTGACCTCTTATTTTGCAAAATAAACAGCTCATATTTTACTATGATGATTTAAAAACATTTTCCTTCCATTTGAAATAGATAACTCATCTTTAAAGTTTTCTTATGGCTAACGAGCTCGTGTTTATTCAAGACGACTTGTTAAAGTGCTATTAGAAGAGATGGAAAATGTCCAACTGCAGCAGCAAATCCTGGAGGTATCTATTTGAAGATAAGAAAAAAGTTCTCAAACAAACGACAAAATGTTCAAACTCAATCATAATTAGAGATATGCAAATTAAAACATTATAATCAAACTGACATAAATGAAAAAGTAGGACAATACATTATGTTGGTAAGGCTGTGGGCAAATAGGCAATCATATATTGCTGGCAGGAATCTAAATTCATACAAGCCTTCTGGAGTGAAATTCAGCAATACTTAGCATAAATATCTATACACATACTTTTCCACCCAGCATTTCTTTTTCTCGGAAGCTACCCTGGAGGCACACAGAGTGTATTTCTCACAGGAGTATTGGTTAGCAGTGTTTTCTACAGTATGAAAATGCTGCCACAAGGTTACTTATTGCAGCATTGTTTATAATAGTACAATACTGGAAACAATCAAAAGACCACTACATAGAAGAGTGTGTGTGCATTTGTACAAAAGAAACACAGGCAAGATAAACTAAAGAAACCAGTTACCTATAGGCGGTGCATGGGAAGTAAGTGGAAAAAAAGAAGGAACAGGAACTGGCCAGGAGGGATAATGAGGGAATAACAATTATCGAGCTATACTTTTTGGTAAAGCTTTGACTCTAAGTACCGTAGTAATGTTTCACGCACCCAAATAAAAAAAAATCTTAACTAAATTTAGTTAAATAATTAAAATCAATGTGTATGGAATATAAGTTTACAAATGCGTAACCAAACCACACTGAAGATGATGGGCAAGCAAAGCAGCAACCTAAGTCACTTTCAAAAGAAAATAATATTTTGATTGGATACTGTAAAGTTCAAGACAAAAATAAGTGTACATAAATACTGTACTCTTGTAATAAGTGTTTCTCACAGGAGTATCAGTTAGCAATTCTCTACCTTAAGTGTATAGTAGGATTTAATAAATAAGTGAATATATTATAAATAATGAAAGTCAGGTTTTTCACTGTCAGAAAGAAGTTACAAATAAGGAAAAGGCAAAAAATAAAATGAACCTGGTGGTATTGACTTAGGATTGAAGTATTAACGATATCTATCTCTATCTCTAGCTCTACATGATATATCAGTATCTATCTAAAAAGATATACCGATAGAAATGTAGAAATAAATATGATGTAGGTGTATGTGTACGTAGATTTCCTAGCTCTCTCTGCTGAGAGGACCTAAGAGCAATAACACCCCAATAAAAATGAGGACACTTAGCACTCAGATCTTGGTTGCTATATATTGTTCTCCAAAGAAAGAACCCAGACTCATTTGGCAATCAGTTGATTCCAGGGCTAGGGTAGAGGGGACAAAATAAACTTGGAACATTACGTGATGCCAAAAAATTAAGGAACTGCTAAAAAACAATTGGGGTATGTCAAAAGGACACAATAGCAAATCAGAAGGATCTCCCAATGGCTAAAGCCAGAACAATTTTAGCCACAAAATAAATAATGATAGTATTGGATTATAATCCTTAGAATAAATATCCTTGAGGCCATACTGATATAAATAAATAACTGAATACATAAATAAATTCAGGAGAAGGAACAGCTCTTACAGAAGAATTCCTATTACTTTAGACGGAATAAAGGAAATACAAAAGTCACTGCTGGGCAAACTGCACAGCAGTAATTGTTGCAAGCAAGATTTGTCAACGGATGCTAGAATCAGTGGATAAAAGTTTGAGAAAAATAGGACATTAGCACAGCATCAAAGTTTTTTCCTCAATATATTTATCAATTATAAATGAAAAAAAATGTAACTTTACAGTATGGAAATCTGGTAGACATAACCTTAACCAGGCAATCAAGGTTAATATCACTAACTGACATCATGTACCCTCCCCCCTGCCATAATGATATACTAAGAAGGATACAACATCACTTCTGTGGCATTCTTGCCAAATGAATAACCTTAGACTAATCATTAGAAAACATTGGACAAATCCAAATTGAAAGACATTCTGCAAAATATTTGACCAATACCTATTAGAAGTGCCAAGGTACTGAAAGACAGGGAGACCGAGGGACCATCACAGATTGAAGGAGATTCAAGTGACATGACAATCAAATGCAATATGGGTCCTAGTTGGATCTGATACAGAAAAAGGACATGAGGGTGGGGAAGAGCTGGTGAGAGCTGAATAAAGTTTGTAGTTTAATTAATCACAAGGTACCAGTATAAATGCTCTGGATTTGATATCTGTACACTGGTTATGAAAGTCATTAACATTAGGGAAATTGGGTAAACAGTACGTATGAACTCTCAGTCTTATTTTATAACATTTGCATAAGTGGAAACTTATTTAAAGATAAAAAGTTTGGAAAATAATAGAAGGAGATAATGAAGATGAAGAAGAGGAAGAGAAGCAGAAGGAGGAAGAAAAGGAACAGGAGTCGGCAGGAGAGGAAGGAAAAAGAAATAAAAAACAAAAGGAAGAAGAGAAATTTTAAAATAACATGTTTGCTTTTTAAAAAACAGTATCAAGATCGTATGTGAAGGTATTGCTAAGATGAGAGCTACAGGCATGGTTTTGTGCCCTTTCAGAGTCATCGGGCTACGTGCATAACATGGAACAAAAATACCATGTTAGATATCGTACTGATTTTCATCTTTTAGTTTATATGTTGGTTTCTTTGTGAAAATAAATTTAATATCAATTCAACAGACATTTTGCTATTGATATACTCATTAAAAGTTTTGCGACCCGGCACGATTCTTTATATGTTGTTACCAATTCAACATTTGCTTCTGAACAGATAAATACACTGATTAATTGCACAGCTGATGCCAAGAGTGAACAGATGCCTATGTTTAGTGTTAAAATATCTTAGATAAGTCACAATTTAAATATCTCAAAACTCCCTTACACAATTATTAATTTCTACAAACTCTTAGTAATTATTTTTAAAAAGAAAACATTTAGGTACTAGGAATTCAAACACGTTCATCCATCATTATATATCATAATTCCTAATCCTTCTCAAAAAGTGCTAACTTATTTTATTTTGAAGCCACACTGGTGAGTAACTTGCTAGAATTTGTCCAAGATGTTTATGTCAATTAGAAAACAGAAAGAATGGCTACCTTTAAAAATCCCAATTAGAGACAGATAACATAATTTAAAATTTGGGTATTAAAACAATAATATATCTTGAATTTAAAATTAAAAATATTATTGCCAGTAAAATTTTGAGTTTGGCTTATGGGAAAATACACAGAAAGGAGAAAAGATGAATGTTCTTGTTCAAACTAAAATACATCACTTTCTTACCCTTCATGTGCTCCTATTTTTTTTTTTGTTTTGTCTTTTTTGGGATGTTATGATACATGTAAAAACGAATTCTGATATATTGCTCAAGATACTTCAGAAAGACTGTACTCTATGTGCCTAATTGTGGAAGTGGGTGACAATCACATGAGGAGTTGCTTTAAAAAGCATGAACATTGAAATCCTGATAAGTGTAAGAACCTTTTTTAAAAAATAAAAAACTGTCTAAGTAATACAATTCTACTGATCAAGTCCCTTTTATACTTACTTACAAAGTAGAAACTTACGCTGATAGATACTTACAAAGTACGAACTTACTATTATCAAATGTCCATACTATACAGTAAGAAAATATTTTGCATTAAAATGTTACGTGCCCTCTGAACTCATCTGAAAGCTCAACAACAAAACAATCTATAAATGTAATACTTCGGTTTGTTTTTATAAGTACTGTGATGATCCATTTCCTCGCTGGTCATAAGAATCACTGTGATGGCCATTTAAACAATACAGTACACCATTTGAATATTAATTGTACTGAGTTGTCTTTCCTAAAAGTTTACAATCCTGTTGTGGAGTCAGAAGATTCACACATAAATGCTTCCTATAATCAAGTAACAGAGCCACTGTATTAGACCTTAACAGTCTAACAGCCAGAACCCAGGGAAGTTGGTAATAACACCTTATCTTGCAAAGATAATTAAAATCTTCAAAGCACTTCCACATGTTTTATCTAATTGAACTCTTGCCACAACCTTGCCAGGAGGCAGAGAGGGTTATGATAAATATAAAAACTGATGCTCAGGAGGTCATATGTGTTTTAAAATCACACAGGGACCTTTTCACTCTGCTCAAGTGCCGTCGAGGGAACCATGGCATTGTCCTGTTGATTTGCTATTTTTCCAGGAATAGCACTTTCCTCAAAGTAAGGAAATAGCTCTAGGCATTGGGTTCCAGAATAGGAGAGCTCTACTGGAAAACCGTGTTCCGCTGCAGCACAAAGGACTATTTTTAGATGTTTTCCTTTTGCTAATTGTCTCTCCCTCTGTGGGGAATTTCTACGGGTAGGATCCCAGATGAGCCAATTTTCTCACTAATTCTCAAAGAGACAGGAAAGATGAAGACCATGGCTCAGGTTGCCCTGGGGCTGCATAACTTCTGCGGTGATGTCAGTGCAGTGGTTTTAGCAAGATCTTCAAGGACCTTGGAGCTTAAATATCTTGTGATACCACTGAACAACAGGACTAAGAGGCGACTAGAAAGAAAGGCCTGGGCATATCTTCTTGAATCTTGTAATCACCGCAAATGACCTTTCCTGGAGCTTCGGCTTTGAAAGGAGCTAACAGGGTGTGAACCCAGGTGGTGGCCGTAAGCTCAAGCGGCCCTCCAGGTGTTCTGGTTTTCCTTCTATCACCTCTGAGAGGAAAAAGGAAGAGACTTCTTTCAGGCAACTTCAAACATCATTTCAAGTGTTAGGGAACCAGTGGAACCGCGAATCTTTCGCCTATATAAGAGAAAGAGGAAAGGTGTGATGCAAACCATTTTTACTCCCTTGCAGGGAAGAGCTAACCGGTTAGTGCTAGGCAGCCTTGGGACAATGGATGGAACAAAGGTGAAGTCAGTTGTTGGCTCAACCTCAGGGAAAACCTAACAGTTTTCGTGCAATGAATTACCTAGGGAGCTGCTGAGTTCTCTGTCACCTGGACTATTCAAGCAGAAATTCACTGGTATGAACACTGGCATTCATCGGAAAGTGAAAATGATTCACAACCCTGCAGGTGGGGTCTAAATAATAATAATTGCAAACACTGTTTTAGCACTTACTTTATAACAAGTGTTTTCTTAACTCTCAGGGGGGTGTATGAGACAGATGCTATCTTTAACTTTCTTTTAAAGATGAGAAAATTGAGGGACAGAGGTTAAGTAATTTGTTCAAGGTCACACACCTAGCAGGAATTTGAACTTAGGCTGCTTGTCTCTAGCGTCTGTGCTCTTAACCACTTGCTGTATTAAGTGTCCCCTAAGGTCACCTCTTGCCCCGAGATTCCACATAGGGTTACGTCCTGTCACTTCGACAGCATTCTTCCCATGCTTACTCACTGCACTTCCAAAAGGGCATTGTTGGAATCAGGAAAAGAAAGAAAGAAAGAAAAAAGAGTCAAGGGGGCTGTTGGGAAAAAAAAAAAATCGAGATCTTTAAACTCATGTAGAAGCTGTTTGGTCATCTGGGCGGGCTGGCAAAGGCAGAGCCTGCCAGAATACTGGCGCCAAAGCGAAGCGCTCTTTTGTCTTCAGATTTCCCGCCTCACCTGCCTCCTTTCCCTCTGTCCCTTCTAGCTCCGCTTCCCACTGCACCTGTGCTAAGCTTTTCTAGGAGCCTGAAAGGCACGAGGACAAACAAGCACGCCGCTGCCAATCCTCTATCTCACACCCTCTTCCCCTCCCAGATTGACGGGGAGACGCCCAGGGTGGTAAATGACTTACCCAAGGACACAGAGCCCCGACCAGAAAATCCAGGTGCCCAGACTCCCACATCGGCACTCGGTCCACGCCTACGCACACCTGACTTCTCATAGCCCGCACCCAAACGCTTTATTTATTCCACGTCCCCGCCTCCCTACCCCACCCCCTAGTTCCCTAGAGTCGCTTCTGACGCTCTGCAGCCTCCGGGGTCCAGCCCTCCCTGCGGGTGCTTCCCTTCCGCCGGATTCCCACGCCGGAGTCGCCCTTGGCCGCGCGCAGTCCGCGGGACCGCTGCCTTCCGGGCTGGAAGCCGTGCAGCCTTCTCAGCGCCCCAAGCCCGGGACGGCTGGGACACCGAGGTAGTCGGGCTCCCAGGGCACAAGGTCCGGCACCGAGGGACCAGGGAGCAGGGGAGGTGCCAAAGCCCCCGGTCCAGAAGGCACCTGTAAGGAAGCACCGACCCGCAGTGACGTCCTCCGCGTCGTCCTCAGACCAGCCACCGCCTCCGGAAGGTCTCAAGGGGCCGTGCTCGAGCCCACCGAGGGGTGGCGGCGCCTCGGGCTCTCGGAGGGCTGCCCCCCGGCGGACCGGCACTTCCGCGTCCCAGCCCGCCCCCTGCCGGCGCCCGGGCTCCCTCCCGCTCCATGTGCAAACTCCCCTCCACCTGGGCGCGCGCGATGGACTCGGGACCCGGCTTCCGAAGACTGGCCGCCTGTTGGTTGGACGACTAGCGCAGGTGGGCGGGGAGTTGACCAACCCCACACACGCGCTTCTCCATGAAGATTCTTGAGCTTTCTCTGAAGAAAGGAGTGCATATGCTGCAGTGTCTCTGTGGAAGGAGCCTGAGGTCCAGCGACAGCCCAAGTGGTGAGAAAATGTTCTTTCCCCAGCCCCCAAACACTGCAGAATGCCCCCTTCCCTTCTCCCGGGGCCTTCGCCGCCGCCCTCCTCTGCTTCATTCAGCGCTGCCTGTGGCGGAGGGAAGGCGTTTCCCGACTGGGGCGAGGTCAGGGCCCCTCCGCTGGTTCTGTCTGTGGGTATTTTTTCTTTTAAATCCCTGGAGTCATCGACGCTTTGTAGGGAGAGCGCGTTAGCTTTCGCCGGGCGCGCCTGGGCTGAAACCTGCGGGTCTGTCTCCAAGCGGCGCTGGCTGTGACCTGCGTTCGCACCTTCTCGCGGCCCTCTCTGCGATTTGCGAGGGCGGCGCGCGACTTGGAGTTGTTCGGTGTCTCCGAAAAGTTGCTCGTGCGTTCCACAGGAGAGGGGACTTTTAAACAGATGGCTGGCAAGGCAGGTATCTTTTCTTTTTCTTGCTTTGTCTGAAAATTAGACATCTGGCGGTGGTTAGGGGTACGTTTCTCCTGGAGATTTAGCGATTTCTGTCCTTGATGCTGAAGCAGGAGGGTCCCAATTAGCCTTGGGCTTCAACCGGGTGCCCTGGGAAAGACTACAGGGAGGAAAAGAAAGAAAATCAGACCCTTTGAATGAACTGAGATATTGAGAAAGGCCATTAAAAATTTAATGAAAAAAACCCCCACCAAACTAATATCAAATGAGTGTGATTCTTTTATGAAGTCTTGCAAAATGGTTTGCTGTTTCACCACGTTTCCTCCATTATCTATCTCTAATTGTTTAAGGTTCTTTAAAAGGTTTCTATAGGTTATCTTCGAAGTGATGTGTCTATTAATCTTGCAAGGGCTAATCCAGTTTCTGTGTCTTTTGATTTTCCTTTTACAAACTGGGAGTGGGGTGTGGGAAGAGAACAGTGACACCCTGATACATCTAAACAAGTGTCTTTTTGCCAAGAAATATACGTTTTTGGTCCATGAATTCCAAATAACTTTACTTTTCAAAAATTTACAACATTATACAAGATTTCGTGTTTAAAACTCCATATGTTATTTTGGAGAGTCTGATTCATTTGGTTATGGCACCTATTTTCACTCTGTTCTTCAGCTATGAAAATTATATTTGGAAAGATTAGAATATATGTAGGTTTCATTCATTCTTATAGATCTTTGACTTTGTGGTTACTCATCAGTCTAAATGAAATATAAAACTACTTAAAAATACCTAATTAGAATTAAATAGAAAACTACTTAAAAAGAACTAATTTATGAAATTGCAGAACACACTTTCAAAATGAAATCAGCAACGAGATCTCATTTTTACTTCCATGCAGTTTGGAAGATTATTTATACATTATTTTTTGCCATTATATTTGTAAGTACTAAAAGGCATCATACCACTATATTCTAAACGAAGTGGCTTTATGTTAAAGTTTCGTGTTTTGATATACATATTTCAAGAAGCCAGTAGAGATATGTGTTATTATTTCATTTTTTCCTGGTCCACAATAAATATAATGTGAATAGATTATAACTTGGATATATGTCTCTTAGAGGGGAAAATTTTAAAACTGTGTAGGGTATGTAATGAAGACAGGGCAGTCTCTCATGTCAAATTAGGAAAGATACTCAATTTACCTGCAGAGTCAGTTTCCCAAATAGCAATAGATCCAAATAGAAGGGTTAACTTACGTGATTGGACTGCATAGTTTGTTGCAAGTATGGGACTGATTTAGTTGTAACACAGTCTCAATAAGTCAGTACCCATCTTTGAAACTCATTATTTTTATCTGACAACAGTGAAAATGATAGACATAGCCTGCTTTATATATATATATATTTGAGTATACTCTAGGTTTAACAGTGCTTCTGTGAAAACTTGTGTTTTATTTATATATGCATTTTTACTTAGTGGGGTAGAGGAATTCTTGTTAAATGGTATTTTGTTCCAAGTAGTGAAGTTTACTTCCCACCCTTTCCACAGACAGAGGTAATATACGGTTATGTATCAGAAGACTGTTTCTGGGAACTAAATTACCTTTAAGAAAATTGTGACTCTTTTAAACTTATGATCTAGTGTAACATGGCCTTGCTGTTTGCTATTAGTGCATAAATGTAAATTACTATAATACTGGTACCTACCTAATAGATTGTTGTAAACATTAAATGGATTAATAGCAGCTAAAGATTTAGTTGAGCTCTCATGGTATGCCAGGCACTGTTATAAGAACTTTAAGCCTACTATATACCATATGCTTAATATATTTTAGGTCTTTTTATTATTGTGTTCTATTTTAAAGCGATATTTTTTTCATATGGTCTGTGCCATTAGTATGACCTCACAGCAATTTTTCATGTAATATTCCCATGCCCAGTGTGCATATGCAAATTGAGGTAATGATATCAAACTTTTTTTTTTTTCACGGAGCAAATGTATAAAAATAGAGCTCAAATGAACCACTCTAATTTTTAAAACTAACTTAAGGAGAAATTAAGTAATATTTTAAGCAATGTCAGCATGGATAACAAAGTTTTATGCCAGCTGCTTCTTCTCCATTATTTTACAGTTGAGGGAGGTGAGGTCCACAGAAGGGAAGTGACATAATTTGTTATAGTAGGTTAAGAGATTCTCCTAACAGATTGCTGAATAGTTGGAATTATAAACATTTCGATATTTTATTTAAGTTTTATTAAATAAATGGTACTACGAAAATACAAACTAATCATTTATTTTGAGCTTTTTAGTATCATTAAAATACGTTATTGCTCCTGTCTTTCCTCTACATTATCAGATATGAATGTCTTGTCTAGTTTATCCATCATGTTAGTTTCTAAGTTCTTTGTACTGCAGTAGGATGGGCATAAGCTATCAAATGGAAGACAATCTCAGACAAGGTTGAGTGGATTGTTTGAGGCTAAATTCTGGGTCTCTTGTGATCCTTTTTTCCCATTTCTCAAAATGAATTTTTTTAAGCATGTAAAGCCCATCCATTAAATGAAAGATTTAAAGTTTAAGATGCTAAACAATATTGCTAAGGTTAAATGGCACTTGTATTAATCTGATAAAATATTAAGTTTTTAGTTTAAAGGGAAAGTAAAGCAAGTTCATCTTTCTCTAGAGATAGAACCTTTACAAAGAAAAAGACTCACAGAAGAGTAGTGATTAAAACAATAGCTAATGCCTATTCCCATTCCTCTCAAAATGTAGTCAGGGGAAAAGTGGAAGCAATTCATCAGAGTGGTGTTAAGATTGCAGGTTCCTCATCACTTCAGCGGGAAAGACCATTATAATGTTGTAGAAGAGGAATTCCTGTCCTAATGTTCAGGCTCCTGAGAAAGCTGGGTTAGGTCTCAACCTGAAACTGAAGGGCAGCATTTTTGGCAGTAGGTCCCTACAGTAGTAGTAGTAGTAGCAGGTGTGTGTGTGTGTGTGTGTGTGCGTGCGTGTACACACAATTTCTTCCTTGCTTGCCTGTGTTATCACTTGGGCTATCCCAGAAAATCAACCTCCTTCTGTGTATAGTTATGACTCTTCTGCGTTATTTACTCAGGGGCTTCTCAGCCTGGTAGCCTGAAGGATTATCAGATGCCTGGAGACTGAGCTAAACAATCACATCAAGTGGCCTTATGTGGAATTGAAACACTCTAGGCAAAGAAAGCTCAACGATCCTATAAAAAACACATACCCCAAACTTTGTCTTTCCTAACCCCTGAAAACCTATGGTCTTTTTACTATCTCTATAGTTTAGCATTTTCTAGAATGCCATATGGTTGGAATAATATAGTGTGTAGCCTTTTTATATTGACTTCTTTCACTTAGTCATATAAATTTACATTTCCTCCAGGTCTTTTCATGGTGTAACAGCTCATTTCTTTTTAGCACTCATAATATTCCATTGCTTGGATGTACCACAATTTATGTATCCATTCACCTGCTAAAGAACATCATGGCTGCTTCGAGACTTGGAAATTATGAAGAATAATGTTGCTATAAACATCCATGTGCATGTTTTTCTGTGAACATAAGTTTTCAGCCTGTTTGGGTAAATATCAAGGAGCACAGCTCTTGGATTGTATAGCAACAGTGTTTAGTCTGGTAAGACAGTGTCAAACTGTCTTTCAAAGTTGCTGTACCATTTGGCTGTCCCACCAGCAACGAATGCAGGTTCCTGGGGCTCCACATCCTTGTCAGTGTTGTCAATGTTTTGGATTTTGGGCATTCTAATAGGTGTGGAGTAATTTCTCATTATTGACGCAATCTACAATTCCCTGATGGCATATGATGTTGAATATCTTTTCATATCTTTGCTTGCCACCTGTGTATTTTCTGTGGTGAGGTGTCTCTTAATGTCTTTTGACCAGTTTTATATCAGGTTGTTGATTTCGCATTGTTGAGTTGTCATTAGCACTTTTCACCCAATATTTTGGATCCTCCTGCTGGGCATATTGTTGGATGGCATTATCCCATTCACTGGAAGTTCGGTGTGGCCATATGACTTGCTCAGACAAATGAAATGTGAGCAGAAGTGACACACTGGAAGCTTTCATAGCCTGAGCACAACTCACCTCAGGTTCTTTGCTGCTGCTGACATTCAAGGCAGTGGTTACTCCCTTAGCCTGTGTACCTGAGTATCTGTGATGAAGAGCCCCACCATATTTTTGTGAGTAACTTCAATGTTTAAGTTAGTGTATTATCTAACTTGCCTTTGTTGATATAATAATGCAGTGCAGCTTAAATAACAAGATTTAATGGAAAGTTACTGAGCTATGTTGAAGGCTGTTTTCAGTTAAAATGCTCTAATTTCTCTATGATATCATGTGTAGTATATAATAAATAGATGTATTGATGTCTGTTTGTAGTCTTTTGATAATTAGCTTAGCATACCAAATTATGAGGTTTTATTATTACCGTTCTAGTTAGTGTGTGTCCTGAGGCTAGTTGGTGCATTATTCCGTAAATGATACCGATCTCTTTTCCAAGGATGTAATTAATCCCCACTGATGTTTTTCAAGAACTTTGAGATTATTCTTTCAAAGTTGTAATTTAATTGCAAGACTCTGAAAAACTCAGTCGTTCCTTGCTACTTACTATAAAATGTGGAAATTACCTTTTGATGTTCCCAATCACGTCTAGGAGAGGAAGAGTTATCTCCATTGCCTGGAAAGCAGTGACAGTGTGGTAGCTTTCATCACTGCTGCAGTTTTGCCAGGCAATGGAAACTGCAAATAAATGCTCCTTTTCTTCTCTCAACTTATAAACAAAAAGTTGTGTGCATTGGGAAGAATATCAGGAAGTAGTTTGTGGTGAAAGGATAGGCTCAATGCTCCCATCTGGGTCATGGGCCAGCAATCCATTTGCCTGACTCTGTGTTAAGCACAGCAGAAGAGAGAAGGGAACCCAGACTTTTTCTGAAGCCTGGGATACTTGCACCATGCCAATTAACCTTCCAAATTGCCAGCCCTCCCTTCTTTCTTTCCCTCTCTATCCGAGAGTAGAAAGTTAGAGAAATATGTCTCTTGCTTCAGAGATTGCCATTTTCCAATTTAGCAAAAAAAAAAAAAAAAAAAAAAAAAAAAAACCCTTCACGATTGATTGTATCTAGCTTCTGTTTCAGGCAACAGAGACTCAGCAGGGAACTCTATACCTATAAGCAAAAGGTATCATACAAGGCCAAAGTGCCAAAATGAAGTAATTAGGAGTCTCAGTTTGTTTCAGTTCAACAATCCTTACTTGATTTAATGTTTAATAGTAAGAGTCACCTCAAGGAAGGAATAATTAATTCAGTCTAAGATTCATGATAATCTCCCTGAGCTTGAAAAGCATTTAGGAGTTCCCGAGGAAGTGCTGGGGTATGACAGATGAGAGCTTTAATGGAAATGAGTAGTATCTCTGTATATTTTACTGGAAAAAATGTGTTTGAATACAACTAAGATAAAGATATAAAAAGAAGCAATTTTTAACAAAAGGCAATTACTCTACAACTCAATTCAAATCTACTTATCTTTGCCCATATTCAGATATCCTGCAAAGTTATTTATGTGATATCTTTTCTCTGCTCTTGCTTCAACATAAATCCATTTATTTACAGCCAGATATATTAGAAATCAGCTTCTTAGAAAGGTGCAAGTTCTGTTCTGTGGTACCAGAGTTATAAAGGGACATCCAGCGAGTACTTACAGATCTGTTATCTCAGTTTCTATGGAGTATCTTAAAACAATGGAATTCTTTTTCTTTGTCTAATTTAGTGTATGCAATTGTTATCTTTATGCCATGTAATTTTCACTGCACAATATTATGAATGTCATGTTTGAATATTTCTTCTGATGTCATTAAATATGGGGCATTTGCATTTCATAGGGTGCCAATCAGAAAGATACTGTGACTCTTTTTGAGACAATCTCTCTTTCTGAAATGATCTTTCTTGTTTATACATAAGCTTCTAGTACCGACCTACCCCCTCCACTCATTACTGTTTATAGAAACGATAGCATTGCAGTTGGTGTCACTGATTGCCCACGTTGTTACTTCAATGAAGCCAGCTGGGATGCGATTGCATGGTCTTTAAATAAAACTTAGTGACACAAAATGAATCTCTTTTTTTGAGGGGAGAGGGGTTGTTGCTAGCTGGATCATTTTTCTAAGGCACTAATTATTTGCTTAACTTGGAGGAACTTGAGAACCAGTGAATCGCCATGTTGGTTCAGCATCTGACCTTGGCTCTAAGGAACTTGTGGGTGGATAGCGGAGTTACAGTCATTATGAAGCCATTCTCAAAATGATGGTGATGATGATCCTTTTACCCCAACTAATTCCACCATTCTGCAAATAAGTCTTTGACTAGAGATGTAGATGTTCCTGTGGTTCCAGTTCCTCAAAGGCTGAGGCCAGAAGATTAATTGAGATCAGGAATTCTGGGCAGTAATAGCCCTTTCAGCCTGGTGACAGTCTTCTGTTCACAAGCAGCCTGGGGATTACCTGAAAGTGGTGAAAAGGAGAGTGAAAAGTTGGTGTTGCATTGTCTAAAACTACCACAGTATGGAATATGGAGAACATCAATCATTACCTTTGACCTTTGGGCTTGCAAATCTTATTGTGAGATAAAGTAAGATAGCATTCCTTCTTACAGTTATATAAGACAAATTAGGAAACCAAGACTTCCCCAGGTGAAGATTTAGGTCTATGTACATTATTTTATCCTGAAAAAATTTATAAATTTTAAATGTATTTGTATCTATTTAAAATATCTATGTGCTTATATGTGTGAGTGTGTGTGTGTGTGTATTTGGTCAAATGCATTAAAAATTGCTAATGGCAGTATAACTAAATGCTAAAGGCAGTATAACTAAATGCTAAATGCTACAACTAAATGCTAAGCCCCTTAACTGACTGAATGGACGCCCCTCTCAACCAAGAGGCTCACCCCAGAAAAGCCTTAAAAGCCTTAAAACTGAGTTCATGGCCGGGCGCAGTGGCTCACGCCTGTAATCCCTGCACTTTGGGAGGCCGAGGGGGGCGGATCATGAGGTCAGGAGATCAAGACCATCCTGGCTAACACGGTGAAACTCCGTCTCTGCTAAAAACACAAAAAAATTAGCCGGGCGTGGTGGCGGGCGCCTGTAGTCCCAGCTACTCGTGAGGCTGAGGCAGGAGAATGGCGTGAACCCGGAAGGCGGAGCTTGCAGTGAGCCGAGATTGCGTCACTGCACTCCAGCCTGGTCGACAGTGCAAGACTCCATCTCAAAAAAAACAAAACAAAACAAAACAAACAAACAACAACAAAAAAAACAACAAAAAACACTGAGTTCATGGCCATGACTAGATGGGAGGTCAGATTCGCCCTGTTACATCCCCTCTGTTTTGCAGTTTAGACACAACTGACCAGCATTGTTAAAATGGAGATCATAAGGCTGGTAGAACAGACTCTTTGTGGCCATAAATTAGCAAATTATAAATAGAATCTAAGGCCATCCCAGGCAAGGGTTAAATTATGCACCCCTACACATAAAGAATAAACTATGTTGACCGGGCGCGGTGGCTCACGCCTGTAATCCAAGGACTTTGGGAGACTGAGGTGGGCAGATTACCTGAGGCTGAGAGTTCAGGACCAGCCTGGCCAACATGGTGAAACCCCGTCTCTACTAAAAATACAAAAAATTACCTGGTTGCAGTGTTGCGCAGCTGTAATCCCAGCTACTCCGGAGGCTGAAGCAGGAGAATCGCTTGAACCTGGGAGGCGAAGGTTGCGGTGAGCCGAGCTCATGCCACTGCACTCCGGCCTGGGCTACAGAGGGAGACTTCATCTCAAAACAAAACAAACAAAACAAAACACAAGAAAAGAATAAACTATGTTGCAACTGCCACAAGGTATTTGTTTTTCTTTAGCAGCTAAACAGGCACTGGCTTTGAGATAAGCAATGTTGAAGCAATTACAGCTCCACCAAATGCTAACTGACCCCCAACTTCTCTTCCACAAGTGATAACTGGAGCTTTGATTGGACAAGAGATTGATAACAGTAACTTTCTCCTGATAAGAGACCATTGACCATGCACTGGCTCTGGCTGGCTTACAGAAGCTATGCACTTGAGTGCCTTCCTATCCCTGCTTCACCTTTTGACCCACTGGGCCCAATTATAATACACTTAATGTTAAGCCTCCACCCCAAAGTGAACATAGGTCATATATTACATGCATGTTTGTTCAGTATGCGTGCATCAGAACTACCTTCATGAATATTCCTAACTCCTCCTATAATCTGTTGAATAGGTATATTTAGCCAACCTATTTAGCATAAAGCTCCCACCCCACCCCTCCTCCTTCGAAGTTCATGTGTCTGGTCTTTGCCAGAGCTACACTTCCCAGCCTGCGGGAATGGCCACCTAGCAGGCTGTTACCCTTGATAAAAAATAAAATCTCCTTCCCAGATTTATAATTCTGTGATTTTTCAGTTAACAGCAGTTGCCTTTAGGGAATTTGACTGCTGAAAGGAAAGACTAGCTTTTTACTTTACATGCGTTTATATTATTTAAATTTTTATTAAAAATGTGCTGCTTTTATAATTAAAAACTAGCGATATATATATTCAGGTTATGCAGTTTTCTGATGATAGCACAAGACTTTGAAAATGTAAAATCTCTGTAGAATAAGAAAATGTCTTATAAATCTATAACCCCAATACAATCTCTTCCATTCTATGTGTGTGAATTTTTTAAACAAAAGTTATCACACAAACATTAATATGTTTTGTTTGTTTCTTTTCTATGAGACTAAACAATTATTCTAAATATGGAAAGAGGTACATATATTGAAACATTTGAAACATATATTTTTTCCAAAAGGATTTACAAGCAGCTGTTAGTAATGATTACTTGAAGAGAGAAACTTCTGAAGCAGCGGGAAAGAGGCTTTCCTGTTTCAGCTTTGTGCATTTCTGTGCTGTTTCTAATGATGTGTACATATTGACTTTATTTAAATATAAGTAAGGGTGTAGCTAGGTGGAGAATAGTGAATCATTTTTGTTTCTTTTTTTGTAAGCTTGTCTGTATTTAAAAATACTAATGGATATGCCATTTTACAAAAGATTCTCCCAAACATGATTTTAAATTACGTTATGGAATGACATTACAGGTCTGTATCATACTTATCAGTCTACTCAATGTCATTTGATATTTAGATTTTTTTTGTGTGCTGTGGGCTTGGGGGAGGATATCAGTAATAACTTTTCTTTCATTTTCTTCCTTTGAACTCCCTCCTTCATTCTGAGTTCCAGACAACTGAGAAAATAGAGAAACTTGTCAAACAGATGGCTATCCACCTTCTTAGTCGATTGCTGGAATACTAGCTTGGAGAAGATCAAAATGGAACTTAGCACCTTTCTCCCAAAACTAAATTTTGACACATCGAACTCACCAGAGGGAAGGTCTGGGTCTACAGAGAGGACTCATCTGCTGAGAATTCCGGCCTCATGTTTGTTGAACCCCAATAGTAGTGTGAGAGAGATTTGGATTCCACGTTTACCTGTAAAGGCAGGTCGAGGTCCTGACCCATTAGTGCCTACTCAGCAGCTCAGGATGTGTCCAGTCTGTGGCCAGGCTGATCCACAGAGAAAGAAGCAACAGGTTACACCTCATGTGTTCAATTTTTCCCCCAATCTCACTAAACACACAAAAGTTTTCTCTTCCCTGGAAAAGAGTGAGAAGAATGGATGGAAGGGTAAAGACTCTTATTTCCAATACTCTGGGAAAGGCAGAAGTGCCTCTTTTATGGGCCAAGAAGTAACTGTGGAAGGTGAGAGAGCAAATCTTAACTCTTACAGTGTGTAACTTTCAAAGGCATAGATATTCTTTTATTTATTATTTTTACTTTTGTTTTAGGTTCAGGGGTACACATACAGGTTCGTTATATAGGTAAATTGTGTGTCGTAGGGATTTGGTGTACAGGTTATTTCCTCACTCGGGTACTAAGCATAGTACCCAATAGAAAGTTTTCTGATCTTCATCCTCCCCACACCCTCCACTCTCAAGTAGGCCCTGGTGTCCGTGGTTCCCCTCTTAGTGTTTATATGTCCTCTTTGTTTGTCTCCCACTTATAAGTGAGAACATGCAGTATCTGGTTTTCTGTTCCTGTGTTAGTTCGCTTAGGATAATGGCCTCTAGATCTATCCATTTTGCTGCAAAGAACATAATCTCATTCTTTTTTATGACTGCATAGTATTCCATGGTGAATGTACCACATTTTCTTTATCCAGTCTACCACTGATGGACATTTAGGTTGATTCCATGTCTTTGCAAAGTGAACAGTGCTGCAATGAACATATACATGCATGTGTCTTTATGGTAGAATGATTTATATTCCTTTGGGTATATACCCAATAATGTAATTACTGGGTCAGATGGTAATTCTGGTCAAGGTCTGAAGAATCATAAATACTCTTAAGGGTATTGATATGTCCTACAGTGACGTACACTCCTTCCAGCCATATAATACTGTTCTTCAGCCCCTTCTGCTATGTGTACCTTTTGCATGCTATGATACACTATGCCATATGTGTGTGTTTTAAATCTTTATTAGGTATTAGAAAAACTATTCCTTTGCATTTATTTGATAACCAATGTGGGTTAAGCCTTGTTTCGTATTTTTTTGACCTTTTGTATTTCTTGTTCTCTTTATCTTAGCAAGGAAACATCTTTTTGTTTTTGAGTTTCAAGAGTATGGAAGGCCTTTGTTCTAGAGCTGTGTTGACATAGGGTTTGAGTCTAGACAGTTTACTATTTTTCCAATTATTTTTTACCAGTTTACTTTCTAGAGAGGTGTTTCTCTAACCAGCTGTTACCTTTAGTTTTTAGTTGAGGAAGTAGAATCATGGCTTTCCCTTGCAGCTTTTGTCTATGTTGGAGTATGTGAAACAATGACACAGTGTATCCAGTTTTGCAGTCCAATACTTAAAAAGAGAGAAACAAGTACCCCCACTTTTTCTTGGTTTTGGATGTGGGCTATCCCATTTTCCCATCCTGTGCTTGAAGGATAATCCTGTTTTCACCATATGCTGATGCCCCAGCTGCTATGTGTGATAACATTTGATCATTTCTTTAAAAAAATGTATGTTTGTGCATTTATGCATTTTCTAATTATAAAGTTAGTACAAATTCATTCTAGTAATTTGAAAAAAATACAGATAAACAAAGAAAATATAAAAATTATTCATGTTCTCACCCTAGATAACCACTATTTACATTTGATATCCATTTCCTTTTACAAAATAGTATTATACCATATATTCTTCTATAAACTTTTCTTTGTTTAACCTAGGATTGTATCAACAGTGTGTTCCATGTTAAAGTACTCCGAAAAATATTTTGAATGGCTCTATAGTAGTCACTTATATGTGGGTGGGATAATTAATTCAAGAAATTCTTTGCTTGACATTTAGTTGACATATATATGTCAATATGTATCTCTATATATGATCGATCGATCTATCTATCTATCTATCTATCTATCTATCTATCTATCTATCTATCTATCTATCTAATCTCCTTAAGGGTGGCACGCCTTTTCTCCCCTTAATTTTATGTCTAGTGTTTAGCATGGTGCCTGCCACCTTTAAGGAGTACAAAAATATTTCAGATTAAATGAATGAATTCTGCTTTTTGGAAAATTCATTAAAGGTTCAACTTGGGATATTGTCCTCATTTATTGGCTGTATAGTTTCAGTATCAGAGTGGCCCTAGTACCAACCACTGGTGATGAGCAGCCTTGCAGGAACGACATAGAAGGAGAGACAGGGTAGAGTACAACTAAAGCTTCCTTTGGTCTGAACCAACTTCTGTGTTACCCTCTCTTTGCCTGTGAAGACCCCAGGAATTGAGCAGTGTGCTACTTCATCCACTGACCACTAGCTGTTGCTCTTCACTATGGAGTATCTCTCACCCTTGTGGAAGGGCATACAATTATGTTGATTCTCCCTTCTCTTTCTTATATTGAAGTAAGCATAGAGCATATTTTGAAATTTTCGTTGTTAGATGACACAAGAAACAAATATGGTACTTAAAAGTCTCTGAAATTACTCCCTTCTTCTTGTACCCTAAGTTTTTGGGGCTGTATAATTGAAGATGGAGAGAGGCTACATACAGACAGCAGAAGAGTCTATAGTGGTGAGAAAGAAGTGGGGAGGGAGTGTGGAACAAAATTCCAAAGAGCGGTGTTTGAAAGATAATTAGAATTTCTAATGCAATTTTTAAGGACCAGTTATTTTGTGAATCATGACACCGTAAGTTATGGATTCCTGTGTTTAAATGCCTAAATGAATCACAATGTCAAGGAGTATTTCAGGGTTTTAGAGAAGAGGAAAACTGATGTTTAAGAAGGGATAAGAATAGATGAAACACTTGTTGAGGGATCACATTGGCAGAGACTGAGCGAGGGAGAGTTGTTGGTTTAATGGAAAGTTTATGTTTGTTTGTTTCTGTTTTTTACATGCTAAGTGGAAGTGATGGAAGAATGAAAGAACCTCTGGAGGTCATGTCATTGGTGGCTGGATAACAGTTCAAGGCAAAGGTTGAAAATTAGGTACATTGTATTTGAAATCCAAGAGTTAAATTGCTCCTAAATAGGGTATGCAGCTGATTGAAGTCCATAAGGCCACCAGACCGCCCTTGGGGCAAACATTTGGGGAATACAGTGGGAGGCAGAATCTAGGGGTTGAAGAAAGGTCTTGTAGACAAAGCAGGAATTTATATCCTGGCTCTGGCACTCACTGACGGGGTAGTTTCCTGGTTTTCCTGTGACTCATACATGAAATGGGGCTTAATAATAATGCTTAGTTTATAGGAGTGTTCTCAGGATTAAACGTATTTGTGTCTGTAAGGTGCTTAACCTGTGAAATCCTGGACATGTGGTCCATACTTAGTATTTTCTACTCCTCCTTTTCTTGCCACTCATCCTTCCTGGTGTCATAAAATACCAAATACATGCTGTGAGTGGATGGTTTAACCTAACTTATTCCTTCTCTTAATTTATGGCAAATAACATGCACCAATACTAAATCTTTGAGTATATTTGAAAATTTGATCTGTATGTTAAGCTTTTCCTTATTTAAGACAGACCTTTATTCTGGTAAAAAGCAATAGGAGTCTATATATAGCCTATTGCATTTGTGAGAGTTCTGTTTATTTCCATAAAACTAACAATCACCGACCGAGGCAGGCGGATCACGAGGTCAGGAGATTGAGACCATCCTGTCTAACACGGTGAAACCCCGTCTCTACTAAAAATACAAAAAAATTAGCTGGGTGTGGTGGCAGGCGCCTGTAGTCCCAGCTACTCTGGAGGCTGAGGCAGGAGAATGGCGTGAACCCGGGAGGCGGAGCTTGCAGTGAGCCGAGATTGTGCCACTGCACTCCAGCTTGGGTGACAGAGCAAGAGACTCTGTCTCAAAAAAAAAAAAAAAAATACAAAAACAAAACAAAACAAAAAACTAACAATCACCTTAATATCCATAGAATTCAGGAAAAAATTCAATTTGGTTTTTCACTGATAAAAAATGTAAAATGGTATTGGGCAGTAATTTGGCTGTAACATATAACTTGGGTGATAGTCTTTTAAGTGATTTTGGGTCACTGATTTTTTGGAATTCGGCATAGTAACACTACTACTGAATAGTCTATGGTAATCCATTTTCAACCCTCTCTTATGTTGGTAGATTATTCAGAGGATCAGGACAGGAGGCAAGCAAAAGTCATATTAAAATTTAACATTATAAATTATATAACAAAAAATTTTTACCTCATTAACCTGTGACTAAAAAGTAAATTCACTTTTATTTCTCAAGTCCTGACAGCTAGGCTCATTCAGTAGATTGCCGATTTTTCATTTTCTTGCTGTTTTTCTGTCACCAAGTAATTTCTAAGAAACACTGTAAGTATTTATACATTCCACAAATTTATCCTGGTGTTTATTTGACATATCCACCAACTTTCCTCGAAAACTCAGAACCACTGAGGTGCAAGAACTTTGCCACTCTCCTCTTTCAGTCTTAAGAAAAACCAGACTGTGGGTCTTTGGAATAATTTGCCGAATTCCTACAGAAAACAAGTGTATTACAGTGCAGGAAAAGGAAATGTTAAGATAGATATTAGCTATCACTGCTTCTACAGCCCTTAGGCCATGTGCTTCCCTAGAAGAGCTTCTTGGTCTTCTCTCTTTAACTCCTAGCCTAGATATGCATAATGGATATTCTTTGTTTCCTCTAGCAATTAGGCGCTACTCCCAATTCCATAGAGAAAATTCCTGCTCCCATTCCAACATTAATTGCTTTTCTTACTGCCACATGACTGAAAGTAGAGCATCTCTGTCTTTTAGGAGAAACACTTGTACCACAGGGCATGGTCTGGCCACTCCTGGTTCAGAAAAGTAATCACAGTAGTTATCTACACAGTCTGGCCACTCCTGGTCCAGAAAAAGTAATCACAGTAGTTATCTGTACACTTCTATGTGTTTGGGTTATTTCGTTTTAAACACTGGATGAGAAACACTAAGAGTCTGGCCCAAGTAGCATTACACCTTTCCATTATCTGTTATACAACGTAGATTGCAGAGAGATTAGTCTGACCTGCTCTTCTTGGGATGATCTGTTCTCACAGACTTTTAGGAAAAATAAGACGGTTCTTCTAAGAATGATAAACAAGGATTTTCAAATAGGGCAGCCAAATGCAGAGGAAAAATTTTTAAGTCTGCTTAAACTTGGTTCTGCTTAAAATATACCCAATGTAAATTACTAAACAAAATACTTAACACCTCGTTGGAAGCATCTGTTACAATGGTGGTGGTGGGAGGGGTATTTCCAAGAACAAAGAATGGGAAATGGACTTAGATTTGTATGATTAGAAAGACTCACAAGGCAGTCCCTCTCAGAACAAACTAATTTCTAGGACAAGGGAAAATTCTAATCTCTATCCTAGGGAGCAAAAATTACGAACACTTTCCAGATTGGTATCTATCTAGTTATAGGAATTTTAAAGGCCAGCCTCATTGGTCACCCTACTGCTTGAAGAGTTGAATGTTTTAGGTTTGGGAAAGAATGACATTATGAAATATTGCTTCATTTATATGTTTTCTTCAACCAGCATTACTAAGACCCGTGTCACATGCCAAGCAATGAGCCTGCGTGAACCCTATTTTAAAAGAACTCATAGTTTGATAAGGGAGATAACATGTGAGCAAAACTGATCCTAATTAAGTTATTAATGATGTCAAAAGTGTGCCATTCTTAATCAGCATTGTGATTGTTTTAGCAGAGACTGCTATGTTTGGAGTAGAAATAAATTCTCCCAAATATTTTTGTTTGTAGGTTATCTTCTCTGGCAATTACAGTTGGCTGCTGTCATTGTGTGTGTGCGCTCAGTTCAAATTCTAGTTGAGTGGATTGGTTGTTGTGTTATTTTCATCACTCTCAGCTGGAAATATTCTATTTGTAGTTACTATTAGGCTAACTAGCCCTAGATGAGTCATCATTATGATTTTGTTTTCCAAAATGCAATACTTATGGATTCTGTGACTTCACCTGGAAGTAGAGTTCCTGGCATTGGAATTGGGAAGGCACAGGAAGGAATAGAAGAAAAAATATATGTAGTTTGTTTTTAAGGTTAAGATACAGAAATGTTCAGAGAATACTGTAACAAACACCAATATACCTAAAACTTAGAATGAACAAATTTGCTGACTTTGTCGTATTTATTTCAAGTTTTTTTAAATGAAGAAGTTAAATATTAGTGATACAATTAAAATTATTAGAACCCTTCCCAGTTCTATTCGCCAATTCTTTTTTTCTCAGGTGTAACAAATATAATGATTTTGGTGTGTGTTCCTCCAGTGCATGTGTTTACATTCTTAACATATATTATGTGTAATGGTTTTGAGTGTTTTAAACATTTATATAAATGGTATCTAACTTTACTTATCTCTCTGCATCTTATTTTTCACTCAATTTTGTGTTTTTGAAATGTATGCCTGTTAAAAGAAATTTATCAAATTTAGAAAGAGGTAGCCTGATGTGAAATAGTCTACTACAGCGGCTGAGAGTATGGACTATGGAGCCATGTTGCCTGGGTTTTATGTGGCTCTGAGAGGTGCCACTTATGCGATCTTGAACAACCTTTGAGGTTGTTCTTTAACACCTCAGTGCCTCAATTTCTCCATTCGTAAAATGGCAATAACAATAGCACCTACTTTATGGGGATTATAGTGAGGAGTAAAATGAGTTAATATATGCGAAGCTCTTAGGATAGTGCCTGGCACTTATTAAGCACAATGTAGGTATTATCTGTATTTCACTTGGGAGTGCATATTCAGTCATAGTAGAAGGAGCAGTCTTGCTTGGCTAATATTCTCTGATTTCTTACATTCATGTTAACTAGAAAAAAACATTCTGTGTTCAGAGTTGGATTAGTCTCAGAAGCAATTGGGGATTGAATGAAGCAGAAAGAGTAGTAACCTGAACAGGATAGATTAGGCTGTTGCACAGCGGACTGGCATAGAGGGAAATTTGTGGCATCTGCTGAGAAATTGCCTGACTATTCTGTGTGTGTGTGGGGGGGGATGTTGGATTTATTATATCAGCAATACCACAGGGACAAACTGAGAATGGTCTGAAATCCTATTCTATTTTCTAGACCTTCCCCTCCTCTCTGAGGAATTATAAATAGGTGCACTCTTGTCATCTCACCTTTTAAATGGAAAGGGCATGGTTCTTGGTTGAGCTGGAACTAGAGTGAGCACTTGAGACTCAAGTAAATCCTTCCAGGTGTGTAAGAAGAAAAATAAGTGAAAGACAGTATGTGGAGGTGGGATTGTCCAGTGACTTCAGATCTGTGTCAGCTTTACTTTCCAAGCCACCTGGGCATCCTCAGCAGGTTTCTTATGACCAAAAATAGCCAGCTGTCTCAGAAAGGTGTAAGTGCATTCCTAAGGCAGACATTGACAGAGGCAGGACTTTGTTTTTATTGATCTTCTCACCTCATGAATCCTTTAGGCATGACCACGTTTCACTAATTCTAATGCACCTTGCTGTTATTATTGCAACAAAGATTTTAGGAAGAAAAAAATTATACCTGGGTTGTAACTTTGTAATGAAGGTTGCAGAGCTTAAGTGCAGAGAGCATAAGCGACTTTAAATGCAGAATCTTAATATTTCCATGCTAGCAGGCCGGGCACGGTGGCACACACCTGTAATCCCAGCACTTTGGGAGGCCGAGGTGGGCGGATCACAAGGTCAGGAGATTGAGACCATCCTGGCTAACACGGTGAAACTCTGTCTCTACTAAAAATACAAACAATTAGGCAGGCGAGGTGGCGGGCGCCTGTAGTCCCAGCTACTTGGGAGGCTGAGGCAGGAGAATGGCGTGAACCCGAGAGGCGGAGCTTGCAGTGAGCCGAGATCGCGCCACTGCACTCCAGCCTGGGCGAGCGAGCAAGACTCTGTCTCAAAAAATATATATGTATATAGATGCTAGCAACAATTGGAGGCATTGAATGCACCCTTTTATTTGGCAGATGAATAAATTGAGGGCCAGTAAGCTTGAGATGTTTTTTCAGAGCCCCAAGTCTGTATAAAGTGGCTGGATCTTTGCATCCAGAACTTTTACCTCTTAGTATACTTGGGATTTGTAGACTTGTGACCTGGGTTGAAATCTAGTTATTTTGGTCACTCAATGCATGACCTTCGGCAAGTTTCTTAACCTCTTTGACCCTGAAAATTCTCGTCTGTACAGTGATTATGATCATCCTTGCTTCCATCAAAGCATTGTGAAGTTTAAACGAAATAGTGTATGTCCAAAGCATAAAATATAAAAAGCATGACACAGATATAACTTATTTAGTACCACTGTTGTTATATTCGATGCATTCATAACACAAAGGCTGTATCAGGGATAAAAATAAAGCTTCATTTCATATCACCTTGGAGAGAGATTTAAAGGCAGAAGCAAATTATACCAACATGAATCTTACAGCTTCTTTGGCATAAGAGGTATATCTTCCGATAGCTGTTTTGTTGCACACAAATTTTTCTGACCTATTCTGTTATGATGCTGTTTACAGAAGATGCTATCCTTATCAGTTAAATAGAAACTTTTCAGTCTGTGTTGTGGAGTGGGATAACATGATAGAGATTAATGCATTTATTGATTTAAACTTGTTTTAATGGTTTCACCAGTTACTAGTAACTAGACTCTTACAAAGTGTGTGTGTAATGGACTCCAATATTCAGACTTACTTCTATTATTAAAGGCTTGCATCACTCTAGTTCTCAGTCAATGGTGAGCAAATATATACTCAATCAGGGTTTAATTCCTAGGACCTACATGCGTTTCTATCTGTAATGCAGAGAAAACAGTTGAACTACTTTTAGGTGTGGCAACCACATTAATGAACATCAGCTGTTAGTAAAAATAACAGCACAGGCAGAAGGAAATAGTAAAAGCTCACGTCAGCACTAGTGATTAGATATATTTAGACATAATTTGGTTTCTAGTAGGTGCCGGACTTTGGGCCTACAAAGATAAGTCAACGTCTGCCCCAAGGAGTTCATAGTGTAGCCAGGGAGCAAATATATAATCAAAATTACATCTTCAAAAATAGGTGCGAAAGAATAATTATCCACAGGAGCAAACAGACATGAAAGCAAGTTATCATTCAAGTTACAGCTTTAAAAATAAATAGGCATCCACTTGGCATAGAAGGTGATGAGAAAGAACATTTTAAGTAAAAGGGAAAATGTGCACCAAGTCATGGGGCCAAGAAGGAACATGTGCTTCAGGCTGATGAATTTGCTGTCTTTCATTTATTCCTTCATTCATTTATTGGTGGCCGACTGTTTGCCAGGTGCTCTTTTCATTACTAGAGATTCAGTGGTGAGCAAAATAATGTTGATTTTGAAAGCTTATTTTCTAGTGCAGAAGTAAAACAATAAATAAACAACTTGCATGTGTATAATAGAATGTCAGGTGGTGATAGGTGCTATAAAGAGAATAAACCCATTAAGGGGATAGAGAGTGAAAGGAAGAACTCTTTGGATAGAGCAGTTTTCTCCGAGGGAATTGCTTTTTAGTAAAGACCAAGGAAGTGAGGAAGCAAGCCTGCAAATACCCAGGGAAGGTGTATCCCAGCTGGAAGGAACAGCAGGTGGAAAAGTCCTGAAGCAGGAAAAAGCGTGGCATATTTAAAGAGGAGCAAGAAGAGCAGTGCGGCAAGAGCAAAGTGAAGAAGAATGGTAAGAAAGGAGATTATTTGGTGTCTTACGCTGTGATATATATTTGGGAATGAGGATTATGGGAAGTCATGGAAGGGTTTTGGACAACAGTGGCATAAGCCATTTACATTTTAAATGGATCCCTCTGGCTGCACTATGAAAACAGACTCTAACAGGGAGACCATTTAGTAGGTTATTCAGCATTTCTGGTGGGAGGTTTGGAATAGGGTGATAATGTGTTGAGTAGTGACACATAGTCTGACTTGGAATATATTTTGAAGGTAGAACTGTCAAGATTTGCTATTGATTGACAGCGGGATTTGAGAGAAAAAGAGGCCTCGAAAAGGACTCAAGTAATCAGGCCTGAGCAACGAGGTGAAGAGTGACACCTTTTACTGATTTGGGAAATAGAGTAAGTCTGTGTTGTGGGGTGGAGGCGGGGGAGGGCGGAGGAATAAAGTGTTCTGTTTGAATGTGTTAAATTTCACATGGAGTAGAGAGGAGACATTGAATAGATAAAATTCTGGAATTTAGGAGAGACTCCGGCTGAGATATGAGTGTGTGATTCATCAGCATATAGATGATGGTATTTAGGACCACAGAACTGTATTTAGTCATGTAAGGAGTTAGTGTCAATATGGAAGAAAAGAGATATAAGGACTAAGCCTGCAATGTTCTATATTTAGCCATCAGGAGCTAAATCCTACCAAAAAACCAGAAGGAGTAGCTTGAGAAGTAGAGGAAATTCAGGAGAGTGTGATAACACAGGAATTAAGTGAAGAAAGTGGCAGAAAGGAATGACCAACTTAATGAGAGATATCCACAATACGCAGACTGGGAATGGATCTTTCGATTGAGAAACCTGGAGGTCATTGGTAACCCTGGTGAGCAGTTTCGATGGAGAAGTGGGTGAGAAAGTCTGATTTGAAAGGGTTCAGGAAACTAGAAAGTGAGGTAGTGGGGACAGTGAGTATGGAAAAATCTTTCTCTAAGAGTTTTGCGGTAAAGTTGTGTGGAGAAGTAAGGGAATGTGCGACGATGAGAACATTGTTTTTATGAAAAATATTATTAGCATATTTATATGCTGATGAGATAGAATGACTAGAAGAAGGAAAGCTGATGTTGCAGGAAAAAGAGGGTGGATATTGCAATTGTAAAAGCGTCTTCCCATGGCTGGCAAATGCCAGGCTTGGACCAGTATATCAGAGTCACATCAGACTCTTGTCAAACAGATTGCCTTGTCCTGCACCAGACCTCCTCTGTATCGGAAAGGTTCTGCATTTATATTTTAGAAAAGCTCCCCCTGAGATTATATTGTAGAACTAGATTTGGGAACATTTGTTTTAAGCAATGTAAGATATTGCAGTGGTGGCAAGAATCCATTAGCTTGGGGTGGAAAGTTAGACTTTTTATAAATGTTTCATCTTGCTTTGACTTTTATTGGTTTTGAATTTCCCCTATTAAGAATGATCATGGCATTTGTGACTAGAGGCTGCTAATGGTTTTTGGAGTCCATGTGGTTTCTTTGGGGAGTATTTACAAAAGAGTCTAGCTCTATGATTAGAAAAAATTTAATCATGGATTTCAACAAATGGTTTCCTGTTTTTAAAAGTGAGGATTAGGCTGGGCACAGTAGCTCATGCCTGTAATCCCAGCAATTTGGGAGGCCGGGATGGGTGGATTGCTTGAGCCCAGGAGTTCAAGATGAGCCTGGCCAACATGGGAAACCCTGTATCTAAATGTATATATAAATTAGTCAGGGGTGGTGGCACATGCTTGTGGTCCCAACTACTCGAGGCTGAGTTGGGAGGATCACCTGAGCTTGAGAGGTCAAGGCTGCAGTGAGCCATAATTACACCAGTGCACTTAAGCCTGGGCAACAGAGCAAGACCCTGTCTCAAAAAGGTGAGAGCTATTGGATTTGGAATACAAAGGCCTGGGTTGCAATTTTGTCTCTGTAATTTAAAAACTATGTGAATTTTGACAAGCTTTGTGTGTTATTTGAAAATGAGTGTGCTAATTCTTTCCTTGAGTTTACAATTCTTTCCTGGAGTTTTGTAAAGATCAAGTAGGTCTAAAACACTTTATGATTGATAAAGACTTACACATATATATATAGGGTTATACATGTATCATTGTTGTGAATTGTGGAAAACAGCCTTTATAGAAACAATTATATACTGCATGATGTAAGTATCTTGGGGAAAAAAACATTCATATTCTACTGCTTGTGATGCAAAGTAAGACTGATTAAAATGTTTATGTATGGACACTTTATATATTCATGTACATATATATATAAGCATACATAGATGTAAATGTATATGTTGTATAGCTTTGTTCAGTATAGCTTTGTTATTAGGTTTCTTCAGAGATTAGGATGATTTCTGGATTATGGTTAATAAGACTGTAGAAAATGTGTTAGTGGCCAGGTGCAGTGGCTCACGCCTATAATCCCAGCACTTTGGGAGGCTGAGGTGGGTGGATCATGAGGTCAGGAGTTCAAGAGCCGCCTGGCCAAGATGGTGAAACCTTGTCTCTACTAAAAATACAAAAATTAGCCGGGCCTGGTGGCAGGCACCTGCAATCTCAGTTACTCAGGAGGCTGAGGCAGGAGAATTGCTTGAACTTGGGAGGTACAGTTTGCAGTGAGCTGAGATCGTGCCACTGCACTCTAGCCTGGGTGACAGAGCAAGACTCCACCTCAAAAAAAAAATATATATATATATATATAAAAGCATAGGCCCTCCAATTCTTCCCTCAGCACTTTCAAATATGTAGATAAGCCCTTGAGTTTCACTAGTGTTTCTCTGTACTACACCTGTGTTTCAATCTGTGTCCCACATATTAAATAAATCACAAATGAGAGAAGGAATAGAATGCATGATACAGTAGGTTGTACCATTGTGTTCCATGGAGATCACAAAACATTTGCAGGTGGGAAGGAGGAGATTGTATCTGGTCTTGGGAATCATGATTTTCAAGGAATATTATCACACTAGAATGCATCTAGGGGATAATGACCAGGATATTAGTAGGATTTGGAATCATGACTCAGAAGGAACAGGTAAAGACTAAAAATATTTAACCTAAAGAAGACACATTGAAGTAGGATATGATGGTCTGATGATTTTGAGGAAGTAGAAGTAGGTTTGACAGATTTAGTTTGAAAAGCAGCTCTGTGCCAACAGGAAGTACTATTGTAGAGAACACAATGGATGTTTTGGCTGCTTATCAACTTTGCAGTTACTGTTATTGTACAAACAGATGCTAGATGACTGTAGGGATATTGCAGAGGGATTTAAACATCTGATGTGAAGCAGAAATAAATGACCTATGAAGTGTCTTCTAGCTCCCATATTCTGTGTCAAATCTAAGATGTTATGAAAGGAAGAGCTAGTGAATTTTCTGAGCTCTAATGGAGGCTGGAGGGGAAGCTACAGAGGAAGAAAGAGATGCAAGACATGCTTGGTTATGCTAAATAGTAGGAAATATTTCAGAAAGTCTCTAGAAACATGAAACTTGCCATTTGATTTCTGAAGTGTTTAGATAAATCTCTAGGTACATGCTGTTCTGTCATTTTCTTCCGATCCAAGGAGTCAGAACAGTGTCCTTGGTATATAGCTAGTTCTCTTCTAAATAACAGAAAAAAGTCATCCTGTGATAGGGTTTGGATCTGTGTCCCCATCCAAATCTCATGTTAAAATGTAATTCCCAGTGCTGGAGGTGGGGCCTGGTGGGAGGTGATTGGATCATGGGGGTGGTTTTTCCTGATTTAACGCCATCCCCCTAGTGCTGTTCTTGCAACAGTGACTTCTCCTGAGATCTGGTTATTTAAAAGTGTGTGGCACCTACCCCTTTTCTCTCTCTTCCTCCTGGTCTGGCCATGTGAATTACTTGCTCCCCCTTCACCTTCTGGCATGATTGTAAGTTTCCTGAGGCCTCCCCAGAAACCGAGCAAATGCCAGCATCGTGCTTCCTGTACAGTCTGTAGAACTATGAGCCAATTAAACCACTTTTCTTTATAAATTATCCAGGCTCAGGTATTTCTTTATAGAAGTGCAAGTCCTGACTAATACATTCTCTGAGGCCTTCTTATGTCTTCCTTTGAGTGGTAAAATTTGCTATAAAATAATAAAACCCTTAGCACATAGACTTGGATAAGTGGATAAATTGGGTGGAAGAAGCAACAATTTAATTTATGGGCCACTTAGTTAAGAAGTCCATTTGACATACTTAACAGCTAACTGTGCTCCTAATGCAGTTAATGTTTTATACATAGACTCACAGATTGATGTTGCAGAGAGGATCTTTAGTGATAATTTAGTCCTTTCACAGATGAGCAAGCTGAGGTTCAAGGAGGAAATCTGCTAAAGGCACACAGTCTCAGCACCCTAGACTAAGACCCTGGACTCCTGCTGTCATTGGCCAAGGCATGCTCTAACTCTTTATATTTCCATTTGTCTCCTAAATTTGTAATTCCCGTGATTACACATTGAGATGACTATTTATAAGTTTTCCTAAAAATAAGGGTTGATTACTTGAGCCCAGGAGTTCAAGATGTGCCTGGCCGACATGGTGAAACCCTGTCTCTAAAAAAAATTTACAAAAATTAGCCAGGCGTGATAGCACATGCCTGTGGTCCCAGCTACTTGGGAGGTATCATCACTTCTTATCTCTTACATCATCACTTCTTATCTCTTACATCATCACTTCTTATCTCTACCATCCTGTGTATAAATTGGAAAAATTTTGGAACTGACCCAGAGGAAAGCACCATTAAGGAGGCTTTTCTCACACCTAGTGACATGTGAGGAGCAAATATCAACTAACACAGTAGCCCGAAACTAGAAATTCCTGCACCTCTTGAATAATGTTATATCGGTGTGATCCTTTTTCTTTTAATCAACATATCTAAAAATCAGTTAAGCTTTGTCCTAGTAATAGTATCTGTAAAGTCACAAGTTTAACATGCTGTTTTTTCTAGTATAAAAATAATTACTTTAATATAACCATACTTTTTTTTAACAGTTTCATCTGGGTGTCAACTAAGATAATTTTGTATACTGTGCTTCGGGAAATGCTGAGGAAATGAGACTATTTCAAAAAACTCTGCAATGTGTAATAATAATTTCTTCTTCTCCACCCTCCCCATCTGACTACTAATATCTCAGTAATTTAAGAGAAAAAAACATCAATCCCTACCTTTGTGTGTGTGTGTGTGTGTGTGTGTGTATGTCACTTTTATATATTTTTTTCTTTCTCCATAAGGGTGGAGGAAATAGGAAAGAATTGGAAACTAATTTGTTAGAAAAATGAATGAATCAGGTTATAATTATATATTAACTAATGATACAAATCTTTTGGCTCGTAAAATTGATTAAGAAAATGTGCAAAATAAGTATTTCATTCCTTCTTAAATATTGATCAGGTGTTTACAAATTTATTCTCATTAGATATGTAAGATATAAACAAAGTGTCCTTTATAAAGTTTTTCTTCTGGTGATGCCACCAAAAAGTCCATACAAACCTAGATAAACATTCCAAATTCAGTTTAGGAGATTTAAGTCTGTAGTATGAATACTCTTATATGATGAATGACACTCCTGTTTTGATCCCAATGGTGATGGGAGCAATCTGTCTTATACACCTACCTTTGTGTTTGAGCTCAACTTAATGCATGTTGCTTGAAAGAGAGACACAATACCTTGATCCTATCTGAGCGAGAATTTTTAATTTTAGTAAATTCATGGTTTTCTAGCGCTTTCTAGCCAGTGTGCATAATTAACCTGTCCTCCAGCTCTAAGAAGCCTTGTTATTTTACTCTAGTGTATTGTACAATAATTATAATTTTCTAGGTGTGACATGACATGAAAAAGGCTAGGAAATACTACTGGAAGACAATGGAGAACAATGCTTGTAGTTTATATACAGTTTCAGAGTTTATGTAACATCATATGCATTAAGTCTCTTGAGATATAGCAATTTTATGAGGCAGACATGCTTATCTCCATAATTCAGATGAAGATATTGCAGATCTAAGAGGTAAAGTTGCCTGTATTAGTTTCCACAGCTAAAGGTGGTGTCAAGTGAAGGCTTGCAAATAAGTTCATTACGTTTTTCATCCAATGAGCCTTCTACACTACAGCTGCCTTCAGAATTGCAACACTTCATATTAGATTATGAAAACTCAAAAACGCAAAAGTACACACAAACAGCTGATTTTTGGTACATATATGTTATAGAAAGCTATTTTGAAGTAAAACTTCCTTCAAAGATGATTACTGATCTATCTGGTGCATTACGGTATGACATAGCACAGATGAGATCCTTGCCATCAGAGAGGTCATGGTCTTATGGGGAGAAGAGGTGTTTACGTATACACACATTGTAATACAAAGCAGCTTGGGATATCTGTTACACGGTAAGTGTAGACAAAATTCTATGGAGGAATAAGAGAGAAAAAGGTTAAATAGGAATGAAGAAGGAATCAAAGGAAGGGTTGTAGAAGAAATGTGTTTATGTTAATGATAATTCTTTGGCCTGAGTAAACTTTGTTTTTGCTTTGGAAAACAATTTCTTTAAATATCACATACAGAGGAATGCACAAATCATAGATATACAGTGTGGTGTAATTTCACAGAGTGAAGACAACCATGTGACTATGATGTAGATTAGAAAACAGAACATTCCCAGCACCCTAATAGTTCTGCTTGTTCCTCCTTCCGGTCACTGCCTTCCCCAAGGGCAGCAATTATCTTGCTCTGACACTGTAGATTAGGTGCCTGTTTGAAAACTTGAATCAATGAAATAATACAGTACATCTTCTTTTGATCCTAGGTGCTTTGCTTAGTGTTATCTTTGTGAGATCTAGCCTTATTGTTGCATGTGGCTATAGTTGCAGTTTGTTCATTTTCAGTGCTATAAACATACCACACATTATCCTTTTTACCACTGATGCCCATTTGAGTTGTTTTCAGTTTGGGGTTTTTATGAATAGTATTTTCTATGTTCAATCTCTGTCTTTTTGGTAAATATATATGTGTATATGTGTATGTATGTGTATATGTGTATGTATGTGTATATGTGTATATAAATGTGTATATATGTGTATGTATACATATGTGTGTATACACATACATACACATGTATACATACACACTTATATGTTTATATATGTTTGTATACAATATCCATACATACATATGTGTAATATAAACATATATATGCACTTTTTATTGAAATATTACTAGGAGTAGACTTACTGAGTCATGAAATACACCTGTACTAACATAACTTTTGATGCAGATTTTTCAAAATCCTGCAATGAACCACAGAGAGAATTCAGAGAATCATGAGCAATTTGAGTGGCTATTTGAGAGCTAAAGTGGAAAGTAGATTTAAAGAGAAACACAAGAAACAAGGTGAGACTTTTTTTTTTAGAAGTCCTGAGCTACTAAAAAAACCACTGTATCACTTAGAAAAGCATTCCGCTGGAAGTTACAGACTTCAGTGTCTTCATCAAATGGAGATTTATTTTTCTCAAATACTAAGTCTGGTCTGAAAGTAGGCATTTTACTGGATTTCACAAAGAACTTAGTATTTTTTTAACTTTTAAATTCAGGGGCACATGCGTAGGTTTGTTAAATAGATAAACATGTGTCATGGGGGTTTGTTGTACAGATTATTTCATCACCAGATATTAAGCCTATTACCCATTAGTTATTTTTCCTGATCCTCTCCCTCCTCCCAGCCTCCACCCTCTGATAGGTCCCAGTGTGTGTCATTCCCGTCTCTGTGACTAGAGCTGTCTTTCTGTGGTATCTTTAGCATGTTGCCATTTATACTCTGACTTGCTTTTTTAGGCTTAAGATAGTTGTTGCAGTTCCAGATATCAAGCCTAAATTCAAAGCAGCAAAAGGGTGACAGAGTGATGCCTGCCACCCTAGTCTCTCTTTCTCCTCAGGGGAGTAAAAGTTTCCCAAACATCGCTGCAAAGGCTCCTTCCCAAGTCTAATTACCGAAAGTAGGTGACTTCTGGCTAGAAGTGAGGCATAGTATTGTTAAGTTTGGCTTGTGTTGATTATGATTAGTTACCTGGGACTAAGCACATTATTGTTCTGAAGAAAACTGAGACTCTCTTGGCAAAGAAGAAGAAGAAATGGATTTAGATAGGCCATTAAATGGGTCTTCTAAAGCAATGATGGCATTGGAGTGAAGAATGAATTAGGGGCATAGGTTTTTTGTAATGTGCAATTTTATATTCACATAGAGAATTAGAAAAAAATGGAAATTTGTATAGGGAAAATTAAGTATTCCATTTGATGATGGGAAACTCACTAAATACTTGTAGTATTTTTGCTCTTTTTATTGTTATTTTTATTATTGTGATAATAATGATATCATGAGATTAAAAAATGATTAGATAATATGTCTTAAAGTTACTTTGGCCCAGCAAGTCATCAGTTACATAAAGTGACTTTTTACCAGCTTTTCCAGAATAAAGTGAAACCAGAGCGCAGGCAAGCATTGTGAGATGCTGCAATTACAGGCAGTGGTGTAAAGAGATTTCTATGATGCATAAATTAAAACATCCTATCATAAGGCTAACAGATCCAAAATAGCTCCAATTTGGTCTTTCATGTGACTTTATTTCTATCTCTAACCTGCAGTTGTTGATTTCTGACAAATTAATTTATCATGAAATCAGTTGAGTTAGTGCACAGAAAGATAGCACATTGATTCAGATGTTGTTTCAAAGCAGAAGTATGTATTGCCCTACAAAGAGAAAGATGGTCATATGAAGTTCTTGAGGTTCTTTTTGTTTTAAACAAGTCTTAGAAATCAGGTTAGTCTATAAGTTCTGTTTCCTGACAATTGACTCCCTGCAAGCAGCAAGACGAGGTTCTCATCCAATTAAGGCTCACAAAACATAACTTTTGTCTTTGATGGTCATTTGTTAATATTTAGTTGGGTGATAAGTTGGTAGAATTAATTTGGCAAGAGTTGACGTTTTCTGTATTGAGTGGAAGGAAAGAGAAAGAAAAGAATCACAACTATGTCATTTCCAATGTGGTATTGATAAAGGTGGAGCTAATGGACTGAGAGATTTTCATTTTACGCTGAGTCTGATGAGTGTCTTTTCCGTCCAAGAAGTTTTGCTCAGGAAGAAGAAGAAGAGGAAAGAAATGTGACTGTGATTGGAAGACACAATTTAGACCTGGGTTAAGCAATATTTAGGTAACTCTATTTTCGTATGTGGTTATTGGTGATGAATGTTATACTTCCATATTAGGAAATATTCCCCAGATATTTCATAATTTCATAATTATTGTGTCTATTGGTATGTTTCAAGATTATGTATTGAACCAATAGAAGTTACTTTTATCAAAAGGTAATTAAAGAAGAATTTTATTATTCTGAGGGATATTATAGATTCATAATATAAATAGCTTAGGAAAACAGCATATGAGCCAGAAGCCATAGCTTATAGTTAAGTAATTGGTGTTGTTTGGAGAAGAAAGTGATACAGACGATGCTTCTATTATTGTAGAGATCTCGTCAGCAAGCGTGAGCATGGTTTTCCATTTAGCCATCTCATATGTCCAGAGCACAATACTGTGCTGCATGTCTCATAGCCTACATTCATTCACTACTCAACAAAATATGTACTGAGAAGCTTCCCATGTCCCACTACTCTAGGTACTGGAGTTACAGTAATGAACAAGTTAAAATTCCTGACCTAATACCCTTACATTCTTTTAGAAGCATTTATTTTTCGTGATTTGGCTAAATTGCATACTTTCCAGGCAGATGAGAGTAAAGGGATAAAACTAGAAACAGGCTTCAGTTAATCTCAACCCAAGAGGTTACACATAAAATACAATTAGGATTGTACATTCTTTATGTTTACATTTACCATTAAATTATAAATAAAGCACTTTAGGCAGCATCTATTTTGCCAACTAAAACACTTAATTTTGTATACAATACCCTGCCCCTCAAAGGGTCCAGCAATGACATGAATAGTAGATGTAAATAGTGCAGAGGCCCTGTGTGAATGTCTTCAGAAACAAGCATGATCAAACAGGTGAGCTTGAGACCTGGGATAATAGCTCACAGAACTGAAGCTAAGCACTAGATTTGGATGAGCAATGAGATAGAACAAGTTGATGTTTCATGCGTAGGTGTGGTCTTGGAGAAACAATGGACAAAGTCATCTGGGACTAATAAGTGAACTAAGATCAGGTTTAGAAAAAAAAGATCAAGTTGGCATAGTCTTTACCAAGGTTTTGAAGCGGCACTAGGAACAGCTCCCAAGAGCTGTGATTGTTATTAGTTACTGTGGTTCCTATGAGGAAGGAAAAAATGATAAATGCATCTAGCTATAGCCAACAAGTAAGACAAGTGAATGAGGTAGGCTAGTTCTTAGGCAGTAGGGGATTTGGAAGAAATGTGGCAAGTATAAAATCACAGCACTTTCCAAATGGGGAAATTAACCAGCTGCTACTCAGCTCCCGCCCGTTGGTTCTAGGCAGGACTGCAGGCTCAATGTTACTGGATCTTCCAGAAAATAATAATAATAATAATAATAATAATAATAAAACAAATCCAAAGATGCAGGAGGAAATCCAGATATTTCAAGTGAAATCTCATGATTTTAATAATTTTGGAAACTCAAAATATATAAAACACACTTGTAAACACAGTCTTGGTTCTAGTTCGTTTTAAGGCAGTTTTGGCTCTGAATAAAAGCAGTTGTATCCTTGTCCATTTATGAGTGTTCGGTGTTTATTAATGGCACATCTAGCCATCTTACCCACTGTAGCCTGATGTTCTCAAAATATAAATTATATCATCTTTGTCTACTGCTTGTACTCCTCAATGTCTTCCCATTCCACTCAGAATGAAAGAAGAACACTTTCACATGGCCTTCAAGGCCCTGAACAGGGTGTCTTGCTTACCTCTGTGACCTTGTCTCATGCTGTTCTTCCCTCTGATCACAATTTTCCAGCCATAGTATTCTTCTTTTACTTCCTAGGCTATGCCAAACTTTTCCAACACTAGAGGCTTTTAATTTTTTGTTCCCTCTTCTGCAGTATTTCCCCTTGCCGTCCATGTTCACTCTTTGTTTACATGGCTCATTCTTTCATCTAGGCCTCATCTGGAGCAATGTGCTCTCCAAGAGGCTCCCATGGATTATTTAATACCAACTGGTCCTCCCAGTTACTCTGTTTGCCACAGGACCATTCATACACTGAATGCAATTTGAATAAAAAAAAAAAAACTATTTGCTTTCATGTTAATTATCTGTCTCACTCATTTGAGTGTAAACTCCTGGAGGATAAGAAAAGTCTGTCTTGCTCATTAATATATAACTCCGGTGTCTAACACACAGGAGGCATTCAATAAATATGAATGGATGGATCACTGCATAAAAGGACTTGAAAGGCTTATGTCCTGGATATGTTGGTTTGGTGCTGTATTCTTTGGACCTAGATCTTCTAGAGCAGTGCTCCTCAAACTTAGGTAAAGGACTCACCTGTTATAATGAAAAACCATATTAATGGCCATCCACTGTCAATTTAGGTTATTTTTACTACACATTATATATGCACATATATGGCATAAAATTCTCATTTATAGTGCTTATAAAATGATGAAACTAGATAATTTACAAATTAAATTATAAACAAGTGTATACAGAAACAATTCAATCTAAATTAGCAATATTAATTTAATGTTTAATGACATAAAATTACCTCGGTTCAGATGCAGTTATATATTTAATGTTTCTGTGCTTCTATTTCAATAATACTTATGCAGAGAATCTGTTCACATTAGTATGCTGAATAAAATTATATTACTAATTTCTTGGTTTTGTTACTTAAGGGTAATTAGACTTCATACTTAACTAAATCTTTGCCTGCTAGAAATCCTAAAATGCTAAATGTAATGATATCACTAAAAAAATTTTGGAAGACAGTTAATAAGACAGCATTACTGAAAACTACATTAAAATGTTTTATGAACTAATTGCTGGAATTGGGAACAGAGAAATTTCTTGTTGAATATTTGCTATTTAGTCTTACCATGAATGAATTATTCTAACAATGGTATTCCTAGAGCTGGGATTTCTGAAAGACATGTGTCTGCTAAGTAAAATGTCTTCTTACTGCTGAAGCATTAATACTTAACTTTTCAAAAGTCTGGTGATTACTCCATTTTCTCAATTTGAACTACCTCAAACAATTATTTCTTCAATGCACTGTGATTTCATCTTAACTTTGTTGGAGTGAAACATATCATAATAAACACCAGAAACATTCGTTTCAAAATTTTGTGGCAATAATTGGTTTCCATAAAGTCAATAAAGTCATTGTCCAGATGCCTTAGAATATGTCTACTTCTAAATAATAGATAAACATACAGACGCACACATGCACACCTGTTTATAGATATAATACATACAGGTAGATGGATGTTTATGTGTATACATATAACATTTTAAAGTTAAATTTTAAATTTCCATGCATACTTTCTACTCCATCCTTACCTAATTTGAGAAACAGCAGATTAGAGGATCCAACTGTGTTTCAACTCCCAGAAGTCCAGGCATTGATTATGGAGGGTGGGGCTCTAGACCAGTCTTGAAACATGTAGACTTAAAATAAAAATATAGATAAAGAGATGAAACTCCTTCTAGAAAATGCATTGTTGTCTTTGAACTGCGCTGTGGTCTAGAAAATAGCCAACATGTTGCACAGTTCTGGGAACACCATTCACGTGGCTTTCTGGAATAGTGTTTCAAGAAATGACATTTCATATAAATACAGTGGAAATAGTGCCCTTTGGACCTGTGCAATGTGGGCCTGTCGATTCAACCTGGGAGAGTGCATAAGGTCCGCCCACCTTTATGTCAACTGTCCTCTCTTTTCACCCAGAGAAACCTGCTCTTCTCCTATACTACCTCTCACAGCTGATCATTCACTTTGGCAACAGTTTAAATGATAATTCCCTCTTACAGAAATATTCACATCCTAAAAGTTAACTGCTGTGTATTATGAATATGTCAATAATAGAATAATAAGGTAGAACAACAGGCTGTATTTTGCTTTTTGTGGGGATATGCGAGCTGTAATCAGCATATTTTATCATGCACTGACTGAAGGGTCTATGTGGAATTTCAGAGTCTATATTTATATCAGGTTCTAGAGCAAGTTCTAGATCAATAAAAATTGATGTTCTTTTTTTTTTTTTTTTAAGGAGAATGGAAGTATCTCTATTGGATTAAAAGAGCATCCAGTTTTTGAGTGTTCTTTTGCATAGAGATCAGAATCTTTGCACCTAAGTGGTGATAACAGAGAGTACTCTCTCAGAAAAACACTTGCTTTAACAGTATCACCTGTCCCCAAAGTGCCCCTCTCTTTGATTCAAGACCAAAATAGAGTTTGCTATTTCATCTGCTTAACAGGGCCTCTGTGGCTAGTCTTCATCGCTGTCGGAGATAAAATCAGCTCCCCAATCTTTCAGGCTCAAATACTTGGATTTACCTTTAATATCCTACAATTTAATTTTTTTGATATTGATCAGTCATGTATAATTAATATTTGTTCTTTATAATGTATATTATGCCACAAGTGACTTCTCAAGAGTGTAATGTCTCCCTCATATATACAGCAATACACCTGTTTGACCTTACAACAATTTTTATTTTCTATTGATGTGTGGCACAGCCCATGCGATTGTTAGATGGGTTACTTCTCTACCTTTACCACAAATAAAATACATTTTTTTTCTTTTAGGCTATTGCTTATATATTTTTTCTACCTGGAATGCCTTTCCGCTTCCTTTTAATGCATCCAAATAGTAACCTTCCTTCAAACTTCACCTCATCCACGCTTCTACTTGGCAATTCATGCTGGAATGATCATTCTGTGCTTTGAATTCTTCTCTCATTTACACAAATAGCTTATAACACTAATTCCCTTATACCATATTTTCTCCTTCTATTATTTTCGTTTATTTATTGAACTGATATTTACTATAATATTTGTGAATTATCTCATTTTAGCATCTTAAGGAAATAAAATCGTATCAGGCATAATTCTGCTCATAAAGCCTTTAAACTTCAGTAAGAGAAATCAGACATTTTTTTTACATGTGACTGTTACATACTATGTTTTCATTTTGTTTGGTTTTGCTTTTAAGAGCAACCAAGTTACAAATCAAGGGCTGTGGAAGTTTAGAGAATGAAGGATGACAGCTAGTGGTGATATATGAATCCCCAGGAAAGAGGTGGCATTTGAACTGGGCTTTAGGACATAGTAGTCCATTAAAAAATTGTAAATAGTAATAATGTATTAAGAGACATGGGTAGATGTTAGGTAGGCAGAGAAGGAGTATTCTTCAAGGAGGAATAACAAGAGCCAAGATATGTAAGTGGCTAACATAAGGGGTGCTGAGAATGAGGTGTCTAGGAATGCTGGACGGCAGGGTTACTGGCAAGCAGAACTTGTAAAGATGAGTAGTATGAGATGATTCTGGAAACATATATTGAAGCCAGTTTGTAAGTTGCAGAAGACTATAAATTCTATTCTAAAATATTTGGACTTTATTCTGCAGACAATGGGAAGTTGGCAGCCTCGAACAAGGAAATGAATCAGTGTTTTACCATGCACATTTTAGCTTTCCAACTAGGTTAAATGCTATTCATTTTGTGGAAATCATATGTGAATAATAAAGATTTTATTAAGCTTTTTTATATTATCTAATATCATCCTTTTAATAGCTTTTGAAAATTTTATTATTATTTTGTTTTACTGCTGAAGGGAGTGTCTCAGAAAGTTTAAGTAAACAGCACAAGATCACACAGCTAAAAGGCAGAGAGGAATTTAACCATGTCTCAAGATTCATCCTCCATGCTGTTCTTTTTTTGTTTATTTTTTGTTTTTTGAGACGGAATCTCGTTTTGTTGCCCAGGCTGGCATGCAGTGATGCGATCTTGGCTCATTGCAACCTCCGTCTCCCAGTTTCAAGCCATTCTCATGCCTCAGCCTCCTGAGTGGCTGGGATTACAGGCATGTACCACCACGTCCAGCTAATTTTTGTATTTTTATTAGAGACAGGTTGTCTCCATGTTGGTCAGACTGGTCTTGAACTCCTGACCTCAAGCGATCCTCCTGCCTCGGCCTCCCAAAGTGCTAGGATTACAGGCGTGAGCCACCACGTCCAGCTCATACTGTTTTTCTTTACCATGGTACCTGTTCTCTTCTCTGTTGACTTTTTAGTTTTCCAGTAAAAGCTTAGGTTATCATTTAATAAAATAATCTTAAATAATATATGAATATGTTTATATTTTTTCTCATACACATTTTGCTTAGTTCTTTTCAAATTCTAAAACACTAAGGTTGCAATCTCTTCTATGATTGAGGTTCAAAACTCAAATTTGGAAACTCATAGTGATCCCAATAATGAGGTGCAGTGTTCTTACCATTCTCAGCAGTGATGAGGTTGACTTGTGATAATGACATAGTAGCAAACGTTGGGCCCATTAGTTATAATTCCTAAAAACCATCTTACCTTCTTCATATGACTCTTCTTTACTTCTTCATATTTAGACAAATAAAAATATTCTTGAATACCCAGCAGTCTTTAAGATTCAGTTTATTCTCTGACTATAGGCTCTGTGAAAAATTGAGCAACACATGTTGCATAGTGGTTAGGATACTTTTGAGCAGAATTTACAGAAAATATGACTCAGCCTGGCTTAACCACCAGGGGATAACTTGATTCATTTGATTGGAAAATCTAGATGTAGACCCAACTTCAGGGTGGGCTGGTCGAGTGGTACAACTCTTTCATCAAGAACTAGATTTTTCTTCACTTTTCGCTCTGCCATTTACAGTGTTACTGGCTGTTTCTCTTGTGGCCATGGATAGGAGACTGCCTGAAGCAAACTTAGACTACTCAGCGGGATAGTGTGGATGCCACTGAACAACATTCATGAAGTCTCTGTGGCCAGAAAATTATTAATTGATTGGTATAGACCTAGTTTATCTTAAACAAACAAGATGCATAGGATTACCTTTATAGATGGGGATTAATTAGGACCTACCCCTAGTTGGAGATACTGGTAAATCCTATCAAAAGAAATGACTGCTACCCAGTGGAATCTGAAAAGAAAAACTAGGGTCCAGTATACATCAGGATAAATGATGTTTTTTTTCCTCAGAGAGGATAAGTGCATTTTTTAAACCATCCAAGCTATTTATGCTCTTTTTCATTTTCAAAGAGTTTTCTTTAAAAATTTTATATCAACCTACCCATACATGAAATGTATTTTGAAGAATGCTGATAAAAGTCATTCCTCAGCAAGCCCTAGAGATCTTAGAAATGAAGTTTCTCTTATATACAGTATTCTGAACAAGACATACAGCAGAGAAAAAAATGTCATCTTTCAGCATTATAGTTATTTGATTTTGAGGGGAGGTTAAATTCAGCATGTTCTTTTAGAAAAATACATTAAGCATACAGGGCATTAACCACTGCTACTTCTTTCCCTGCCTTCATGTTAT
Source organism: Nomascus leucogenys (assembly GCF_006542625.1). NCBI lineage: Eukaryota > Metazoa > Chordata > Mammalia > Primates > Hylobatidae > Nomascus > Nomascus leucogenys. Next base: position 113,544,099 of record NC_044391.1, on the reverse strand, counting down.
GTCTGACCAATTATAATGAAGCCTTCTTTGATTTAACTTTAAATGGATCATGGAGTAATTAATCTGTGTTAGCTCAGCATGCAGACAAAGAAAACACTTTGATCAATCAATGGTAATGAGTGAATGTCACAAGATAATGCAGTTAAGCTGGTTTGGATTCCATTCTAGGTTTCACAATATAATGACTTATTTTATTCTTAATGTAGAATATATCATGTATGAAATAAGACTGTAAATGACTTTTGCTGTGTCCCATATTGCTGGTGATTGGGACTTTGGACTGAAACTTTTTACGTTGCTTCAGTATAGGGAGAGTTGAAAGAGGTCTCAGTGTTTCCCCATAGTGAGATACATGCTCTCTGCATTTAGCAATGACTCTACTCGATGGACAACTTTATTTGCAAAATACCTTTGTTCTTTTATTGTTTCTATACATGGCAGCATCATTTGTCTCAGATTCCTCTTGGAGAGAGGACTATCTTCTCTAGTAATAAGCATATCCTCTTTGCACTGGCCAGCACAGCAATTACATGACATTTTTACAATGAGTGACTTCCTAGAATTAGCCATGGGCTCTCATACTGATATTCAAAATCTTGTATTTAGAGGAGAAGTGAAGGAAGTTAATGTTGATACTTAAAGGTGATTGTGCCAGGTGAAATGCTAGAATCTCATAGTCCAGGTTTTGTGGGAGAAAAATAGATTTTGTTGGCAAGGGTGAGAAGAATGGTAAGGTTCCTTTGCAAAGTCTTATGATTAAGTTTTTTCCTCTTTATTCTGTCTCTATAATAATCAATGCTTAGCACTGAAATTATTTCAGTTGTCGTTAGATTCTGTAATTCCCTTTGTTTGTCTCCACCCCCACAGAAAATAATTGTACGTGTTGGTGCCAAACCAAATATTCCCAGAGCACTGATGTCCTCTTTGCTATTATCTTTTCAACATCTGCATGGCATTCCTCCCCCTCCCCCGGCCCCCAAATCCTTCTTTCTTCTCTTTCCCAATCCCAATTTTGTCTTTCAAACCCAGGCTGGCCGATATCTGTGCCACAATCCCTTCCCCAATACTCGAGTCTATAAAAATTCCTGATTGTATATGCTTTATAGTGTTTATAGGGTCTTCATTACCTGTAATCTTTTTCTTTAGCCTAGCTCATGTTACTGTAATAATTTTTAAAATATTCTTACTTCTTAATATTCTAGGGGATGGGAAATGCAACTTAAATTGTGCAAACTCCAGAAACTGGGCACAGTGGAGGCACTCAGTTAAAATGGACCAAATGAACTGGGTGGCATTGTCATGAGAGTGTAAAACAGGATTTTGTTTAACCTGACTAGGTTAGTAGATTCATGCTACTATTTTTCTCCCCCGTCTTACTCACACCTACCATTCAGGAGTAAGGAATCTCTCTTTGTTTTGGTTTGCTAAGGAAGATAGGAGAGTCTGCAGACTTTTTTTTCCCGTTTATCCTTTTGTTTGGTGAAAGAGAAAATAGGTAATGCTTAAGGTCTCCCAGGTTTTTTGAGTTGGACATCTGAAATAAAGAAGTTGACTAAATCTGCATTATTAAGACTCCATGTGACTTTCACTGGGTGATATGTTTCAATGACACCTGACTCAGATGGAGCCTGGGACTTTGAACAGGTGGGCATCTGCTCAGGGACCCAACATGCTGCTCTGTCTCTTGAGATAGCTGCTACTGCTGCCTTCTGAAAGGATGATGGTGTTAGACTCTAAACATAGACGGCACTGATATAGTCTCCTGTGGCCTTGGAAGTGGAATAATTCCTTTTAGACACTGGTGAGGAGAAGGAGGGAGGCCCAGGCATATTGCCTCCTCAAAAGGGAATATATTTCCTGTATCCAGAAAAAGAAGAACTAAAAGAAGGGAAGAATTTGGCTTTGGATAAGAACACTCATCTGCATGATGTTTCACAGTGTTTTTCAAACAGCATGCCTCTTTTAGGCTTCCATATTTTGATCAATATGTACAACCGGAGATTTATTTTGCCTTAGTAATGTCTGTTCTGCAGAAAAGTGGACTGAGCAAGTTCTAACCAGAGAAAACTTTTAGTAAGAATTAAAATATATAACATAACATCAAGACAACACCAACAGTATGTTTCATGCTTACTGGAATATGAGAAACTGTTTCTTTTGAGTTTATGCAAGTCAACAGTTACACTGAAACAGTAACCAAATTCTGAAGACCAATTAAATACTATGGTAGTTTTAAAAATAATTTTCTAAACTTCCTTTTTCTTTCAGCCAGTGTTCACCTTTAACTACTTCAAGTATGCTTTTCCACAGTCTAGTGTTTGGAAATTTTATCTTAGTCACAAGAAAACTGAAAATGATTAATAGATGATCAAAATATTTATTTGAGGAATGAATACAGTAGACTCTTTGAAAAGTTATACTTAGGGAGTGGTCAAGAATCTTAGAATTTATAAAACAAAAATTATACATTCATATAATTCTTTACCTTTACATAATATTTTAACATGTTATTTCGTTCAAACCCTAAATGACTATTATGGGGTAGGAGGATAGTAGAGTATATACTATCTACTAATTATGGAGTAGGAGGATATATAGTATATAGTTTGGAGTCAGGCCAGGGGCTGGATTCTAATCCTACTTTATCATTTATTAGCTGTAAGACTATAGGTAAATTACTTAACCCACATTAGTAAGACTCACTTTTCTTATCAGTAAAATGGAGATAACTGTTGTACCTACTTCTTGGGTTGTGGTGGTAAGTAATGGAGATAAACCTGGTGGTTGGAAAACAGTAATTGCTCAATATGTATGTTCTATGAGAGGTTAGGTAGGGCAAGATATTTGCTTAAAAAGGTCAAAATACTTGCACAGGGTTAGAGAGCTAAAATGCAATGAGATTTTAGGCCTAATGCCTACCAAGGATATTTTGATTTTAACAATTCTTAGCAAAGCGAAATACTGACCTTGGCCTACATTTTTCATAAGCCAGTGTGTTTATCAGTCACACAAAGAGGTAACCTATGGATGCCCATGTGCGAAAGCAGTATCTCCAGAATTGAAACAACTTGTATTTTTAAGTGATATAAAGTATAACCACTTAGCTCCTGATTAGGAAACACCAACATTCTTGTTGATGAGAGTTTTCTATTGTGTCATGAACCTGAAAGAATAATTGATCAAACAGCATATTAAACTATCATTATAAATATGTGGCTTCAAGTGGAGTCATTTTTAAATCAACCGTATGCAGTTTTCTGCTACTAATAATTTATAGCTAATTTTTCACACCAGATCAAATTACCAATCAAAAGTATGTATTTTGGGGCCAGACTTGACTCTTTCCCTCTCTCCACTCCCATTCTCCATTTCAGTAGCTGCTATACTTACAGAAACTGGAACTACAATATAAATGAGTCTAGTGTTTAAAAATAAATATAGTTATCTTATACAGTCATTGGGAATAAAGTATCTTTATACTGATAATAATATCCTACCATTGTTTATACTTATTCTTCATTTATCTTAATACAGGTAACTAAAAATTATCTGTAAACTATACCGCAACAGAATGTTTCTCATTATTGGGAAGACTTTGAGCCAGATATCATTGGTTTGGGCCTCTGGATCCCCTCCACTCTCCTACCTCTGCTTCCTTCCTGAGGGGCTCCCCTATGTGAACTCTTTGAGGGGCTTGAGTGTACTCTGGCTGCTTGTTGGGTTTGTCCAGTGGGAAGCGCTGGCAGGAGATAGAGCGAAGAGAGAAAGCAAAGTCAGTCTTTATTCCTCTAGTTTCTTCCCTGTGAAGTGACCCCTGGCTGGCCATGGCAGAATGTCACAGCTCCCTTCTGGGTAGTTTACACTGTACAGCGTTCTCCCCTGGATTTGGGTAGCCCCTCTCTCTTTTGGTTCCATTAAGCTAGTACAGCTCTGCTGCTACTAGCCCTGGGTTCCCACCTGCTGCCTGTAGTTTCTCTACACCTCGTTCTTCCTTCTGGAATCACTTCTTTCGTAAGTAAATCTTCCTCAAATTATCCAAACTTAAAAATGCCATATCCTTTTGGGATCTAGTCTGATATCAACGTAATCATCCAAAAGCATTTATCAGATACTTGCTTGTATATGGCTCCAATCTTGTTACTCCTCCACTTAGGAGCTATTCAATGGCTCTCTATTGCCTTCAGAGTAAAGATCATCCAAACGCATTTACAATTTGGCTGTAATCAGTCTTTCTTTACTCCCACTAGTGTCCTCTAGACAGCCTTTCTTCTAGCAAAACTAGACTGCTAGGTACTTCTCTGATCCTCAGTGTCTGACTTTGGGGAAGTCATTTTGCTTCTTTGTCCTCAGATCCCAAACTTTGAGCTTCTTTCCTGCAATTTTGCATTATGTGGTATTTTTGGAGGTAATTCCATGAAAAGTCACAGTGGGGATTAATACCAACAAAATAAACAGGGGGCATATTACAGATGGCTGTGAGGCTGTTGAACTTAATGCCATTGGTCAATTCATTCATCAATTATTTATCAAGTACTTCCCATATGTTGTGGTAAAATGATGAGTAATTCATCAGGGTTAATGTAGAGTGGTGGTGGGAGTTAGGCTTTAACTCAAACAATTGGAATTCACACTTAGATTCTGCCACTTATTTGTCAGAGAACTCTGGGCTCCATTTTTTTTCATCTGTAAACAAAAATAACAATATTTTCCTCATAGGTGAGAACTAAATGTTAGTCACTGGGCAGAATCATTTAGGTAAATGGATGCAGAAAAAATCTTCAAGATTGTAGCTATGATTATTTTTATGTTTTCCTGCCCTTTAAAATATAGAGCTCACATGTGATCTCTGAAGCCAATGTTTAGGCCATGTATGGAAAGTCTTTCAGGTGTCATCTCACCTGGAGCTGCAGGTGATCTCTTGGGGATCACGTGATTCTATTTTATGCTGTTTGATGATGGTTTGGGAAGTTCATAGATTGTAACATTCTTTGCTGAATGGGCTAGGCTGTTTTTCAGAAAGATTTTATCTATCTGCCTATCTATCTATCTATCTATCTATCTATCTATATCATCTATCTATCATCTGTCTATTTATATCTATCATCTATCTATTATCTATCATCTAGCTATCATCTATCATCTACCTATATCTATCATGTATCTATTTTCTATCACCTATCATCTGGCTATCATCTATCATCTACCTATATCTATCATGTATCTATTTTCTATCACCTATCATCTGTCTATCATCTGTCATCTATATTTATCATCTATCATCTGTCTATCATCTATCTATCATCTATCTATATCTATCATCTATTATCTATCTATCTGTCATCTATCTTATCTATCTTTAATGATTTTAGGCTTCAAGTGGTGGACTTCTGGAAGGAAATTTTCTGACTATTAAGTCAGAATCATATTTCAGACACACAGAAGTTGTGTTTGGTCCCTGTGAATTTCCCTATCGCAAGAATAGCTTCTGCACTGACGTGTAATCCTTTCATTTCTTTGTCATTTAAAAATTATGATATGAGAAGATTTGGTCTAGAAAACATGGACCTCTCCTGAAATACTGGAATCCATAATCACTTAAAGCACTCTGGCTTTTTCTGTTTGGCTTAGCTTTACAACTTTCCCATCAGTGGGTAGAAACATCTTTGAATTTGTGCTTTCCTTGTATTTTCTATATTTATTTCAGTATTTCTGGAAAAATAATTCTTGGAACAAGCTGGTATTTCCGGTCCTCTAAGGGCTGCAACCTTGTGTATCATGCCCCCTCATGCCCTTCACTGACACCTACATTAGTTGTATGTTTTGTATGTATGTCACTTTTCTGTGTCCCAGTCATTCCGTTTATAGATTAAGGGGGAAAGGTCTTCCCTGGATATGGGTGGAAGCTCTAGAAAGGCTCAGGAACAACCTATCCTTAATCCTTGCTAATTTAGAGCTGGAATGGACCACTGATGAGGGTTCCCTGGCATGCTTTCAAGAGCATCATCATTCTTTACAACCCAGCTTGCTGAATTGGATCAATGTAATGTTTGTTCTGTTTTGATTTATAACCCAATGGTTGAAAGCTCCTTTAATTCAAATTATATTCAATAGTACTTGAGATACAGAAACTCAATTTTAATTTACTTAAGCAAAGAAGGAATTGTTAGAAGGATACCAGTGTTGCTCACAGAAAGAAGAGCCACATTAATGAGGTAGATAATGGGATTTCAAGAACTGGGCAAAAGACTCAAGAGCCCTCAGAACATTCTCTTAATTCTACTACTCTCTTTGTGGGCTTTGTTCCCTTTTTCTTTTTCCTTTCTTTATTTTTTTTTTTTTGAGATGAAGTTTCACTCTTGTTTCCCAATCTGGAGTACAATGGCGCGATCTCGGCTTACTGCAACCTCCACCTCCCGGGTTCAAGCAATTCTCCTGTCTCAGCCTCCCAAATAGTTGGGACTACAGGGACACACCACCATGCCTGGCTAATTTTGTGTTTTTAATAGAGACGGGGTTTCATCATGTTGGCCAGGCTGGTCTCGAACTCCTGACCTCAGGTGATCCACCCACCTTGGCCTCCCAAAGTGTTGAGATTACAGGCCTGAGCCACCGCACCCAGCCTTCCTTTTTCTTTATACCTTTTAGGCATGGCTTCAGTTTACTATAGCTGTGAACCCAACAAAAAAGGTAGCAGTTTTCTCCAACCACTTCAGCATATAGAAATTCAAGGAAGGACTCTATCATCCTAGATTCTGTTCCTATCCAAGCACCAATCACTGTGACAGAGAAAATGAGGTGCTATAATTGGCCAAATCTGGGTTATGTGCTTAAACTTGTGGTCTGGGAAGCCAGTGTCCTATGATTAAAAGCCTTAGAAGAATTACTTGGCCGGGCGTGGTGGCTCAAGCCTGTAATCCCAGCACTTTGGGAGGCCGAGGCGGGTGGATCACGAGGTCAGGAGATCGAGACCATCCTGGCTAACACGGTGAAACCCCGTCTCTACTAAAAATACAAAAAATTAGCCGGGCGTGGTGGCAGGCGCCTGTAATACCAGCTACTCGGGAGGCTGAGGCAGGAGAATGGCGTGAACCCGGGAGGCGGAGCTTGCAGTGAGCCGAGATTGCGCCACTGCACTCCAGCCTGGGGGACAGAAAAAGACTCCGTCTCAGAAAAAAAAAAAAAGAATTACTTGCCCCTAAAATGAGATGAGTGTTGTTCCTGGACGTAGAGGAAGAAATTCTGAACTGACAAAAACAACAGATGTCCAATATACAAAGGAGAACTAATTTTTAAAGTTTTAATTTCTACATCGTTAAACACAACCTGTTTTACTTTATTGCAATCATATTAATTCAAAATATTTATTTAGTACCTTTTAATGCGCCAAATTATAAAAAGGCAATATGATATCATTCTTATCCTTAAATTAAAATAAAATCAGTCTTCAATAATTTGCCCTATGCATGAGATTTTCTTCTATGTTCTGTGTAAAGACCAACTATAAAGCTGAGTGGCTTACAATAAATATTTAATTCATGCTCACACACCATGAACGCTTCAGGGCATGAGTCTGGGTTAGTGTAGTTCTGCTCTATGTTTCTTTGCATTGTGGAACCTTTACTGAAAGAGCAACAACCCCTGTCTGGAGACATGATATTCTCATGGTGGAGGGCAAGAACAGAAAAGCTTCAGCCATCCACACAGTTACATTAAAGGCTTCTGTTTAATCATGGCAAACGTCTGCTCGCCATTCTTTTGGTCACACGGCCAGTGCATATCACATGATGGCCAAGCACAGAATCAATGAGGTGGGGATGTGGTTCTTCCCCACAGAATGTATGACAAGTCATTTGACAATAAAGAGAGATGTATAATAATCCTGTTTTAGAGAGGAAACATGATTGAGGACAGTAACCCAAAATACTACACTTAACAAAGCAATATTGAATTGTCACTAATTCATTTCTTATGTGTTTCAGAAATGAAATATTAGTATATAAGTAATAATCACCATGAGTTTTCTTTCACGTAGATAGAAATTATATAGAGTGTAACCAGCTACATAATGTTTCTATATTTCATTTCCTGGATTCACCAGCCATGTATACAGCCTTTAATGACTACTGTGCCTTTAGTTACCCCATAATAACCATCAACTCATGATAAGGGATGGCAAGTAATGTCATCTGGTCTAGAAAACTTGTCGGAAGTAGGCATGGGAATAAATTAGTAAAGCACAAGGAAATCAGTGTGTCAGCCATTCTGAAGGTTAGGTCAAACCTCTGCAGCTTGAGGGATGAGGTGTGGTTGATAATTTTAAGTTACAATTGGCTCCAAAACATACCTTGTATCTTGTATTTCCTTTTTCAGTCAAACATTTTTCCATAAATTGAACACAGCCTAAGAGTTAGAATTACAAAGATGAGTAAACTCATAGGCTCTGCACTGAAAGAAATCACAGTGAGTAAAAACATGTCAATTATAGAAGTTTTTTCAAGTACAGAAACAGCATTAAAGAGAAAATGACTAAATCTTTCTGGAGCCTGCCATGAAGGAGAGGGACATAGGGAGAGACTTCTCAGAACAGGTGATACTTGAACAGAATTTTGAATAATGGGATAGGAATTATTTAGGTAGAAATTACATTTGTACTTCTCAATACCAAGTAAAGAGAATAGCAAGTACAAACGCGAAATCACAGAGACACAGGCTTTGTGTTTTTGTCTTTAACACCCCTGGTAGGAACGAAGGGCAGGTAGTGGGAGGAGGTGAGACAGGGCTGAGGAGCCTAGCAGGGAGAGCAAGAGAATTAGAGAAAATGAGACATCCCTCTTCCTGGAGTAGAGTGTGAATGACTTTCTCCCTTCCTCCTCCTCATTCCTCTTTGGAATACCTGGATGCTGTTCACGAGTTTTAGCTTATTAGCCTTTTGGGAATTTCCAGGGCGTTGTGAGTCTTTGGAGGCCCTGGAATGTGGGCTTTGGGGGAACCTTTGGACTCTAGCAGAAGACAGAAATCAGAGGGAGAAAAAGCCAGGTGACAGCGTGGAGTGGCATCCGGGTACCGTGTGAAAGTGAAAGTGTTATGAAAGGAAATGTTAAGTTTCATTCCAAGTATCTAAGCTACACAGTGGTGTAGCTGGACTGGATGACCGGAGAGGCCTGACCCAATATGGACGATAAGGGAGTGTGGTGTCTACAGATTTAAAAATATTAGGCCAGGCGCAGTGGCTCACGCCTGTAATCCCAGTAATTTGGGAGGCCGAGGTGGGCAATCCCGAGGTCAAGAGATCAAGACCATCCTGGCCAACATGGTGAAACCCCGTCTCTACTAAAAATGCAAAAAATTAGCTGGGCGTGGTGGCAGGCACCTGTAGTCCCACCTACTCAGGAGGCTGAGGCAGGAGAGTTGCTTGAACCTGAGAGGCAGAGGTTGCAGTGAGCCGAGATCGCACCACTGCACTCCAGCCTGGCGACAGAGCGAGACTCCATCTCAAAAAACAAACAACAACAACAAAATTAATAAAGTGAAATACAATCTATAGGCTTTTTTTTGGTTTTAATCAGTTTGTGCAGGTACTTGATAACATACTCTTCCCCTTAAAAATCTTCTGCTGCAGTTGCTTACAGTTGAGTCTTTAGAATAAATATGTAAGCTTGAAATTCTCACATTTTAAAATCATGTATCCTTGAACACACTGTATTCTATCTATATGAAAGCTAATTTAGAGACTTCCCAGTTCCACAGTTGGTCCTCAATACATGCAAACTCAGCTACACATGTTCGTTTCGAGCGTAAATTAGCCATGGCTCAGAATATCCCAGCTCACTTTGAGAGCAGCTTATATCCATCAATTCCTGGATTTAAATAGTAGATTTGAAATCAACAATAATAACACAGTTTGTGAAGATGAAGAAGTAATTTGAGTTACTTCAATTCTGTGACCACTTGAAGAGCTTCTGTGCCTAGCATTTAAATCAGTGAAATAAAATACGAACCATGGTATACAATTTTTCCCTTTTCTAAAAAGTATATGAATATAATTATTTTATTCTCATTACATTATTTTTATTTTACTGCTGGTTTCATTATATATAGAATTGAATAAACAATTTTTCACTGTTTCCAAATTTCTCTATTAGGATTATGATTAAAAATGATTTTGTTGTGTATAGGAGAGAAATGTTAAAAAGTAATTTTTTCTGGTGTCATATGTAGTAATTATACCACTGCTTGGCTCCTAAAGCTAAGAATAGAAATAGGGACTCAGAGAAAGCTCTGTTCCCGGGCTGAAAACTGCATCTGAATAAAACATTCCCAAGAAGTACATGTCTGCAACCTGAGCGAGCATGATGTTTATGGAGCATCTAATCCTTGCCAGGCACCGTTCCTAGTGCTGGTAACATCACAATCAACAGGCCTTGAAGAGCCATACATTCTAGTGGGGAGAGAGTGAAAGTCATTGTGTAAAGTAAAATACTTTAAATGAAACAACCAATGAAGTAAAACTGCACTGGGGATAATAAAGGGTGGAGGAGAGGTAATTTCGATAGGCGGTCAGGCAAGATGTCTGGGGAAGTGCCATTTGATGAGAAGCCGGAGGTGTGAAACTGTGGAGGAAGAAGAGTGAAGACAGAAGGGTCAGCCACAGCACAAGCCCAAAGAGGTCAGGCTTCATTTGTCCAGACGATGGAGAAAGGGCTACAGTGACTGGCGTAAAATGAACATGGAGAACGAAGAGATTAGTTTTCCCTTGTGGGAGAAAAAGCCCAAGGAATAATGATGTACCCTGATCATGATGAATGTTCATGACAGTTATCAAACTCCATTACTAGGCCGGGTGTGGGGGCTCATGCCTGTGATACCAGCACTTCAGGAGGCCAAGGCAGGAGGATCGCCTGAGGTCAGGAGTTCAAGACCAGCCTGGCCAACGTGGTGAAACCCCATCTCTACTAAAAATACAAAAATTAGCCAGGTCAACTTTAATCCCAGCTATTCGGGGGGCCGAGGCAGGAGAATCACTTGAACCTGGGAGGCAGAGGTTGCAGTGAGCCAAGATTGTGCCATTGCACTACAGCCTAGGCAGACAGAGTGAGACCCTGTCTCAACAACTACAACAACAACAACAAAATTCCATTACTAAAACAAGATATTTAACAGAGCCAGTGTTGGATTTTCGAAGCATTGTAATGCATTTATATTGTTCTCACGTGTCGTTTTGAATTAAAATGTCTTCAGTGCTGAATTTTTAAAAAACCTCTTACCCTTTAGCTTCTGGAGGCCTTGAATGACAATACAATTAATATGAGTAAAAAAATTGTTTTTAAGTTAAAGACTTATCTTATTATTGGCCTTTGATTATTTCATTGACTTCTTACACATTGCCTACTTTGATTTTTACCTCCAGAGAGGACATTGGAATTAGTTACACTCTCCAATGCATCACACGTCATTATCTTGGTTCAATGAAAATGCATTTCTCTTATTTTGTCATACTCTTTCCGTTTATATCCAGTTCCATTCCCCTTCCCATCATGATATGCAGAATCTGATATGTGCCAAATATATACACATATCTTTGTAAAACAGATAATTTTTATGTAGGCGTGTGTTTTAAATTTACATAAGTGGTATTATTATTGATCTCCTGATTCTTCATTCAACACTGTTTTTGAAGTCTATCCAGGTTCAGTTTATTGCACAGTGCCCACTTTTTATATCCATTACCTTTTATGTTTCCATCCCCCAGTGATGGACACCTGGGTTGCCTTCAGTTCCCACAAACATCGTGGGGACGGTTATTACACACATCGCTTTATAGACCTTGGGTAAATAGCACAGAATAGATTCTCTGGGTCATAAAACATATAACTACTTAATTTCACTTAGCCTAATTTAGATCTTACACAATTCTACTTAGTTTGGTAAACATACACACTTTTGTGTTGGCTGAGTAGGTTATTGTGGAGGACAAGCTCTGCTATTGATTGTCCTGTGGGAGCCAGGCTTCTCATCTTTTGAGAAAAAGTTACAGGTAAAGAAGGAAGGCTATCATGAACCCTATGGTATTTGATTGGATTTACAGGTATCAGTAGGAATTCATAGTATTTAATAGATAGACATACAGAGAGAAATACAGGTGTGTACATGCAGGTGTTAGCAAATGTACATTTATTTCCTAGATCTATTGGCTGAGAGGGTCTAGAAACAGAGGCACTCTGTTTATAATGAACACACTTAGCAACCAGATCTAAGTTTCATTTCTAAATTGCATTCTTTAATAAAAAGAGCCAGGACACCTTAGAGAAGTGCTCGATTGCCGGGCTGGGGAAGGGAAAATACCAGATGAGCCTGGAGCATCTTGTGATACTGAAAAATAAGGAAGTGCTTCAACAGGTATGAGGACTTGTTAGAAGAACACAGGAGCCTACCTAAAGGCTCTTGATATCCAAATCTGGAACAATTTGAGCATGAACACAATGGTAGTATTAGATTTTAATCCATGGGATAAAAGAAATAGCCATGAATCTATACTGGTATAAATAAATAATCAAATAAATAGATGAATGGGGGAGAAGGGATCAGTCTTCTTTTCAGAAGAATTTCTATTAATGTGGAAGGAAAAAGGGAAATAGAAAAATCACCATTCGGCAAACCCGACGTTAATAATGACTGCAGATAATGTGCCTGATGGAGGCTGAAATCGGGGAAATTTTTGAGAAGAATAGATATTTGTATAGGCTGGGAGTCTCTTCCTCAAGATATATATTAACTACAAGTGAAAAGACAGTAACTTTCCGGAGAGGAAACCTGGAAGATGTCACCTTAACCAAGTGATCAAAGTTAATCATCACTAGTGGTAGACATATTAACACCAGCTCCTTGATATGTCTAAGAAGGACACAGCGTGATTTTTGTGGCATCCTTTCAAAAAACTGCGTAGCTTCAATCTAATCATGTGAAAATGGCAGACAGCCCTAAACTGTGAGACAGTCTACAAAATGACCCATCAATATACTGCAGCAGTGTCAAGAATATGAAAGACAAGGAAAGATTGAGAAAGTGTTGTATGTGATACACTGGAAGACATTAAGGAGAAATAACAACACAATGCAATTTGGATCCTGGATAGGATTCTGAAATAACAAACGGACATTAGTGGGAAATCTGGTAAACTTTGAATAAGGTCTATAGTTTAGTTACTATGGTACCAATGTTAATTTGCAGGTTTGGGTAATTGTACTGTGATTGTGTAAGCTGTTAACATTAAGGGGAGCTAGATGACCGATGTACAGGAGTGCTACTTATTTTTCAATTTTTCAAAAAAGATTGTCATTGAAACCATCAGACAGGAAACCCATTCTTTAGTCACAGAACTCCATGTCTCTTGTGTATTCATGCCAAAGCGGGCTGTTTGAATTTCTGTGTCAGGACTTCCCCACTGTCGGGAGTGGACCATGGAAATTGGTGTCCTTGGTGAACCCTGCTCCGGGGTCCACGCCCTTTCATCCTCTGCTGAGGAGGGGACCTTTAGTAAATGCAAATAGCAAAGAATTAGAGATGCATATGGCCTGTTGTGATCGGTGCCGGCCGCTGAAGACTTCGAGACCCTCTTCTAGGTGTCAAAGCAAATGTGTTCTCTGAGACAGCTTTGCTACATGTTACGTGTAGGATATTGGCCTGGGAGTCAGCAGACCTGTCTTTAAGTTTGGGCTCTGCCATTCCTAGCAGGGAGGCATTGGGCATTCAGTGGTTCTTCATGTGCCCTGGTATTTCTATCTTTAAAACGGGCCTGAAGCTTCTTCTATTGCTAGGAATTCACAATCATGTAGTCCTCTTTTAAAAGACAAACAGAGACCTTCCTCTCTGTAAGTGTAGCTGTGTTTCTTGACATAGCATGTCAGAGGCAGCTAACCTGTGAATGTTTCCTTCTTAATTATGGTAATTGCAATATAACCTTCCACGTTTTCCCCTTCAGCACCGTGCTCTAGGCGTCCCGCTCACCTGTTCGGCGCACAATCTGGCTAAAGTAGAACTCTGCTGCCATCCTCTGGCCAATTCTAGGTACTGTAGGGCTGGGAAACTAACACAAAAGTAAACAGATTCAGGAATTTATAGAATCATAGACCTCTAAGGAGGTGGGAGATCCCTTAGAATTCACCTAAGCCGATCCCTTTGTTAATAAGGAAATTGATGCCCATAGAGGGAGAGTGAACTGCCTTGTGCTACTTACTGATCGGTGGGAGAATTAGGAGCAGACCCCAGGCCAATGCAGTTGAAATTAATTTTCCGGTATATATGATGATAGGAAAAAGATTCGAAAACTACAAAATTTGACTAACTGGAAAAATTCTAAAACCTTTTGCACAGGTTTTAGAATTCTCTAGATTCGTCTTCTTTTAAGTTTACTCTATGCAGATGTTACAAACAATTAAGAAAAAAACCTAAAAATTATAAATAAGAAGAGCCATTATCTATTGTTTGTATAATCTTCCAACAAAATGGGTATTTTAACCCTAAAACAGGCAGAACATAGCTAAAAATACCGTGGCGAAATTATATTACTTTTTTTTTCTCATTTCGCTGAGGGCTAATGCAACTTCTTTGCTGGTATAAATGTCTGTCTACAAACCACATTTGAGGGAACCAGTTATAATGAGGAGAAGCCAGCGGCTCTAGATTTTAATAACCGGGTCTGATTTCAACTCTTCCATACTCTGTGAGTGTGAAGTAATTTAACCTTGCTCGGACCCCTGACCTTCTTTCTCTTGTTCCCCATTTCCTCATCTATGCTGGTGAATAGCTTCCTCACAGGAAACTCGCCAACATTAACTGAGAACATTAAGGTAAAATTGGTGGTAACCTGCAAGCACAATAAATATGCTTATTACTTTATTGTAATCATGGAGTAAATTGAGATGAGGCAAAGAAATTTGTTAATGATATGGAGAGCTGTCAGGAACCCCTTTCGTCTTCTGCTGAGGAGGGGCCCTTTGGTAAATGCAAACAGCGAGTACATTTGAGAGGTATATACCTGTTGTGCTCGGTGCCAGCCACTGCGTACGTGTGAATTTATTACATGTTTAATTTTGTCTCTGAGTGCGTGTGTGCGTGTTTAAGTGCTTTCCTGGGGATCTCGAAGAAGGCCACCCACACATTCTGTGATTTGCTGGAAATACTCACAGGATTTAGTCGATATCGTCATGTGAACGACATAACAGCATTACAGTCAACAAGAGACTTGCCTGTATGATGGTAATCCTATAACATTATAATACCTTATTTTTACTGTACGTTTTCTGTGTTTAGATATGTTTAGATACACAAATACTTAGCGCTGTTACAGTCACCTGTGGTGTTAAGTGCAGTAGCATGCTGTACAGGTTGGTAGCCTAGAAGCAGTAGGCTATGCCACGTAGCCTAGGTGTGTAGGAGGCTGAACCATCTAGGTTTGTGTACGTATGCTCCATGGTGATCGTACGATGCTCACAGTAACGATCGCCTGATGACCCATCTTTCAGTCATTAAGCAATGCATAAGTGTAGTTGCACTATCCACTGAAGTTTATTGCAGGGAAAGGAAACATAACAGGATCAACAGGGTAAAAGATAGGCAGAGACTGTCGAGATCCATGCGGAGGATTCTGATGTTTTCTGTCCCTCTGAGGGAGCACTGAGGGTGCTCTTTTCTTCAGCAGCAAAAAAATGTAATAACATGGATACAATGTTTCCTCCGAGGAAGCTCATTAAAGACTGAGCATGCAAGGAAATTATCTGATTGGGGAGTGGGGCAGGGGGAGGGGGACAGTCACCTAGGTACCCTCTGCCTAGCAGCTACCAAAATTTAAGAAAAGTAGCTATTCAGCATAAATTGCATTGTTTGTATAGACAGTCTGTGCACAGCAAACCATCTTTATCAGAGAGAGAGAGAATGGAGGGGACTCTCCATCAACCAAGTTTCCAGATGCCAGCCCAGGGCCAACCCTTCAAGACAGACACTCTAGAGACAGCAGCCTCAGTTCCACTTTCTTAACTTTTTTCTGCACAGTCAAGATAATTTCTACAGATTCTGAGTATAGGGCAAGTCTTGGGTTTATTTTTATCAATATGGTTTTAAAAATTCATGTATTCACCTTATATCTATATGTTAATTCTCGACTTCTACCTGATTGTATATTTTTAGACGGTGTTTCAGAATTTGGGATTTTTGGAAGAAATTTAAATATTTCACTGTTGCCAGGCTGAGTATTTCTTTGAAAAGTTAAGTCTTCAGTGGACTCAAACATAGAGAAGTTTTATATTGCCTTATTAACCAGCTAATTTGCATTTAACTTAAGAAAAAGTTCTGCAATGTAAAAATTCTTCTATAAGTTTTTAACAAATAATTGGGATTTAATCTGCCCCAATTTAGATGGCAATGAGGAATTTACATTATTATACACCCACAGAAATATCATTATATAATGTTAAATTGAAGTAGTACTGTGTTATATTAATTATAACACACATGATCTGTAATAAGAAAGCACTGGATATTTGGGGGTCTTTTCTCATTAACATCAGATCAAAATGAGATAGGAACTTCTTCTCCACTTGATGCTTCAGCTTTGCTCATTCAGCTCCAGGGCATTTTTCTCAACAGCCAGACCTCTCAGAGGTGTGTCTGCACCTACTGTCTCTATTGCCACACCTGTTTTTAATACATTCAGGCAGGCTTGCACTACCCTTCCCCAGTCCACAGGAAAAAGCTGTAATCCAGGTGTGTAAAGCAGAGCCCCTTCTCCCAAAGGAAACTTCTGCCATTCGATCCTGCAATCCTACTACTGGGTGTCTACTCAGAGGAAAAGAAGTCATTATGTGAAAAAGAGACTCGCACATGCGTGTCATTACAATTAGCCATTGCAAAAATAGGGAACCAGCCCAAATGCCCATCAATCAATGAGTGCATAAAGAAAAGGTCATATCTATCTATCTATCTATCTATCTATCTATCTATCTATCTATCTACACATGCACGCACACACACACACACACACACACACACAACCATGAAATACTACTCAGCCCTAAAAAGGAATGAAATAGTGGCATTCACAGCAGCTTGGATGGAGTTGAGACCATTATTCTAAGTGAAGTAACTCAGGACTAGAAAACCAAACATCATATGTTCTCACTTACAAGTGGGAACTAAGCTATGAGGACGCAAAGGCATAAGAATGAGACAGCGGACTTTGGAGACTCAAGGGGAAGGGTGGAAGGGGGGTGAGGGATAAAAGACTACACATCGGGTACAGTGTACACTGCTTGGGTGATGGGTGCACCAAATTCTCACAAAATCACCACTAAAGAACTTACCCGTGTAACCGAACACCACGTGTTCCCCCCAGACCTATTGAAATGAAAAACAACAGCAGCAGCAACAATAAAACTCATGCCTGGGCCCCACCCTGAGCAGTGTAATTGGAATCTCTAAGGGTGGACCCAGGCATTGCATGTTTTAAAAACTTCTCACATGCCTCTAATTTGTAGTCAAGAGTAGAACCACTGATCTAAGAGTAGGATTAGAAAAAAGAGGGCAGTATGGCAAGGTTGGAGAGCTTCACCGGTGAGCCGGGTTTGGTTGGGAACACTGGCAGGAGTCATATTATGGACGATAATAAAGCATGTTGTTTTGCAGCTAGCTTTGTTTTTAATTTAAAAAAACAAAAACAGAAACTAACCTAAAAAAAGAGCAAAACAGATGAATAGCAGCTACTCTGATTTAAGTGAGTTAAGGGACTAAATCCCTACCCACAAGCTCTTCCTCTTCCATCATCCTTTCACATGATTCCCTGTCGTGCCTAGAGCTGCTGGAAGCAGAGTTCCGCAAGCACCATCTAGGTGTGAGCCACTGTGCTGGGCTGGGAAGGTGTTGGGTGGTTTTTGGGAATCAAAACGCATGACTCCTAAGTGCAGGTCGTAAGACGTGTGATGTTAACTTTTGGGAATGGCCAGGTAAGCTTGAAGAGTTCATCCCCAAAAGGTAAAACCATAACCAGTTGGTGGAAACAAGATATGTCTTTTATTATATAATATTTTGATAATTCCTTTGAACAACAACAACAACTTTTTTTTTTTTTTTTTTTTTTTTTTTTTTTTTTGAGACAGAGTCTCACTCTGTCACCCAGGCTGGAGTGCATTGGTGCAATCTCAGCTCACTGCAACCTCTGCCTCCCAGGTTCAAGCGATTCTCTTGCCTCAGCCTCCCAAGCAACTGGGACTACAGGCATGTGCCACCACACCCGGCTAATTTTTTGTATTTTTAGTAGAGATGGGGTTTTGCCATGTTGTCCAGGCTGGTCTCGAACTTCTGGCCTCAAGTGATCCACCTGCCTCAGCCCCCCAAAGTGCTGGGATTATAGGCATGAGCCACCGCACCCAGCCAACAACAAAATCTTCTATCACCCTAAGGTAACAACTTTGAACAGCTTGGTCTGTTCCTTTCTAATGCCTTTGATATTATTTTCCCTCCTCTATACCTGGGGATTTATTATAACTACAGTTTTCCAGCTTGCTCTTTTCACTTGACACAATAGCATGAGCATGGTTTCATATCCCACAAACTCTTCATACATCATATTTTTAATATCCCTGAAAGCTTTTCATATGCCATTACAGTTGTGTAGTTTCTACAGGGCTTCTCTTATATGGCTGCATATTTAAATGGCTTACATTACAAATCAGTTATATGTATAATTAATACATATTATCATATGAAACTTTATACATAAAGTCCTTTTTAAAAA
The DNA here is from genome assembly GCF_006542625.1 of Nomascus leucogenys. Lineage (NCBI taxonomy): Eukaryota > Metazoa > Chordata > Mammalia > Primates > Hylobatidae > Nomascus > Nomascus leucogenys. The sequence continues at coordinate 113,525,315 of NC_044391.1, read as the reverse complement.
TTTATTAAGTCTACTGTAGGCTTTTAAATCAAAAGTTAGGGGCATCTGTACCTAATGTCCTCTCAGTGAACTGTCATATTAAAGAAGCTTGGTAATGCCTTCTTAACTAGCCGAGACTTCTTAACTTGCCAAGAACTCTGTGTCAGTCTATTTTCTGTTGTTCATAACAGAATACCCAAAACCAGGTAATTCATAAAGAAAATAAATTTATTTCTTACACTTATGGAGGTTGCGAAGTCCAAAATTGAGGGGCCACACTTACTGAGGACCTTCTTGCTGGTAGGGACTCTCTACAGAGTCTTGAGGTGGCAAAGGGTATCACATGGCCAGGGGGCTGAGCATCCTGCCATACTAACTCAGGTCTCTCTTCCTCTTCATATAAAGCCACCAGTTCCCTTCCCGTGATAACCCATTAAATGCATGAATGGATTAATCCATTCATGAGTCAGAGCCCTCAAGACCCACTCACCATTTAAAGACCTCACCTCTCAATACTGCCACATTGAAGATTAAGTTTCAACATGAGTTTTGGAGGGTATACTCAAACCATAATACTCTCCTTCCAGAACAATTTATACTCCCAAATTTTATTGACATTAGAAGTTCTTAATAGTTTCAGCGTTTGTTAATTGTATTATTTTAATATACATTTCTTTATTACTAGTGAGTTTTAAAAACATGTTTTAAATTTCAAAATGAAACAAGCCATATATTTTATTTGATTCATTTTCTTATCATCCAATAATCATTAAGTAATAATGATTTTTTTTTTCTCATGATAGAGTTTCGCTCTTGTTGCCCAGGCTGGAGTGCCGTGGTGCGATCTCAGCTCACTGCAACCTCCACCTCCTGGGTTCAAGCGATTCTCCTGCCGATACTCAGCCTCCCGAGTAGCTGGAATTACAGGCACGCACCACCAGGCCCGGCTAATTTTTTATATTTTTTAGTAGAGACGGGATTTCAACATGTTGGCCAGACTGGTCTCAAACTCCTGACCTCAGATGATCCACCTGCCTTGGCCTCACAAAGTGCTGGGATTACAGGTATGAGCCACTGTGCCCGGCCAAGTAACAATGATTTTTAAAAAACATCTTCCCCACACTTCTGCTTACACACATACTTCTGTTTAGGGTCAGATAACTGAAAAGTGAATTCAGTTATAATCTCAGTTATATAGCTTGTAGGAATGAAAACATAAAACTTCTTTAAATTAAGAAATAAAAACCACATCAGATAAAAATACTGATTAGGATTTGATAGATACTAGTTTATAATTTACCTTATAAATATAATAGAATTCCAGTCACTATTAATCCTTCACAGGAATTTTGTACTCTTAGAGTATTTAACCTAATTTGGGTACGTTCTATAGTGCTCATCATTTTTGATATCACCATGCCAGTATTTTCAATTGTCATTATAAATTAGGCAAATGTGTTCCATGAAGATTCTGTTTAACTTTCTTTTTGGTGATCTCAGGCCTGAATGTTTTGAGTTGGAGGTGTGCGTGTGGATCATTTTTTTGGCATGTCTTTAAGCGTGTTCTTCCCAATGTAATTCAAGGTGTATTTGTTATTCAGATATATTACAAATGTTTTACAGTGTTCATTTGCAAAAATCCCATTGTTTAAATGATTGCATTTTCTGAATAAGCTTCAGCCTGTGAAAAAATGTGTCCTGTATGTTATATATGTTATCACATTGAGTAAGCATTACTTGAAACAGATCATGGATTGTAGATTTTTAAACTGGCCCCCATATCACTTAGCACAAACTGTGAGCCATACCACATGCTTAGTGAATATATGTACTCTGGATAAAAAGGAAAGGTGCAAACACTTAGCAGCACCGTATGGCAGGAAATACATGGCAATTAAAAATGCCTGACTTTTTGCTCCAATTCAGTTAAAGTGATTGTGAGAAATTCATTTTAACTCTCTAAGCCCCATGATTCTTGCCCTAACTAGCTTAGAGTGCTCTTGAAAGTAGCAAATTAAATAATATATAAGAAAAAAGTTTCCAACTGTAAAGCACTATCTAAATGCAAGTAAATGCAAAGTGGATATATATATATATATATATATGTATGTGTGTGTGTGTGTGTGTATATGTATATATTTGTTGTTGTTGTTGTTTGTTTTTGTTTTGAGATGGAGTCTCACTCTGTTACCCAGGTTGGAATGCAGTGGCATGATCTCAGCTCACTGCAATCTCTGTCTCCCGGGGTTCAAGCGATTCTCCTGCCTCAGCCTCCCAAGTAGCTGGGATTACAGGCACCTGCCACCATGCCCGGTTAATTTTTGTATTTTTAATAGAGACGGGGTTTCATCATGTTGGCCAGGCTGGCCTTTAACTCCCGATCTCAGGTGATCCACCTGCCTTGGCCTCCCAAAGTGCTAGGATTACAGGCGTGAGCCACCGCATCCAGCCCAAAGTGGATACTTTTTAAGGGTAAGAAAAAAATGACACTTTTCAAATGTTCAGAAGGAAGGAAAAGAAATTCTTTCCATTTCCTCTGCTGTTTAATGTTAGATTCAACAAGCATTTACTGAGCATAGCACTAGTCATTGATGGGAGAAAAATCATAAAGACCTGGAAAGTCAAAGTCCCTGCAATGAATGCAAGGAGCTCACAATCTAGTAGGAGATGATTTGACATGCGGCAGGACTAGTGTTCTTTTTTTTTTTTTTTTTTTTAAATTATGCTTTAGGTTTTAGGGTACATGTGCACAATGTGCAGGTTTGTTACATATGTATCCATGTGCCATGTTGATTTCCTGCACCCATTAACTCGTCATTTAGCATTAGGTATATCTCCTAATGCTGTCCCTCCCCCCTCCCCCAACCCCACAACAGTCCCTGGAGTGTGATGTTCCCCTTCCTGTGTCCATGTGTTCTCATTGTTCAATTCCCACCTATGAGTGAGAACATGCGGTGGTTGGTTTTTTGTCCTTGCGATAGTTTACTGAGAATGATGTTTTCCAGTTTCATCCATGTCCCTACAAAGGACATGAACTCATCATTTTTTATGGCTGCGTAGTATTCCATGGTGTATATGTGCCACATTTTCTTAATTCAGTCTATCGTTGTTGGACATTTGGGTTGATTTCAAGTCTTTGCTATTGTGAATAGTGCCGCAATAAACATACGTGTGCATGTGTCTTTATAGCAGCATGATTTATAGTCCTTTGGGTATATACCCAGTAATGGGATGGCTGGGTCAAATGGTATTTCTAGTTCTAGATCCCTGAGGGATCGCCACACTGACTTCCACAATGGTTGAACTAGGACCAGTGTTCTTCCTGCAAACGCAGGGCTATGGGAACATTGTAAAGAGGTGAGTGTGGAGGCGCGGAGGGGAGATTGAGAAAGCGTCTGTAGCCTGTGCTTGCTGGTTGCAGAGCATGTGTACTCTGCTTACGGGTTTAAAGGCACTTATGTGACATTTGTTTCAGAGTTGATTCTCAGAGACCTGATACATGAGCCTTGTATTCCCCTGTCTTCCCTATATTGAGTTTTAAGTGGGCATATATAGACCTATGCTACATGTTTGCATGCCACTTGTTATTGAGCAAAACCACTGAAACAGTTTTAATCCGGAAAGCTTAAGTTTATTTTAGTTGATAATCATATCATCTCCTTACAAAACAACCTTCCCTCTCAGTCCAGCTTTCGTGGATTCTGCTTTATTGCTGGGGCTGCTACATCTGGCTATTTCATATGGATTTAAAATACGTTCTTCCTACTTTTGTTGCTTGCTCCCAAACATTACTAGAAAAATGTATATTCTGGAGATCTGCCATGAATTCACTGGGGAATCTACAATTTCCCAGTGAGATGGGGGCTTGCTGTCTCGGTCAACTTTGCCGAAAACCTCCCGTCTTGGAATGGGAGATAGAAAACACTGTGAACAGATTACAGTGGTTGAAAGGAAAGAGAACGTGTTCCTTCTCCTGAGAGTGGTTTCACTCAGCAAGGGCTTTTGTGATTACCATGCAGAACTTGCCATCTGGAGAAAGAATCCTGAGAATGATGCAAGAAGGGCAGGAGACAGGGGCCTTGCTGAACTCCGGGAGAGGTGAAGATGGTTAGTGTAACAGGAAATGCAGAGTTTATTACAGTCACAGCTGCACTGCCTACACATCTTGTTTTCCTCCCAGTACTCTGCATTTTCAGAACCAACTATCACTGGTTTGTGCTTTCTCAGGAAGTTGAATGCATTGCATTGTTACCCTAGGCAAATATAAGGTAGACGTAAGCCTACCGTAAGGCCCATGTCTGGTTTAGGTAGACGTGTGCTCCTGTCCCTCCAATGACACGGGTATTTTATTTGAAAGTTGTTAAGAGCAAAGGTTAAATTCTTGCAGGAACCTGAGGAAAGCCCACTTCTTAAATGGTCCTTTGTGGTCAAGCATGTGCTTAGGGCTGAGCAGTGTACTAGAGTTTTAGCTTTGATGCCAGTAAACATTTCCCCACGTGAACAAGACCCCAAGTATGATGCAAGTCAACTCTTACTTTTCTAGGCCCCTTTTTGCTTATGGGTTATTTTGCTTCTATGTCAAGAGATGAAATCTGTCTCTGCTCTGGAGAAGGCACTGGATGCTGTGGCCATCCAGGTGGCCAGGCAGGCCTGCGTGTTTTTCAGTGGACATCCTGAACTTCGTTGCCATTCCTCTAGCTCAGCTCTGAGGCTGTGGGCAAAGCTCAGACAGAGAACTCAGGCAGGTTTCTGAATTTAGAAAAAACTCCCTCTTCCTACCCGAACTTGAGCATGAGTAGGAATAAAATTTGTGTGATCCAAGTGGTTAGTTCAGCTGAGTCTTTTGGAAAAGGAAGAAGTTCAGGCAAGGAAGAAAAGGTTGGAGCATGCTTTACATTTTCTTTGCCTATTATGACCAAGATCTTGTGCTTGTCTTTCTCATTAGGTCCCTAACAGTCATCAGAGTGCTCCCTAACTCCCCCCTCCCACAAGGTAGAGTTGGTTACCTTTCCTCTCATCCACCAACTCTTCTTTGTAAGTATTTGCATTATCCCTGTATCTTATCCCCGTGTACTTATGTCTGTCCATCCTGCATGACTCGAAGACAAGATTAATCTAGATCATCTTTGTAGCTTAAAAGTCTAACATATCTCTCAGTCCATGAAAGGTACTTAATGAGGGTTTTTTGAAGGATGTTGAATCACTTTCTGTCTTCTTCTCTCTCTCTCTCACACACACACACACACACACCACACACACACACACACTAAACATACATGCAGGAAAGATTATCTTTTTCAGATTATTAAGAATTTTTCTTAAAAGGTTGTACAAGTATAAGCAATGCCATATTTTAACCAGTCAGATTAAAGCACGTACATCTTCAAAACTATTTTATTTTTCCTTCTGGAAACCATGCAACCATTCTAAATTTGATTCTATTATTAATGCATTTTAATATTTGAATCAATGTATGCAGTGTGCCCAAAGACAAGGCTCATGCAGAATGGTGCCTTGTTTTTGAAGACAAAAAAGGTTAAAATGTGTCTGGTTCCCATGGGAATGTAGCCATAGACATGGAAGTGATCAATAAGATTCACAGTTTTGCCAGGTGCGGTGGCTCATGCCTGTAATCCCAACACTTTGGGAGGCCGAGCTGAGTGGATCACAAGGTCAGGAGATCGAGACCATCCTGGCCAACATGGTGAAACCTTGCCTCTACTAAAAAAAATACAAAAAATTAGCTGGGTGTGGTGGCAGGTGCCTGTAGTCCCAGCTACTTGGGAGGCTGAGGCAGAAGAATGGCATGAACCCAGGAGGCAGAGCTTGCAGTGAGCCGAGATCACGCCACTGCACTCCAGCCTGGGTGACAGAGTGAGACTCTGTCTCAAAAAAAAAAAAAAAAAAAAAAAAAAGATTCACAGTTTTGTAATGTTGTTACTGCACAGCATTTTCCAAATCCTTTCATTTTGAATGTAGCATCATAACAAATGCGAGTTAAACAATTTAAGTTGACCAACTTATGTCTCCTAAATACCAGGCAATTCTTTTGAAATGAAAGAGAATCAGATGTAGGAAATGCCAAATTTTGTTGCTGTGTTATTTAGCATTCACAACAAGAATTGAAGCTCGATTTTTAGATCTGATGAGAAGTTTGCTAACTTAACTGAGTTGGTGAAATCAAGCAGCCACAGTATTTGATAATTTAATTCTGGATTGCTATGGAATTCCAGGAATTATGCTACAAAAATAGACAAGATGAAGTCTCTGCATGTATTAGCCTGTTTTCACACTGCTGATAAAGACATACCCTAGACTGGGAAGAAAAAGAGGTTTAATTGGACTCACAGTTCCACATAGCTGGGGAGGCCTCAGAATCATGGTGGGAGGTGAAAGGCACTTCTTACATGGTGGTGGCAAGAGAAAATGAGGAAGATGCAAAAGCAGAACCCCCGATAAACCCATCAGATCTTGTTAGACTTATTCACTACCACCAAGAACAGTATGGGAGGAACTGCCCCCATGATACAAATTACCTCCCACTGGATCCTTCCCACAACATGTGGGAATTATGGGGGTGCAATTCAAGATGAGATTTGGGTGGGGACACAGTGAAACCATATCATTCCGCTCCTGGCCCCTCCAAATCTCATGTCCTCAAATTTTAAAACCAATTGTGCCTTCCCAACAGTCCCTCAAAGTCTTAACTCATTTCAGCATTAACCCAAAAGTCCACAGTCTAAAGTCTCATCTGAGACAAGGCAAATCCCTTCTGCCTATGAGCCTGTAAAATCAAAAGCAAGCTAGTTCCTTCCTAGATACAGTGGGGGTACAGTTGTTGGGTAAATACAGCCACTCCAAATGGGAAAAATTGGCCAAAACAAAGGTGTTACAGGCCCCATTCAAGTCCAAAAACCAGTGAGGCAGTCAAATTTTAAAGTTCCAGATTGATCTCCTTTGACTCCAGGTCTCACATCCAGGTCACACTGATGCAAGAGGTGGGTTTCCATGGTCTTGGGAAGCACTGCCCCTGTGGCTTTGCAGGGTACAGTCCCCTTCCTGGCTGCTTTCATGGGCTGGCATTGAGCGTCTGCAGCTTTTCCAGGCACACAGTGCAAGCTGTCGGTAGATCTGCCATTCTGGGGTCTGGAGGACGGTGGCCATCTCCTCACAGCTCTACTAGGCAGTGCCCCAGTAGGGACTCTGTGTGGGGGTTCTGACCCCACATTTCCCTCCCACACTGCCCAAACAGAGGTTCTTCATGAGGGCCCCACCCTTGCAGCAGCAAACTTCTGCCTGGGCATCCAGGCGTTTCCATACATCTTCTGAAATCTAGACAGAGGTTCCCAAACCTCAATTCTTGACTTCTGTGCACCTGCAGGCTCAACACCACATGGAAGCTGCCAAGACTTAGGGATTCCACCCTCTGAAGCCACAGCCCGAGCTTTATGTTGGCCACTTTCAGCCACAGCTGGAGTGGCTGCGACAGAGGGCACCGGGTCTCTAGGCTGCACACAGCACAGGGATCCTGGGGCCAGCCCACAAAACCACTTTTTTCTCCTTGGCCTCCAGGCCTGTCATGAGAGGGGCTGCAGTGAAGATCTGTGACGTGGCCTGGAGACATTTTCCCCATGGTCTTGGGGACTAACATTAGGCTCCTTGCTACTTATGCAAATTTCTGCAGCCAGCTTCAATTTCTCCTCAAAAATGGGTTTTTATTTTCTATTGCATCATCAGCTGCAAATTTTTTGACTTTTATGCTCTGTTTCCCTTTTAAAACAAAATGCTTTTAACAGTACCCAAGTCACCTTTTGAATGCTTTTGCTGTTTAGAAATTTCTTCTGCCAGATACCCTAAATCATCTCTGTCAAGTTCAAAGTTCCACAGATTTCTCAGATGGGGGCAAAATGCCACCAGTCTCTATGCTAAAATGTAGCAAGAGTCACCTTTGTTACAGTTCCTAACAAGTTCCCCATCTCCATTTGAGACCATCTCAGCCTGGACCTTATTGTTCATATCACTATCAGCATTGTAGTCAAAACCATTCAACAGTCTCTAGGAGGTTCCAAACTTTTCCACATTTTACTGTCTTCTTCTGAGCCCTACAAAGTGTTCCAGCCTCTGCCTGTTACCCAGTTCCAAAGTTGCTTCCACATTTTGGGTATCTTTTCAGCAACACCCACTCTACTAGTACCAATTTACTGTATTAGCACATTTTCACACTGCTGATAAAGACATACCTGAGACTGGGAAGTAAAAGAGGTTTAGTTGGACTTACAGTTCTGCATGGCTGGGGAGGCCTCAGAATCATGGCGGGAGGTGAAAGGTACTTCTTACATGCCAGTGGCAAGAGAAAATGGGGAAGATGCAAAAGCGGGAACACCTGATAAAACCAACAGATCTCGTGAGACTTATTCCCTACCACGGGAACAGTATGGGGGAAACTGCCCCCATGATTCAAATTATTTCCCACTGGGTCCCTCCCACAACACGTGGGAATTATGGGATTATAATTCAAGATGAGATTTGGGTAGGGACACAGCCAAACCATATCACTGCATGTGTGGATTTATGTTATAATCTAGAAGAGAGTGCCTAGCGTTTGAGTGTATAGGAATCATACATTCTCATAGTACTATCTCTATTCACTGCAGTATGGTTGAACTGAGTCTCCAAGATATTTGCTAAACATCTATATAGCTAAACCCTGCAGGGTGTAATTCTTACCTTGCAGTCCTTATCTGCAAAGAGTTCACACATAAAATGTTCTAGGTGGTGGGATTTAAGTCATTTCATTTATTTTTTTAACTTTAAAATTATTCTTTAAAATTTCTGTGGATACGTATTAGGAGTATTCATTTATTGGGTAAATGAGATTTTAAAATAACTTAAAGAATCAAATTAAATCATTTCACTTATTTTTAAAATATATTCATCAATTTTTTTCTGCAATAAGCCTGTATCACGTTTATAAAAAAAATATTAATCTTCAGAAAGTATTTTTAATGAGTTATTCGGAACAATCTAATTGCAGTGAGACTCCATTCTCTAGCTTGCTTGACAACAGGCTTTGGGCTAAGATATCTCTAAGTCTCAGATTACCTCTGCCTCTTAATTCCAAGTTTGGTCAGTGGCATAACAAATTTGGGTTGCTAGTTTCTTTTATATATAATCCTGAAAGTAGAAATGAATTTTTGATAACTGTATAGATCTACAACATAACAATACATTTCTAATGTTAGAGCATAATTACATTTCAAATATTTTCTCCTGTATTCTTCATAAATTGTGAAAATGTGATGGACATTACCATGTTTTTATTATCTCTCAGATTTTGTCATATACCTAGAATTATCTGAAAAGGCTTTAGTCAGAGCATGCTTATCATATTTTGTCTCAGTGTATGAGAAGATATTGATACCTAATGTATCAGTCCATCTTTTCAGAGTTTAGGTAATGTGAGTCAGGTTGAGTTGATAACATATTATGGACCCAAAAGACCAGTTACTGGCTTTAGGTGACCACCTCTGCAAGGCCCCACTTATTAACCACTTTGCTTCTGTCTTGAGCATCCCATGAACTGTGTGAAGTATGTTTTCATCTTTATGGTTTTTAGTGCATGTATGTGGAATTGTGTTTGAGGGACCAACGAAACTGTTGACATTTGGTATCATGGAGGCATGTGGTTATTCTGAACATACTCTCAATCACATCTACTAATATTCTGCAGAAAATCTTAGAATTATTTATGGTAGTAGAAACTTAAAGCCATCTAAATATGCAGAAGCATGGTAAAGACTAAGTGCATTAGAGCAAAATCATTGGAATATTATTCAGTTATTGATAATGTTATAAAAAGTTTATAACAACATGTATGTTTATATTTAATAAATAATGTTAAATAAGAAAGTTGTAAAATGTTATCATTGCATCTACTGCCATAAACACAATAGATTGTATAGAAATTAAAGAGATCCTATGTGCAGAAGGGGCCAGCCCTGACCATCTCTCTGTCTAAATATATGATGTTATCATTTCTATTCTGCTGTAGGTATACCATGTTGATGCAGAGTTTCCTTGCAACCATTTCTCTTCCCAGAATTCCAAATAAGATTTGGGTCCAAAGGCTTCTGTACTCTCAGTTTCTTCCTGATCAAGAGTTTCAACCTAAGAGGCTCAGAGAGCTTTTGATCCTCTTCTTGTCTCCTCTCAGAAACAGTATTTCTCCTTCAAAGAGTTTTTATGTCTGCATTTTATATGGCAGAAACTTTCTGTACGTCATATTATTATTCTTTCCAACTCTATCGGCTTTTAATTTTAGGAAGTAATTGCCCACCCTTTTCCAAGCAATAAGTCTTATGGCTTAGCTTTGATGTTAGAAGTTCAATAAAAGTAAATTTCTCACCAGTAAGAGAAAATACATTGAGAACTGGGGGAGTTTTTTTATAAAAGTATTCTCCCCATTTGAAATTGATAATTAAAATAATTATTAGAGAAAGTTGAAATATTGTAAAAAACTGAGATGTCCAAGCCCACAGACATCCAGAATAGATGTTGAGCCTTGTAACGTCCCTCTTATTGTTGAGCTCACAATTGATTGTCTGGTTATGTACCAGGCATCTTCTGAATGTGTCACCTGGCCCGTTCTCTAGTGTGACACCTTTTTCTCCTCAGATCTGTAGTAATTAACAATCAGTATTGTTTCAAAATTTTGGTGAAATTATCGCTAATGGTTTTGTGTCCTTTGTTGTTTTCTAAAACTTTCTTTGCCGTATGAAAAGGGCTGGAACCATGTAGTCTGAGAAATATACCTTTGACACTTTGCTGTGTTTCTCTCCTTGCACCATGTTTATCAGACTACAAGGTTTAAGCCCTTTTTAGGTTTATGAAGTAAGCCTTTTATTCCTGAATTTTTTTTCTCCTTCTACTTTTCAATTATTTTTCCTTATTTTAGAAGTATCTCTTTTTTTGAGTACATAACATTTCTAGACTGTATTTGTACCAGACACTCCCCATGTTCATTTTATTCTGCTGATGAAACAGGAAAATCTTTGTGTTTTTGATAAGGACTATGGAAATAGAACATGCAGGCCTTTCTTGTTAAGAGAAATGTAGGCCGGGCGCGGTGGCTCATGTCTGAAATCCCAGCACTTTGGGAGGCTGAGGTGGGTAGATCACGAGGTCAGGAGATCGAGACCATTCTGGCTAACACGGTGAGACCCCGTCTCTACTAAAATACAAAAAAATTAACCAGGCATGGTGGCACGCACCTATAGTCCCAGCTACTCAGGAGGCTGAGGCAGGAGAATCGCTTGAACCTGGGAGGCGGAGGCTACAGTGAGCCAAGATCGCGTCACTGCACTGCAGCCTGGGCGACAGAGCGAGACTCCATCTCAAAAAACAAAATTAAAAAAAAAAAAAGGAGAGAAATGTAGATATACATGTTTAACTTTTTGCCAAATTTTGATTAGAAAGGAAATAATAGACCAAGAGTATTGCATGGAGAGAAAGAAATATCTTTGGTCCTAAATATGTATTATTATTTACATAAATATGATACTTATTAAAAATACTTCAAGTTTATAGAGAAATAAAGTTTAAACCCAGATTAGTTAAATTTGATTTAAACAAATGGATTTTGCTAACTAACCGATCAAAGCAAAGATCAATATGAGTGTGAAACTGGGAGACTACTCCCATGGGTCATCATGCTAGGAGAGCTGAGCCCAAACCAAGCAAGAGACATCCCCTTATCCCCCAATAAAACAAGCAAAAGTGATCACAGATCAGTACTAGACAGTAAATCCTGACCCCCCAAAAAATGCAAATATTCTCTGAAGGAAAGCAACCATAATTAATCATTTTCTAATAATACCTTAAAGAATTAAAGTGTTTTTACTTCCGTTTTGGAATTCAATTCCCTAGGAGACAGATAGATCCTCAGAATGTAAAGATATTAGATAGAATCAGATATGAGCTTGACGTTAAATGTGACCAAATCCTCCAAAATTTTTTTAAAAAAGGCGGGGGGGCATTCTTAATGACCCTTCAAGAACCAAGAACTTCATATATTAGAATGGTCAGTTTCAGAATAATACAGAGCTATGTACAAAATACTTTAAAAGTAAAATTTATAGGTTTAGATATAGAAGGAACAAAAGATTTTCAAATGTGATCAAATTAGTTTCCAAAAAGAATCAAATACAACTTTTAAGAGTGAAAGATATAATTGAAATTAAAAACCCAATAGATGGTTTGGAAGCATATCAGACACAGCTAAAAGAAAGAATAAATGAAAAGGGAGACATATATGAAGTGATTACCCAGATCATAATAATGCAGAGAAGGAAGGTAGAAAATATGAATGAAAAGTTAACTGATATGGAGGACACAATAAATAGCTAGATCCAACTGGAGTCCCAGAAGGAAAGGATAAAGGCAGTTGAGGAAACAAGTGACTGAAAATTGTCTGGAATTATGGAAAGATATGCATCATAGATACACAAAGAAACATGCACATTAGGTAGGTTAATAAAAAATATACATGTGTATAAAATAAAATATTTGAATGTCAAAGAAATTATAGTGAAGTTTTAGAACACCAAAGAAAAAGAGATCTTAGGAGCAGCCAGAGAGAAAAGACTGATCATCTGCAAGGGAACAATTATTAGGTAAAGAGAAGACTTCTGAAAAATGGAAGCTGAAAGACTGGACCAATACTGTTCACATTCTGACGCAATCATGGACAAGGATGCTGACTGGAGCCACATAGGCTGTGCACTGAACAACTCTAGAGGGGTGTGATTCACGTAGGATTTAGTTTGTGTAGTGTTCCCTGGAGTTGGCCAATGCAGCATAAAATAGAATTTTGAATTCAACAAAATTATCTTTCAAATATGACCTGGAATTTTTCAGGAAGTAGGAGAGGAAGCAATTTCAGCCTCATTTCATGAGACCAATATAACCCTGTTACTAAAACCTGACAAAAATACTTAAGAAAATTAGTAGAGACTATAGCACCTAACACAGAGCCACAAAAAATCCATAATAAAACACTGACAAATCAAATCCATCAATGTATCAAAAGGATAATAAATTATGGCTAAGTGGAGTTTGTCCTTAGAAAAGAAGTTTGGTTTATCATTAAAAACTCACCAATCTATGTAATTCAACATATTAACCGAATAAAGGTTAAAATTCACATGATCAACTCAACAAATACAGAATAAAAACATTTAACAAAATTGAACACCCATTCATCAGAAAAATATCTCCTAGCAACTGAGAAATATAAGGATCTTTCTCAATTTGATAGAAAATATGTACAAAAAAACTATAGCTTACCTCAAAGTGAATGGTTAAATATCGATGCTTTTCTGCTATAATTGGGAATATGGCAAGGATATCCATTTTCATTACTTCTATTCAATATTGCACTGGTGATCCTTACCAAAGCAAAAAGGCAAGGAAAAGAAAAAAAATCTATTAATGCTGAAAATGTGAATACTCCATAATTATCTGTTCTACTTTAAGGCAAACATTCTAGCTAAAACTTTTATGCATCACCAGGAGACACATGTAAGAATGTTTATAGCAGCAATGTTTAGCCTAGCACCAGTCTTTACCCAGGTTCCATCAGTAGTAGAATGCATAAATAAATTTTAGCAAATTCACATAATGGGCTATTATACAGCCATGAAATAAATTAACTACAGCTATGCATTACTACGTAGGTGAATCTTAGAAACAAATTGTTAAGAAGCAAACTGTTAAGTGCAAAATCCTAAATATATGTGATACTTATCAGGTCTTGACATATTCATTGTGTCTGGGACTTTTAGTAGTTTTTTAACTTTAGTGATCTCCTAAACCCTCAACATGACTTTATCTTTAAGTTCCTGGTACAGTGGGCTGGTTTCAGTTCTCATGGTTTGGCCATAGCAAGCCTTTTACAATTTTCCTTTTGTCAAGAACAATGTATTTTATGCTGTCAGACTGGTAATTCTCATAGTTCTTCCATTCTCTCAGCTGATGTTACTGTCTTTAAATCTTGTCTCTTGACACTTACAATGGCATAGAACAAAGAGAGTGTTGGAAAGTCAGGAGACTTGGATTCTACTCCTGATCATTCTTTACACCTACTGAGTTAACCTGAGAAATTGTTATGAAATGATAAATATCTATCATTGAGCACTGTCAATGCAGAAACCATTGTGTTTACAGTTTGGGTAAAAATCATATCAATAAAGTAATTCTTGTCCCAGAGTAACTTACAGCTCCAAGAGACCAAGGAAGGTACGTATGTAGTCACCATACAAAGTAGAGTACAGATCATGATAAGAGAAACACAGATCATTCTATGACGCTTCCAGTGTTGGATAAATCATGATAAGAGAAACACAGATCATTCTATGAGGCTTCCAGCGTTGGAGAAATCATGATAAGAGAAACACAGATCATTCTATGAGGCTTCCAGTGTTGGATAAATCACTTTTCATTTTGTTAGTGGAGACTAGCCAAAGCTTCATGATTGAGGTGATATTGGAATGAGTGTCACCAAAGGTACTGAGGTGTGTTGAACATATACAGGAAGCTGTAACCAATGGAAATGCTTTGGAAAAGGGTTCTGGCAACTGAAATAAGTATAGGATTGACACATAGTTTGGTATTTTCCACTCTATTTTAAATTAGACCATTAGATACAGAGGCTAAATTATCTCTTCACTATCAGAAATTGATCAAAGATGGCGGCCAGATTGGTACTGTGGATTCTTAATCCATGAAAGTGTGTTATATTTTTATTCAGATTCTAATATTAGGAGCCAACTTTTCTTTCTATACTAAGTGAATGACTCTTGACTATTATAAAGAGTAAAGCATCTTTTTGTTCAGTTTGGTTTATTTGGATGAATCATAACATGAATGCCTGATAACACTGTGGTCATTTTAATTGTATAGTTTATTTCATCAAAAGTTAGGATGTTAATCTACTCAGTATCCTGTGTTGAGGTTTACCTGTCATCTGTGTTGAGTTTTATTTGGTATCCTATGTTTGGTTCTATCTATGTTTAGTATTACTGGTGGCTTCCCGAATTTGCTATATGATTAAAATTGGATATATTGTCAGTCTTCACTTTTTGCTCCTTAAAAGGATCTGCAGACCTATCTTTGTGTAATGGGTAGTCCTGGTGTAGTACATAGTATGATATGATGCTTTTGTCTTTGAGTGTCTAAGAAAATGAGTTGGAAGGAGGTTGCTATAAAATGACACTGAGGTTAATTATTTCATTATATTAGGTGTTTCTTCCCTTCTTCTCCAATAGTTTTTATTCCTGGAAAGAGTATCTTGGTGCAGTGGGAAAAATGGGATTTTAGATTTAGAAGGTCTTGGTTTTGGTCTTGGCTTTGTCTCTGCTACTCTTGGATTTCATCATCTTGAAAGATGGTGTATCAATTGTGGTCAACTCAGGAGACAGAAACCTCACAGTAATTTGAAAAGTGAGAGTTTAATATAAGAATTATTAATTGTAATATGGATTGAAGTAACAGAAAATTGGCTAGTAAGAAGTAAAAAGAATTCTATAGGATGCGGCAATAATATATATATATATATATATATATATATATATATATATTTTATATATATATATATATATATATATATATATATATATATATATATATATACTATTGCTGCTGTTATAAGGCTGAGATACAGTGTCAAGGAAGAACCCTCTAACCCCACCTCAGGCTGAGATCCAGACTCCCTTGGAGAGGGCATGCCCATGGCTGATTATGAATTATTGAAAAGTCATCAAAGTGCCTCACTTCTGAGACTTGCTGGAAACTTGCCTTCTGGGGTACAGAAAAGCAATCCACAGGGAGGTGTTGCCCTCAAGCCTTGCTGCAGAGTTGCCAGGGTCAGTGCTGGATGAAACTGTTTTCTGCTGGGCACTGTTGGTCACCAGATGCTACAAAAACCAAGAGATAGAGAAGTCTTCGTCTGTAGGAATGGGGCGTTGGAGAAACTGCACTCTAGAGGGGTCTAATGCTTAAGAATGCATAAGCCCCACAGGAAGTGAGCCCTGGCAGGTGCACAGGAGCTTACCTGAGAGCAGGGTGCTGTGGAACCTGGGGTGCATGCTATCCACATTGGGAGATCCATGGCAAGATGATCACTGAGCCGGAACTGGGGACACAAGCTTATCAAGGGGCTGCACATTCCGGGTCTGTGAGCACCACAATTTGTGAGTATTCCCCTCACAAATTAGCTGCTGACGGCCATCCAAAACAAATAACAAGAGTATCAATATAGAAGTACACTGGAAGCAGGGAGAGAACCCTCTTCTTCCAGCACCCTCTAATGACAAAGCTTAATATTGTGTTTGCTGCAAAGGACAGAGACTTAAAGGGTTCAAGGCCATTGTTGCTGAGTAGGTAATGAAGGGTGGATTTGAACTGAGACACAATAAATTGATAACTTGCATAGAGGAAGGGACAGATCCCTGCAGGTAGCTGAAGGACTGAATGAGATTTGAATTTAAAAGCCTTTGTGTACACTAAAACAGAATACAAAAATATACTGTTGCTATAGTTATGATTCACTGTAATTAAACATGATACTGACATAAATGTACAGTGCCAGAGTTGGATCAGACTGATTCTGCTGCAGCAAGTCTGCTGTTCTTGTTTTTAGGGAATTTATTTTAAGATTGTATTTGGGAAATATTGCACCTGAATTTAAACTTATTTGGGTCTTCTAAGCTAAACTGTATGGCATATTGGTGGCCATTAGTCAGTATAAAAAATAATGTTTATTGAAATCTAATGATATGCCAGAATACATTTACTCATACTGATATTTATATTACTGGCCCTGTTTTTAAAATGAGGAGCTGAGGTAAAGTAGTTTTCTAAGACCATACAGAAGGAAATAATCCAGGATTCAGTTCTAGGTTTTTCTGATTCTACAACGTGTGCCTCTAACTTAGAACTGAAGCATAGTATCACTCAAGCCTAGGATACTGTCAAAGTGCCGTCACTTGGGCAAAATGCGTATTTGCTTTGGACCTTTCGTGTCTCTGTCCTGCTTACAGTTCTGGGATATTGTTACCCCTCCCTCCCAATTTTTAGGAGGATGTTTTTCTTCTATATTTAGTTGCTTTTCAATAACTCACACATTTGACACTGGAAGTAAATAATAAGCAGAAATTGATTTAGAGTTGGTTGTCTAGCTCTAACATCAGAAAATGAATTTCTTGCAGAGTGCAGAACAACTGAGGCAGGTTCAAAAGAAAAGAGTTTTCCACCTCATTGGTAGATTTCTGCAACTCATTTCATTAAGAGGTGTTTTATGCTAACAATATGACTAGACTGAAGCATGACTAATAACAGGAACTGAATTTAATAGCTGCAAGGTAGAAATATAACCCAAGTGTCCTTCCACAGTGGCTTAGATGGAGTATAGTACGTATAAATGTGTGCTTATATATGCATGTGTATACACACATATATATATGAAAACACTTTGAAGAAATGAAAATGAATGAACTACTTATACAAAAGCTTTGATGAATTTCAAAGACATAATATTGGGCAAAAGAAATCAGGCAAAAAGGGCTGTGAAGTTCAGAAACAAGCGAAACGAATTTATGGTGCTGTAAGTCAGAATGATAATTACTTTTGAGGGTACTGCCTGGAAAGGGACATATAGGAGGCTTTGGGATGCTGCTGTGTCAAATACTTGATCTGCGTAGTAGCTACGTAAAAGTAGACATTTGTCAGTTTCATTGAGTAGAAAAGATTTATGTGCTTGATCTATGTAATATTTTCAATAAAACATTTAAATATAGGTAACAACTTAAGTTTTTAAAAACAGGAAAATGATAAGTATACTGTGTAATGGTAAAATGATTTAATGTTAAGTTGTCATTACATAAGTTTACTGAAAAATTTTACATGATAAGAAAAATGTGCTTAGGTTACAGTGTTGAGAGGAAACAGATTAGGGTCCAAGCGTGAATGCACTATATTGTTGCCTCTATGTAAACCAAATGTCTAGAAAATTTGTAGAAAAAAATGCATCAAATGTTAGCAGTACTATAGAAATGGGTGATTTTTCTTTTTAGTTCACTAAGTTTTTTCAGGTTTCCTGCAATAAATGTGTAAACACTGTTAATAATCAGCTGTACTAATTATTGAAGAAAATGAGTATTTGGAGAGTGCCTTCATCTTTAAAGACCCCAGTGTTTCCCATTACCTAATGCTCAAGCACTCCAGAAAATGGCTCCAGTCTCAGTCTGTAGCCTGGATTCTCCCTCCTTCTACAAATATTCTCTGTGCCTTGACGAAATTGGGTTTTTCTCTTTTGTTGTTGTTGTTAATTCATTAAATAATTTTCAAGCATCGGTTATCTGCCAAGCACTCTAGGAACACAGCAACAAATGAGTGGCTGTGATTTTCTTTCCCTTGATTACTATTTCCTCTACTGGGGAAGACAATAAATAAGCGATTGTCTTAAAGATTGATTAGGTTGAAGATGGGAAAAAAGAGTATTAGGAAAGTTTATTTACAAGGGAGATCACATCCAATCTAAAGGGGCAGTATTATTGCTGCTGAAGTTTCGTTTAAGCAAAGACTAAAAAGATGAATAGAAATCTGCCAATCGTAAAAGGACAGGACACGTGACGGTGGACAGGAGCAAGAAGGAAGGATTAGGGATCTCAGGAAGACTGAGGAATTGTTCAGAAGTGGTGGTAGAAAATACTGTAGGACAGGAGGGAGGTGAGTCAGAGTTGGATGTTTCAGATGAAGATTTCAGAGGTGGTGTAAGTCCGTGTTTGACTTGGATGTGAGTCGTGAGGCAGGATGGAGGAAAATATTGTTCAAGGTGAGGATGCCAGTGGTCTGACAGCTGGTGCTGGATGCGTTACACATGTAGATGCTGAGCCCACTGGAAAGACAGTGGAGAGGAGTAGAAAGGAAGGACCATCTTTGTTTGCTGACTGCTGTCAGACTATGCATCTTCAAAGACCCATGGGAAGCAGAACTTCTATGAGGCCATCTGTGAATTGCCCAATTTGATACATGCTCTCATTCTTTAATTCCATAGCATCTGATGGTTCATTGCATAACTTGGTGCTCAACGAACATTTGCTTAATTTAATGCTTCCGTGAGACATCACTATTAGAGACGGATGTGTTGAGCCGAATGAACTGTGTGTTTAACCTGCATCTATTGTTATGTTCCAACAGTTCAGACAAATTGAATTGCCGATTCTGAAAGCAGTTTTGTTGAGAGAATAACAATCTATGTTTTTCGCTTGGTATACAGCCATATAGTTTAGAAAGAATTTCCATGTATTTGTGCTAAAAGGGTAAAACTATAGCTTTTTAAGTAGTCACTTAATGTTTATATTTCTGTTCAGTGTCTGGGTATAGTCTCACTTTTCTGTAGATAAACTTGCAACTTCAAATGACAGGCATGAATTCGAGACAGATGTCTCCCATGTCTGGAATCAAGACAAATTATATCACTTGGCTGTCACAAAGAATGCCTCTTTTGACGTTATGGAGCAATTTGTTTAATGACACAATTGCTAGGCTGTGGAACAGATGACTGTCTCCCTTGTTGCTTAGAATTCCTGGGGCACTGCAGAGAGCCAAGCAGTTGCAAAATGATTGGTGCGTCTGGATAACTCTGCAGTCACGGTGCCTGAGTGGCAGAGGAGAGGAACAACTCTGTTCTACTGGTGGCAGCTGTTCTGCCCCTTTAGGGAAGGTGGGACGTTTGTTTTCTGGTGGCCATGCTACCAAACTTTCTGCTTGGCTAATTATTTGAAGCCATAAGATTCCAAAAGCAAACTCATAAGAGTCTGGGATGAACTCTTTGAACCTTGCCACGTGCAAAACGCTGCTGCATGTGTTCTGAAAGCCCATGGAAAGAGATGCGTGAGAGACCCCCACCTTTCAGAATTTCTAGGGGAAGATATGGATCTCTGATTAACTAAAATAGGAAGGTGGAATAAAACGACCCCTGGATAAGATGTTCTTGGGGTGAAGGACTCAGGAAAAGGCATCTGTTTGAATTTTCTAGAACAAATTGGGAAAGCTTTCTAGATGAGATGCTCTAGGAAGCTGGGCTATAAAAAACTCGTAATAGTGTAATTTGCAAGAGCAATGCAATTCTATTCCTAAATTGCTTAATTCCTGGATTCAATGAAGAAAGCAGTGGGGTCACTAACTGGAGTGCACAGTGTGCAAGAGAATCAACTAGATGCTAACCTCAAATGCCCCGTCCTAGGATTCAGCCCCAGAAATTCTAATTTAGTTGGTATTGGGTAGGGCCTAAGAAGCTGCATTTAAAACAAAAAAAAGTATAGGTGATTTCAATGCAAATGGTCTATAAATCACACTCCTCCGTGAATTGCTGGTGTTAAATATGAAAAGGTAACTTGTTTTTGCAAAATGGATGGTAGTTTCAAAGATAAAAGAGATTCTTCAGGAAAGATTTAATGGAAGAGTAGTAATTAGTGCTCCGCTTTAAAGCATGGTGGAATTTACTGCCCAGATGCCATGTAAATTTTAACTTGAATGCAATCTGCATAATTAGTGCTCTTTTTTCTTTCTTTAAATTTCTGTTACAAATCTTTTATTTAAAGAAGCGAAGCTAGTGTTGTCCTTCACCTTAAATTTTACCTGAGGACAGATTCATTGTACAGATATTTCTCCTGCTACTCAGAGAATCCCTAGGATAGAGAATTCATAAATTCCGGCTTCGCTTCACTGACTGGAAGGTGTTCAAGCCATTTAAAAATACAATTCTCTTAAACGTGTTTGGAGAGCTAAGCCGAAACTCAGTCTAATTCGCAGAGTGAAGCAATTTCCCTTAAGTCCACGAGGTGGCGCTGGCCCACCACTCCTGGCCTCCTATGCGTAGCAAGCAGGGCTGTGATGGTGTCTTGAAGCAGAGAGAATCTGGGGAGATCCTGTCAGCATTGTGGCATAGGCTTGTTTGAATTATTCTTAGAACATAGAATGACAATATACTCTGCTTTTTGTCCCACTGGTTCCAGGCTCGTCTAATGCTGAAGGTCACATTATCTTGTTCCAGAAGCAATGTTAGGATCAATTGGCTAACTAGAGGAAGCAAAGACAGTTTCACAGAAAGGCAAGAGAAAAAAAAAGACAAAAGGAACAAACAAAGAGGGCTGAGTCAAAAGCATGGAATCCTTCTAATAAACCTACTGAATGGGAAGTGTTGGAAGGTGTGAAGAGAGAAGGAAATTGTGGCAGATGATGAATTCAGGTTTGAAAAAAGTGAACTCAAATCTTTCTTCTCCTTTTTTCAAGGTCAGCTCTCAAGGTCAGACAGGAGAGAACTGGAGGGGACATGGGTGATGTCACACACTGTGGCAGGCTGGGCCTTGGTTTTAGGGCTTTGGCTATGGAACTCAAGGCGGCCAGACTGATGGTCATTTTCCTATTTCTTCCTCACAATCAACTCATTAAAGTCCATGCAAATGTCTGTGGTTTGGGGAAGAATTATTACTTTATTATGGCACTATAGGGACTTCTGGAACTCTGAGAATCCATGGTCCTGAGTTGAGAGGAGGTCTGTGAGTCCTGGATAAGCCCAGTGCCTGACATTGGACCAGCATTGCACGTTGCAGTGCCAGTGCTTCTCAGCCATGTGTTTGAGCTCTCTTGTTGCTACCTGCCCCACCTGCTATTCTCCTGGTTCCCGTAAGCTACAGAACCTTGTGTGTGCATCATGGAGCAGAACTTGACCATGATGGGGAATTTCCATCCTGGCTTATTTTGTGTGAAGCAAGTAAATAATTGTGAAAAGGGTAAAGCAAAGTCCAAATGAAAATGCAGATTTTGCTGAGCTAGAAATCATCTTTAAATTTTTTTTTGCTTGTTTTCATAACTTATAAGGTATATTGAGAGATATTTTGAACTCAGGTTTTAACCAAAATGTTATTATAAATATTGAACCAAAACAAAATTATTAGCTGTAAGTTTTGAAGCAGAATGCTGATTATGTTGCAACTGCTTTTCAAAATCTTCAGTGGCCTGAAAGATACAGTTGAATACTAAGCTAGGTATTCAAAGCTCTCCAACAACCTTCCCAGCCCTACTTATTACTATTGTCCTGCAATACTTAAGTTATTTATATTTTTATAACATATCTATCTTCTATATTATTATCCACATTTAAAATCTGTATGTAAGAGCAGAAAAGAATATTCCATTCTATCACAACTCAGTTGTGGATATAGGAGCTACAGTGACACAATTGTACAAAGCAGTGAAAACCTCACTTAAGGTTATCTCTGAATACTATAATGTTTGCACATTTTACAAAGAGGATGGATATGCTTGAAAATGTCTGAATTTCTCTGTGTTGTATCAACTGAAATCCAGTCTTCCCAGATAAAACTCTTTCTTTCAGCTTAATCAAATATCTTGTTAGTAAAGATGGAAGACATGGCCGGGCGCGGTGGCTCACGCCTGTAATCCCAGCACTTTGGGAGGTTGAGGCGAAGTGGATCACAAGGTCAGGAGTTCAGGACCAGCCTGGCCAAGATGGTGAAACCCCGTCTCTACTAAAAATACAAAAAATTAGCCGGGCATGGTGGTAGGCACCTGTAATCGCAGCTACTTGGGAGGCTGAGGCAGGAGAATCACTTGAACTTGGAGGGTGGAGGTTGCAGTGAGCCAAGATCGTGCCACTGCACTCCATCCTGGGTGACAGAATGAGACTCTGTCTCAAAAAAAAAAAAAAAAAAAAAAAAAAGATGGAAGACATGTGGCTCCCATTTCTCTATCTGAAAACAATAGCAGGTTCTTTAGCTAGGGCTCATCTCAGTTACTGGGCAGCATTATTTTGGTACCATCTGAATAAAAGAATTCATGTAAATACTGAGATTTTGGGTTTACTGGAGGTTAATTCGGAATTGATTACATACACCAGTGTGATATTCACATTTCTTTATCATCTTCTCTCCAAAGAAAAAAAAATGATGTGTGTAATCTTGACCTCTTTTCTCTGTCCCAGATAGACAGTACATCTGTAACTTGTTTGGGCATCTTCAGATTATTTTCCCTCTGGCACCTAAAACTTATAGCATCCAACTAGACTCACCAACATCTTAGTCTGTCTTGAGTCTATTATCTTTTCTTTTATAATATTGCTGATTTCACTTAATTGTCTCATGCATTTATTCAGTTAATAATCACTAGATGTCCATACTGTGCCAAGCCCAGTGCTGTACTGGAAGCAGCTTTCATCCACGAACCATTGTTTTTCACTATGTAGTCAGTGCCCAATGCAGTGTAGTAAACACTGGATATGTATCAGCCCAATGAATGCACGGAGATACAGAGGTGAACAAGAGACATGTGTTCCCTGCCCACTGAGCTTGAATACAAGGGTCATGTCACAGGCTTCTTTGAATCATTCACCTCTGGCAGTTTATTTTGCACTACAAGTCCTCTGTCCTCTGTCTCTAGTTGGTCGTCCTGTAGGCAAAAGAAAGTCTCACTCAGCAATGCTCTGATTTTGATCTATGTAGTTACTATAAATCAAAATTAGGCTTCTAAAATGTATGTACAATTGTTGGCATCAAAGTGAGTCAGCAGCAAAAGCAGTTTTATTATTGTCGTTCTCAGGGAAATTTAAGCTATAATGGGTTCATCTAAGCCAGAGAGTAAAATTTTGGTACAAGGGTGGACCTTGGGACTACAAACAGGAAAATTCTGTAATGGATGAAATTGTTCACCTGGAAACAGGCCAGTCTTTGAGAGGTAATTGGTGCCTTCCATACCTGCTCGCAAGATTCTGGCCTTAGAATTGCTAAGGACTCACTTGTTAAACGATTGTGTTTCCTAAAGTGGAATTTCTCTTGCTATCTCTTGAACAAGAAGAAAATAATCCAGACAATCTTAGGGGTGAAACTAAGTGCTGTCGTTTCTCATTTGAAGGGGTCTTTTCATACTGGAAATGAACAGTGCTTTCAGTTTATTGCTTCTTTCTTCATTCTCAAATAATTGAGTAAAGAGTTTCTTTCTGTGGCTCCCTGGGTCTAGGCTGTGACAATAGGATGTCAGAAAAAAACGTGCAACATCACTGGGAGAGGAGTTACAGGGAAGGAAACTGAGGCACAGAAGGAGTAGAGGCTGACCCCAGATCAGAGAGTCAGTGACTGAACTGGGGCTAGAACCCTGGTTTCCTGACTACTTAACTAATACTTTTTCTACTGGCTAAATCCTCCCTCAGATTCCACCCGTCAAAGATTCATTTGTTCATGCCTTTATTTATCCAACATTTACTCAGAAAAAGATAAGGAAAGCTGTCCTAAGTTCTGTGATAAATGCTGTTGCTTTAAAGTATACTATCTCATTTCACTGAATCTTCAATATTTATAACTGAGGCAATTGAAGCCCAAGAAAGTGAAATAATTGGCCCAGTTTTACATAGCTAGTTAAGTGGCAATACTGGCATTAGGACTCAACTCCCCAAAATAAGTCTCTTTTTATTATGCCATAAACCGCTGCCAGTGCCCAAACCAGTGTTAGGGATTGGGAAATGAACAGTATTTAATTTATCGGATTGAAGTACTTTATCCCAGAGCATTTTCTACCATGTAAGATGTGGTTCCCGCTGTCATTGAGCTTGCACTTAATTTGGAGAGAGATTCTATACCCTTTAAAATGTAAGTAAAACTGCTAGTTAAGTGTCATCACTAGATCAGTATATATGATGGGACAGAGAAAAGTTACCAGCCTCATGGGATGCTCACAGGGATTGAAGAGTTCGATTGTGTGGCTGACAAGTAGGGCATCAATTGTTTTACTTTCAATTTGTTGAGTGATTAATATGTCTTAGAAGAGTAAAGAGAGTTAGGTTTTCAAATGTGGCAGATGTGTGAAAACCTCTTACCATCTGCAAAACAAGAGTTTAAGAGATGTCGCCTGATATCCTTGTTGCTAGGAAAAAGAGGAGGGTTAGTGAAGGAAAATCGTGAAGCTCAACACATCAAAATTCAAATGTATGATTTTATTGCTCACAGTGTGTCTGTTGGCAGTATCGCTACATTCCGTGAATGGTATCACACTATACATTTATTCCAGAAACGTTGACACATTGTTGCTCTCCCCCAAATCCCATCTGACTAATCACTAATTGCCCCACTGCCACCACTGTCGTCTTGTATCTTTCACCTGAGCTGCTGGAAAATACTCCCATCCACCCTCCTGTGCTAAATGCTCCCTTTGCTTGATAATTTCCCAGACTACAGTCAGCGTGACGTTTTCAAAATGCAGTTTTTTTCATTTTATCTCCCTAATTCTGTAAAACCATTCAATAGATTTCCTGTTGCTCTTATAACAAATAAAGATTGTTTTTAATGGTCTACAAAGACCATTTTTTTCCAGTCTTTGAAAAATAATTTCCTCTTCTCCTGCACACTCTTTCACATGGCAGTCTTCCTACATACTGTTCCGCATACCTGAAAAAGTATCAGTTGGGTACCTCCACTCAGCCCTTGGACCTCAGTTCCACATTTACTTACTTCTTCCATAAAGCTTCCCTGACTTTCCTCTCCTTATATTATGCTTTTTTTTTTTTTTTTCCATATAGAGTCTCACTCTGTCACCCAGGCTGGAATGCAGTGGCACGATCTCGGCTCACTGCAACCTCTGCCTCCTGGGTTCAAGCAATTCTCTGCCTCAGCTTCCCAAGTAGCTGGGATTACAGGTGCCCGCCACCACACCTGGCTAAATTTTTTTTTATTTTTAGTAGAGATGGGGTTTCACCATCTTGGCCAGGCTGATCTTGAACCCCTGACCTCGTGATTCACCCACCTTGGCCTCCCAAAGTGCTGGGATTACAGGTGTGAGCCACCATACCTGGCCATGTTATGCTTTTGTACAACGTGTACCTCTCTGGCTCACAGTTGCAATTTCCCATTTAACTTATGACTTATTCCCACCTGTCTCTCCCACCACTAGATTATAAGTTCAGTTGAGGCAAGAACCAGGTCTGCTTTTGCTCACCATTGCATCCCCAAGCCAGTGAAATGCTCAGCCCGTAGAAGGAAATTGCTAAATATTTGTTGAATGATTGATCCAAGAAAAATGGGACGATTCTGATTCTAGGAAGGGAAGATTAAGGTGTGGCTTTAAAAGGACCTTTATAGGAAGCTGCATTACATGGAGAAAAGCTTGATGTTCTTTTCAGCTCCCCTGAGGATGGGTAAAAGAGCTCTGCATTGTGTTGGATATAAAGAAATATCGGGATGAATTACCAGTAGATGCTCTAAAATCTATATAAAGAATCCTGATAGTGTCAGAATGTAGGTTGACAGGAGAGAATAAAGGCTGGGTCAGTGAATTTCTGAAGGGGCCATTGTAGTAAACAAAGTTACTATTTTAATAAAAGCTTTAGGCAATTTTAAATTCCTGCTTGAGTCTTTGACTTAAATCTAAATCGGATTGCCTTTTGTAATATTCCGTAAGAATGTGACAAAGGCAGTCAATCCCATGTTGGTGATACAATGTCTTGGGTAATTCTCAGAGACCCACTGCAAACTGCAAACCAGTATATGCAACTAGGTCCATATAGTTAGTGTTGCAGTTCAGGACAAAGTGGGGGCTTACCCACACTTCATGACTCCCACGTAGAAACTCTTGTTTTATGTTCAGCCCTGTAGAGGTGCTTCTCTCAAGCCAACCTGTTCTGTTTCAGTTCTTTTGAAACCGGGGGGCTTTGTAAGGCCGGAGAGCCTGAGAGACTAAGAGGCTTTGACATGTTGAAGTGCATGCAAACTGACTTTCTTGGTCACACCAAGACTCCATTCCTACTGGTCAAGCACAAACGTTGTTATTGGAATACTCACAAATCATCAGTCTTTGACATGGATGCTTCCTTCCTTAGTGGAAGCAGCAAATCTGCTCTCTTGCCTGGGTACTCTTCCCTGGCTTTTACCCTTCAGAGGCTGGAGCAGAAAGAGGCTTATTAATTAGTGATTTCACTGCACTGGCACCAGGAAATACGAAGGCCAGGAGTCCTTAGTTCTGCCTCTGGACTG
The DNA here is from genome assembly GCF_006542625.1 of Nomascus leucogenys. Taxonomy (NCBI): domain Eukaryota; kingdom Metazoa; phylum Chordata; class Mammalia; order Primates; family Hylobatidae; genus Nomascus; species Nomascus leucogenys. The sequence goes on along the minus strand of NC_044391.1, from coordinate 113,498,241 downwards.
ATAAGAGGAGCCAAATCTATTGTCCTGCATTCCTGAAGATGGCTTCTTCTAGATTGGCTCTAAGTTTCCAGGAAGGCTTAACATCAGACCTTTGTATCGGTTTATACCTTCTCCAATTAATTTAAAAGATGATAAGTGCAAGCCTTAAGCCTCACACATGCAAACAATGCATACTCTTTGTTCTTAATGATTTTAACATCTGGATGAGAGGTAAGAGTAGAGGGTCATGAGCTATCATTGTAAAGTTAGAGGAATGAAGAAGAATCAAAGGTGGGAATAATATTCAATTAGAATCAGAGATGCTTTTATAGCACATGTGAGATTTTTTAAAGGATGATAGGATCTCATCAATGGGTGAAAATGAGTAAAATCATATCCTTCAGTTTCAGGTGCCTATGTGATAACTTGCAAAATATGTACAAAAGGCAATTGAAAATGAGAGACTCAAGCTCAGTATATTTGCAGATGTTCGAGGAAAAAAGTTGGATTCATCACTACAGAAAGGACTTTTTTAGTCAGTTGAGGGGATATGACTGCCAAAGAAGAACAGAATTCAGAGAACACGTTTATTCAGGGACAAAAGAAGGAAGGAGAGGCAGGAAATGAAGCTGTACAAGGGAGTGGGCAAAGAGTAGGAGGCAGGCCCTGACGCCCGAGGAAGCTGGAGACTTTAAGTAAGAGGGAGTCTCCAATAAAGCTTCCAGATTACAAAGAGACTGAAGGAATAGATTTGGAACTGGGGGTTACTAGCAAGTAATTTGCTCACTCTTTTTTTTTTTTTTTTTTTTTTTTTTTTTTGAGATGGAGCCTTGCCTTGTCACCCAGGCTGGAGTGCAGTGGTGTGATCTTGGCTCACTACAACCTCCGCCTCCTAGGTTCAAGCAATTCTCTGCCTCAGCTTCCCAAGCAGCTGGGATTACAAGCGCCCACCACCACACCTGGCTAACGGTTTGTATTTTTAGTAGAGATGGGGTTTCACCATCTTGGTCAGGCTGGTTTTGAACTCCTGACCTTGTGATCCACCCACCTTGACCTTCCAAAGTGCTGGGATTACAGGCGTGAGCCACGGCACCTGGCCAATTTGCTCACTCTTACACGTTCCACTGACTTCCTTAAAACTTCTGGCTAAAAGGCAGTGCTACCTCTCAACTAGTTCTTTACACGAATAGCATATTTTGTTAGCTCCTTGTATTTGATGAACTTCTTTAACAAAGATGATCGTATTTCTATTTTCCTAATGATTTTGAGAATGGTATTGTTAGTATTTTTTTTGTAGTCTTTGCAGTTCTATCACAGGCACTTCCTCTAGTCGCTAGTCTTTTATTTCCTCCATTTTCCCAGAGTTCTCCCTGCTCCCCTGTGCTTACTTAATTATGCCCATTCTACCCGGCTTCTCTTGCTGCAAGACCTTTTAAGGAATTACACACTATTCATTCACAAGATGCAGTTCAGACTATATCACTATTGTCCTTAAACACCTCCATAGCCTCTAACTTTTAGAAAGAAAAGCCTGAGTTTCTTGGCACAGCATAGAGTGAGCACTCAAGAAATTTTTTACATAGATAATTTCATACATTAATCTTTGTGTCCTTTAACATCTTCCCACCTTTGTGTTCTCCAGCACTGGAACACAGTCTGTGTTGGGAGACAGCAGTTTGCATATGGTCAGCTACCCAAAAAAGGAGGCTGCGTTCTAGTTTTTTCTGGGAATGCCACCTTAAGCATAACTTTACCTAGAATTTCAATCTACAGGGCAAGAAATCGTTGATCAGACAGGCTACTCAGAAACATGTATAATCTTAAAAGTATCTTGGACATGCAGTTATTTTGGGAAACTAACATTGTGCAATCTAAGCCAGTGGCTGTCCAGCCTGGATACACATTAAAAACACCTGCAGAACTTTGGAAAGCTACCGAAGTCAAGGTCTTGCTCTAGACAAATTAGCTTATTCACGATCACTCTTTTACAATGGAGGTTTTCCAAGTGTGGGCCCCACATCAGCAGCATTGGCAGCACCCAGGAACTCGCTAGTACTAAAATCTCTTGACTCTACCCGAGACCTTTTGAACTGGAAATCTGGAAGTAAGGCCCAGTGATCCGTGTTTTACTAAGCCCTCCACGTGATTCTGCTGTGTATGACTATTTGAGAACCACTAATTTACAGCACTAAGCTCTGACCCTCAGTACCACTGTATCCCAGAGGCAAAGCTAGGCACAAAGGAAGGTGAGTGTTCCTCTCTGGTATGGTACTGCTCTACAACAAAGGATCTAATTTTTGGCCCAGGAGGCTTCTCATCTTTATTACTTTAAGTGGGATCACCATCTACAATGGGAGTGAAGCTTCTTGAAGACATGGACTATGACAGTATCATCCTGAGGTCACGTTCTTCTGTTTCCTTCAGAGCTCCAACCCCCAGCACAAGGCCTGGCGTGAAGTGAGTGTTCAATAAAGATGAGGAGAAAACTTTGAGAATTGCTTGGGCTAACCGAGAGAAGTAGGCGTATTCGCTATGGTGTGTTGGTTTCCTCAAATTGTGTTGTTTCAAAAAATATTCTTCAAAATAAATATTCTTTTTAAAAATGCCAGGGAATTGTAAAACCTGGTTAAGCAAATGTTATTTATCATTTATGCTTCTGAAAATGTGATGACAAGGCTTAGCATGGTGTAACACATTGAAAATTACTCTGCACTGGGAAAACGACAGAAGCAGATTGTATCATCAGAGCCCAAACAGAAGAACAGGAGGAGAAATGCTTATTTTGATTTAGGCTTGATATACTTTATCAGAAAAATAAAGCTGTTTCGTCATCCTTCAGAGTAACTTGCCTTTTAGAAAACATACAATTTCTGAGAGAGAAAGACCTAAGGAAGTTACCAGGTACAGAGGAGAAAAGTAAGGCCCAGGAGGCTCATGTATAGCCCGCTGGCCAAGCAATGCTGTTCTGGGACTAGAAATTGGGTTTCCAGTACATTATCTGTGATACCACATGGTCGAAATGGATCGCCAACTTCCCAAAACTTGCAAGTTCAGGACATCACCAAGCCTGGGGATTATCACAGTGAGCAGTCCTGGGAGTAAGAAGCCAGATGGCGAGGCTCTTTTAGAGGCTTTTGCTAAGATCTCCTGTCTCTTTTAAGTAGTTTTCAATTTCAGAATTAAAATTTTCACTGTATTTCCTTTAGCAGTAATTACAAATTCATTCTTCATTTAGCAGTCGAAGAAATGAAGTTTTTTTTTAAAAAAACCAGTGTTGCACTAAATGAAAAAGATCTGAGATAAACCCAGAATATTCCCCCAACTTCACAGCCTTGAATGTTCTTCTAAAGCTTTCTGATTTGTGGTTTAAAGTAGAAAATAGAGACTTTATGCTTTATAGATCATAGAACATTGGAACAGCTGTAAAATCACTTATCCTGTTGAGGAAAATGAGACCAAGACGGGGATAGGAGCTGGAGTTGTCCAAAGTGTCAAAGATGGAATAATTGTGAAAATGAGACCTAAAGCCAATTCTCCTGACTTTTTCTTCAGTGCTCTTTAAACCCTTCAATGGCTAAGACAGCACCACTGAGAAACATGCTCATAGACCTGAAAAGCAGTTGGATAAATGTACTGCCACCCCAGTTAAATGGATAGAGAAGCCATCATGAGTTAGATTATCTTTCTTTTTTTTTTTTTATCCTCATCATAGGGGTTTTAATCTAACAAACAGCATTCTGGGGGAAATGCTTTGAGATTGGCTTTGCAACCACAACAGAGTGAAACTATTTCGAGTAGCACAACTGCTCCTTATGGTACTTAAAAATCAACTCTATGACCCAATTTTATTCCTAAAGACTCTAACTGTAATCAAGTAGAACAAACAAGAACTCAAAAAAGTCAACTCCATGTTAAGATTGATCACAGAACACTTAGTTCCTTTCTTCTCTGCCAGATACATACCCATGCACACACACACATACATGTATACCTGCACATGTACACATACGCCTGCACACACACATGCACAATCTCAAGCTTGCTCCTATGGCAGTCTGTGTAGCATACTGGTAAAAAGTGTGAAGGCAGGATTCAGGCTTCCTGAGTTCAATGTTACCTGTACACTTTACTGGCCATGAGACTGGGAAGTTATGTAACCTTTCCATGCCTTGTTTTTCTTATTCCACAAAGAGCTTGATCTGTCTTAGTTTTTCAAGGAAAAGCTGATGTCCTTCACTTCCACGGAACAGAGGCTAATCAAGCCGCAGCTTCATCAGTTCCTCACTTGCTCAGCCCCTTCCAAGTCCTGGGAGGGGCTCCCGGAGGGTGTTCACATGTGTTTTGTGTTTTTTTTTATTTGCAAAAGTGAGAATTTTTTTTTCCACAATTGGTTAAGGTTGCTATCTTTTTCCACTCGGCCATTCCCTCCATCAGTTTTTCTCTGTTTAAGGGTGGTAGAGTCGTCATTGCCAGTTTTGGCTCTGGCTAAGAAGTTGAATTGGGGATACATTTAGCTTGGTTTTAGAAGGATTATCATTTATGTTTCCAGTCACTTACTAGTAAATCATTGCCAGCCCCCCTGATGTCGAAATGGCCAGAAATACTGAAATTGCCCACTGTGCTGACTCAGTGTGGGGCGTGACACAAAAGTGCATGGCAAGAGATTGAATTGTGTTGTGAACATACCCCATGGGGAGGTGAAGTGTACAGGAATTAATCTTGGAAAATTCTCCCACGTTTCTTAGCTCATATGTGAAGTATTTGAGAAATCAAGGAAATTGAGTTTGTTGTAAAATCAAATTTGATACTAGCCTAAATATTTACATGACATTAGCAATAATGAGTGGTAAAGCTGAATTTAACAATTCTTAAGCTTTCACAATTAAAAATAAGTTAGTCACATTGGAGGCAAGATTGATCATCTATTTTACAGACAATATTGTAACATTTATGTTACAGGATGAAAACATTTACGACAAAAATTATAAAGAAAAGGTATTAAAGCTGTGTCTGAATTTTGTGATGTTAATTTTTCAAATGTGCAATTTGGTCTAAATTCTTTTTCTTATATTTAGTAAATATTTACTTGGTAAGTAATTTGATATTTGTAAATTTGTATTATTTTCTTGAAAGAGAGTTTCCCAAATTATGTAAGCTTCAGGCCACACAAAACTTGTTTGTCCTTCTGCAGTTGACTATTTGCAGGAGGTGAAAGAAGACACTTTGGGCCTGTTTTCATCTGAAATGAGGATCAGGACAACATTACTCCCAAATATCTTTAAGGATCATTCTATATCTAAAGTACTGTGATTCTGTCTTCTCAGCACAGTGACTAGGGTGCTAGGGTCCCTGGGGTGCTCTCAAAAAGAATGAATCTAAGAATGATGGATCAATGCCCTTTCTAGGAATTCCCTGGATAGAACATATGTGTGCGTTGGAGTGAGGGGGTGGGAGGAGATTGATGACAGCTGGATTCTCAGATTGATCATGTTTGATGATCTGAAGGGTACCATTCCCTAGAAATTGTGTGGGAAATCAGATGATATGGTACCCTCAGGGAGTTCACCAATGCTACAGACCACCCCGACTCATTTCATTTAGGGAAGGTGTAATAGCTCTCATGCTGTGTAACGAATTATTACTTAAAACAGCATGTGCTCATATCTCAGTTTCGGTGGGTCGGTAACCCGGACACAGCTTAACTGGGTCCTCTACTCAGGTTCTCACAAAGCTGCAAAGTGTTTGCCGTGCTGTTGGTTCTCACATGGAGCTCAGATTCTCTTGCAAGTTCATTCAGGCTGCTGGCACAATTCAATTTCTTGTGTTTGCAAGACTGACATCCTATTTTTTTTTTCTTTTTTTTTGCTAGATGTCAGCAATGCTCGCTCAGTTCCTACAGGCTGCTCTCAGGACCTTGCCCCATGGCCCTTCCCACAGGCAGTTCACAACGTGACAATTTCTCCTTTAAGGCCATTAGGACTCTCTCTGATCTGCTAAGGAGGGGTCTTATACAACATAATCCAGAGAGTAATATCTCCTCATATTCATAGTCCTACTTATGTCGAAGGGGAGTGGATTATATAGGGTATGCATTTTAGGGGACGAGAATCTTGGGGCCATCTTAGAATTCTGTGTACAACAGAAGGGAAGGGCAATATTTTGAGTACCAACAGTATGCACTTATATTCATTTATTTATTTATTAGAATAATTTTGAGATAGTTGTGATTATCTCATTTTTCATAAGTAAGAACCTAATATTTGAGAAATCAAGAAATTTGCTCAGAGTTAGAGAGAAGCTGAGTCTAAATTTGAATCTGTGTCTATTTGACTTGACAGTCTGGTCTTTGCAACATACCACCTGGCCTCAGGAATTGGTTGTCTGTCTGCAGAGAGGAGCATTTAATGACCTCTCTGACCACATCAGGTCAAATGGAATATCCAATCACCTTGTGGTGTGTCCTGACTCTCATAAGGGATAGGGTCTTATAAACATAATGTGCCCATTTAATCAGTGCAGTTCATATGGCACAGTTTAAATGTTAGGCTTCTTTCTCAACAAAGTTTCAAGTTGTCCATCTTTAAAATTTCAGTTTAATTCAGGAAATATTTCTTGTGTTTCCCATATGAAAAACAGCAGATAAAATAAAAATTAATAAGGAAGGTGTTCTAAATGATATTTTATATAAGAATCCTCATGGTAGAGTAGACAGATCACTGAATAAGAATCTGGAGACTTGAGCATCAGTGCCTCCATTTACCAATGACTTCAACTTTCTTGCTCTCAGTTTCTCTCATCTGTAATACTTGTAAGGACACCTGTGAGGATCAAATGAAATAATCGAGAGGCAATATTATAAACTGTAATTATTACAACCCAAGTTTTATAGGCTAACACAGGGCTATGCAGCGTGCTACAAAAGCATGAGGAAAGTGAAGATTATCTCAGGGAAACTGGAGAGATCTCTTGGATGACACTGATCTTTGAGGGATGCTATTGTGGATTCCTAAGGATTGACATTTTCCTCTGGCAATTTTTCACCTCTAAGAGTGTGTTTCACAGTGATGTACCATAAAGATGGGAATCTTGACCCTCTTATTATTACCACTGCCTGCCATCCTTTGATTAGAATAGACATTCTTAAAATTCTAGGGAGGCCGGCGTGGTAGCTCACACCTGTAATCTCAACACTTTGAGAGGCTAAGGTGGGAGGATTACTTGAGCCCAGGAGTTCGAGACCAGCCTGGGAAACCTAGGGAGACCCCATCTCTACAAAAAATTTAAAAATTAGCCATGCATGTTAGTGCACCCCTGTAGTTCTAGCTACCTGGGAGGCAGGGGTGGGAGGATCACTTGAGCTTGGGAGGTGGAGGTTGCAGTGAGCTGAGATTGCACCACTGAACTCCAGCATGAGTGCGAGAGTGAGACCCTGTGTCAATAACAACAAACAGAAAACAGAACCAAAAATCCAGTGTTCTAGTGGAAACTTAAAAAATTAATGTTAGGAATAATTTACTAGCTGCTGCTGCTGCTATAGACCTTAACAACATCCCCTTCATATACCACACACTTTCGTGCTCACTTGTCCATAAGCTTCTCTGCATAGACTTGCTTTGTCTTCTTACATATTATGATTTGTTTATCCAAGTGTTATTTCTTTTTTAAAAATAATATACATTGGAGAAATGAGTTTCTGGTTATCATTGTAAAGCCTATTTTACTATTGTAATATCTGCATTATAGAAAATACACAAAAAATACAAAGAAGAAAATTTTAATCTTTCATAAATCACCAAATAGGGAGAAGCAGTGTGGATATTTGCAGTTTGCACATCCATTCTTTATGTATTTGTATAAGTCCTCTACATACATCTGTATAACATACTTCCTATATGTACTCACATAAAAATTATCATACATATGTGCAATATACAATTTTAAATGAAATTGAGATTACATGTATTATATAGTTTTGCATTCTGCATTTTCTCATATTACTATATTCTATTCCCCTATTTTATTTTATTTGCTAATGTGATTTTTAAAAACTGCTCCATGTTTCTTCATGTAAATAGCATACTTTTTACCTCTTCTACTTAAAAATTATTTTGGTTGTTACCTTTTCATAATTTCTCTTACATATTCCAAATTACCTTTGAAAATAGCTGAGCATGTCTTACCTCTCACCTACCATGCATACCTCAATGTGCCTAGCCAGTTCTGGTCTTGCCTTTTGAAAACATGGCAAGAGAAAAGCTCATTTTAAGTTGTGTTTTTAGAATGTCTCTTATTCTTTAAGGTCTGGCTTTACTGTCATTCCTTCCATCATACGAATCAATACTCCCACAACACTTTAAACAAGATTGTATTTGGTTTATTCTGCCCTGTAGTACACTTAATTATTAGGTTGTGTTACCTCCATGAGACTCTCAGCTACTTAAAGGCAAAAGTCATCATTCGTTTTTGTATCTTTGTTAGCACTTAGGACAGCTCCTGGGACATAACTGGTGTCAGTAAACATTGAAAGATGGTGGTTGAAATAAGTCCCTTGAAGAATGGAAATTAAGAGGGAGATGCCACAGGTAAGCAGACCTGATCTATGTGGTGCTGCCGAGGTGAACGGTGATGGAATGCCTGGATAAAGGGCTGCCAGTGGGAACAGAAAAAAGACAACAAAGAGACATTGTGGAAACAGCATAGTGTACATGTGTATTGATACATGTGTGCTGTGGTTGGTGTAGACGAAGGAGAGGCTGTAGTCAGAGAGGATGCCCTGTGTTTCCTATTAAATGACAAGTCTCTTATACACTTTATAATACAAGTCATCATTGGAGAAACGCTTGGTACTTGAGTTGGGCAACTTGACCTTCCAACCCCAGGATTCTGTGATTCTATCAGAATTGTTTTCTGTTGAGGAGGTTTTGTATTTTGAACTGATTTTCCACTTCTCCCTGTCATTTTTCATTACAGGAAGTAGAATAACAGTATAAAAGGAGTCTCTTGGTTTTCTTTAGTTTTCTAGTCACATTGGCAATAGAAATACAAGAATAAAGTGCTATATGCTTTTTAAATTCTCCTTCACACGTTTTCTTTTTAATACAGCTTTACCATCAGGGACTCCAGCTATTTTGTTTCTCCCCTTTAGCTAAGATCTAATCAGTTCCTTTCTATTTTGATTTCCAAGAAAATCAACCTGATACAAACTTTAAATTGAAAGGTTTCACCTACAACTGCTTACAGGTACCACTGAAGTTTCTCTTTTCAGAACCCAGCTCCTGTGTAAGTAGGGCGAGCTTATCTCTGGGATTCATTGTGGGTGGTAAAGGCCGTTTTTGCCTTTGTTAGAGTGATCCAAGTAATTTCTCCATTCAGATCTCATTTATGTTGGAGTTCTCAAGATAACTCATATCATCTGTTCCTTCATTCCTTTGGCTTACAGGATATCTTCAAAATAATATCTGGTGCTTGGGGGAAGTGGGTGGACTCCATTGTGACTTGAGGTTAACATGAAACCTCAGGTATCTCTTGAAATAGAGAAGTGTTTAGTGGAATTTAAAAACTGTTGATATTGAGCATAGACCCAATTGTTTGAAAAACTCAAAGGTTGAGAAATTCTGATAACAATTATGCTCCCAGTACACTGGTTATAGTACAGAAGCAGGTTGTTGTATTCCGTATCAATAGGAGTCATGTCTTTCGTTACCTGTGCTCACTAAGACCCACCCAGCACTACCCTCTTCATGGTGGTGAAATGCCTTCCCTCATTCCCCCTTTCACCCTAGGGCCAAACTCATTACTTAAGGCATAATAGGACCCCAATAAATGAATTGAATGTCTTCTAGCCAACTTGCTTATTAATTTGAGAAATATTTGTGCATTGTGTAGTAACTATTTAGAGAGTGGTAATCAAAACCTAAATGGCAGGGGTGAGGTTGAAATAATTGCAGGCATTTTGTTTCAAAGAAGATTCAGTTCTTTATTTTTCATTGAGATAAAACAGATAAACTTGACCATCTTTACTATTTTTAAGTGTACAGTTTAGTAATATTAAGTACGCCACTGTGCAATGGATCTCCAAAACTTTTTCATCTTGCAGAACTGAAACTATACCCACCGAACAACAACTCCCCATTTTTCCCTTATCCAGCTCCTGGCAACCACCACCCTCCTTTGTTCTTCTGTGGATCTGATACTTTAAATACCTCATACAAGGAGAATAATACAGTGTTTGCCTTTTTGTGGCTGGTTTATTTCATGTGGCATAATGCCCTCGAGTTCATCCATGGTGACAGAATTCCCCCCCCCCTTTTTTTTTAAAGCTGAATCATGTTCCATTGTTGGTACATACCACATTTGGTTTATTGATTTATCCATCAATGGACATTGAGTTGCTTCCACTCTTTAGCTATTGTGAATATGCTGCTATGAACATATGCAAGCAAAGAGAAGGCCAAATTCTTAAGGTAATTATAATACTTCCAAAATGAGATTATCTTAAAATTGCTAATGCTATTTAACTAAAATAGAATAGTGGCAACAGAGACAATCATTTTATTACCATTGAAAATCTACTCTGTGTGGCTTTGAAGAAAGCATCTCGTATATCTATACAGGTGTATTTGTTTGTTGCAAAAAGTATCTTAAGGGCCTTTTACCTTATTGTTTTTCCTTGATTGTATTTTCTAGCAAAATACACCAGCTGCATTTTTTTTTCCAGAATGGCATTAAGAGATATCTTCTCAAATCTATAAATATTGTTACCTACCTTACCTCATTTGCCAAGATAAACAAGCACCAATGTATAGTACAAACCCCACAAAAAGTAACATACATTGTGGTTTAAACACAAATGCATTAATATCTAACCAGCTTTTCTTTTTTCTTATTTTTCATGGCAGCCGTCACGAAGTATACTTGGCTTTTTGGGTAAAGTGTAGGCACGTAGTTCTAGAGAAGGAGTAATGCATGTAGAAAGCAGAGAGATTTTGTAATATTTTAAAGATATTACTATCAATACTTTATGCAAAGGAGAAAGAGGAAGAGCACATAAAGGAAGACAAGGAGAAATAAGAGAAAAATGTGGGGGGGGGGGACGGAGTTAGGAAAAGAAAGAAAAGACTGCATTTTTCTCAGTCCACTTCTTTTTCCAAAATACTGTAGTATAGAGGACAAGCTCCTCCTTCCATTCCGTCAAAATATAGCCTGTTCTTTGAGTGATCCTTCACAAGCCAGTCTTTAAGTGGTGCCGGTGTGCTTTACAGTTTAAAATTATTAATCTGCGAGGGCTGTTATAAACAAGAGTCAGATGTCTTAAGCTTCGTGAAGAGGTAAGTTGATGCTGTCCTCTTCCCTCATCTCTTCCAGTGAACTTAGATATTTCAACTCAATATTAACTTGTGAAGTACTTTTTCTCAGGCATCGTGCTAGGTGTTTGGGGTGAGTAGGGTAAACATAGTTTTTGCCCAAAATAAATTCATGATCTAATTGAGAAAGCCAACATATGTCGGTGCATAAATAGAAGTATTTAAAAGTGATCCACGGGTCTTTAAGAAGGATGAATAAACTGACTGGAGGAATGAGAGAAGGTTTCAAGGAAAAGACGGCAATGGAGTTGGGTCAAACACAGGAGAAGTAATTCCAGACAGAAGGATTGCCATATCCAGACTCACGGAGCTTTCAAAGCCTATGAAATACTTAAAGGAACAACCTCATATCCTTCATCTAAAGCTAAGGTGCTGGAATAATTGATTCATAAAATCCCTCCTTCTTTCTGTTAGTTTGTAAAATATACGGTTTTTTTCTCTCATATTTTACTGTTTCAAAATCTAACATTGTCACCAGTCTGTGGAAGTACGTGATTATGCCCAGATTTGGACTTCCTTCTACCATCTTCTGAAGCATTGCCCAATTATGAGAACCCAAGAGAAGAGTCACTGTCAATTTTTAGATCATTTATATATTAAATCAAGTTATAGATCATTTATTTATTAATAACATTCCAAGCAGTGTTTTTTCTTTTTTCTTTTCTAAGACCAAGATACTCTATTTTATTTTTCAAATGGAACCTTCTCTGAATTATGTGTTTGACAAGCCAAGAGTATAAAATCAACATCGTTATTAGGACGGCGGCTTTCAGACATAGTAATTTATTTCTCTTATTTTCATACATGTGAACTGTTTCCTCCTTCCCTTCTTCCTCTCCTGATTCTTCCCTCTAACACACCTTTAATTAAACTGACTGTTTCTAAAAGGAAGAATTTAGACTCCCTGCCTTCTAGGAAATAATAGTCGAGTAGAAGAGATAGACACAACTGAGACACAAATTAATGTAATGCAAGGTAGGAAGCTGCCTTTCCTTTGGCAAAACCGGAAAGTGCTTTTGACATTCAGACTTGGGTGGCGGAGGGGGATCCTGTTAGGAGACCACAAGAAAGTTGCAATTGAGAAAGATCTTGAAGGGCTCGAATAAGAAAAGCATTTTCTACCTGACCGAACTTGCTGCACAATATTAGCATCCTTTGGTTTGGGTTGGCAAAGCACAGTTGAAGTTCTCAGACGTTCTCAGTGGCAGGTTACCTGAGTGCCTTGAGTCTGCACTCTGATCTAAGCAAACACAAAATCAAGAGGGATATTGTTTCAGATGCCGGCAGGCATGAGAAGAGGCTGTGTCCCCCATACCTACTTCTCTGCTGGTGGCTGCAGTAAGTGGCTGTCTCTTTGTTTCTTGGAAGTCACACAGTTCTGCTCCCTGCTGCCAAGTCTTAGTGACATTGATGCTCTGTGGGAACGGTACCAGGGAATGCACTTCAAGAGCCTCTCAGTATCTCCTCTTGAAAAAATGTTCTCTTTACACATCTTCCCAGAAACACATACTACTGGGCACTAAATGAAATGATGTGAGAACCACTTTACCACTATTTGTATTTACTTACCAAATGAAATAAATGCCTACCATATTGATTAGAATTAACGTCAGCTTGTCCTATCCAGATAATGCAAATCACAAATTAAAATGTTCATGCTAATTTAAAAATTCATCTGTGTTTTATGTTCATTGAGAACCTAGAGTATGTTTGGCACTACTACATACATCATGAGAAAATGTTAAACAACTTACACTCTTCTACTCTTTTTTTTTTTTTTTTTTTTTTTTCAGAGACGGAGTCCTGCTCTGTCGCCCAGGCTGAAGTGCAGTGGCAATCTCAGCTCACTGCAACCTCTGCCTCCCGGGTTCAAGCAATTCTCTTGCCTCAGCCTCCTGAGTAGCTGGGATTACAGGTGCCTGCCACCACATCTGGCTAATTTTTGTATTTTTAGTAGAGACGGGGTTTCACCATGTTGGTCAGGCTGGTCTCGAACTCCTGACCTCGTGATCCACCCATCTCGGCCTCCCAAAGTGCTGGGATTATAGGTGTGAGCCACCGCGCCCAGCCTACACTCTTATAATGCTCTATAAACGTTATTGAAAAGTCCCAGGAAAAAAAGTTAGCATTTATTCAGCACATACTATGTGCCATAAACCATGCCAAGTAATTACTATAATGTATTTTTGTATACCTCAAAATAATCGTATCAGTAAGTATTTTTATTTCCGTTTCAAAGATGACTACCAAACTAAGAGACAGTAAATTAGTAATTAACCTACGTTTCTGCAGTTATTTACTTAAATAATTAAAATTTAAAATCAGGATTCTGGTTACAAGTCAAATACTCTTCTACTCTTGAGACATTTGGTTCTTTTAAATCCTGATACTACTTATGTAAGTGTCTCTCTTTCAAACATAGCTAAGGATAAAAGTAAATGTGCTCACTGTCTCTCTAGCTCTTAATATAGTTACTGGGATGTCACCATCTTTCTTTTGTATTACACTTTTTATCTCCTACAACTCTCAAGTAATTTAGGAAGTTGATGAAGAATATTATTATACAAACTGGATTGCCATCATCTAAAATGGGGTCATATCTGGGGTAAAATATAACATCTGTTTGAAGAGCTACACAGATTTCCAAATTTGAAGCCTAATATATTTTCAAAAGTAGCATTAAACATAATGCAATGTTCCCTTGTAGCTTCCTGCCTCATTTTTCACTTTATACCTGTATTTGTTCAATTTTAGGTGAGTAAAGAAAAGGATGTGATATTTTTCCCCTGACAGTACTCTGAAGCGCATCACTCCCTAGCCCTCTGCTGTGCTAAGTATGGAAAGTAACAGAGGCCATTCCAGAGACCACATTGGAATCAGACTATCAGAGCTAAACCAGACCATGGAGGGCACCATTTCCCCCTCCTTTTATAGATTAGGGAACTGGAGCCTGGCAAGGGGAGGAAAAAGCCGAGGATCTTAGACCAAGTTAATGGTAATAACAACACCAAATCCAGGTGTTACACTGCTGGTCCCATGCTGTGTGTTGTGTATAGCCGTGGGAGAGTTTGTGGATATTTATATGTGTTTTTCTACTTACAAAAACAGATAACTTTTCAATAACATTTGTAAAGAGCTATAAACTTGGTGAGAGTAAGGGTAACACCTATGAACTTGATCTCTTGGAGCTTTGTCTCACGTGCTATTTATATCCATTTAAGAAAGTTGTAGTAAGACAGTTCCATCCCCATATAATTTTAATGTATTGAAATTTAGTTTAATACTATTTAATTTTAATGTAATGAATGAATCTGATTACTACTCTGTTGTACCACATTTAACCCAATTACTTTCATTAAAAGCTACAATAGTACATGACTTTATAGATTACATTCTATCACAGTTCTCTTAAAAAACTTTCAATAGCTCTCTGTTGCCTTTAAGATGAGGCACAAATTCCATAGCAATGCATTCTATTCGCTAGTGATTTGTTATGATTTCTATCATATATCTCCACATATCTTATTTTCTCAACCCAATATACTGTTAACACTCTCCAAACACTGTTCATTCATTTACTGTTTTGTTTGATTGATTTAATTTTATTAATCATGAGTTTGACACATGAGAAATGATAGTAAGACACATAGGATCACTACCCTGGAGGACTTCCACAGCCTGACATAACCTTGATGTTTGACACCTTTGTGCTTTTCCTCTCCTGCCTGTTTAGAAGGCCTTTCTCAGACTTATTCCTGGGAGACTGCATCCCACTTTTCCTTAAGTGGGCAGTTCTCATGTCACTCCATGGTGAAACCTTGTAAGGACCCTTGTAATTGAGAAGAGTGTCCTTCTCTCCTGAACATCCCAGCACAGAGCCCCCCTTTCATTTATATGTGCTTCATTCTGTTATTACATAAAATATCAGGTCCCTCCACTAGACAGTGTGTTCTAAGGAGAGAAAGTATGTTTTATTTCTTTATGTCTCCCATGTGATAAGCAGTATGGCATGTGGTAAGTGCCCAATGACTGAGGGATGGATGTAAAAGGAAAAGCACATAAATGCTTTGGTAGAAAAAGTTGGCAAGATACCACTTTTCTTCCTCTCCTTCACTAGTTCTTACCTTAGCGTTTTAAAATTTTATACACACATATATGCAGTATACATATAAAACAACAAATATGTATATACATGACAACTCACCTTGTATGCATCTTGTATGTAGTATGTATCATATTTTATGCACATATATGTATATTGTATATGCATAAAATTATAAAATGCTGAGGCAAGAAGACTGGTGAAGGGATAAAAAAACGTGGTCTATTGCAAAGTTTTATTATAGGTAAATAAAGAAATTGGTAAGATGTAAAGATACGTGTGTGTGTTTGTGTGTGTGTAAGGTGAATCATTGCTAAAAATAAACGTTGTTTATAGACTCTCCTCCTTTGGCATGTGATTCAAATTATATATATTCAGGACAAAGGCAAATTCATATCTTCATGAAATTTTCCCTAGACTATAGTTGTTTTAAAAGATAACTGGCAGGTTAATGACTACTCTAGCACTGAGTTGCAAGTTTTGTGTTTAATTGAATCCTTGAAGCCAAGATGCACAAGGGGTGAACTAATTAAAGAAATTAGTTATGTGACTATCAGATGCTGCAACATCTAATACATATATTAAAGGCAATGCCTGTCTTGAAATTACCTGGTGGAGAAGATCCTGAGGCAAAGTTTGCATCCTGCCTTTCAGCTCCTATGTATTTTTGGCATGGTGCACCAGATGTTGTGCAAACAGCACTACCTGATGAAGAAAATTCTCATTAGCATTACAAATAATTCTGTATTTTGATGATACTTCTATGGTTACAAAAAGAATTATGACTCTCTTATCCTTTGCAATAAACCAGTGTGAGAAATTCCTACTGTTCTAAATAATCCTGTTTTATTTGAAAATAGATGTCAGATGAACAGGATCTGGGGAAGTGGCCAGTGAAGAAATGCTTAGCTTATATGCTAATTGGGGACATTTTGGGGAAAACATTAATGGTCTTTTTTTTTTTTTTGAAGATTTTATAATTCATCTGATCTTACCTGAAACAAATTTAAAGATGGCAGGGTGAAGAAAAGGTCCGAAGAAGAAAATAAATTTCAAATTTCAAAGATCAGAGCTAGAATGCTAATGCGACCTTGGACCACTTCCTCAGCAGCCTGGGCTTCTGTTTACGCATCTATAAATTAGGCATATAGTGAATGTTGATAATAATAAGTAACTGTCTTACTGAGTGGTTGTGAGGCTTGAATGGGAAGCTTCTATAAACTAAGTTATTTTGTACATACTAGTTTTTGTTAGAACTTTTTTAAAAAGCCTAAAATATAGCCTTTAATAGAAAAATTAAACCTCATACCAGAGAAACCACTGATCGTAGAATCAGGAGGCCTAGGCTGTATTTATGCTTAAGCTACCAAGAACTGTGTGACCTAAAGCATATTGCACTTTTCTCAGTCTTTGATTTCATAATCTTTAAAATGAGGTCATAAGCCTGAATAATTCTTAAAGTTCTTTCCATTCCAAGTATTGTATGTGGTGATTCCATATCTAAATCTTTGCATCTAAATCTTTGTCATGAGAGTCTGCCGTATTCATTTTGGAAATGATCTTAAGAAACAAAAAGTTTAAGCTGTTTGCCCAGGCTCTCTCAATAAGCTAACAGCAGTTATACATTAGAATGAAGAACCCAAGAATTTAGCAACTTAATGCTATGTTAAGTCGCTCTTCTAGATACATACTTATAAAATGGCTCCCTAAGATTGAATACTCCAAAAAGAAAATCAGAGGTTGGTATTTTATGCATATTGCCGATATAATTTCTAAAAACACACATTTTAGTGACTCTAGGAGAATTGCTTAGCAAAGCTATACATACTTTAATTACACAAATTATGCAACAGGGGGCTCTCTAACAAAGAAGAAAATTAGTGAGCCACACATTTAGGCCTGATTCTATTTCAGAAGCAGGATTAAGTCTTACCCACAATTTTCAAGGAAATAGAAGTGAGATGCTATGCTATTACAGAGCTCAGTTAGGATTATAAACTCACGGAGCTGTCAGTATCAAGGCTTACTTAGAAGATTTTCAGGTATTTGGAAGGGGAAAGCATGGGCTTGCTCCCAACTCTTATAGTTGAGAGCATTCTTCACATCAGGTTTTCCCATCCTGCCCAGCCACATGTTTTCTTTGCATATAGAACAAAAAAGAAGAGCTATCATAGCCATCACTAGCACCAGAACTAGCACCCTTCCTCTCCCACTACACTGGGACCACATAACTGAAAGGTGACTCATCAATTAGTAAGAGGCTGAACCTAAACTTGCTGAGTTCAAATCGTGGTCATTCCCTTTGATAGCTGTATAACCGTAGCCAAGTTACTTTTTTTTGTTCCTCTGTTTACGTGTTGACAATAATACCAATTTAATAGGGTGGTTGTGATAAAAAGTTGATACATATGAAGTGCTTAGACCAGTTCCTGGTAAATAATAAGCACTTGAAAAATGTTTGCTTTAAATAATATTGCCTTTATCCAGAGAAGTGCTTTGTGGCACAAGATAATGAGTCAGGTTTAGTTCTTCTGGGAGCTGAGGGAATCTAGCCAATGGCCTAGGGAAAGAAAGATAACCAATGCTCTTTTCACTTTAGTTAACTACTCTGAAGTTACTTCGGAAGATGACAGAAAATGCTTCCTACTTTGTTTTGTTTAAGTAATATGATGTCGGTGAGCACTAGATTTAGAGTCAGAATTTTAGAGTAGAAAGAGACCTTAGCAATCATCTGGTTAATCTCATTTTAAGAATAAGGAAATAGAGACCAAAAAAGAGGAATAATTTGTTCAAAGTTCCGTATTGAGTAAGTAACATCAGAATAAAAATTCAGCTCAGGCTAGAAACAAATCCATTAGAATGTATTTCCTCTGTTGACTCTCCTCACTATAAAATTATCTCTTTCTTTTGTCCAAATTATTACAAAACTGTTCATCAACAGTTATCTAAGATTTCTTATCTATATAGAAATTGTACACAGGAAAAAAAATACCAAAAGCCAAAAAAAAAACTAAAGCAAAAACCTTTGAAGTCCAACTATGACAGAGACAGCTTTATGTTGTTTTGGGCCATCTCCACAGTTAACAGACATCTTCATATTTCTTTCCTTCACCACCACCACCACTTACTCAGAGATAGAGGAATTCGGTTCGAACTAAAATTGAGAGAACTTAGCAGCTTCAAGAGAGTTTCGTTGAGATGAGTCATTTACTCTCTTTTTTCTTTATTATACTTTAAGTTCTGGGGTACATGTGCAGAACATGCAGGTTTGTTACATAGGTATACACGTGCCATGGTGGTTTGCTGAACCCATCAACCCGTCACCTACATTAGGTATTTCTCCTAATGCTCTCCCTCCCCTGGCCCTCCATCCCCCGACAGGCCCCGGTGTGTGATGTTCCCCTCCCTATGTCCATGTGTTCTTATTGTTCAACTCCCACTCATAAGTGAGAACATGCAGTGTTTGGTTTTCTGTTCTTGTGATAGTTTGCTGAGAATGATGCTTTTCAGCTTCATCCATGTCCCTGCAAAGGACATGAACTCATCCTTTTTTATGGCTGCATAGTGTCCCATGCTGACAATCTTTGCTACAGCTACTAAAGCCATTTTTTTTTCAAGTAGGCAATCACATTGAAAATATTTGGGTACTTTAGACTATATACTTTTTTTTCTTATTGTTTAGAATCTCTCAAACTGAGTGTCACACGTGGTTCCAGAACCCTTCCAAAAGTAATCTTCATTAAAGGACTTAAATAATAAAGATCATCGGTTATTCTTTTGACAATTTCTCATTTTATGGGTGAGTAAATTAGGTGTACAGAGGTTAAGTGACCTTTCTATGGTCACACAACTTTCTCACCTACTGGTGGAACACATGCTTACTTTCTAATTTTAAAGCTAATACTGTGCATGGAGTCAGTTAAACATTGTCAAGGAGAAAATGGGATGGTTGCCTTTTAAAGCTCCTAACTTCATTCATGTAGTGGCCACTGTCGATTCTCGTTGAATATCTCTCTACCCCCTTCATTGTGTTTTGTAGCATTTTACTGATAAAACATTTTGTAAGACTTTTTTTTTTTCAGTTTGTAGTCAGTTTTCTCCAATTGGTTTTGAGTTTTTCCAAATTGTGATTCTTGTTTTTCTTCCTGACAAATGAAATCAAAGATACTAGATGATGAGCTGTGAGTGTGTACTTCGATTTAAGTGTTTCTTTCTTTTTGCCAATAATTAAGTGTAGCAGCTCATTTGATGTTGCTAAAAACGAATACCTGAGGTTGAACATTTATAAAGAAAAGAGGTTTATTTGGCTTGGGATTTTGTAGATTGTATAAGAAGCATGGCACCAGCATCTTTCTCTGGTGAGAGCTTCAAGAAGCTTTCACTCACAGCAGAAGGCGAAGGGGGAGCAGGCAGTGTCACATGGCTACAGAGGGAGCAAGAGAGAGATGGGGTACATCCCAGGCTCTTTTTAACAATTAACTCTCACATAAACTAACAGAGCGAGAACTCACTCATTACCATGGAGAGGGCACCAAGCCATTTATGAGAAATCTGCCCCCATGACCCAAACACCCCCACCAGGTCCCACCTCCAACATTGGTGGTGATCATATTTCAACATAAGAGTTGGAGGGGATGAACATCTGAACTACATCATTGAGTCTCCAGATTTCTCTGTGATTACTTTTAGTGGAATTGGTAGATCTCGTGGGAAACAACCATGACTGCAACTTAAAGTAAGTATTTCCTTTTCATGCTCTCTAATATGAGCCTAACACTTAACCTGCATAAGGTCTGATGTGAGGGAACCGTAGCAGAGCTCCTAATAGCACCATTTCCACCCCCGACCATTTTCCTTTGGTTCTGTGCTCACCTTTAAGCTCATCGGCTTTTGGTTATTTTGAGGTGCCTTACCCCAAACTGGGATCTTTCCTACAACAGGAATCCAAAAGAGTCAATGACCATCTTCCACAGAATCCACTGTAGTTTTGACCAACAACCTAGTAGCTTTTTACCCTGACCTTTCCAGGAGAGCTTTCCTCACATACAACTTAATAGGTTCATATGTTTTCTTTTTCTTATTCTCAAATACCACAACTCAGAGGAACATTATCATTTAGGTTTTCAACCGTTTGTTAAAAATCTACTTATTTAATCAATTATGCCAGCCTTTACAATACACATTTGATGCCATATAGAAGTGTTGAGCTCTGTGCTTTCTTTCCGGGTTAGTAAAGATGTGCTTTCCATGCCTGTCTCCTTGAATCTTCCATCCTTCTGTCATTTCTCCCACATCCCCAGCAATCAGTTTCATTATTGATTCATGATTCCTTATTTTCCCTTTTTTACGTCCTTTAAAATGAACGAAAGTTTTCCCAAGTATTGCCTTGGATGCAGCCTATAATGATTTTGATTCACTTTCCACCCCCAGCAATGCTGACCTTAATCATTTTGTAGAATACCTGTCTGATTTCTTGGAACCCACTTCCCGTGGTATTGCTCCTGATCTTGAGTGGAAAGTCTCTGATGGTGGGAAAACCACTTCCTCATTTTGCGATGCAATCTATTCCATGGGTGGAAGAGAGGCATCCAAGTTTGCTTCTACACACACACAGGATATCTTGTTCCTAGTATGAATCTCCTGCACACACAGGATATTTAGGTTCTTCAAACACTTGAACATAGGCCTCACTTTCCTCAGTTTCTCTTTCCCCAGCTCTATTTGTTAACTAGTATTTCAAATGGGGCCATGATCACCAAGGAACAAGCAGCATGGATGCCCCGACTTAGACTGTGGGTGGCCTTAAATGATGTTATCTTACCTTTTTTTTAACACTTCAAGAATATAAATGGTCCTCATAAGTTCGTTTTGTGGATTCATCATCTTAAAAAAAGTCATGAAGAGAGCTTTGGATTTGGAGTGAGCTAAACTAGATTTGAATTCTGGACCTGACCCCATATTTCAGACAATTAATTAACTTTCTGTGACTTTTAGCTTTCCCATTGTAACATGTGAATAACAATGTTGGCCTTGCTAGGGTTATTGTGAGGATTAGGTAAAATAACCGGTGTAGAGCCCAGGACTGTGCATGGTGCGTAGAAGGTGTCTAATAAATCTTAATGTCCGTATTAGTCTGTTCTTGCATTGCTATAAAGAACTGCCCGAGACTGGATAATTTATAGAGAAAAGAAGTTTAATTGGCTCACGGTTCTGCAGACTGTACAGGAAGCATAGCTCGGGAGACCTCTGGAAACTTGAGATCATGGTGGAAGGCAAAGAGGAAGGAGTCACATCTTACATGGCTGGAGCAAGAGCAAGAGAGTCAGGGGGGATGTGCCATACACTTTTATACAGTCAGATCTCATGAGAACTCACTGTCACAAGAACAGCAAGAGGGAAGTCTGCCCCCATGATCCAATCACCTCCAACCTGGCCCCTCCTCAAACACTGGGATTACAATTCAACATGAGATTTGGGCACGGACACAGATTCAAACCAGATCAATGCCCCTTCTATTCCCTACCCTATCCTTCCTGTCCCTCAAACACTTTTAACCTATAATTGGAACACAGAGTTTTTTGACATTTTTCTGTGGTTCAAAGGATTTGCCTGAAATTATATAAGGACTTGGTAAGGAAAACCCAACGACTTCTTGACTGACATCATACTGTTAATTCTCCATAGTCTGTGTTGAACGAGAGTGTCTTGTAGTGAGGACTAACTCACCCCAGAGATACAGCTTGGAGGCTCTAATTAATTATGTTTGTTATTTCCATGGTGCCGTGTAGTATGTAGCTCCTGGCCTAAGCATTGACCTATTAACTTTTTTATTAATTATGGGCAGCAAAAGAGAGACTGAGTAGGAACATTAACATAAGACTTTATTGAAAGCCAGTGTGTAACAAAGAAAATTACAATGTGGAGAGTAATTTGCATCTAACATTACATAACTTGATACGGTTCACTCTTGGAGTCCACAACTCCAGACTAATACGTTAAAATAATCCCTAGGAGATTGTTTTCCTGTGTGGTGCCTGGCTTAATTGTGCTTGGTAGAGGATTTCTTCCTTTGTCTGTCAGCACAACCATAAACATGGGCAAATTATTCAAAATCCAGGCACAAAAGAATAAGGCACATCCTCTTTTTGAGTTTAAATGCACCTTCCAAGTCTCAGGTCTCTTGGCTGTTGCCTGAAAATATGTTTCCCTCACTAAGGGCATAACCTTTCCCTTCCCTAGAGTGGTGTGGGTTACCTTAGGGTTTTATCAGGGTTGCAGCAGGGTTTTATCAAGAGTTCAGTATCTGCTAGATGTACAAAGGAGATAAGGGAAACTCTCCTAGATTAAAACCATGTGTTTTTTTACGGTATTTATCAAACATTTATTTCTTGTTTTAATAGCCACTACTTAACTGCTGCTATCAGAGATCAAAGGTGATTCCACTATTAATAAAAGCATGTCTAGGGTTTTGCTTAAGGTGACATTTGAGATTATTCTTATTCATCCTGAACATTTATTATTTTTAAGTCAAAGTTAAAAATCAACACATGCTTAGAGTCTATCTTATATTCAAAACACTATACTATGTTCTTACAGGAGAAACAAAAATTCCAAGTCAGATTCTTACCCTTAAATTCTATGTCTACTCTTATACACAGATCATTTTTAGAATTTTTTTTTTTTTTGGTAATGAATTCTACTTATCTTGGCATGAAGTCAACATTCTTTCCCTGCCTTTTGTCCTTACAAAATAATAAACGCTTTGGTTACTTATCTTTTAAAGGCCAGTTATGGCTATTTCCTGGTCATGGCCTTTTAAAGAAATGAGAGAAAGAACTGTCAAAATGCAATGAGGATCATGCTGTTTTTCCATTGCCATGCCATTAGCATACTTAACCAACCAGGAGACAATTTCCAGCCTACTTTTAAATAAATATCTTCTCTTAAACTGTTGCTAGCTTACTACCATGTGTATACATTATCTAGAGTAGGCTGATGACCTCATTAGATCCCTTCCAGTTAACACTGCAAGTTTAAATATGATTATCCTGTCCAAAACATTGGAAAAATATTGTTTCTTCCTGCTGCAAATACTGTTTAAAGAAATATTCTTATACATTATCTTATATCTGCTTTTCTGGATAGCTGAGCACCAAAATGCATACCTATCTATGTCTATCTGTCTGTCTGTTTTGGCTGTAGACTTCGCAGACACACAGACGTCTACATCAATGCCTCCTTGATGTCATGTTGCAGGTTGGATTAGTGGGTAATACTAGGCACAAGGGAATATTGTTTTATGTAAAAATTACTTTTAAGTGAGTGACGGATTTTTATTACATGCTTTCATGTACTATCCTAGAATTCTTCAGTGTTTTTAATCTGCTAACAGGCTCTCCACATCTTGTTAAATTTTTATTGGGAGCAATTTTGCTTAGCCTAACAATGCTAATTTAGGGATATTTAAATGAAATATGCTGTATTTCCTCCATACAAACATCCATCCACTCGTCTGCTGATCTGTTCATTCATTTATTCATGCACACTTTTTCTCATTTCACAAATCAGTGCCATAATTTCAACCTATGATTTTCACCAATTTAGGTCCTATAATGTGGTTGTTTTACAGGCAAATAAACTTCAACTCAGGCAGACGAAGTAGCTTTATGTAAGGACAACTTATCTACTCTAAATTGCATACTCTTTCTACTTAACATTTTACTCTTAGAAAATTCTACAAAATTAGGACAAGAAATGACCTATTGGTCACCTTGTCCAAACTTCCATTTGATCCTCTGACAGTTTTTTCCTAAACAGTTAGTATATTTCAGTTATCTCCAGTAAAATCTTACTCAACATCCAATACCTGTGAATGCAGGATCAGTGAGATCTCTCATTAATTGTCTCTTACTTGCACAGTGTCTGGTGCTGTGTGCATGCAGAGGACAAAAATATGAATTTATTGTGGTTTTAATAGTATATTTTGAGTGTCAGTCATGTGCTAGGTGCTGTAAGAGACTGCTATTTCAACAAGATCCATTCCCTGAAAATTTGGAATCTAAATTTAGAAATGAGAGCAACTAGGAATGGCCCATGGAGAAAGAATCTCAGTGAACATGGGTGACAGTATGAATGTGAGGATTATTAAATCATTTTAAGGTCATTTTAGTCATATTCTCAGACTTTAAAGTTGCCTAGTCATTTTACCTGATGTCTGTGGCTCTCTGTTTGCCTTATTATATTCCTTTTCTTCTGTGAACATGAGTGTGTGTGTGTGTGTGTGTGTGTGTGTGTGTGTGAGAGAGAGAGACAGAGAGAGAGAGAGAGAAGAGAAGTATCAGAACTGAAAATATAGGCCTAAATATGGGTATGGGGGTTGATCATAGCAGAAACCTAGGCACCATGTACCCTCTGAGGATATCAGATTTAATATTTAGGCAGAGAATTTTAGGGAGTGTTGATAAAACAAAACAATCAACTTTGGAAATGTGGAGGCTACCCTTGAGTTACCTGAGCTTGTTTCCTGATACAAAGAGTTGATACCCCATTCTTCACTTTGGGATGACCCATGCATCTATTTGGCTCAAAAATCTGAGTGGATGGATTGATGAATTAATTCATTTATTTGAGTATTTTTTGAGTATCTGGCTATGTGCAAAGATTATTTTAAGCACTAGAGATAAGAAAGTAAACAAAATAGACAATGGCCCTGTCCTTATGGGTTTTACATTCAAATAGGGATCTTCTACCTGAGTTTCTCTTTGAAAAGGAAAAGGTGCCACTGGGTTAGTGACAGTGGGACTTAGAGTAGGGCTAAAATGATGGCCAGTCTGTTGTGACAGGTCTTTCAGCATCCTTAACCCAGCTATGAAGGAAAATAACTAAGTATCAACCATCTCCTAGGTGGTATAAGCCAAACCAATGTACATTTTTAAGGAATGAAAATGGAGGAAATTTACATTTTTCCCCTTGTAAGCTTCTTTACTTTCTGTTTTAACTTAGTTTCCCTATGATTTTCTTATTGAGCTCGACTTGAATTACTAAACTAACAAGGTGAGTGTTTCAGGACCACCCTCCTAGAACCAAAGAAAACATAGTACCCTATCTTGGCCAACAATAGTAAAACCAGGAGTAGCTTCCCCATCTAGAAAAAGGAAAGAGCTTCACGGGGAGAGAATTTGGGATACTTGTTTCCTCTCCCTTCCAACACAAAATGATCTCTTCAAGGTCATTCACAAGATGTGAAACCATGTTAGAAGCTAGTGAATGGAAGTACATTTGGCATACTCATTTTTCCCCTCCAGGTTGCTTTAGTTAGGGCAGTAGTCACATTGAGGTTAGAAGGCCTGGATTAAACTCATAGATCTTCACTCATTGATTGTATGACCTTGGGCGATCACATTACTTATTGGACTCTCAGTTTGTGAAACTGAATTATTATTTTCCCTTTAGCTTCCATCATAAGATTGTTGAAGAGTCTCAGTGAGATAATACATGGGAAGATGATTTGTAATCAGTAAAGAGTTACATAAATGTATGTGATTTGCATATTCTTATTTTATTGACTTTATTACATGATTGTAATTACAAATGGTGTTATGTTTTTGTTGACATACGTATAGCACAGAAGTAAAAGGGAAACTCTGGAAATAAATTATATGGGTGTGAATCTGAACTCTGGCAATTCTTAGCGGGGTGACCTTGGTTAAACAACTTAACCTCTCTGTCCTGGTTTCTTCATTTATAAAATGGTGATATGACAGAACTTACCTCACAGAGTTGTTGTAAGGATTGAATGTGTCAATAATTGTAATGCACTTATAAGTGTATGGGGCACTTATCATTGGCTCACATTAATTATATCTATGTTTCTTATCAAAACACTTATTCTCCAAAACATTGAAAATTTCCCTTTTTGGGCAATGAGGATACCACCTTCATCTGTGTCATAAAGAGGAATTAAATCTTGGAAGATGACCAAAACCAGATGGACATATAACATGTAGTAATTCAGTTGTCGAATTGTTGAATAAAGCACCATGAATAAATTTGCTATATAAAATAATTTACAAATTATTAGAAAGTAGTTGTTTATATTGCTTTTGTCAGCCTATTGTAACTGACAATATGTCAGAAAAAAGCAAGTGGAAATACAGCTACTTTATATAATAAAATTCATGGAGAAAAGGTCTTCCATTTGCTGTGGCAGAGCCCAATGAGCTCATATTCACCCGACTTTGAATCAGGGGCCTGATCTCAGAGCAAGACGATGTATGAGCAGAGGTAGACTTCTTTGTGTTCTCAAGACAAGGACATTGACAATATTCCACTAATGAAAATTCTGTTTGCCATGACAATGTCAAGGTTAATCGTTTATTTCAAGTAAATTTTCAGCCTTCGTTAAATACATTCCAAGAGTGAATGATGATGTGTATGAATCATAAGGTGTGTTTTCCTGTTTTAAGAAATCTGTATTTTATGGCAGGGACTTAATTTAAATGGAGATTTTAATAACAGCATGGTCATTCTCATACTTTATGTTATTATCACATCTTCTTTGAGCCTTTCAAGAGCCTAGGTAGTTAGGTACTGCCAGTATTATTATGTATCTATTTTGCAGATGTAGTTTAGAGAGGTTGAATAATGTGTCCAGCAGCATACAGCTAGTGGGCGATTAAAACAAGAGCTAAGAAAGTTCATAACGTCGTGAACTGAAAGCTTGTTGAGGGCAGAGTGAATGTGGAAGTGTATGGAATTTCACGGTATAACTGACAGAGCCCTGGATGTAATCTGTGGACAATGCAATGTTTAAAATGAATGTGTAAACTAGCCCTAATAGTAGATTTGGAAGTTGAAAGACTTGGCCTATGAATAAGCAAAAGACCAAAAAAGCCCGTTTTTCCTTTTAAAATGTGGAGATAATTAAGGCTGCCCATGTTTTTATTTGTTTGACTAGAGCCCAAAAACATAGACTATATATAATATATAACTAAATATAACTACATAATTATCATTTTGATGTGCATGTGACAATTTTCTTCAAAGTAATTAAAACTTCTTCCACTCATAATGTCTTCAGAATAGGAATAAGAAATTCTTAAGTTGTTCAAAGAAAGCATAAAAATCAAAGTATTGGTATCCCTGAGATATAACCCTTTAAAATACCTGGTTGTTAATTTAACCTAAATCGTCAGTAGGTTGGCTTAATTTCATTCCTGATCCCAAAATGCAAAGATATTGGAAATGTACGAGTAACTTTGGAGGAAGACTTATGAGATTTAGTGGCCCAGGTAGGAAACCTACTAATTTCTATATATAAAATAAACTGATTTAAGCATTGCTTCTGAGCTCAATATCCATATATTTAGGTCCTAGCTAACTTCTTAAATTTCTTTATACTCACCTCTTCTCACTGGGGAAATGGAGTAAATGATGCTGATGATGACTTAAAAAGCCAAAAAGCACTCTGACAATAGCTGCAGGAGTGCGAGGAAAAAAGTAGTCTTTGTTGTCCGATTGAATCCAAAACACTACATTCTTTTAATAGAGATCTAAACACAGAAAGAATGTTGCTGTCAGAAAGCTGACATTGTTTTTGTTCTGTTCTTTAAATGCCTAACTTGATGTTGTCCTGTTAAGACAGAGAGGAGAACTTCAAACAGCAACGGTTACCTGCTTTTTCATCTTTCCTCATAACGTCCTTCTCTTCCGTGCCTCTGTATTCATTACCTTCTGCATCAGCACACCCTCATATCTCAGAAACCTACAGAAAAAAAATCAGCAACACAAAGACTAAAGAATACACATCCTCCTTCCAGGCCTTTTGTAGGGGGTGTGGAGTGGCGGTGCACAGGACTGCAGTTCTGGAGAAATGTACTATATTTTACTTTTGTCTTCTAGTGTTATTTATGTTGCAAACATACATGAAACTCTGAAACTTTGACATCTGGAGAAATTGCTAAGAATTCAGATTCCCAGGCTCTACCCACACAGACTTCCATTTCGTGTTTTGAGAGACCATCAGGAATTGGCATGTTAACAAACATTTCAGGTGAATCTCATGCATTTTCTTTGGAAAAAAAAAACAGCCATATTTTATTCATTCATTTGGCATTTTCCAGTTTTCGGAATGCTTACACATGCATATCCAGTTCTGCGAGGTAGATGAGAATGATTATCCCCATTTTGAGAATATAAAAGAGACTCCAAATTTAGCAATAATTTCCTCAAGTCCTCATTATACACCCCCTCTTGCCTATTTCTCTGGCTACTCCCCTTAGCTGACCTTTGTCTGTTTGGGTGTTTAATAGCAAGGGCAGGGAGCCCCCAAAGCCCACTGTACTATCTGTGTCTGCCTTGCTCAAGAATGAGACAAGTCTTCTAGTAGCCAAAGAAGGAAAATAATTTTATTTGTGGAATGTGAACATTTTCCTAATTGATAGAATTACCAGTTGATGTTAAGTAATGCCCCTCACCCCATCCAGATGCACATATGGAAATGCATTCAGCCTTGCTTTTGGACGTGAGGTGTGTGTATGCGTGTGTCTTTTTCACGTGTCTTGTTCTGTATTGCTAGAATTCCAAGGATATATCCACTGTCTTCATTCAGCCACACTGAACTGCTGCAGGGGATGTGTGCTTCCCACATGACAGCTGGGATTCTCCCTTTCCTCAGGACGTCTTGCCTATTTAATCCTCCTCCCAGCTGTTTGTCCCATGAGCCTTTATCTGCCAGCCTCTGCTTTGCCCAGCTGGCAGCCTGGAAGGTCCAGGCCCCCGGGCATTGTAGGGTGTTATACTCCTGCTTGATCGGAACAACGTCACGGATCTCAATCCTTATTGCCCAGGTGAATCTTGGCTAGGCCCATAGGTTTGTGCTCATATCTAGAGAGCTCCTGGGGTCCCTCTGGGTCCCATATCCATTTTCAGTAGCTTCAGGGCCTGCATTTTCCTTGCCTTCTATTAGGATGTTTCCAACATACACCTGTCTGTGCTTGGAAATCATACATTTAATCCTTCCGCACTACCCTAGATGCTTAGTGAAGTGTCTGAAGGAGAGAGATTAGGGATACATGAAGAGAAATTGTAAGTAGAAACCAATAGCCGCTCCCAGACTTCAGCATGAATGGAAGGTGATTAATGCTTCATGCTGCATTTTAACTTGGAGAACTCCTCTGCCCAGTGTCTCCAGCATCAGATGTCCTCACGTTCACGTCTGGAGACCTGATTGCATTCCACAGCTTGTTGTTGACTGCCCTTGTCCACATCGCTCCCTCACCGCACCTGGAGTCATCCTCTGTGCAGGCTGCTTATTTGGGCTCTCTTTTTAGGGACTGAGCCTGCTTTGCAGCTTTCCAGACAGAACCAAGAAATCCGGGTTCCAAGAAGAAGGGAAACACTTTTTCCTGTTCCAAAATGAGCCATAGGTGGGGCCCACGATAAGGTTCAAGAGGTCGTTGTTACTTTCTCCAGTGTTCACTTTCTTCCTAACTAAACAGGGAATTCTACGTGCTCAAGCTTATTGGAGAGAGCGTGGACTGCATTTTCTCAGCTCCTCCGTCCCTCACCCCTTCTTTGCGCACCTAGGGTCCTTTAACTCCCACTGTGGTTGTGTTTCTCTTGTGGGAGGGACCGGACGGAGCGGACCCGAGCTGCAGTTCCCTCGCTCTGCCTCTGAGAATTTCTCATCCAAACCTCAATCACGTAGGATTGCGTAGAGAGGAGAAAAGGGGAGAGACAGAAGACACAGAGAGGAGGGAGAGGGGTGGCGGGAGGGAGGGAGGAAAGAAGGGAGTCTGGAAGCGGAGGGCTCGAGGAAAGGGAACCTGACTAGAGCGCGCTGTGCTTCGCAGCGCTCCAGGAGCCCGGCCCCCAGTTTGGCCCCACCTGGGCGCTCTTTCGCTCTTCCGTGGGTCGGCGGGCCGTGCGGGAGGAACTCTGGCTGCCGCCGGCTCTGCGTCCCACCCGCCATCTCGGTGGCTGTCGCCCCTGCCCCGAGTTTCCTGCGGAGCTAGCACTCCAGCTGAGCCAGCCGGTGGGGCGGCGGCGGCGGCGGCTCCGCGCGCCCAGAGCCTCAGCCCATGAATGGGACTCCACCCTGAGCGCCCCCTCCCGGGCCTGGGGAGGCGGCGGCGCGGCGGCGGGGGGCGCCCCGCAAGCCCGCGGCTCTGAGCGGCCACCCGCGCAGCAAGTTGGGCGAGTTGGCAGCCACCTGCATCTGCCTCCTGGCCCCGGCCCCTGATTCTGCCTCCGGCCCCAAGCGCCCGGGTTGCGCGCTGGG